>NC_088645.1:33633962-34354219 GCF_964019385.1 Sycon ciliatum
TATTATTTCTTTTCTATAATTTCCCCATATGAGTTCCTATCAGTTGCTGTGAACACCTTGAGTGGAGAGCGCTTGCTCGAGCGTTGAACCGGGTTCTTAATCCACCATACCCAGTTCGCAAGGCTGGGCGGGGTTGTGAGCAGGCTTTCATTTCCTCTTTCTTATTATTTCTGCTTTTTATCTCATTACAAAAATTCTGCGCTTTTTCTCCATCTGCGCATAAAATCTAGACTGACAACCTGCTTGTTAATTCATGCACCTGCTTTCAGGTAAAAACCCTGTTGTAGAGGTCTCAGTCCTCATTTGTTAGACTTACCTGTCTTTATAAATGTAACTTTCTCTCTCTCTCTCTCTCTCTCTCTCTCTCTCTCTCTCCCTCTCTCTCTCTCTCTCTCTCTCTCTCTCTCTCTCTCTCTCTCTCTCTCTCTCTCTCTCTCTCTCTCTCTCTCTCTCTCTCTCTCTCTCTCTCTCTCTCTCTCTCTCTCTCTCTCTCTCTCTCTCTCTCTCTCCCTCCCTCCCTCCCTCCCTCCCTCCCTCCCTCCCTCCCTCCCTCCCTCCCTCCTCTCTCTCTCTCTCTCTCTCTCTCTCTCTCTCTCTCTCTCTCTCTCTCTCTCTCTCTCTCTCTCTCTCTCTCTCTCTCTCTCTGTGTATGCGTGCGCAAGTGGCGATTCAGCCACAGTTCACGCACAGGTCCGTCCCTACAGGTGTCTTGCACAAGCTTTGAGATACACGGTGAAGTACTTTTGTGGATATTGACTTCCGCTGAGAAGTCAAGCGGCCACGGGACGCTGGCCTTGCAGCCTTGAGCACCGCCAGTCCATTTTTGCAGGTTACACGTATATGAACTGCAGTGCGTGCCACTCGTATATGAACTACAATGGGTGTACACGTTAAGAGGCAGTAAGGGTGTTGGCCCCGGTCATTCCAGCGGATTTCAAGGTCCACAACAGTAGCAAAATTGGTTTTTACCTTTTTATGCTGTGCTCACTGCAATCCAGATTTGAAGGCGCTGATCGCAAGCGACAACCAGCTGACATCGCTGCCAAAGCTCTCCAAGCTAACACAGCTGAACACACTTGGTGAGTTGTCTGTGATCAGAGTGGGCTTGCTTTACGCCGGACAGATTATAGCGTGACTAAGGCTGCGTTCGTTTTTGTCTACTTGGTAGAGTAGAGTAGAATGGACATTGGAAAAAGTCAAGACCGTAGATGGTAATTCACGAACGCTCATCTACTGTCAGGCAAGACTGTAAGTCAACAAATATTCGGCGCATATTTATTTTCGGCTGTATTCAGCCCGGGCGTTTTTGGCCGAAAATTTGTTGCGGCCGAAATTTCGTTTTGCAAGGTTTAGTGTGACAGTGTAGCAGTACAGACCGAATTTTAAATGCAACCGAAATTTGAGCGCACCGAAAATTTGTAGACTTGCAGTACCCATTCTGTAGAGCATCAGTGACTGTGAAGTCTGTTTTGCAATTTATTTTTTATTTTTTAAGGCCATCATTTTTTATATCTATGTTTCGCGTCGTCCGCACGCATACGTTTCGCCTTTTTTCGGAAAAAAAAATTGAACATGCACAGTGAGTGCACGATTGTGCAAATCATCAGTGTGGACTGGTTGCATACGGCGAAGCTGGGATTCAGAAATGGCCTCGAGGCCAGCGTTGGTAAATCGTTTGTTCGGCATCTGCGAGCAGTATTCTATGAGCATACATTGTACACCAGACCGCATCGATTGCCTCAAGCTGAGAGGATGCGTCGTTCCGGACCTCTTTGCACCGCTGCTGAAGTCTGAGTACAATAATCCAGCGAAGCATGGGCACCAACGGTTGCCTCCTCTGTCCAAAGTGAATATTTACTCATGCTGATAACCCAGATGTTGTGCTTGGATGTAGGATTTTTCTTTCGAATGTACACCATGCACGAGCTATTGTGCTATGTACAGTTCTAGCTAATTCTATACACCTCTGATGAGCCTTTTTTATTATTTTCCAATTTTTTATTTCTTTCCACCTCTCGCATATGATTCTGGAAGTTGAGCTGACGCGAAACATAGATATAAAAAATGATGGCCTAACGGTACGGTGTACAATATTTTGTGGAAACCAACTCTCATGGTCACACGATTACAGGCACAGAAGTACCGTACTTCTACCAACGTCTACCGACTTCTGCCGGCCTCACACCTGGTTGAGCCAGTAGAAGAAAGTAGAATATACTGTTTGGGGTAGAGAGAAAAATAACCCGAGTACGTCTACCGAATACTCATTGGTTTTATTTGAGGGAAAGATGCAAATGGGAAAAGTCTGAAGAAAATTTGACTGTCACCACCAGGACTTGAACCAGGGGCCTTCACTTGAGCATCTACGGAAAGCAGTACAGTCAACTTCGCTAATAACGACTGCGGATATAACGACAATTCGCGAATAACGACAGAATTTCCATGCCCAGAGCAAAGTCCCATCGAACTGAATACATAAAATGAGACTTCGGGTATAACGACACTTCGCAAATAAGGACACTTTTCTGATGCCCCGTCGAGTGTTGTTATGCGCAAGGTTGACTGTCGTTTCTACCGAAACCTGTTGATCAGAAAGGAGCGCCTCCTAACCCTAGGCATGCAAGAGGTGTTTGTTTGACCTGATGTTATTATCAACTTTTTTGAATTGTTCTTTAATTCTTTTACAGCCACATGCACAGTACTCATACTAGTGACTCTCTCTCCCAGGCGATCTCATGCTCAGATTAACTAATTTTAAAAAAATTCTTTGGCTAAGCGTTCAGTCTGCTTTCGGCAGTGAGACAATGATTTCGGTGAGAGAACTATAAGTTACAGATGTTCTTCTCGTATACAGTAGCGAATATAGGGATACAATTCCAAATTCTGTAGTGATGGTTGCATTGCCTGTTAGACTGGCAGTGGACTAGAAATGGTGTATTCTGCTTGCTGATTCCACCTTGCAGTGCTTTCTCGGAACCAGCTTGAGGATATTCCGCGCCTCCCGTCGTCCTTGACCAAGTTGTCTGCGCCGTCGAATCTGCTGACCAGTATTCCGGATGTCCACGTGAGTTTAGGATTGTCTGGTTCTCTGTCTGTGTGTGCACGCTCATCGTGTGTGACTGTATGTGTGTGTGTGTGTGTGTCTCTCTCTCTCTCTCTCTCTCTCTCTCTCTCTCTCTCTCTCTCTCTCTCTCTTTCACACACACACACACACACGCACACACACACACACACACACACACACACACACACACACGCTCTCTCTCTCTCTCTCTCTCTCTCTCTCTCTCTCTCTCTCTCTCTCTCTCTCTCTCTCTCTCTCTCTCTCTCTCTCTCTCTCTTTGTCTCTCTATTTCTCACCCTCTCCATGTCTGCGTACTATGACATACGTTTGTGTTTGTAGAAATGTGCTGACCTGATCGAGCTGCGCCTCAACAGCAATCGGCTGACGACCGTCAGCGAAAGCATTCTAGAGAACAAGAGGTGAGCACACTCGGTTGTAGTCCACCGCCATACCCGTCGTGAGGACTTCACCGGCACCTGGCTAGTCACCTGAGACTTCTGTGTACGGTCCCCTCAGTTTAACAGGCATACTCTACTCAATCTCCAACTCGGCTTGGTTGGCTCTCTGGTTGGCATCAAAGTGATCTGCCCGCGTGCAAGGCTCGCTGTGATTCTCGCAGTTAGAGCACTCTGACTTTGATACTGGCTTTGGGCCAATTTCTTAAAACACTTTGTTGTTGTTGCACTAGACCTCGTCGGTTTGGCCAGTGACTTTGAGCTGCGTTCATAAGACCTAACAGCAGGCGTGTAGCCTGCATGGAGCACGGGGGGGGGGGGGGGGGGGCATGTGCACTACCCCCTAAACATTTCGACCTAGGTTCAGCATGCATATAATGACTAGGAATGACCTGCACCAGCCATCCTACACATATGCGGCTGTGCACCCCCCCCCCCCCCCGGAAAAGGGGGGGACCAGCTACGCCCCTGTGACAGGGTCGAAGCAGCAAGCTTTCCAGTTATTATCTGTTACACAGTGAATAGTTTTAGCTTAGACTACAATCCAACGACACTCAACGAGAGAACAAGCTTCAGGCTTCAGCACTGGCTTTCAAGATACTGATTGGGAAAGTGTCTGTCTGTCTGTCTGTCTGTTTGTGCATGTGTGTCTGTTTGTGCATGTGTGTGTGTGTGTGCGTGCGTGCGTGCGTGTGTGTGTGTACTTGCATGTGTGTGTGCGTTGTGTTTCAGATTGTTTGTGGTGGACATCGGGAGGAACAATATCGCTTCGTTTGAGTAAGCACTCGGTCAAACTTGCAGGCTTAAGAGGTTCACAGTTGTCACTGTGCCCGTATATGTACGTCGTTTATTCAATCTGCGGGCAGAACTGTTTCTTCCTTTGTGGACTCATCAGCGCAGCACAGAGGAAATGAAGCCGAACCTGATAGCAATGAAAAATAAATTTTCAAAAGCCAGATTTAAACCAGGCCCGAATGTACCTTGCCAGAGTGTGCAAACTGACAAGTCAGTGAGCTCTGCATAACGCAAACAGCAAGGCAGTACCCCACACAAGAGTGCTCAACTGCTACAAGAGCAGGAGCTAAATACTCAATCTGCGGGCAGAACTGTTTCTTCCTTTGTGGACTCATCAGCGCAGCACAGAGGAAATGAGGCCGACCCTGATAGCAATGAAAGATAAATTTTCGTCGTTTATCCGAGCCATCCAGGACCGAACGCCGTGTGTAACATTGAAATATTGAAATATTCGTATTTAAACTCTGAGTCACATAATGTAAAACGGGCAGCCTGTGCTATCTGGAATCCTTCGCGCCGTGTATTATTCTGTTCCTGGTGTGCCTGTCCTTGCCTGGAGATTCGTTTTGCTCTAATTGCTCATAGTCACAAGAACAAACCAGGAGGGAGGAAGAAGAAAAATAGGAAAGTTTTAAAAGTCTTCGGCGGCTTCATCTGAAGAAAATTTCTTTCAATGAATGCATTCGGCCACGGAACACTACACATGTGTATGACTTCTGCTCGACTTGTTCTAGTAACACAGCTATGTAATCTCACACTTGATGTCACCTTGTTTTCTGCGGTGTCCTTGCCGTCCGCTTGCAGCGACGTGGACTGTCTTGGCCGCTTGAAGTCGCTGCGTAACTTCAGTCTCCAGGGCAACCGAGTGTGCGACTCCCCCGACTACGCAGAGAAGGTGCGATTGGTGTTGAAATTCAGTGACTTCACTGCTGGCTACTATCATTATTCTGTTGTTTGTTGCAGGGCGTATACAGACTGTCGGTCGCCGAAGAATTGGGGGTCAGCCTCCTAGCCTAGACTGCTCTTTAATATTTTCATCAGGAGTACATAACCCCCAAGAGTGTGCAACTCCAGCTATGGGGTCTGCGACGGCAGAACTTCACATCACGTGATGAACCCGTACACATTACTTGCAATCTGTGCATGATAGATACAGGTGTTGGACGCAACCCAGCTTTGCATACAACTCTCTTGTGGTCGCTTTGCATTGTTTTCCAGCGTAGCCTTTTGAACCATGTCACGTGATGTGAAGTTCTGTCGTCGCAGCACTATATAGAGGTTGTGCAGGCAGTTGCACAATCTCGGGGGTTATGTACTCTTGATTTCATCAAGAGTACATAACCCCCCGAGAGTGTGCAACTCCACTATGGGTGCTGTCCCGACAGAATGTCAAGTTGACGTCATGTTGATGATGCAATGCGCACTGTACACGGATTATCAGACGAATCCGGAACCTGTGGTTGACCGAAGCCGATGGATCCTGTACAAATTATTGCAAAGAAAAACGTGTGATGCGTTGACACCCGTACACATGTTGTAAATCACTGGGGCACGGAGCATTGCGTCATAAATAATGACGTCAACTTGAAATTCTGTCGGGACAGCAGGGTATGTGGGAGTTGCACACTCTGGGGGGTTATGTACTCTTGGTTTCATGCATTACAATCTATGCACAGGTGAGTCACCGTGTGCACATTGCTATGCTGTGCTTGGCGAAATTCTAGCCTGGTCGTTCTTCCGCGCTCTGTTCTCCGTCACTCCGTTCTTCTCCGCCCGACAGTACTGTTTGCACACAGAACAATGTTTGTAGTGCACTTTAAGATGTTGCAGTATGTGATGCATTTGTGTGCGCTCATGCGTTGGCCATGGCGATCATACTGCAATTTCTGTGCTGCTGTTTTCATTCGTGGTGGGTTGTTATGGTGCTGCTGTCACTGGAATTGTGTTATGTCATTTTTGTCAACTTACAGTCCATTTCAAAACTATAGACGCGTAGGGTTTTTGAAATATTTCAAATATGGCTGGAGCTTTTTGAGAATAGTTTTCGGAATATTGCTCAGGTCTGCTCCACAATTACTCTCATATAGTTTCTAAACGATTGGATAACAGACGCCCAATTTGGAAAAATTTATGCACAAAGTGATCACAGATTTTATGTGGTATCGATGCTGGCATAACGGTTTTTGCCTAGGTACGCGTCTATAGTTTTGAAATGGACTGTAGTCTTGTTGGAATCATTGTTATTCCGAACCCTGTGTGGGTGGGGATGTTGCGGTCTAGATGTGGGTGTGTGGGTGCCTGTCTGTCTGTGAGAGGGGGGGGGGGGATGAGAGTGTGTGTGTGGAGGCGTACGTGTGTGCGTGCGAGTATTCCTATCCATCTTTTATTGTGAATATGAGTGTGTATCTGTTTGGTGTTCGATTGCTTCAGCTGAAGGAGCTCCTGCCGCAAGTGAGGATTTTCGATGGTCGAAAGCGGACAGGTAAGATGGCTTGGAGTGTCGATGAGGATGTGCAGCCATCTACTAGTATATCTATATGATAACGCTGAAGACGGATGAGAGTACTCATGGCTGGTGTTGATCGCCCTTTTTCCGGAGTATAAGCCGCTCTCTGAACACACAAAATGCACCCAAATTAAGGGTGGGGGGGGGGGGAGGGTGCTGCTTATACTCCGACTGTCAAATTAACAGTAATAAATAGAGTAGATGTCTGTATTTCGTGACAAAGAATGGGGGTGCAACTTATACAGGGTCCGCACCACTCCTTGAATTCCTTGAAAGTCCTTGAATGTCAAAGCCGGATTTGAAAGTGCTTGAATATCCTTGAATTTTCGTGTGGGTGCTTGAATTTTTGAAAAAAGTGTGTTTTTCCTTGATTTTGGGTTTGAATGCGGTAGATCTACTCACGTTCATGCAGTAGGTCTACGCGCACTGCTGGGTACCCGTAACCGATACCGTAGTCCGTAGATCTAGTACCAAGAGTGGATCCACTCTTGGTAGTACTGATAGGGATCTCAGCGCGTGAGCTGCGCAGCCTGTTTGCGCAGGTGAGATTTTCGATCCCAAACGCGTCCAGTGCAGAAACCCTGAAAAATAACATTTTTTTCGAAATAAATCAAGTTGAAGAAGACGGTAGAAATGGCTGAATATTGCGTCCAGGAAAGCACGTTCTACGGCCATTTCCAAGTTACCTATCTCCCAGGCACTCTCTCAGAGGAACTATGGAGGGTCAAAGAGCACAATAGTTCACTCTTGGACGCAGCGTGAACACCTCTTCTTCTGAGCGCGATGTCTTCTCTCTGAGTGATAATGGCGGCGATGTTCCAACCAACGGTTAGCCCACCAACTATTGTCCTTGTATGTCCTTGAAAAAATGGGGTTTGGGGCCCTTGAAAACCCTTGAATAATATTTTCATGAACCCTGTTATACATGTACTCCAGTGTGGCTTATACTCTGGACAATACGGTTTATCTATATCCCTGTGTGTGTGTGTGTGTGTGTGTGTGTGTGTGTGTGTGTGTGTGTGTGTGTGTTGGTGTTGGTGTTGGTGTGTGTGTGTGTGTGTGTGTGTGTGTGTGTGTGTGTGTGTGTGTGTGTGTGTGTGTGTGTGTGTTGTGCCAGCTAGTTCGGTTGGTGGGTACACTTATGCCGGATTGTGTTGGGTCTGTTGCCAACGGGCTCGGCTGCTTGAAGGTGTAATGTTGTTTACACGACAACGCCCGAAAATGATACGTAAACGGAACGAAATGGAAACGCACTTCAAAGTGTTTTGAAACTTTTTCAAAACGTTTTCGTTCTCGTGTTAACGGTGAAAACAGTGGACACGATTGGAAACGGAGCGCGGTCATGGAAACCATTCCGTGCGGGACTGTATTTCGCGAGAAATACCCAACCCCTGCGACCACCAGCACGTACCAACTCCAACTAACGTGTTACTTCCCGCCCTTGCGGCAAGCCAGCACGTACTAGCTCCAGCCTGCCCGCCTGTTTTCCGTTTTCGTGTAAACTGTTCAAAGCGATTTGCCGTTCTCATGTAAACGGTGTGAAAACGATTCAAAGTTTTCGTTCCGTTTTGTTTTGTTTCGTTTCGGTTTGTCTCCGTGTAAACGTAACCTTAGTAAAAGTGTACTTCTTTTGATTTTCAGTATGTCACATCATTTTTTCTCCTTTGTGCGTTTTGACACTAACCCCTGGCATCGTGTTCGCCTTCATTGTTTCACACCCTCTCTCCCAGATCTTCCACATCTGGTCAAGTCCGTGGGACAAGCTACGAACTCCGAGGCTGCCCGCACTGCCGACGACGCTGAAGAAGATGGCGGTACAGGTCGCCAGCAAACACCCGCCTCCGACTCACCAACGAAGCAGGCCAGTTTGCCTACAAGCCATGCTGACACACCGCAGGCGAGGAAGAAG
The DNA here is from genome assembly GCF_964019385.1 of Sycon ciliatum. Classification (NCBI taxonomy): domain Eukaryota; kingdom Metazoa; phylum Porifera; class Calcarea; order Leucosolenida; family Sycettidae; genus Sycon; species Sycon ciliatum. Next base: position 33,642,692 of record NC_088645.1, read on the forward strand.
AAGAAACAAGCGGACGCGTCCAACGTCACTTCGGCCCATGGCAAGGTAGCGCGAGCATCCGAGAGCGGTGAAGCTGCTCCTAGCGCGTCAAAGTCAAAGCAGGCTTCCTTGGCGGCTGTCGACAGCGAGTTGGCAGGGGACACCGCAGCCATGCCTTCAACCCCGACAAAGCAAAAGAAAAGTAAGAAGCCAAAGAACCGCCCTGTTGCGGAAGATGAGAGCTCTGATGTGGTGAATTCCGAGCACGCTTCACCTCTTGCTGCATCTCCAGTCAAGCGGAAAACCGAGCATTCGAAGCAGACACCAGTCAAGGATGAAGTGAGCTCCAGTAAGACAAGTGCCCAGCATACTTCACCCAACATGGCGACTAGCGGTGAGGCAGAAGGCACCACAGAGGCCAGCATAGCGACCCCGACAAAGCACAACAAGGACAAGAAGCTGAAACGGCAGCGCAAGGAGGACAAGGAGAGTGTTGGTACATCTTCAGCCACAACAGCAGCAGCAGCAGCCACAGTACCAGGAGCAACAGCAGCAGCAGCCGTAGACACTGAGACCACTTTGCCTGCAGGATCCATTGTCAGCGCAAAGTCAAAGAAACGTAAGCATGACTCTGCGGAAGCGACGGCTGACGAGCCAACGGAAATGTCCGCACAGGCTATGGCCGCCGTAAACCATTGCAAGAAGGCCAAATCACCTGCCGACAAAGCACTGCAATCTACTCCGTCCGCTGCTAAAACGCCTTGCCCTGGAGAAACTAGCAGCCCCAAGAAACGCTCCAGAGTCAGTCAAGCTGCGGAGCTGGTCGCCTCACCGGCCAAGAAACACACAGCTACTTCTTCGCAGTCTGTTCTTGAGGAGCCGGAAGCTGTGCCAACCGGCAAGCAAAAGAAGCGTAAGCGACCCGATAGTGATTCCGTCGAGTCGACACCTTTGGTCGGTGATGCCGGCAGCAAGAACAGTCCCAAGAAGAAGAGAAAAGCAAGCGAGTCTGTCGAGTCAACGCCTCTCGTCAGTACTGCTGGCAGCCACGAGAGTCCCAAGAAGAAGAGAAAAGCATCGCTGTCTACTTCCCTACCGGACATCGCCAGCACACCGTCCAGGGACGGAGGTGACTCCAGCGGTGGCGAACTGGACCTGTCGGATCTTCTCGCTGACGGTCATGCCACGTCTTCTGCCGCCGCGCCGGTCAACCCATCCGCCAGCGCTTTGTCGTCGACGGAACGTCTCCATAGGGAACGTCTTGACAGGGAAGAGGAAAAGGCCGTGTCGGTAACAAAGCATCCTCACTCCGGTGTCAAAGCTATGAAGATGGCCATGGATAAAGGAGCAGTGGCGCGTGGTAGGAAATCTGCGACCAAGTCGATACCGCCCAAGGCCCCGGGGACGGAATTCGATCCAACTAGCCTGCATGCCGAAAGCGACTTTGGTCTTGGAGATGCATCATCGTGGTAGTTAGATCATGTCACTGCAGCCTGAAAGGTATGATGTCATCCTATGGACAGATGATGGTGTCATCAATGACTCATCATGATGTACAGATGATGTCATTGTGACCTTTATTTTCTCGTATTCTCACTTGAATGTCTGTCTATGACTATGATACATGTACTTGGGCGTACATATGAAAGAGGCACAGCTTGTTGTGCAAGTTGATGCTCTGAAGCTATTTCTGCTAGCATGTTATGTTCTCCTTTTGCCTGTTATTTCCGCGGGTAAGCCTTGAGCGCGAGTGCGTGCGTGTGTGTGTGTGGGGGGGGGGGGGGTGGTGTGTGTGTGGGGGGGGGGGGGGTGGGGGGGGGGGGGTGTATGCCCGTACTCCGCAGTGCACGTTGGCCTGAACGGGTGTCGTCAGGGGAACAGCAAACCCCAAACTGGCATGTAGGTGTGAGCGATATTGTCCATACGGTTTAGTCCTGTATAGCAGAGTGATGTTGTGCCGTCCAGAGGGGATTTCAAATGTCTATGTAGTGTCGAGGTTTGCGTTCAAGAAAAGGTCGCCAATAACAACAGTTTGCACAGCCTTCGAAATTCCCAAAGCCCTGCAAATGTCACAGGTTATCTTTTCACCAAGGACACTGGAAAGGCAACGGATGTGTACGAGACTCGTACTGAATGTTGATGACCTGGCCATGCCACTGAAGGCTACTGTATACCATAGTGTCTTGTGTAGAAGCCTAATGTCTCATAAATTATAGAAGCCTGTTTTGAATACAAGCCTCATCTTCGAGATACGCTGTCGGCACAGTAGCCTGGTTTTAGTGTTGACACACATAGAAATACCTGGTTTGAATAGAAGCCTGATGTGAATAGACGCCTAGCCCTGGGATTGGCTTCTACAGGAATATGCCTGGCTATTCACGATATTACGGTAATCGTCCATCTGCTTGCTTTCTCGACTTGGTCTTCGGCAAAGACTTTTAAAAGAAGTAATTGCAACGTGAGTCGCTGGTGCAAGTGTAGCGCATTGCCGCGAGTGCGCAACTTCACCAAAGCATCTCAACTGAGGCAGACATCTACCATTTTACAGCCCGTATCGCCTATAAAGTTGGCGGCTATAGTATTATACTGGATAATTATAGTGATCAATTTCTCACATTCATTTTCATTTGCCATAACTAAGTATACACAGTTATCGCGTATAGTAATAATCGTCTATAGTAATATATCGCCTATAGTGATCAAATTCATATTTCAAAAGACCTTTTTTACATTAGTTTTGCATCGATTATAGTAATTGTTGTAAAATCAAGTGGTGTCAGAGGAGAACAGGGTGTTACTTCTTCGTGAAGAACTAACTTATCCAGTGTTGTTTGGTGAGTCCTGCTTGTACAAGTTGCCAAATATGCCTCCATCGTGAGGAAATGCTGATGTTGTGTGACATGAGCTGTAGCCAGCTATGCAGTCCGTATGTGCACGGCTCCCTGAGTCGTTTGACATCCCACTCGCATACATTTCATGCAGTATCGGTCATAGTGATATTATATCGCTTATAGTGATAAAAATGCTCAAAATCAAACACCAACGCTATAGGCGCTACTGACTGTATCACCATAAATTTGACCATCGGAGTATAAGCCTCATGCACCCCCCCCCCCCCCCCCCCCTATTTGGGTGAATTTTGAGTGTTCAAAGTGCGACTTGTGAGTACACAGCCTGTTGTGGCGGGGAGCAGTGCAGCAAGAAGGAGCCACGTCACGGCCCGGGTGTATGTGATCCCCGGTAGCCTAGTCGGTACGAGGTAACTGTCCTGGAAAGACTGGTGCTGGGTTTGAAATCAGCTCGTGGATCCCTCTCTTGCAACACAATACAGGTTTTCCTTGTTCAGCAGTGGCTATACTCCTGACACTACTCACGAGTGTGATTCCCAGCAAATACGTACGAAGACTAGAACTGCATGGGAACGTTTTGTCATCCCAGTACAAGTACTAGACAATCCTATTACTATTAGTGGAAGATTCACACCAGCTTGCCAGGCAGTCCACACCGCAAAGGGTGATACTGATCCACAAGTGAAGTGCACAGAAGAGCTTGAAAGTGAGAGAAACCAAGTCGACTTTGAAAGGAAAAATATCAGGGTGCGTACACCATGGTACACAATTGCATGAGGAAGATTTATTAAAGTCCAATGACATCATTCAACCCTGGGTTCAATGCACTATGAGGTCATCCAGACCTAGATAATATATCTAGATATCAAAAGCAATGCGGTCACCCAGACCTAGATATCAAAAGCAATGATGTCATCAAGTCTAGGCATAGCATTGTAGCCTTGTAGCAAGGCACAAGGTGATGCAGTCCGTTACATGTACAGGTAGGTACATGACTGTATAACAAACAATAGAGAAATGGTAAAATAGGATTTGTGAACAGCATGATCATGATCAGAGGCAAGGAAACCGAATTCTGCGAGTGCATTGTCATTGCATTGTCATTGTATGTATTGATATGTACAGGTAATGTAAGGGTGGAGTTACTCTAGCATTATAGTACATGTGCTACATAGCAAAGTAGAGAAGATCTGAAAGGAAAACACCGAGTTACAAACAAACATCAGTTAATCAAAAATATCAAGTACAGAATTTGAACAGGGAAAGGCAGTAGTTCTGTGCTGCCTATATCCTGCTCAAATGTTCATATTCAGGGTGTAGAGCTGGCCATCGCCTGTACTGAGCACCACTACTCCGTTGAGTAGTGCTAGTGATGATGCCCTACACCGTCCACACAGTGCACTGGGCAACTCATAGACGCAATGTGTACGTACATTGTACACAGTACACTGTGAGGCTGAATCATAACTGGCAATGACTAGACTATCATCAGACAGTGAACATGCCTGGCTGAACTGCAGGTCTACACCATCTGGTTTTACAGCCTCTTGCCAATGACCATCATCAGTGTACTGGAGGAAACACCCAGTGTCACCACCAATGATGTACAGTGAACCATGACAGGCTACAAGTGAGGCATATGCACAGTCACATGGAAGAGCAGGTAGTGAATGTGAGGGGACTGCAGAGGATTTCCACTGCTCGTCAAGAAGTGTGTAACAGCTAACATGGTTGACAGCTCTCAAAAAAAGGAAAGACCTCTTCATGCCTCCTAGAAGACTAACACTAGTGTCAGTAGCATGTACAACACAGCCACGGTACTGGCCATACGCCGGCACCTTTGCTACTTCCACCCACTGCCTATCATGCTGATCGTACTGCAGTAGAACAGGCTGATCTTGGTTGTCATGACAATACATGTACAAAGCCTGACCATTGCTAGCTAGGGATGGGTATTGAAATGGACCACCATGACGTGGAAGAGGAAGGTCAGTCCAGTGACGTACGTCTGTAGTCTGCTGGATGCTAGAAATGCGGGAAACTTCATTTAACCAGACAGCAACGAAAGTGTTATTGTGGATGATGTGTTTTGGTGAACGACCACGACTGGATTCTGCTTTGATCCACTGGAGAACACACGCACGCATGCACGCACACACACACACACACACACACACACACACACACACACACACACACACACACACACACACACACACACACACACACACACACACACACACACACACACACACACACACACACACACACACACACACACACACACACACACACACACACACACACACACACACACACACACACACACACACACACACACACACACACACACACACACACACACACACACACACACACAGTACAGCACAATGGCACAGGGAACAAACAGAAAATCAGTATCTACATGTCACATTGTGTAATGGACTACAGGCCCGTTGCAGCCTCATTTTGGTTGTTCAGGCAAAATCTGATCTCAATTACTCCCCACCCCCCGACCAGCACCACTACCACCGTCACTTGCACAAACAGATACTTTCATCAAATACCATGCATGTATGTATAGTAGTGTCTTTGTGCACTGCGGCGGTGCCCAAATTCTGGAAACTGTTAGTGTGTATGAGTACACAATGTACACAGCTAAAGAAGCATGTTTGCCACGTTGCAGAGCATGCACGCATCTCATGTTGAGCCCTGGAAATCTTTTGATGATCGCAAGAATTGCTTACAAATATAACAGAACTATCAGTCATTATCGATGCGGCAATGAAGGGAATTGAACCATACGTCGAACGTCGAGTATAGTCGCAGGCACAGATGTAAGCGGATTGTGCTCGGGAAATGACCAGATTATGCTCTAGCGGATGTGAAAAGTAAAATTACAACGGAAGTCGGAGGCGACGAAAATATATTCCGGAACAAAGTCAAGTTCGCATGCATCCATGCAATCAATGCATCCAGTCAAGAAGACACTTCATATCAGATATCAAACTTTATTTTCCGTTCTCGTCAGGATTATACAAAAAAATCACGGTTCGTTTTCCGCATCCGCAGGAACGCCACCACCCTCTTGGATCCAGGTGCAGATGCACCTACTAAAGCAGTTGGAGGTGAGTAGATCAGACCCACCACAAAGTGGTCAAAGACCAAAAATCCCATTCACTGCATCCATGTTTCCCTCATGCCAGGTCACAACGGACCACCACTGACTACAAGTTCTAGTGGAAAAGTACTGACATACATAATATACAATACTGGTGACAAGGTAGGAATACAAGTTGATAAATGTCTACCTTGTTATGAGTGTTGTATCTCATTTACGCTAGAAGTAGTAGTCATTATTTTTCATTTCAGCCTTTTCGTGTATAATCCTGACGAGAAGGGATCAAAGACGTTTGATATCTGGTATAAAGTGTCTTCTGGACTGGATGCGTTGATTGCGTGGATGCATCTGAACTTGATTTTGTTCTGAAAGTTAAACTGGTGATAATTTAAAGATGTGATACTATTATTCAGGTATGAAATTGATAGACGACACAGCATAGCAAGTAGCAATGCCGCGAGAGGCCCCGGGGTATGTACTCCCGGTCCACACCCTCACAACAGCACTCCACAGCAGTATCATGGAAACTGAAGAATGCCAGTGATGTGAGGACGGTGCTGTGCTGTGCTGTGGTGAGGGAGTGGACAGAGTGTATGACCCAGAGGCCCCTCGTGTTGCTACTTGCAATGCTGTGCTGTCTATGAAATTCACACCTGGGTATTAGCACCATCAACTCCTATTATCACGTCTGTACATTATACCCAGTTCAGTTTTCACAGTGTTTTGCACTTAGTTTTTTTTTCAGCCCTATTCTTCTCGCCTTCCCCTCAGTCCAAAAAACGGTGATTTTCACTATCTTGGCCATTCTACAATATCTACATTCAGTGACGAGAGTTAAAATAACTCGAAACAACTATACGAAGGAACTTGATACCAACTGCTGTGCCGCTTTTTAATGGTGTGCTGTGGCAACATGTCGAGGTCAGCTGGAGATCGCAGTTGTGGTGTGGTGGTTGACGAAAAAACTTAAACTCGTATAAAAATATATTCCAAAATCCCCAATACGGCTGTTGTTAGTATTCCAAGGATCGGATCTAAAAGAAAAATACACAGACAGAATATGTGCTGCACAGTCTTTGACCTCCATTGTCTTGTGTCCACATAATTATAGTGTGCTGTGTTTCTCTCCCTGATCATCTTGATTTTAATCTGGTTCCTCCTTGGACAATATTATCTGACAATGAAAGTTTGGGGCACCAGGGACATGGTCTAGTGGTTGTTTTGATAATAACGAATTTAAAGTACTAATGAATAATGTTGTAAACGGATCTAAAGACATAGACCACGCGTCGGCAGGGCATTTCAGTTTTCTATCCACTGGCAGGGTTTAATAACTAGCCGGACCTGCTCTACTGAGGTAGGACCTGATCCACACAGCAAAATCATGGGGGGAGGGGGGAGGAGAAAGAGAACAAATCCAAACACGTTGTACTATACCTTTCTGTGCATTGTGATGCGCTGAATATTTTCCGGTGTGATAGTCAGAGAATGTGCGGCTGGTACAGCAGAGTGCTGTCTAGAACTGTCACCAACCTACACATGTCAACAGGGCAGAACATGAATAGTGACAGGTAAGCAACACACACACATACGCACAATAACATACATACACACACACACATACACACACATACACATATATTAGTACGCACATGAACATGCAAACAGATGCACACACACGAACATGAAAGCAGATGCCCACACACACACATAATTATTATACTTGACTGTTTGTACGCATGTATAGTGAGTACACATACTTGTACTTGTACTTGCTCACTGCCAAAACTGGTCACGTGGTCTTCCCAGGAGAGGGGAGAGAGATTCAAAAGGAATATTCGAACAATAACTCAATTGGTTATTGAACTGCTCAACGGCTGTGTTGTCCCTGCCCTTTTGGAGGGTATGTGCCCCTTTTGGCACGTGTGTGCTGGGTCCGCGTGGTCGGTGTGCGGCCTGCGCAGGTTGTGCATGCCTGCATATTATTGTACGCACTCTTGTTGTTTGTGGCCTTCTTCTTGAGACTCTCTTTGAAGCAACGACAATAATCAGTCCTCTGAGTGTTGTGCACGTGTGATGCAAGACATAAGAGAGTAATCGGAAGGGCTATTGTCGAGACATAAAAACCCCCGATGACAATTGGCGCCCAGCTAGTGGCATCGTTCCCCACGACCCTGAGATCGTTTTCGTTTTCGCCGTGGCTTCAAATCTTGTCTTCTGTGCAAAGCGGAGCCATGGCGAGGACGCGTGGGCGTCCTCGCCATGGCTCCGCTTTGCTCCATCTGCTCAAACCTGTCTTCGGAGCTCCTACTCAGGTGAGCCTGCATTGTCTGCCCTGCGTAATGTTTTTTACCTTGTACGTAGTTCTCCTGGTACTAGTCTTCGATTTGGGATTTTCAAATAATTGTTTCGCTTCGTGGCATTGAAGTCCCGTGTTGTTCTCTTGTGTACAAGTACTCTCGTTCGAACCTCGCTCCTGTTAGTACATGATTGTGGCCCACGTTGTGTGTGTCACTTTTCGAGTGCTTGTGTGTGCGGTGTTTTGAACCAGTGTACGTTCAGGGCTCACCACGACCATACAAAGTGTCAATAACGGTCATTTGGATTTGACCAATCAGCGCACGGCAAAACGGACCGTTTCTTGCAAGTGTGGGGTGTTTTCTGAGCTCAACTTGGCTGTACTCGTTGGTATTAGACATTAGGCCATTGTGGATTCGTGTTCAGAAGGTGTGTCTTTGGAGGGTTACCGTCTCGAATTTTTCGATTTGGCCTTCGTTTGCCTGAGATCGGATGGTGAAATCACTCAAACTTGAAGACGTGCGAACAAGTGAATGAAGACAAAATATAAAAATCGGAGACGGTAAACCGATAGAGAATTCCAAGACCTTAAAAATGAGCTATCGACGGTGAGAATCGGCCAAGTTGACCCGCTGAAGCACTTTTTTGAAGACATCAAGGTCGGCCGCGCGCACCAACAAAACCAGGCAGCCGTGCGCATATCTGCAAGTGCAACAAGAAAGGACCGAGGAGACAGCAAGGGTTCCAAGTGAAGAGTTTACCGTCCTTCGTGCTGACTCAAGCTAAGGACTCAGGCCAGTCAGGGATCATACCAGTCACTTGTCATCATGGTCATGACTAAGAAATTCAATAGTGGCAAGGAAACTCCACACTCGCAGGGCGAAAGCAGCGAGGTCAAACAGAAAAGAGTTTGCCGAGCCGTGATCAGGAAACGCTGAGTTCAACTGACAACATTGGTTAGCTAGGAGCGGCAAAATCGTGTAGATGCCAGGACTCCAGTATCTCACGGACATATCTTGGTAGGCATGCACCAGTGGATGGAGAAAAATGACCAAGATGGCTTGGAGAAAGGACGTCTTCTCTTCGTGTCTTTCCCGGCATCAAACAACAAGATTCTCTTCGGCACTGGCCCTTCGCTGCACAGACAGGACCAGGGAGTCGTAAAATACTTGTATTTTACAACTCTACTGTACATCCCTGTACATTGATCACCACGAACTCGGGTGCGTAGCCGCTATGACTGCACCAACGCTGGCCTGCGCGGCAATCGCCATGTTTCAAAATGGTGGTCGACACTTTTTGAATTTTGTATGGTCGTGGTGAGCCCTGACGTTGTCGCCCTCCGGCCTCTGGCTGTTCGAGTGGTCGTGTGCACTGTGTTTTCATACCTTCTGTTGTCCGTGTTGTCGTGCATGCTCATCTTGTTGCTTGGTAGTCAGCATGGGTAGCTTTGCTCGTGTTTGCTTACTCGCCCTGTGTTGTGCACTGGTGCACGTCGTTGCGTTGTCGTCGGATTGCTCCGATCCTGTGTCAATCGATTGGTTTGGTAGATGTCCCCATCGATTTTCTCGATGTGGTGAGTCTGGTGACACTCGTACTCCGTCGTTTCCAGTTTCAGGTACATGTCCTTTCTTTTTCATTTTACTCGTATCCATGTTTTGTGTCGAGCGTTTTAGTGCTCCGCCTGATTGTCCCGCTCATGTGGAATGGCTGTCGCCCAGTGGTGTAACATGCTTCTGAGATTCTCGTTGACAGTCCGGGTGGCAATATTTCTGTGAGCGTGTTGTTTGGTCTTTGTGTTTTGGCACGTGGGTCTCTCCATTTCACCTAGGGGGGGCGTCCGATCATGGTGAGCCACGGTCTGCCTGGTGGGCTGGTGGGATCCGGCGCTTATTTGTATCGGTTCACCTTGCGGGTGTTCGGTTTCCGTGTTTTGCTGGCTGGCCTTTGTGCGTCCCAGTGGGGTTCAGGACGGTGTTTTTTTGGGTTTCGTGAGCGGATGTGTTTCACGCGTGATATTCAGGTTCAATCCCTGTGGGTTTTTTCAGGTTAAGCCTAGTTCACATTCGACGCAATGCCGACGGTACGGGACGTAAGGGCTTGTCGAGCGCTGGGGTGAGCTGTAAAATCCTGTACGATTCGTACGACACGACATGCAGCAGTCGTTGCGACGTTCAACGTCAAACGGCGCAAGTCATAAGGCACGGTCCGTGACAGGGTGACTTTCGGACCTAATTTCTCGTTTTTCGGGACTTCTTTTCAATTATTTCTCCTTGAAAGAAGCGGAATCAAGTTCACAATACCAGTTTTTCATGAAGACCAAAAAATTAGCTCTGAAAGTTGTGGCATTCAAATAATAGCCCCAGGAAATGATAGAATAGTTCGTCTGTCACGCTTCTGAACTATCCCTAAATACAATAAGTGACATGAGATCTTATGTTGCTAAAATTCAACTCAAGTCGTGCTAGCCATTCTGTGAGTTATCATGGGAAGCGCAGTATTCGAAATGCTAAAAATTTCCAAGTACGAATCGGGAGTAGTCGGCGCACGGCGCCGTCTCCTGTTCACACTCGAATTGCAGCCGTTTTGTACGCTTGTGTCCCCGTCTACGCCTGTCTACGGTATGAAAAGTTGGATCGATCCAACTCTTCCCGTCGCTTCCCGATCTGTACGGTAGTACGGTTGCGTTCCCGTTCCTTGTGTTCACATTGGACGCCGTCAGTCCGTCCCGTCGCTTCCCGTCGATCCTTACGTCGCGACCCGTCGCGCCCCGTCGAATGTGAACTAGGCTTTAGAGGCCTGTGGGTTTTTCAGGTTAGAGGCCTGTGGTTATTCAAGGTAGCGCCCTGTGGTTTTTCTATGTTAATTTTTGTTTGCGTATTGGTGACCGATTTGTTTATGTGCTATCTGGTGTCCTCATTGATAGACTGCCCCTGTTTCCGTAGGCGTGTTCAACGTTGCCGTTCTGCCGTTCCTTTTTGTGTTTTTTTTGTCTGAATTTTGGCTCCTGGTATTGCTGAGATGTTTGCGTCAGTCCGTGTTTCTTTCTTTCTGTGTGTGTCTCTGTGAGTTTCCGTAGCCCCGTCGGCTGCGTGATGGTTTTCCGGACAACTCCTGTGCTGTCAGATGACTGGTCACCCGGTTCAGCTGCCGCGGTCTTCGCAGTACCGTCGGTTTGCCTTGGCTTCGCACCAAGGCGGGGTGGTTGTTTTCCGGGGGCCCACGCCTGAAAGTATGGCCGTTCCCTCTATGGGTGGGCCCAGTCTGTTTTCTTTCCACCCCTTTGCTTTGGCTTTTCCCCCATTGTCCGGAGTTACTAATGTATCCTACTGTTTTGGCCCTGCGTACCTGCATGTGTATGTTGTTCACATTTGATTTCTTTTTCTCCTGTCTGTCTTCTCGTTTTTTCTCTCCCATCATCAGGAGAGGATGCATTTTTTCATGTGGCCGTATGTTGTCCCTGCCCTTTGGAGGGTATGTGCCCCTTTTGGCACGTATGTGCTGGGTCCGCGTGGTCGGTGTGCGGCCTGCGCAGGTTGCGCATGCCTGCATATTATTGTACGCACTCTTGTTGTTTGTGGCCTTCTTCTTGAGACTCTCTTTGAAGCAACGACAATAATCAGTCCTCTGAGTGTTGTGCACGTGTGATGCAAGACATAAGAGAGTAATCGGAAGGTCTATCGTCGAGGCATAAAACCCCCCGACGACAGCTGTCACCCCCTGAAAATCCCCAAACTCTTGATAGACTTGGAAATGATCCCACACCGCGGTAAGTGGGCAAGAACAAGGTGCAGAAAAAGGATTGACGGCATTCGAATACACATGGACACATTTAAAATTGGTGAAAATCAAGGATCTGTGGCATTTTTGAGGAAACGGACAAATTTAGCCCAAAATGATGTGTAGTAGGACCCATGGTCGTGCGCACACGCACATACACTCATATGCCTGCTCAACAACCCAAACTCCACCCCAGAACGACCATTTAATCCCCACCCCCCTCCTCCCCCCAATTGTCCCCCCTCCAAATTATTATTATTATTATTATTATTATTATTATTATTATTATTATTATTATTATTATTATTATTTATTCATATTTTACTATGGCAGTCCCCACAGACCTATGGTCTTCTTACAGGGTGCCCTAGCCACGTGAAGATAGCGGAGCGAAATGCAGCAGGTAGGGATATGGTGCGAATCGCGGCAGGGAGGGCGTTCCATCGGTCAGCTCCAAGATAAGATACAGAGTGATAGCCAAAATACAATCTGGCATGGGGCAGTACCAGGCCGAGCAATTCCTGAGAACGGGTAATTCTAGCAGTGCGGGATAATGAGACAGCACGAGGAGTGAAAAGTCGGCAAAGTAGGGGACTAGCACGAGCATTTATGCATCTATGTAGAAACACATAGAGGTTGGCAGCATAGCGAATATTTAACGGTGTTAGGTGCTGTCTAGCTAAGATGGGTTGGATGGAGGCAGAGGGAGGGAAGCCAAAGACAGTGCGGATCGCCCGATTCGCGATGCTAATAAGAGCGTTATAGGTGGTCTGTCGCAGGCAGTGCACGTACGCATTGCTCGCGTACTCCAGGGTAGATTGGACAAATGCAAGATAGAAAGTTCGCTTGGCTCTAGCACTGAGATGGTGGCGACAACGGCGAAATGCATTGACCTTGGCATTAACTTTACTTCGAATGTGACTTACTTGCTGTTGAAACGACAGATGCTCATCTATGATGATGCCCAGGTACTTGGCTTGCTGCGATTGCTGTATACGGCTGTTGCAAAACTGTAGGGAACAGTCTGCATGTACATTGGGTTTCCGTAGCAGCAGGAATTGCGTCTTGGATGGGTTCAGCTGTAGTCCATGGGCCTCCAGAAAGCTGCTCACACGGGTCAGATCATGTTCCAAGGTCTGTGTGGCAGTGGAAGGGGACGGGTCGGCAGCGTAGATGTTGGTGTCATCTGCATACAGGAGGCAGAGGGATGACTGTAGGCAGGCTGGTAGGCGCCTGGTGTACACCGTGAACAGTGCCGGTCCCAGGACAGAGCCCTGAGGGACACCGCGATTGGCCGTGTACGGGGTTCCAGGTGGTTGACGGAGGCATTTCACTTGCTGTGGTCGGCTGGACAGATAGCTGGAGAACCATTGCAGAACAGTGCCTCCTACTCCACAGCGCTGCAGCTCCAGAAGGAGCTCGCCATGCAGGACACAGTCAAAGGCTTTGCTGAGGTCGAGGAATGCTACAGCAACCACGTTGCCAGAGTCCAGGGACCGCTGCCAACTGTCAATGCATAGCGCCAGTGCGTCACCGCATGAATGACAGGAGCGATAGGCGAACTGTTCGTCAGGTATAACATCACCTGCAGAGACCATGAACTGCCGGAACTGGTCGTAGACGATTCTTTCTAGGACTTTGGAAACGATGGGAAGAAGGGAGATTGGTCTATAGTTTGTGGGAGCGTTTTTATCACCTTTCTTGAAGACTGGACAGATTTGGGCAAGCTTGTATTGTTCGGGGAATACGCCAGTGGCAAGGGAGTTGTTATAGATTTCCGCCAAGGATGCAGCTAGATACTTGGAGGACGCACGCAGAAGTGAAGCAGGAATGTCGTCAGAGCCGGTGGCTTTCCATTCGTCTAGCTTGCATAACCGTCGTTCCACGTCAGTCGGGGACACTGGCCGAAATGTAGTGAATCCAGTTGCTTTGCTGGGGCCTAGGGGTAACTGTGACCCAGTGTTCAGTGTAGGATCGCTCACTTGAGCCGCAAATACTGCACTTAGGGCCGGAACGTCTACAGGTAGAGTCGTCGGTTGTTGCTTCCGACCTAAGAGGTGGTTCAGTACCTGCCACTGAGCTCGAGGGTTGAACCGACTCAAGAAAAATCTGTTGGTGAAGTACTCAGTTTGCAGTCTGCGCTGTAGAATTTGACACTCTCGTCGGGCAGCTCGGAAACATTGGCGAGCACTGTCACTGTCGCGATCCCGGAGCCACCGTCTGTGTAAGTACGCTTTCCGCTGATATAAACTTTGGAGGCCAGGCGTGACCCAGGGTTGTGGTGGTGGATGAGATGACAAGGTGACGCTACGTCGAGGGCAGTGCTGATCCACAGTTTGTAGAACAGCATCGCTCCATACAGTGCTAAGTTGGTCTACTGACATGTCACTGCAGTCCGTGGCTCTGAGAGATTGAAGGAAGTCCGGGCCAAACTCCTCAGCAGTAAGTTGTCTGACCGGCGGCGAGCGAATCTTGCGGTGATTGAGCAAGACACGGTGCGGTTGACTGCCAGCGAGTGCAAGGATGAGCGACACCAGGAAATGATCTGAAACGCCGTCTAGTGACTGGACAGCTACTGGTTTGAGTGTTACCTCACTAGGCAGAGCTTGAGCGACAAGGATTAGGTCCAGACAAGTGTTGCTTGGGGATCTAGTGGGTTCTAGCACTACATTGTGGAGGCTGAGTGTGTCACAGAGTTCACTAAGGTGGCGGTGTTGAGGGTGCCGCTCAGGAGCCAAAATGTTTACATTAAGATCGCCAAGGAGGAACAGGGTCGCGTTACTACTACTGGTGGCGTGATCAGCCGATTCTGCTAGGTTCTGCCAGAAGGATACAGGGGCAGTAGGTGGGCGGTAGACGCAACCAATGCACAATGAAGTATCAGTGTTTCCTGCGACCGTTAAGAACAGGGCCTCGACAGTTGTGCTGGGTATGCAGGATGAGACAGGTATGGTTTCACGAACGAAGAAACAAACTCCGCCGCCTCTTGTGCCTTGCCTGTCATGACGGTACAGTATGTAGCCAGGTATATTTAACAGGGTGTCTGAAATGCTACTGTCCAGCCAAGTTTCACTAACAGCAAGAACATCAACTGTACGGACGTTGGGTGCATGGAGAATGCCAAATGATTTCCTGTTCTTGGTGAGCAAGACATGGTCTTACGCTGCAGAGCAGAATCGGCTAATTCCGGAGTATCATTCTGTCTGTATTTCTCTACGGCTACAGCTCCTACAGCACAGCACAGCCCTGACCCAAACTTATCTTCATCGTCGGCAAGTTGTGCAGAAATGAGGTGAAAAGGCACTCTTTGGGAGACTGCACTTTGAAGCTCATGTGGCGCTGCCTTCATGGCCGTACCAGTCCCACACTGAGAAGCACTCTTCAGGCTGTGTGATGGCCACTCAACCAGGCTCCGAAACACACACAACGGCTTGGTGAACCCAGTCAGCTGAAGCCATGCTGGGCATTGTTGGCTTGCCTCAACGGGCAGCACACTGTGGAACTCTCTAGCACCTGCACTACGATGCATCGTGTCGGCTTCAATACTCCACTACCAACATTGGTCAAAATCATCGGAGAGTATCCATTCATGGACAGATGTGTATGAACTGCTACACTCTACATGAATTATGGTACTAGACACAGGCCAGAAACCTGTTTTACCTATATTCTCCTCTATCTCTATCATACAGCCCAGATATCTGTTTTTAACTAACATGCTCTCTATCTCTCTCTATCTATCGATCTCTCTATATCTCTCTTGGCGTAATGTACATTTCTTAAGCAGAGCATCTGGTAAGAGGAGAGCGATCGCTCTCGCGCGCCTTCACTCTCATTATTCATTTTGGGCGCATTTTTCATCGCGTGCCTTGAGAATTTCGAGCGCATGCGCATCACTATGAAGTGCATTCTGCGAACACTCAAATATTTCGTAATTCGACTTTTCCTGAGCGGAATTGAGTGATCGAAAGGTCTATTCGCATTAGAAAGTTCTCAGCTGTTGGCTTCAACAAATCTGAAGTCGATTCGAGGTCGAATAGTGGAGTTACGGCACTCGCAAGGTATTTTATGTCCCGTTGCAAATTTTCACTTCCGCACTTCGATGGCAATCATAATTTGTCGTAAAGTATTTTCCCCTGTTGCACGACAGTCCATGCATGCATAGACCTGTTTGACGTCAGAGACAGGTCTTTAGCGGTCGGCTACAAAAAAAAAGGAGCCCTCTACGTATACGATGAGTACTACAAAGATACCATGGATCTTAGCGAATTGTCTCAATTTCTGGTTGCGCGTGTCTTCCCAGGACTATAGTGCCACTGCAGTAGCGCTCCACCTGGTGAAAATTCCACTGGTGTGTTCCGATAGCTTTTCAGTTGGCTTGAGATTGTCAAAATCGATGAAGGGAAACCAAAGTTGCGGTTCGAACAGCTTCCACTTGTAGTGCGTTCGGCGACTTTCCAGAACAAATTTGGCAGCTATCAGGTATTGAATCCGATTGGGTATGGCAAGATGTAGAAAAAGCCCGTACATCTATTGTGCTCGCCTTGGATAGATAAGGCGAGCTATGGGGGGGGGGGGGGGGGACTGCTCTCCCACCACTCTACTTGAGAGGATAGCGAGAGTGATTGTTCACTCTCCACATTATCAATATCAGTGGTATTCTGCCAACACCGATCAAGATTTGTTGAGCAAGATCTGCTTACGCTAGAAACTGGAGTGGCCCTGGTGGCTCCGGTTGCCGCACTAGAAGTCTGTCCTCTGCTAGCACTGACCATTGCTGACCGTCCAGAGTCAGTGCCACTTCTCTGAGCCTGTAATGTACAGAACAGCATAAGCATGTACACAAATTTACATGCACACACACACACACACACACACACACACACACACACACACACACACACACACACACACACACACACACACACACACACACACACACACACACTTGGACACACACACACACACACACACACTTGGACACACACCCACGTCAGTGTATGGTCGCAAAGACATGCACACATGCACGTGCATCCAAACAAACACTGACTAAGACTGTTGGCTGTGGGCTGTGCAAAATGGCTGTCCCCAGCCAACCCTGCACTAGTTATGGCTGATGTGAAGTGTGAGAAATCTCTTCCACTGGGGTACATGCAAGTTCGAAGGGTCTGACAGCGTAGAAACTAGAGCTTAGTGGGGTAGCATTTTCTCCGGGTACCGGGTTCGGATAGTTTTCTACGGGTAGCACGGGTACCCGATTGGGTAATGTTTCCATGGTAACACCACAATGCCCCCCTTCTCTTACACACTGGGTAGACATGCGGAGTATTACGTGAATGTATACACGTGCACTGAACATGATGTCATCTGCGACTTCAAGAGAGAATAGTACCCGTCTACCCGAGGTCCTCACGGGTAGCACGGGTACTGGACTGCCCATGCACACCACTAGGAGAAACATCCTTGTTCTGGTATTGAGACTAACCAACACACTCCACTCAAGTACTGCATTGCAATGTCAGAAGGTATTTGTGATCATGATGAGTTGCTTGTGGACTACGGAACCATAATTTTGTTGAAACACTCATTACTATTCTACAGAATGCGCTATACATGGCATGCCGTTGAAGATAGCGTCCCAATATTATGGTCACAAATGTAGATAACTGTCATGTGTGCTTGCAGACAACAACGCTTTGGTGTTTCATAAATATAGTGAACCAAAATTACTCAAATCAATGGAATGTCATGCTTCTCTTTCCTTCACACCCATTTGAGTCAAAAGTTGAAAGGGTGAAAAAACAGAAGTTAAAGGGAAAGTATACCCTAAATCAAATTTTCACCAGTTGTAGAGTTCGGGTGCGGAGTCGAATGGTTTGGTCGGAGGAAGCTGAGATGCTCCCAAACACCAACAAACACATATAAATACACTCACACAAACTCAAAAACCAGCACGCGCATACTCGACCACACGCATGCAAATGAGACTAATCCTGGCTTGTCCATTGACTACCATGCTATTTTCCCTTCTACAGTATAATTGGCATTTCCAACCAGTGACCATACTGGAGGTCAAGTATAGTAGCTGGTGAATACCAATCATTATTTTGTTCAGCAATATCTCCTTACACTGGAAGCTTGAGTGGCCCTGATGCCACTTGACTCCGTACTCAGCTTTGGTGCCAATCTTTGGACAGTTGAGCGGGTCAAACTCGCACATTGCACTGCTGTGCAACGCAGCTCGAGTCCTGAACAGTCCATTCAAGCTTATTGTATTCCGTGGCTTGGTAAGATCACTTTTCGAGTAGGCTACCCGTTACTGGATGGAAACTGCTCCCAATTGCCTTTAAGCGAACTTATTCGTCCAACATCATTGACACCAAGAACACGCTCCCGGTTTCTTTATTCACTGATCATCCACATGTCTTTGCCCTGCCATCCTCACCTTTCACAAAAGTCCCCTCTAGTTCCATTCTGTCTTCTCCTTCAAAATAATCCACTCTCCATTTTGTCTTCACTCCTCTAACCGTAAACTCTCATTGCGCGCAACCTCGCTGTAACACCGAGACCACAGGTTGGCGTTGTTGGCTTGCCTCACAAGCACAGGTTCTTTCTGGAAGCCCCTACTCTTCCCATTGCTGTGTTGTCCTGCTACATCTCTCCCCTCTTCTTACGAGTAGTTTGTGTTTTCATGGAAAAACTCCACACCCACAAACACACTCACACACAACCAGGCCTACCCACCAACCAGCCAGTCCATACACAAACACACGCAGACACCTGTGACCAATACAGGCTTGCTCATTGACAACCATATCAAAATTTCCCTCTACAGTATATTGTTTTTCCAACCAGTCACCGTATTGGGAGTGAAGAATAATAGCTGGTGGATACCAAACAAGATTTTTCTCAGCCGTATCTCCTTACACTAGGAGCTGGAGTGGTCCTGGTGGCTCCAGTTTCTCCCCTAGAAGTCGGTCTTCTGCTAGCACTGGCCATTGCTGATCGTCTAGAGTCACTGCCACTTCCCAGAGCCTGAAAAGTACAGAACAATACAAGCATATACACACATGCACACCCACCCATGCACACAACACACAGCACACCCATCCAAATGCACAGTTGCATATGCGCACAACACACATGCACGTCCATTGTCATTGCCACTTCATTGACGGTAAAAAGGACTGAGCGAAAATATGAAGATACAACCTCACACATGTGTTAAAGCACAACCAACACCCACAAACACACCAACCAGCACGCGCATACGCGAACACACATACACACGTGTGACTAATTCAGTCTTGCTTATTGACTACCATGCTATTTTTCCCTCTACAGTGCATGTATATAGGTTTTTCCACCCATCAATGCCACTGGAAGCCTAGTACAATAGCTGGTGAATACCAAACAATATGAATTTTTGTTCAGCGATATCTCCTTACACTAGAAGCTGGGGTGGTTCTGGTGGCTCCGGATTCTCCTCTAGAAGTTTGTCTTTCGCTAGCATTGGCCATTGCTGGTCGTCCAGAGTCACTGCCACTTCCCTCAGCCTGAAAAGTACAGAACAACATAAGCATATACACATACGCACCCAACCAAGCACAAAACACACAGCACACACATCCACATGCACATTTGCATATGCGCACAGCACACATGGACGTCCTGTGTCACTGCCACTTTCTTGACGGAGAAAAGCACAAAGAAACATATGAAGACAAAACTTCACACAAGTGCTTACACCAACCCAAATACCAACAAACACATCTAAATACACCGACACAAACTCAAAAACCAGCACTCGCATACTCGAACACACGCATGCAAATGTGACTAATCCAGGCTTGCCCATTGACTACCATGCTATTTTCCCTTATACAGTATAATTGGTATTTCCAACCAGTGACCGTACTGGAGGTCTAGTATAGTAGCTATAAAAAATAAATAAATTTCACGGTTCGCGTGAGACTCGGCTGGAAGCCGAGTTTTCCGCATCCGCCGTGGGAACGCCACCACCCTCTAGGATCAAAGGCGCAGATGCAGCGCCTGAACGGTGGGAGGTGAGTAGATCAGACCCACCACCAAGTGGTCAAAGACCGAAATCCCATAGTAAATCCCATAGTAGCTATAGTGAATACCAATCATTATTTTGGTCAGCAATATCTCCTTACACTAGAAGCTGGAGTGGGCCTGATGCCACTTGACTCCGTGCTCAGCTTTGGTGCCAATCTTCGAACAGTTGACCGGGGCAAACTCACACATTGCACTGTTGTGCAACACAGCTCCAGTCCTGAACAGGCCATGCAAGCTTGTTGTATTCCGTGGCTTGGTAAGATCACTTTTCGAGTACACTAGCTGTTCCTGAACGGAAGCTGCTCGCACCAACCTCGAGCACCTCAGGCGCGTTCAGCGATGGGCCCCGGCGTGCTGCTGCAGAGCATCGAGGCAAGGCGGACAGTGGCAGCATTGTCTTTCCTGCACAAGCTGCTGTGCATTCCAGGTCCCTCTACTCATGATTCATCATCGCCTCAATGCCCCTGCAAAGCCCTTAATTCACAGGCAATGTCGGCAAACCGATGGTAGCCCGTACGATTTACGAACACTCTCCCCCAACTGCTCCAAATTGTCTTTTAAAGCGAACATCATTGGCACCAGGAACACGCTCCCGGCTTCTCTACTGTAAATATACAAAAATTTCGGTGCTGCAAAATTTCGGCACTTCACGATTTTTGACATTTCGGCGGCGATTTATTTTCGGTGTGGGGTAGAGGGTATAGTGCGACAGATGCTGTGAAAATTTCATCAGCGTTTTAATTAAGGCGTGTTGGGTCGGTGCCGAATATAGCCGAAATTAAATAGCTGCCGAAAATTTGTATATTTCCAGTATTCACTGATCCTCCACACATCTTTGCCCTCCCATCCTCACCTTTCACAAAAGTCCCCTCTAGCTCCATTCTGTCTTCTCCTCCACAATAATCCACTCTCCATTTTGTCTTCACTCCTCTACCCGTAAACTCTAATTGTGCGCAACCTCGCTGTAACGCGGAAAACACTGGTTGGCGTTGTTGGCTTGCCTCACCAGCACAGGTTCTTTCTGGAAGCCCCTACTCTTCACATTGCTGTGTTGTCCTGCTACATCTCTCCCCCCTTCTTACGAGTAGTTTGTGTCTTCATGCAAAAACTCCACACCCACTAACACACCCACACACAGCCCCGCCTAACCAACAACCAGCACGTGCATACACAAACACATGCAGATACATGTGACCAATACAGGCTTGCTCATTGACTACCATATCAAAATTTCCCTCCACAGTACATTGTTTTTCCCAGCCAGTCCCCGTCCTGGGAGTGAAGAATAATAGCTGGTGGATACCAAACAAGATTTTGCTCAGCCATATCTCCTTACACTAGGAGCTGGAGTGGTCGTGGTGGCTCCGGTTTCTCCCCTAGAAGTCTGTCTTCTGCTAGCACAGGCCATTGCTGACAGTCCAGAGTCAGTGCCACTTCCCTGAGCATGAAAAGTATAGCACAGCATAATCACACACATTTACATGCACTCCCACCCATGCACACAACACACAGCACACGCATCCACATGCACAGTTGTATATGCGAACAACACACATAGACGTCCATTTGTCATTGCCACTTCATTGACGGTAAAAAACACTGAGCAAACATATGAAGATACAACCTCACACATGGGTTTACACACAACCAACACCCACAAACACACCAACCAGGACGCGCATACGCGAACACACATACACACATGTGGCTTATTCAGGCCTGCTTATTGACTACCATGCTATTTTTCCCTCTACAGTGCATGTATATTGGTTTTTCCACCCATCAACGCAACTGGGAGTCAAGTATAATAGCTGGTGAATACCAAACAATATGAATTTTTGTTCAGCGATATCTCCTTACACTGGAAGCTGGGGTGGTTCTGGTGGCTCCTGTTTCCCCTGTAGAAGTTTGTCTTTCGTCAGCACTGGCCATTGCTGGTCGTCCAGAGTCACTGCCACGTCCCTGAGGCTGAAAAGTACAGAAGAACATAAGCATATACTAGGGCTGAAACGATCGTGGATTTTCACGTATCGATTACTCTTTAGCTTAACGATCGAGCAATCGATTATAATCGTTAGCAAATAGTGTCATAATTCTATGCAAACATTACTCTGTTTCCACAAACTATGTCTTCATAATACCAATAAATCTGCATTAGTGAAAGAGTAGCTCTGAAACATGGCAGTTTTGAAGACAGTTTAACCTCAGAGCATGAACCATACCCCTGGCGATGTTAGAGTTATCAAACAAGTACTCGATTATTCGGTATATTCGTTTCAGCCCTAGCATACACACATACACACCCACCCATGCACACCACACACAGCATGCGCATCCACATGCACATTTGCATATGCGCACAACAAACATGGATGTCCATTGTCGTTGTCACTTCCTTGACGGTGAAAAGCGCAGAGCGAGATACGAAGATAAAACTTTTCAACCCAAGTGTGTACCACGCCCAAGAACTACCTCACAGACTGCTCAATTCAAGTGACCATCTGTCAACACAGCTCCAATCGGTTTCCCACCTCTGCAAGGATGCCACAAGGCAGTACACTCGGCCGATCTCTGTTCCTTGTGCACGTTAATGATGCTGACGGTTCCCTAAAACCAAGAACTGACATGGGAAAATGTTGGCCAACGACACCACTCTGTACGCTTATATACAAGCATGTGCAGACGCCATGATCCAAGCAAAGAACCTACCAGCTTACATAACCTGTATGCATTGGGATCAAAGTGGCGAGTGAAGTTAGTTTGAGCCATCGGCAGCCATGGCCCTCGTCTGCTCCAATGTTTGGTGGTGACGTCATCCCTCAGCAGCAACAACTGAAGCTTCTGGGCATCACATTTTGACTCCGTGCTCAGCTTTGGCCCCCATCTTCGGACGGTTGAGCAGAACGAACTCGCACATTGCACTGCTGTGCAACGCAGCTCGAGTCCTGAACAGGCCATGCAAGCTTGTTGTATTCCGTGGCTTGGTAAGACCACTTTTCGAGTAGGCTACCCATTCCTGGATGGAAGCTGCTCTCACCAACCTTGAGCACCTCAAGCGCGTTCAGCGATGGGCCCTGCCCATTCTGGGGCCCAGTGTGCTGCTGAAGAGCCTCGAGGCAAGGCGGACGGTGGCAGCATTGTCATTCCTGCACAAGCTGCTGTGTCTGCCAGGTCCCCTCTACTCATGATTCATCATCGCCTCAATTCCCCTGCTAAGCCCATAATTCACAGGCAATGTCGGCAAACCGATGGTAACCGGTACGATTTACGAATATTCTCCCTCAACTACTCCCAATTGTCTTCAGCGAACTGATTCGTCCAACACCATTGACACCAGGAACATGCTCCCGGCTTCTCTATTCACTGATCATCCACACATCTTTGCCCTCCCATCCTCACCTTTCACAAAAGTCCCTTCTAGCTCCATTCTGTCCTCTCCTTCACAATAATCCACTCTCCATTTTGTCTTCACTCTTCTACCCGTGAACTCTCATTGTGCGCAACCTCGCTTTAACGCCGAGACCACAGGTTGGCGTTGTTGGCTTGCCTCAGCAGCACAGGTTCTTTCTGGAAGCCCCTACTCTTCCCATTGTTGTGTTGTCCTGCTACCTCTCTCCCCCCTTCTTACGAGTAGTTTGCGTCTTCATGGAAAAACTCCACACCCACAAACACACTCACACACAACCACGCCTACTCACCAACCAGGCAGTCCATACACAAACACACGCAGACACCCTTGACCAATACAGGCTTGCTCATTGACTACCATATCAAAATTTCCCTCTACAGTATATTGTTTTTCCAACCAGTCACTGTAATGGGAGTTAAGAATAATAGCTGGTGGATACCAAACAAGACTTTACTCAGCCATATCTCCTTACACTAGGAGCTGGAGTGGGCCTGGTGGCTCCGGTTTCTCCCCCAGAAGTCGGTCTTCTGCTAGCACTCGCCATTGCTGACCGTCCAGAGTCAATGCCACTTCCCTGGCCATGAAAGGAACAGAGCGACACAAGCACACGCACATGTACAAGTACATTCACACCCACCCGTGCACACAACGCACAGCACATCCATTCACATGCATACTGGCATATGCGCACAACACACATGCACGTCCATTGTCATTGTCACTTCATTGACGGTAAAAAGCACAGAGCAAAATAAAAGAGACACAAATTCAACAAGTGTTTATACAAGCCCAATACCCACAAACACATCCAAATACAACCACACCCACCCACCAACCAGCACGTGCATACCCGAACACACTAACACACATGTGACTAAACTCGGCTTGCTGATTGACTACCATGCCAAATTCCCCTCTCTATCCCTTTTCCAGACCAGCAACATCCCTGGCAGTCTAGTACAATAGCGGATGAACAGGTGATACGTTCATTGACTGCAAATAAATGAGATAGTAGTGATGGTTGAGTGGTTAGAGCCCAAGAGAAGCAACAGTGATTTTTTAAATAGCCTACAGCACAGATTCTTGCTTGTGATGTGGATTGAAGTGAGGTTGCCGGTTTGGCACTGGAACCTACCTTGGAAGCTGAAAGTTGCTCATCGATGGAAGATACGCGAGCGGAAGTTGCAGTCACTTGTGTGCTAACTGCTGCTACGCGTCTGTTGGTCCCATCTAGCTGCTCACTGATGGATGCCTGTAGGTCTGTCTGTTGACTGGCAATTGCTGCTACATGTCCTTGCAGGCTGGCGACTTGTTCATTCACAGTCTCCACCCGGCTATGAATCCCTGTGGCTTGTTCGCTCGTAGCCTCGACACGGTTACGAATCTTTGACACCTGCTGGTTCGTGGTCTGCAGTTGGTCACGGATCCCAGTCACTTTTTCGCCTGCAGTCTCCTGTCGGTCACGGATCATGGTCACTTGTTGGTGCGTGGTTTCCTGTCGGTCACAGATCGTGGTCACTTGTTGGTGCGTGGTCTCCTGTCGGTCACGGATCGTGGTCACTTGTTGGTGCGTGGTCTCCTGTCGGTCACGGATCGTGGTCACTTGTTGGTGCGTGGTCTCCTGTCGGTCACGGATTGTGGTCACTTGTTGCTTCATAGTCTCCACATCATCATGCACCTCAGTTACCTGTTCGCTTGCAGTCTGGAGGCGGTCATGGATCTTGGTTACCTGCTGGTTCGTAGTCTGCAGTTGGTCACGGATCGCAGTCACTTGCTGATTCGTAGCCTCAAGTCGGTCATGCATCCCAGTCACATGCTGGTTCGTAGTCTGCAGTTGGTCACGGACAACAGTCACTTGCTGGTTCGTAGTCTGCAATTGGTCACAGATCCCAGTGACTTGCTGGTTCGTAGTCTGCAGCTGGTCATGGATCCCGGTCACTTGCTGGTTCGTAGTCTGCAGCTGGCCACGGATAGCGGTGGTTTCCAGCTGAGTGTCGACAAGACGCTGTGTTATGGTGCTGAGTTGGTCCTCTACTGCAGAGCTGCGTGCGGTGATGTCAGCGGCTTGCTGGCTTAGCTGCTGTGAAATCGACTCTAGTTGCCTGGTAACCGCTGTACCAGCAGTGCTAGGCTGACTCTGTACAACAACACAAAAAACACAAGCACCCACAAACACACACACATAGACGGACGGAAGGACAGGCAAAAAGGCACACAGACACATGGGCATACAGGCGACAAATTATTCAGTATACATCCATGATTCTGTTTTAAAAGGAGAAGTATACCATAAAATCAATTTGTTTTTCACCATTCGTAGTCTTCGTGGTGCTGATCAAATGGTCTTGGTCCAAGGAAGCTGAGACGCTCCCATCCTCCTTTATTCCCGGTCGAACTTGCCACTGCCACCGAAAGTGGGTGACTGCGCACTGCTACATAGGGTTTTGCATGCAAAAAATATCACTAAAAGCGCCACTTCATTCTTATAAAAGCACGGATGACCGTGATTGGCCCTCATGTTGTAGTCTTTTCTGTACATTCACCTACCTGTGCATATATATTTGGTAGTGCTGAAACAATTACGTTTTTTCCTTAGTGGCTTAACTGATACCATAACGATCGGCTTATCGGCTAAACGAGTATTATTGTAACTACATCAGTACATGTACATTCTGGGAATTTCAAAATATTTTACGCGTCCAACATCGCCAACGACGGAAAGCGGGCACATAGATTCGATGATCCGGCAACAAGTCCGTCAGTTATTCGGACTGACCAGACGAATACAGACAAGACAGAGGGGACGCACTGGTTGCAACCCAAGAGCGAATGGTGCCCTTCGCCTGTGACTTCGCGGACTCCGACGATGAAGTCAGAGAAGCCGGCCAGGGGTGCAGATCGGCGGATTTCGATGGATGATCTGACCTGAGGCGCGCCAACAAGTAACTGTTGCTTGTCCTGTCTATGCTCAAAATAGCCCCAGACGCCAGGCCTAGCTTGTCATCGAGCAAACTGGTTCGGGAACCGTCGACAGAACGGAAAACACGAAACTGAAGACCACTTTACTGTCTTTAGCTCACGACTACTCGCACGTGCAGGGAACTCTAAATACAGTCTAATGTCGAGCCAGCGACGACGGCGAACAGAGCGCAATCTACGGACGCAACGGGTGGCAGATCTGGCCCCTGCAGCTAGTGTAGACACATGCTGAGCCTGCCAGTCCTGCATTCTGTATGTAAAAAAAGTAGTCAGCTGAAAAGACGGCGACGGTGATCGCGTCGATGTTTCTCAGATCGCGCTTGTACTTTTACACGTACATCGATGGTGCAAGTGTACAGTCATGTACATATTCGTGTCGCACTCGCAACACTTTTGGTGCATGCATGCTTTGCGCGACCCCCAAAAGGGAGGAAGTCTCGTACCGAGCGTAAGTACCATTCTACTCGTTTAGCCGATATAATCGAAATAACCGCTCGATCTATTTCTTATCGAGTAAGTAACGAGTAATCGATATAATCGTTTCAGCACTAATATTTGGCATAGTGCATCCATATGTAAATTGACCCCGTTTCCTATTTCTCACCTTCGCGTACGCTCATGCACCTTGTATGCACCAGCGGTAAAATCGGTTGTGGCGACAAACGCGATTAGGCCGGCTGCAGGGACGCCGTAATGTCGCACTCGCTCCAGCACCATTCAAACAATTCCCTATGGCAGTTCACGGTACGAACTTCAACAAAGCCCCGTGAATGCGTACCAGGGGAAGGCTAGACAGCATGTCTCTAGACATCAATAGGCATCGTATAAAAAGCCAGTCAATAGCACTAAAGAGCGAAAGCCTTTTTCAAAGTTCAGTTTCATTCGCGCACCGGGCCCAAGCTGGCAGAACAAACAAACGCCGGACGCAAGCTGGCAGCACAAACAAACGCCGTACTCACACGAGACCGTTGGGCCAACGGATGGCCACAGTCATCAAAAACAGGAACAAACCCATCCACGGCTTCTTTCTCTTGCTAGCTGTGCTGCTGCGTGCATCCAACTGTTTTGCAATTTCTCCCTCCCACCCACGCCTCCTGGAATTTATTATCGCTCTACACTATCCTATGTCTCACAATGAGTGCCCTCAGCATGATGGTACTCCAAGCTACATGTACAATCATGTATTTTGATCTGTCCTAGCTCACTATTCTTGACAAATTATTCATTCCATTGCAATGAAGCGCTGGTGGGGGGCGGGGGCATTCGGCGGTTTGGTCTGATTCCTAGCTTGTTGGTAACCGGCTTGAGATTTCCAAGGTTGCTATGAAAACGTGCAGTCATGCGCAGGGCCACCCAACATGCATTTGGGGGCCCAGGAAAAACAGAAACGCGTTGCTAGGCAACAGCAAAAGCACCCGGCGAGTATCACGCTACTCATGCGGCGCGCACGTTGGCGTATGGTATCATGCTACCCTTGTGCTGCGGGGTACCACATTGCCCCTTGCTGGGATCAGACCCGTGCCCCGGATACCATGCGCTGGCCGCCTGACAGTTAAACTCAACCAACTAACTTGTGCTCTGTGACTGGGGTTGTGCATGTACTAGCAACATAACACGGCCCAGGTGGGCTGACTTTCAATTAGCCAAGCGAGCTACTCAAGCCAGGGTGCATGATCACTATTCGCAGCACTTATCGTCCATGCAGCAGTCGGGTTAACTGTTGCGTGCCTGTGCTGTGTACATGCCTGCTCTGTTCCCTGTGTTCTCCACTCCTCCTTCTGTCTTCATCAAGTATAGTTTGTAATTCCTACCGGAGTGTGATGATTGTGTTGGACTGAGAGAGAGTGCATGGGCATTTACCCTTAGTGCTGTTGCCATAACGCAACACTGGCTTGGTGTCAGAAGTGGTCCACTTATGTGGGCATGGGGTCGTATCCCACTTCTGACACCAAGCCAGTGTTGCGTTATGGCAACAGCACTAAGGATAAATGCCCATGCACACTCTCTCAGTCCAACACAATCATCACACTCTGGTAGGAATTACAAACTATACTTGATGAAGACAGAAGGAGAAGTGGAGAACACAGGGAACAGAGTAGGCATGTAAACAGCACAGGCACGCAACAGTTACCGCTGGTGCATACGAGGTGCATGCGCGTACGGGAAGGTGTGAAATAGGAAGCGGGATCAATTTACTTATGGATGCACTATGCCAAATATATACATGTAGGCACAGGTAGGTGACATTTTCGACGTTGAGTCGACTGGTTTTGGTCCGAGAATATTGCGATGCAGTGTTTTGGCCCCTATTCCCAATCGAACACGGTTGAGTATGCGGTAATGTGCCCATGCGTGCACCAGTCACCTGGTCACCGTTCCCGCAGGCTACAACTTACAGCATGTTAGGCCTAGCTGCCCGCCGCGAAGTGTACGCTCTCAGGTACATGTACAAGCTAATGTGCCTTCAAGACCATCCAGATCTCTCTGCGCTCGTGCCGCCTCGCCAGGAAGCTAGCCTCGCCCCGCGGACAAGGTTGCAGCTCCGTGTCCGCCACCAGCATCAGCTACAAGCAGTGCTCCTCCCTACGGCCCCCAACTTTCTCCAGCGTTCGTTCTCATATGGTGTAGTGGATGAATGGAACAGGCTTCCGCAAGACATGTTTCCGGATCCGATGCCCCAGTTGAAGTCTCTCTAATCCTTCAAGACGAAGGTCCATCGCCACTTGCGTCAAAAGAATTGGCTCTGGGCTACGGACTCCCTGTGAGGCTATGCCACCCGTCAATGAGCAACTACCCTCGTCCATCATCTCTTTCTTGTTTTATTTTATTTCTCTTCTCATCTCTTTCTTGTTTTATTTCTCTTCTCATCTCTTTCTTGTTTTATTTTATTTCTCTTCTCATCTCTTTCTTTTTATTTCTCTTCTCATCTCTTTCTTGTTTTATTTTATTTATTTCTCTCTCTCTCTCTCTCTCTCTCTCTCTCTCTCTCTCTCTCTCTCTCTCTCTCTCTCTCTCTCTCTCTCTCTCTCTCTCTTTCTCTCTCTCTCTCTCTCTCTCTCTCTCTCTCTCTCTCCCTTTCTCTCTCTCTCTCTCTTTCTCTCTCTCTCTCTCTCTCTCTCTCTCTCTCTCTCTCTCTCTCTCTCTCTCTCTCTCTTTCTCTCTCTCTCTCTCACTCTCTCTCTCTCTCTCTCTCTCTCTCTCTCTCTCTCCCTCCCTCCCTCCCTCTCCCACTCTCTCTCTCTCTTTCTCTCTCTCTCTCTCTCTCTCTCTCTCTCTCTCTCTCTCTCTCTCTCTCTCTCTCTCTCTCTCTCTCTCTCTCTCTCTCTTCTCACTTGATCTTCCTCCCTCCCTAGCTGCATTCCTAACGATGCCTGGTCGTAGGCTATGATTCCGAGACCTCCGGTCGTATGAGCCTCGCCAACCACATCGGCACATCGCCCCTACTCCCCTTTGTCTTGTTGTCCAGTGTCATTTCAGTTGTCCTCTTTCCCTGATTATTAGTAGGGCTGTGTTTTTTAGTAAAAAATAAAAATAAAAAAAATAAAAAAGGGCGCGCACCCCAACAGCCTTCCAACTTGGAAGGTTCTAAGTTTAGGGTTCACGGCTTGCCACTAAAAGCACCCGTCACGTGCGCCTCCATTTTGGATTATGGACGCGCGCTACAGGCCGCGACAGCGCCTATCGAAGTAAAAAAATATCGACTCGAAGTCTAGCCGGAGAGCGTACTTTTTGAATTTTTCCTTGGCTTCAGTGGCTTCACTTCACTCGGGCTTTGCATTTTTCTGACTGACCTGGACTTGATGATGGCGGCGGTGGCGGTCTTGGCGAAAGGTCCAGTTCCATCTGAGACACTCTGTCGTCTTTTCTTATCTGCTGAGGTTCTGGCAAAGCGCAGCTGCATCGAACCTGACTAGATGTAGCTGCACGCATCCTTTGTTTGCCCTGCAAATCTCGATCTGTTGCTCTTCTTGCTGTTTGGCCGCTGATGCCATGGAAGAAAATATTCTTCCTGTAAAGAGGCCGAAACTGAGCTAGGGCACGTCAAGATATGTAGGGTATACAAAGAAAGAGAAATGTCATGGTCGTTTCAGCAGCTCACGACAGCCAACACGCTCCATCGTCGGGATTGGAAGTATCCAGCACGGCTGTTCCGAGCGCTGCTGCTCTTGTTTTTCTTCTTCTTCAGAAATTCTCCACACCTTGTCGGCCAAAGTACGCGCGCGCGTGCACGGAAAATAGATGCGCTGAGCCGTTTCTTGTTCGATTTTGACAAATAATGGCTTGTTGTTTTGCTCTCGACCTTGGCTATCCTTCTACCGTTCAGTATTTTACGGAAACGCAACGGCTCCCCCTGTTTTTTTAGCCGAACTTTGGCCAAAGTTACTGGAAAACCCGGAACTCGTTTGAAAAAATACGAACGGTGGAAGTCTTGGAACGTCTTTCGTGCGTGTGGATTCAAAAATTCAGGCAGTTTGAGCCAACCGTAATGAATCCCATAGAGTTGAAAGTGAGTGATATTGATGGGAAAATGCGATTTGAGCACTGACCGATTGTGTGGGACAGTATATGCACGCGCCTGTCACGTGCATGATGTGCTGGCGACGCTAGCATGCCAATCCGTGAACCCTAAAGTTATATGAAAACCAATGTTATCTCCTGATCTGATCGTCAAGTAACTGGTGGTGTTAGTGGACATTATAACGTAACTTGTAGTTCCTTGGTCCTTTTGCTTTACTATCAATAATTAATCATTTGCTCTCCATCCGAGTCTAAGAATGATACAAACAAATTTTAATGCAGAATTCATTTGACAGAAAACAAAAGGGACCAAGGAGCTGCAGCATAATGTCCACTTACACCACCAGATTATGGCAGATACTAAAAAATGCGATAACATTGCACGACACTGAGCGACGGTACTGACGTTCTACAACTAACTGGCTGTCAGCTGTAGCACACCTTGGATACGCATTCCAATAGCCTTCCAAATTGGAAGGTTCTAAGTCTAACCAAATTGAATCCGCAAAAAATTGCTTACCGGGGACAAATCACGCGCCAGCTTTGCCGTGTCCAGAACTATCTCATGCAGCTCGTCAGCCTTGGGACGATCACCTGCAAGGACTGCCAGGCAGCGGACGATTGCACGCTTGAGCGGATGGCCGTCAGGCATTCTTCCCAAATCAACGCTGCGCCGCTCGACTTCGCTGATAGGGGTGACGGTCTCCTCACTCGTTCCGTCTGCTCGCTGCACAATCTGTCTGATGTGCCTTGCTGAGGTGTGCAGGAGTCTCGACGGTTCAACACCGGTCACGACGCTCGTAGCCAGCACGCCAAAAGAAAAAATGTCCAACGATTGGTCGTACGCCGGAGGGTTTTGCAGAGCCTCCGGCGACATATACAGTTCGGTCCCTGGACATACTGTGAGATCTGGCACAAAGCCAACCAAATCCGCAGGATCTGTTGCGCGCAGTCGCGCACAACCAAAGTCACAGAGCTTGGCGATCTGTCCCTTAATCAAGACATTCCGTAAAGTTAGGTCACGATGAATCACTGGTGGATCTCTGCTGTGGAGGTAACGAACACCCGCCATAGCGTCAGCCAGGAACGATAGCAGGGTAACATCGTCAAGCCGATCTGGACCAACACTACATTGATAAAGTGTACGATCCAATAGCTCCACTACTAAAACTGGCAAATGGCGATCGGTAGTGACTGCAATGCCGAGAATTTGACAAAGATGAGGGTGGTGGAGTTGAGACAGTCTGGCTATTTCAGCGCCAAATCGCCACAGTTTCTCATCTCTCCCCACCACACCTGGTTGGACAAGGTGCGGGTGCAACACCTTTGCAGCAACCGGTATGCCTTGCCATACTACTCGATACACAGCAGCATCGGAACCACGGCCAATCTCATCCTCGTCTCTAACGGTGAAAGTACCATGGTACGCAATTTGCCCTCTGCCCAAGCCTAGATCTCGCAATAACGCCGCTTCAGGCGTGATCAGCGCCATCACTGTGGCATAACAGACGAGCCAGACAAAGTGGAGAGTGTCCCAAAGCCAAGCGTGTGGTTCATCTACAACTTACAAGAGCATGGGCTTCTAGACTAAAATAAAAAAAATGCCAGCTCAGTGGACAGTCGATCTGCGCTCTGGTCCATGCGGTGGATCTTTTATACGCCTGTCGTTTTGGAGTTGTGTTTCCAACCTGGGTAGAAAACTTGGCCTTACAATAATATATTAGGAACAGCTCGACATCCAAAGACTGGCCAGGGGCAAGCCGTGCAGCATGTGAGGATGTTGTCGGACCATGTCGGCTGGGCTCAACCCTAGGCCTAGACGAACAACTCAGCCGCCAGTGTCCGGTACTGTCCCCTCCCCTGGTCCTGTTCGTGTGCGACTCAGAACACTGTGCCACTACTGGCACTAGGCATCTTGAGCTGCGTGCCTAAAACATGTCAAAGCCGGACAGCAGGCTAGCGCTATAACAGGCCACCGTCTGTCCATCATGGTCCATGTGACGATGATGCGTTGTACAGGGGAATGCACGGACGTGGGTGCGCGCGTGATCTCCCGACTCAAGATCGCGTGATATTCCTTTGGCAAGCAGATCTACGATGTAGATCTACCCTTTGCCAGCAGCAGCTGTTTGACTGAGTCCTATTCTACGGTGATGGTGATTTTGACAGGCATGGCAATAGACAACATTGACAGTTGACAGTTGACAGTTGCCTTAGAAGAATGCAGGAACAAGTACAATGACAATGTAGCAGCACTCCACTACTGTCGTACTGAAAAGTCTGCGCATATCGACTAACAAACGCGGCCTCTTGCAAGGCACTGCAGCTAGCCCTCAATACTTCGGACGTCAAGTGCCCCCGTGAACGACCCCATAGGAGATGGGTCCACAAAATCAGAGAAGACCTCAAGCCTCTGGATGTGCCTATCCAGGAATGCCTCAACCTCGCCACCAACAAGCAACTCGATCATTGACAGATGCATGACGCCGGTATGATTTGTTTGTGCGGGCAATATGCGACCTGTTCATATTACATGTATTATTATCGACTAACCCACCTTTGCGCTCTGACCTAACACACTTCCCACAACAGCACCAGGTTCCTTTTGAATACTTCGTCTTAGAATATGAGATCAGGAATACATTATACCACCTTCCGAAAGCTGTATCGGCTATACTGAGACGTAATCACAGAAAGCTGTATCGGCTATACTGAGACGTCATCACGGAAAGCTGTATCGGCTATACTGAGACGTCATCACAGAAAGCTGTATCGGCTATACTGAGACGTCATCACAGAAGGCTAAGTTATTGCATGATTGGGAAAGAAGTAGGCAACAGGCGCACTCTCTTGTATACTGGAAAATCACATCATTCTAATACACGTATGCAGCTATGAGAAGAGAGCGCTTCATACTCTAGGTGCTACCGTCGAAATAAT
Organism: Sycon ciliatum; assembly: GCF_964019385.1. Taxonomy (NCBI): domain Eukaryota; kingdom Metazoa; phylum Porifera; class Calcarea; order Leucosolenida; family Sycettidae; genus Sycon; species Sycon ciliatum. Next base: position 33,676,644 of record NC_088645.1, read on the forward strand.
AAAAATAATATAAAGGCCCGTCAGCAACGATAAACGTCGCTAAATGAAATTTTGTTGCCGCTGCACGCAGACACACAAACGTACCATACACGTTTGATAAGAATGATGATGCAGCTACATGTACATGTACATGTGGCTGCATGATTGTAATTGAATTTGAAAGCCAAACAAGGAGGTAGTAGTATGAATAACCCCAAATACTCCAGAGCAGTACAGATTCCAGTGGGCTTCGCTCACAGATTACAGTAGACCGAGGTGGCAACCTAGTTCGCATGGCGACAACAGGTAACATTAGCCAGCAAGGATGTTCAACCAATCATCCAGGCAGAGGGAACTTAACCTTACATGCATCCCGGGAGAGCTACGTGTAACTGTTTAAACCATGCTAGATCTCCTCAGCGGAACTAAGACTTCATGGTCGAACACTGCAAATATCTCTACTGTCTAGTAAAAGGTGGGAACCTCACCGCCACCTCTCCCGCCGCCGCCAACATTGACTTTGTGCATTCCCAGAGCTGTTCTGTTGCACTTGATGAGTGTTGGGGGAGGGACTTCCCCTGACGTCAGGAGTGACCTGAAACTGAACACGGCGAAGCAGGGACTTCCCAATCCAATCCCTTGATATTCCCAGCTGGCTACACTGCTACAGTATGAGTACGACTACGAGCTAGTGATGCATCACTACACTAGTTGGGATTCTTCAGTAAGCCGAGCGAGACACAGCGATTCTCTTTATCTAGGAGATGTTGCCGGTACATTTTCTGGTACATTTATTTTTATTTTTATTTTTACTATTGAACACTCACTGCATGATGAATTAAAAATGAGGAGAAGAACTCGACAAAATGGTACATATCTAGCAGGACGGAGTGGGTGGGATCTGTGAAGCTCAGCCGACCAAGGGTCTCGGCATCACAGCTGCACATGTGCACCAAAGGAAACAAAATGGGGAGTGGAAGGGCGGGGAGGGGAGCAGGAGAGCAAGAGAGCAAGAACTCTAAGGGTAGGAAAGAGAGGAGGGAGGGGAGGAAACCAGGAAACTTGTTATTCCAAGATATGAGTGCAAACAAGTACGCAAACAAGTACAAAGATAGCAGTATCAAGATCATGATGCTGAGGCGAAAGTAGAGGTTGATTGCCGTGCAGTTTTGACGAAAGATTAGAGTGAGAATGGAGGAGAGTTAGAGAGAGATAAAGACAGATGGATTGGGAGTTTGATGAGAAGGGAGTGCTCCGAGAACATGACCAGGGTCGTACTGGCAGTAACCTAGGGGGCGATGTCCGTGGCCAATGACCAACCCGACCGTTTCAGGTAGCGGTAGGTCAGAACCTTGAACTGCTGCATCCCTTTGGCAGACGGTGCATCGCGGAGGAGAGTGGCTGGCAGTTCATTCCAGGCTTCGATGAGGCACTACGGGAAGGAGCGCAGCGCAACATTGCACGATCTGGCTTGTAGGGCTGTCTGGAGTTGAAGCTCGTGCGCAAGGTTGGCTGCCGAGCGGCGACGTGTTTTTTTTTTTTTTTTTTTTTTACTAAAAAACACAGCCCTACTAATAATCAGGGGAAGAGGACAACTGAAATGACGCTGGACAACAAGACAAAGGGGAGTAGGGGCGATGTGCCGATGTGGTTGGCGAGGCTCATCCGACCGGAGGTCTCGGAATCATAGCCTACGACCAGGCATCGTTAGGAATGCAGCTAGGGAGGGAGGGAGATCAAGTGAGAACGAGAGAGAGAGAGAGAGAGAGAGAGAGAGAGAGAGAGAGAGAGAGAGAGAGATAGAGAGAGAGAGAGAGAGAGAGAGAGAGAGAGAGAGAGAGAGAGAGAGAGAGAGAGAGAGAGAGAGAGAGAGAGAGAGAGAGAGAGAGAGAGGGGGGGGAGAGGGAGGGAGAGAGAGAGGGGGAGAGAGAGAGAGAGAGAGAGAGAGAGAGAGAGAGAGAGAGAGAGAGAGAGAGAGAGAGAGAGAGAGAGAGAGAGAGAGAGAGAGAGAGAGAGGGGGGGAGGGAGGGAGAGAGAGAGAGAGAGAGAGAGAGAGAGAGAGAGAGAGAGAGGGGGGGAGAGGGAGGGAGGGATGGAGAGAGAGAGAGAGAGAGAGAGAGAGAGAGAGAGAGAGAGAGAGAGAGAGAGAGAGAGAGAGAGAGAGAGAGAGAGAGAGACAGGGAGGGAGGGAGAGAAAGAGGGAGGGAGGGAGAGAGAGAGAGAGAGAGAGAGAGAAATAAATAAAATAAAACAAGAAAGAGATGAGAAGAGAAATAAAACAAGAAAGAGATGAGAAGAGAAATAAAATAAAACAAGAAAGAGATGAGAAGAGAAATAAATATAAAACAAGAAAGAGATGATGGACGAGGGTAGTTGCTCATTGACGGGTGGCATAGCCTCACAGGGAGTCCGTAGCCCAGAGCCAATTCTTTTGACGCAAGTGGCGATGGACCTTCGTCTTGAAGGATTGGAGAGACTTCAACTGGGGCATCGGATCCCGAAACATGTCTTGCGGAAGCCTGTTCCATTCATCCACTACACCATATGGGAACGAACGCTGGAGAAAGTTGGGGGCCGTAGGGAGGAGCACTGCTTGTAGCTGATGCTGGTGGCGGACACGGAGCTGCGACCTTGTCCGCGGGACGAGGCTAGCTTCCTGGCGAGGCGGCACGAAGCTAGCCTCGTCCCGCGGACAAGGTCGCAGCTCCGTGTCCGCCACCAGCATCAGCTACAAGCAGTGCTCCTCCCTACGGCCCCCAACTTTCTCCAGTGTGACAGGCGCGATGGCGGGTGGGATGACTCTGGCTGGGCGAGTGGGCGTGTCGCTGCAAGAGCTGGTGGGCTTGTGATGTAATGGAGCTTGTACAGAGTTGTGAGCCGGCCACACGGCGCCGCAGGGACAGAGTGTCCATTGCAGCCCCTGTCCCAATCAGGGTGAGGGCACGATGCTGGACTCGGCCCAGCTGTGAGAGATGGGTAGCCGCAGGTCCCATCCATACAAGTGGGCAGTACTCCATTAGAGGCCGAATGAACCCCCGGTATGCTGTGGCCCGGCCCGGTGGGTCCAGGACATGGCACGCCTTCCGGAAGAAACCAATTCGCTGTGTGGCACGCACTGCAGTTCCTCGAAGATGCTCCGAGTATGATAGATGGGCATCAAATGTCACTCCAAGGAGCTTCAGCCCGGAGCATTCCGGGACCGCTGTGCCGTTGAACTGGATGGGTGGTGTCTCCCAGGGTCTGCTGTGGCGGGACACAGTCATGGCCTGTGATTTCGTTCGCTCGAAAGTGACGCGCCACTGAGCACCCCATGCAGCAAGTGCATCCACACCAGCTTGGAGGTTGCGGCACACTTCTGTCACAGCATGTGGCGTTGGGATGTGGGCATAAAGCGTGGTGTCATCTGCGTAAACAGCCGAAGTGATCCCTTCCGGTAGGACGTCGCAGGCGTGATTACCCATTGGCGGACTATGCTCGGCCAATCATCAAAATTAATTATGCTTTTGATTATGCCACAATTATGCCAACAAATATGCTGAATTATGCTCGGTTCCACTATGTATTCACGCTGTACATAGAGGATTGAGAAACCACGCATACACACACGGCCATGCCCTAAGCATAATTTTGTCTAAACCGAAAGATTATGCCGACCTTACACGTTGGAATCCGTATAATTATGCCGGAGCATAATGTTTTGACGAAATCCCAAGATTATGCCAAATATTATGCCGGCATAATCCGCCAAGGGCTATGATAAGGAGTCGTAACTGGGGTATTTAAAAAAACAACTGTAGGCTTTCTGACAAAGCTGTATTATGCCGCTAAGCATAATATTTGTCTAAACCGAAAGATTATGCCGACCTTACACGTTGGAATCCGTGTATTATGCCGGAGCATAATTTGTTGACGAAATCCCAAGATTATGCCAAATATTATGCCGGCATAATCCGCCAAGGGCTAGGCGTCATTCACGTACAGCAAAAACAGTGTGGGCCCAACAATGCTCCCTTGTGGGACCCCAGCATCAATCTTGTATGGTTCTGAAGATGCTCCGCCGACTACTGCCTGCAAATTCTGGTTGTACAGGTAGTCAGACAGCCAGTTGAGGAGGTGACCAGTGATGCCGTATGACGCAGCCTTGTGGAGCACGCCTCGGTGTGAAACTTTGTCGAATGCTCCTGCTATGTCTACAGCCAGCACGCGGACTGCGCCACCACGGTTGACTTCGGAGACCCAGGAGTAGTTGAGAGACGTGAGAAGGTCAAATGTGCTGAGCCCCTGCCGGAATCCGTACTGGTGGATAAAAAAATTGTTTCACGGTTCGCGTGAGACTCGGCTGGAAGCCGAGTTTTCCGCATCCGCCGTGTGCACCACCCTCTAGGATCAAAGGCGCAGATGCAGCGTCTCTACGGTGGAAGGTGAGTAGATCAGACCCACCACCAAGTGGTCAAAGACCGAAATCCCATTAGCTGCATCCATGTTACCCTCGTGCCAGGCCACCAGGTCGCAGCACGGCTGGAAAAATTCCTTCCGCTTCCAAGCAGGGCTTGAACCTGGTACCCTCTATTTCTCAATCATGGTCTTAGACCATTCCACTATGCCTGCCTGCTACTGGTGGATGGACAGGGCCTTTTCATGCTCAAGATGATTGATTATGGCAGTGTTGACAATCTTCTCCATGACTTTGGAGACAACAGATAACAAGGACACAGGTCGGTAGTTCTCTATCAGCATAATGAGATTGCTTCTTGTGTATCGGGACCACACGGGCTACCTTCCAGAGAGAGAGGGCTGGGCATGGCACCGGAAACAGAGTGAGAACAGCTTGGCAAGTGGTGCAGCCAAAACCTCTGAGCACTGCTTTAGACTCAGACAGTCTGGCAGGGATGCCATCGGGTTCGGTAGCCTTGGTCGAATCCAGCTGGCGGAGCTGGCGCTGGACTGTCGCTTCCTGAAATCGGACAGTTGTCAGGGCAGATGTACACCTAGGAGGAAGTTCAGGAAGGTTGGAGTGCTGTAGATCTTGATCACCCAGACTGCTTTTGCTCGCAAAGAATTCTCCAAAGCAAGTAGCCTTTTCCTGGTTGGTGACATATTCTCTGCCCTGGGCATTGCGTCGAACAGGGATAGACGAGCTGCGGCCAGAGCCTGCAGCTTGCTTCAGGATTGACCACCATTGCTTGTTTCGCAGTGATCCATGTATGAGCCGATCTCGGATGCGGGCAGATTCTGCCTGCTTTGCGAGACGAAGGCAATTGGCAGAGGCTCGGACTTTGGCATTGTAGTCAATGAGTTGCTGGTGGCAGGTGGGGTGTCTCCTGAGACGGTTCCATGTATTCTTCTTTGCCTGGGTAGCGGCTGAGCATTCCGGCGTCCACCAGGATGGATCTGTTGGTTTCGTCCAAAGTTCTTTGTGTGGGATGAAGCGATTCATGCCTTCCATGACAACAGCGGTTACTGATCTGCAGGACGCCTCGGGGTCTTCTGATATATCCCAGTTTGCTGTTGAGTAGAAGTGCCGAAGCCGGCCCCAGTCTGCATGAGCATACCTCCAAACGCGCCGTTTAGTCGGGGTTCGCGGAGTGGGGTGGCATCAAAAGTGGCCACGACGGTGGCATGGTCTGATGCTCCAATGGGGTCCAGTACATTTACCACCACTGAAGTCTCCGAGAAGTCGCTGAGTATGAGGTCCAGGGTGTTCTCACCACGTGTCGGTTGAGCAACGTGCTGGTGGAGCCCGTGGAACGCAGGGAGTTCTTCCATGTATTCACCAGCTGGTGTAGTCTTCGTGCTGCATAGCCAGCTTTCATTATGAACATTTAAATCCCCGGCTATCACAACGCTGTTCCCGAGGGATCGAGCTTGATCCATGACTGAGTCAAGATACTCAAGAAGAGAGACATCTTGTCCAGGGCACGACCCGGGTCGGTACACTGCACATACAACTACTTTCTCGCCATTGTCCAGGTGCAGGCGAAACCAGATGACCTCATGGCCATGGCATTTGATGTCACTCAGGTGGTCAAAAGAGAGGTAGTCCCGGACCCAGACTGCAACTACGCCACCTTGAGCAGATCGGTCAAGTCGGAGGGGTGGGTGGAAGCCCGGCATGGAGGAGTCAGATAGTGAGACATCATCGCACTCAGCCTCCCTCATTGCGCCGCGCCGCGCCGGACTTCAACTTTCAACTAACTTTCTACTCGCTCGGCCTCAGCCCGCCGCCTGCCGGGCGGTGTCTGCTCCAGAGACGGTCAGCGACCCGGTTGGGGGGGGGGGGAGGGGTACCTGAACCAGTTTGGAAAATAAACAACGAGTCACCCGTGACCCGGTTGGAAACACAATACACATGTACATTGTACATCAGGGATCCCCAACATACAACTCCCTGATCACAGGCTGCTGTACATGTACATGTATATTGTGTTCCTGTAAGTGTAAGTGTAAGTGTAAGTGTAAGTGTAAGTGTAAGTGGGTATACCCAGGTTTCAACAGTGCTCAACACCACAATGGCGGAGCGTAACCACAAAGGTCAAAAAGAATGGTTTCACCAATTATATAAACATACGTTGTAACGCTGCGTTTCATGCACGTAGCTAAATGCTAAGGCGATCATCAGACAACTAATGCTTTTTGTCGAAGGATAGCTTGTTCGTATTGTGGGGGATACGCATGGGCATGTAGAGGAGGTGTGAGTTATCAATGCAGGGCATGCATGGAAAGAGCGAGTGATAATAATTACATCACTGGATGGGCATGCGCAGTAGACGCGAACTATGCATGGAGCGTGCAGAGGCGGAGAAACCACCAGGGAGGACAAGGGTAAGCCATGGGGGCACTGGGCAGGGGGTGTGATGTGTGGCGGTGCAAGCACACTGTGGTGTCCACATTCAACAGCCGCGGGTATTCAGAGGATGTGGCGGTGATAGTGGTAGCACCCGGTGGCTATGTCACGGCAGAGTAGGTGGAGAGGTAGAACTTGTTTTGGTGTCTGCACTTTGATACCAACTCTGACCTCTTGTTGAGCAGCGTGTGAGGCGTCTTGAAGGTGATGATGCGCAACTTTTCTGCTAAACACAAGCAGCACCTTTTGGATATGTTGCTGTAGGACTTAGCCCGATCTATTACTGCCCATTTGATACTGCATCCCTCACCTTGGTCAGCCAGCGCCCATGTGTACTTGGATAGCTCGGTCTTGGTACGGTACCTTTCATGCCGCATGCTGGTTAGATGGTTGCCATAGCGCACCTTGAAGGGCGTCTCGTACAGGCCGATGTATTACCTTTCCTCGCCGGTACTTGGGGTTGTGACGGAGGCCTGGTACACCACTTCCCCCTACAAGCATCCGCCGCCCAAAGGGCATGATGGCTTGGCTCGGCAGTTGCACCCTGCCGCAGGTCTCTCTTCACCAGGCGTTAATACCTTTTGGTTGTGTCTCTTCATCAGGTAGGACACGTTGAGCATGCAGGAGTAGCTCAACTTCAATGTGTTTCTGTTGAAGATCTTGTGTAGTAGCGACGCGGCAGGGAAATGTTTGCTGACTAGTTTGAAAAACCTCTGGCCGATATTGGTGGACACAGATTTGCTGTATGGTGGGTTGTACCATGTTATGTTTCTCCTCCGCTTGTTCTTCTTCTTGGTAGGCCCACCACCGTCGAACACCATGGCCTCTGGAAATCCGCTGGCAGATAGCGCAGATCTGTATGCGGGTGCCGCGTTGGTGAATGCCTCCTCGTCGCACGAGATGTCGGACACCCGCCTATTGATCATTGCAGGTAGATTTCGGAGTATATTCGGCGCTGGAAGGCGCGCTTCTTCCTCCATGGCGGCGACAACAGCACCCAACCAGCGGAGAAGTTTGGATTCAAAACCAGAACGTGCCCACCTCAGCTGGACGAACTAAAACCGTTCGAGGGAGATTTGCTGCGAATGGTCGGAGATATCAACTTCAGGAGGGTAACAGACGAGTTCCAAGACACGCTTAGGAAGGACATCGAGGACATGAAGGGTAGTGAACAGCTGATCATCCCAGCGGACAAAACCAGAAACGTATACAAAATTCCGAAGGACAAGTACCAGAAGGTGCTCACCGAAAACGTGACTAGGCACTACCAATCAGCACCAGAGGGAGCCTACAATGAAATAAACACGGAGGCCAGAGAAATCGCCACAGACCGAGACGTCACAGACAGGATGGATGTCCTCGCAAAGTCAGGCGCATTTCTGACACACAAGGACCACAAAGAGAATTTCACTCAAGCCCTCCCTTGCCGGCTCATAAACCGCGCTAAAACAGAGGTTGGCGTCATCAGCAAGGCGATTCTCGACCGCATCATCCGGGCAGTTCAGAGCCACACCAAGACCAACCTGTAGAAAAATTCTGCCGAGGTGATCCAGTGGTTCAAAACTTCAAGGGAATACAGGACAAGGAGCATTACTCGTTTGTCAGCTTCGACATAGTCGAGTTTTACCCGTCCATCTCGGAGCAGATACTCAAAACGGCTATCGAGTTTGCCGCCCAATTCACTCCCATTCCCCAGTGCGACATCGACGTAATTCTCCATGCACGAAAGTCGCTGCTATTTTGCCAATGGCAAGGTGTGGGCCAAGAAAGACAGGCAGAGCCTATTCGATGTGACGATGGGAAGTTTTGATAGGGCAGAGGTGTGCCAACTAGTGGGAGCGTTCCGGATCAAACGACTTGCGGATATGTATGATCCGGCTAGTGTCGGGCTGTACCGCGACGACGGACTGGCCGAGCTCAGGACTACTACAGGACACGAGGCGGACTCCATCCGCAAGGCAATCACGAAGCTATTCAAAGATGTGGGCCTACGAATAACCATCAGTACCAACCAGAGGACAGTGGACTTCCTCGACGTCACCTTTGATCTAGCCAGCGGCCGCTTCCACCCATGCCGCAAACCCAATGACGCACCCAGATACATACACACCAAGTCGAATCACCCGCCGAATATACTCCGGAATCTACCTGCAATGATCAATAGGCGGGTGTCCGACATCTCGTACGACGAGGAGGCATTCACCAACGCGGCACCCGCATACAGAGCTGCGCTATCTGCCAACGGATTTCCAGAGGCCATGGTGTTCGATGGCGGTGGGCCTACCAAGAAGAAGAACAAGCGGAGGAGAAACATAACATGGTACAACCCACCATACAGCAAATCTGTATCCACCAATATCGGCCAGAGGTTTTTCAAACTAGTCAGCAAACATTTCCCTGCCGCGTCGCCACTACACAAGATCTTCAACAGAACCACATTGAAGTTGAGCTACTGCTGCATGCCCAATATGTCCTACCTGATGAAGGGACACAACCAAAAGGTATTAACGCCTGGTGAAGAGAGATCTGCGGCAGGGTGCAACTGCCGAGCCAAGCCATCATGCCCTTTGGGCGGCGGATGCTTGTAGGGGGAAGTGGTGTACCAGGCCTCCGTCACAACCCCAAGTACCGGCGAGGAAAGGTAATACATCGGCCTGTGCGAGGCGCCCTTCAAGGTGCGCTATGGTAACCATCTAACCAGCATGCGGCATGAAAAGTACCGTACCAAGACCGAGCTATCCAAGCACACACGGGCGCTGGCTGACCAAGGTGAGGGATACAGTATCAAATGGGCAGTCATAGATCGGGCCAAGTCCTACAACAACATATCCAAAAGGTGCTGCTTGTGTTTAGCAGAAAAGTTGCGCATCATCACCTTCAAGACGCCTCACACGCTGCTCAACAAGAGGTCAGAGTTGGTATCAAAGTGCAGACACCAAAACAAGTTCTACCTCTCCACCTACTCTGCCGTGACATAGCCACCGGGTGCTACCACTATCACCGCCACATCCTCTGAATACCCGCGGCTGTTGAATGTGGACACCACAGTGTGCTTGCACCGCCACACATCACACCCCCTGCCCAGTGCCCCCATGGCTTACCCTTTTCCTGCCTGGTGGTTTCTCCGCCTCTGCACGCTCCATGCATAGTTCGCGCCTACTGCGCATGCCCATCCAGTGATGTAATTATTATCACTCGCTCTTCCCATGCATGCCCTGCATTGATAACTCACACCTCCTCTACATGCCCATGCGTATCTCCCACAATAAGAACAAGCTATCCTGCGACAAAAGCATTAGTTGTCTGATGATTGCCTTAGCATTTAGCTACGTGCATGAAACGCAGCGTTACAACGTATGTTTATATAATTGGTGAAACCATTCTTTTTGACCTTTGTACATGTACATGAATAATTGTACTGGTACATGCAATAGCGCTAGCCACACTTGAGCGGATCCTGCTCTGACCCGGTTACAATCAGGGAGTCGTAAAAGCCCGAGAGAGGATACGGCACACATTCCCAGAAAACATCTTTGACTCGCGCTGCTGGGGAGCGGAGTAGCATTTTCACTATTCCACTCTCTCCTGTGTTGCGAGGCGAGAAAATTATTATTTCGAAAACCGTGAAGTCTTCTTCAAATACGTTTTGGGACATTCTCCGATTTCTCTCAGAGCACGGAGATGATTGCTCCGTCGAGTCTTCTGATCTCTATTATCATCCTCGATTCTTCCAGCTGCCTCACTCATTCTCTCTCATTTATAGAAGTTGATATATTCTGAGACGATGGAAAGGCAAGGTAAATCCTAAACTTAACTGTACTTCAACTCTATTTGAGTTGGGGTGAACGAAACGAGATTTGTGGAAGAGGAAGCAACTTCCCGTCTAAGCCACTGGTCATATCATAGTCATACAGCCCACATTCCATTGCAGGTGGTGGGCGAAAGTTCGTGTGGAGATCCGCTGAGCTTCCTCGTACTCGTGGAGTTGAATTTGGGGCAGAAATCTCCAGAAATTGCAGTCAACTGGTTGTGAATGAAACGTGATTTGTGGAAAATGAAGCCACTTCCCGTCTAAGCCACTGGTCGTATCATACAGCCCATATTTCATTGCAGATGGCGGGCGAAAGGTCTTGTGGAGATCCGCTGAGCTTCCTCGTACTCGTGGAGTTGAATTTGTGTCAGAAATTGCACTGCAATTGCAGTGGAGTGCACTTCTGCGTGTTACGTGTTGTTGTGATTGAACTGCACACGATTCATGATAATATGACCCGGATTCTTTGAAAAACAATCACTGTGTGTTCTCTATGTACATGGTGGCAGCTGGGTATTATATTTAAAAGGCGTTAGGCAATCTTGATAATTTCGACACTTTTCTACTCGTACACACGGTGACTTTAGGAAACAGAGTGCTGAGCCTCCAGATCGGCCAGAAAAAGTTCTCGGCGAATATACAAAAGGTAAATCTTATCATTTCTACCTCATAACAGAACTTCTGAAGTGTGCACAAAACGCGAACGCACACACACACACACACACACACACACACACACACACACACACACACACACACACACACACACACACACACACACACTATAATTATAGACACACACAAAAGTACAAGCACATGTGCACATACACACGCCCCCCCACCCCACTCAACTCCCCACCCCTGACAAACAGACAGACACACATGTTTATGCTTCCCTCGCCACCAATTTCGGATAGGCTCAACCAGGAATTGTAAATGTTGGTATTTTACAACTCCCTGGGCTCAAGAAGCTGCATGGTTGGAGCGAGCATGCAGTCCAATAATCATTGTACAACACAATAAAGTACAACAGAGGTTTACAGAGCTTGTTGCGACAACCTCTGTAATAAATCTCTTCTATGCTTTTTGTGTGTAGTAGTGGTTAGGCTCCGGCGGATTATGCTCGCGAAATCAAGGAATTATGCTTTCATGGATTCTCGCATTATGCTCGTAAAATCCTCATAAAGCACCCGGGGATATACATTCACTTTGTTGTACTTATGGAGCCTCAAAGTTCGGGAAATTGTGCCTTTTTTCGTACTTGCAAGTTGCAAGTGGCCATAAGTACAACAAAATACATGTACATGAGTATCCCCATACCAAGGTGTCCATGCACGCGAACTGTCAGCGCTGTGCCAGATAGCAGGTACCTAACCAGTCGTAAACCGTCCGCGTCTCCAATTTTCTCTTGCTCCATGACATCAAGCAGCTTTGTGCGGTTTACTGTGTCAAAAGCCTTGCTCAGATCCAACCCTAGCGCGTAGATAGTGGTGTTGAAGCGTTCAACAATTGATGCCAGGATCCGTTTGCAAAACACAATGTCTGCGGTTGATCTGTTCTGACGGAACCCGGCTTGCGATGGAGATATAATAATTATATCTGTCTACGTCAGCTCTGATCCGGCTAAGTGTGATGAGGGACAATATTTTTCTGGCAGTAGTCAGCAATGTTATCGGACGCAAATTGTTCATGGGGCCTTTGGGTTTACCTGGCTTATGCAGAGCGATTAGTACACCATCTCCAAGAGACGCTGGGCTGTGCTGAGTGAATACATCGTTGAAAATGCTGCTTAGGCATTCTGCAAGTGCAGGGCCTCCGTACTTGACGAGCTCGGCCGGTATGTCATCAGGCCCGCAGGAACGTTGGTTCTTTAGACGACTCATTGCGCTCGCTACCTCTGCTGTGGAAATCGGTTTATCGAGGGGTTTCGGTGTTCCTGTAAATGGCGTAACCGCTGGCTCTGCAGCAGTAGGAGAGAATTTCCCAGTGTACTGTTCAGCTATTCTATCCGCTTGCTCTCCTGGCCCAAGGACAGCCTTGCCGTTGTTGCCTACAATGGTTAAATCTCGTGGGCACTTTGGTTTCAGCAGTTTTATCGCTGCAAACATCATTGGCCCGTTCTTGAGCGACTCCACTTCTCTGATGCGGCTCTCAAGATGCTGTAACGCCAGCTGTCGAGACAGGATTCGGATTTCCTTCTGCACTCTGTTACGCTGCACTCGCAGCTCATTTCTTCTATTTTTATTGTGAACAGATTGCTTGACGTTAAAGGTAGCGAGCTCGCGAGTCGTACGCGGATGGGTCTGACACGTGAAACGAAAAGTTTTTTTGGCGGGTAGTAAGCAAAAAATTAAGTGACGGTCCCTTTAGTCCTTCGCCTTTAAGCTTTGAAAGGATAAAATCAGGGTGCGTACAAACATAACTGCATGGGGGAAATTGAAGTCCAATAACATCATTCAAAACTGGGTTTAACACACAATGAGGTCATCCAGTCGAAGATATCAAAAGCAATGATGTCATCAAGTCTTCTTACTGGCGATGGTGCCATTGTGAGAATGAAGAACTTAAGTACATGTATAGCATTGTGGCATTGCAGCCTTGTAGCAAGCCACAAGGTGATGCAGTCCGTTACATGTACAGGTAAGTACATGACTGTTTAACAAACAATAGAGAAATGGTAAAATAGTATTTGTGAACAGCATGATCATGATCAGAGGCAAGGAAACCGAATACTGCGAGTGCATCGTCATTGTAGGTATTGATATGTACAGGTAATGTAAGGATGGAGTTACTCTAGCATATTACTATAGTATACAGTACATGACCTTACGGCTACGGAGCTGCGGGGCTCTGCGCTGGTCGTCGATCCGTGTGGAGGCAAAGCAAATGCGGGCAACATTCTGCTGAAGCGAGCGCGGAGCTGAAGCTGGATTGGTGTCTGACGTACCTGCTTACTCCACAACACCGGCGCATAGTGATGAACATGTACAAGACTTCGTGCGTATTCAACTCAAATTCGTGTTCCGTCAGCGTCAGTGTCAACAAGTACATGTAGTACAATTTGTTCCCAAAATAATTACTTCGGGACAGTCTGTTCATGGTTTTCATTTGTATTGGACTCTTTCTCTACACTTGCGATATTTTAGCGGCAATTCTAATGTTGTAGTGTTGTTCTCTTGTAATTTAGTGGAACCTGTATTGAGCAACTGAGTTTTATGTTTCGTTACATTGTCGACAGATCTCCTGTGTACCGGTTTTGTGGCACAATGATTATAGCCATTTGTCGTCTCCATTCTTGTGCAATCATGCATATGTAAGTTGGTTCTCTTCATGTTATTGTGACCTACTTCATAGATGTTGGTTGCCTTGTTGCTTTCTCTCCTCTCTCCTCTCACCCAAGCCATTCTGCATAAGCGAAGCTGTGGACCCAGCATACTGCTGCTACACATCAACGCGGGAATGCGTTTGTCTCTTTCCCTCAAAACCAGTTAATAATAATAATAATAAATGGTTTGCTCCCCACACCGGAGCTCGCGCTATTCCGCCGACTTTACTTGACACTTGACTGACTCACGACTGCCATCTAGAGCACACGAGAAGTCCATCGAACCTTCGACTCAGCAAACCTGCAAGAAAGCACCACTCCCTGCTCAATACGCAGTGTTTCGGGGAATTCACCCCTCATCAGTTGAGCTTGAGTAGGCTGAGGAAGATTGTGCCTGAAGAGCACCACTTATATAGTGCTCTCCAGGCACAAACATCACCAGGGATACAAACTTACAGAGACGCTCCGTTTCCAGAGCGACAAACACCTCGTGAACACCAGATAGCAGCGTTAGTCAGTGTCGCTCCTGGACGGTGAGACAGACGTCGAGGACCCTCGGTCATTCGCAACGCTGTCACCTCCAAACCAACTAGTCGCAAGCCCGCGCTGGGCACAACAGTACGAAGCAGTACGCTGCTATCTGGTGTTCACGAGGTGTTTGTCGCGCTGGAAACGGAGCGTCTCTGTAAGTTTGTATCCCTGGTGATGTTTGTGCCTGGAGAGCACTATATAAGTGGTGCTCTTCAGGCACAATCTTCCTCAGCCTACTCAAGCTCAACTGATGAGGGGTGAATTCCATGAAACACTGTGTATTGAGCAGGGAGTGGTGCTTTCTTGCAGGTTTGCCGAGTCGAAGGTTCGATGAACTTCTCGTGTGCTCTGGATGGCAGTCGTGAGTCAGTCAAGTGTCAAGTAAAGTCGGCGGAATAGCGCGAGCTCGGGTGTGGGGAGCAAACCATTTCTTACAAATCATCGCCGAAGTCGCAACCACTACTTAATAATAATAATAATAATTTAAAACGAAGGTAAGTTATGGGTCGCAAGTATCCACGCAAACACACATCCAGTCTTAATAAGGCACTTGTCATAAGTATCCGAACGTTTTCGGTCCCTTCTCATCAAGGATTATACAGGGAATGGCTCAAGTTGGAAACACTAAAACTTATATAGCGTAAAGATAATTAGATAACAACACTCGTGACAAGGTGGAAAATTATCAAGTTCAGCACGACACAAAACTCGAAGGAAAATAATAATAGTGACAACAACATAGTGAGCAAATTAAGTTACATTGTTACCACCTCGACGAGGAGTAACACCAAACAATTGTAGCGACAACACATTTTCTTTCTGTACGCAAAGTTCAGGATCTAACTTACGGATATACAAAGCTTCTAACACAGCCGAATGCAACGCACATCTACCATGTGACAATATTGAAAAAACATTATCACTGTACAACTCACGACAATTGGTACGGGCTGACAGATGTTGCTTGATTGACGAAGTGCGATTATTAGCTCCGTTGGGTGTTGTCTCCTCCAATGTCCCGTCATCTCGCCTCTTCGTGGCATCACCACTATCCGTCTCTTCGCGTTTCCGCGGCGTTCCACGTTTCTTGACACTAACCGTTGGGTGCGCGATACCCAGTGTCCTTTCAGCTAGGTCTCCTCCATTGCGGATTTCTTTTGAGCTTCTTACTCCAACTTGTCCGGTGTCCGATATTGAGGTTAGTTTTCGCGGTCTACCACGTTTTCGAATATTGACTGTTGTTGTCACTTCCGTTGTCGTTGTACGCTCCCAAAAATTCACAAGAAGAACATTCCCTTACGACCAATACTCAGCATGTCTGGGTCACCACAATTTAAAACATCCATGTGGCTATGTGCCATGCTACAACCGGTACTCAACCTCTACAATAGCCACTGCGTCAAAGATACTTTCGAGTTTGTAGAAAAGCTAAAGGACGCAAGCTTTGAATCGAGCGGATTCATGTGCTCGTATGACGTGGTGAGCTTATTTACTAACGCGCCACTACGGGAGACCATTGACATCTGCGCAACAACACTGTACCACAATAAGTCCATTACTCCGCTGTCTTTGAACGAAACGGAGTTTGTGAAACTCATGTGAATGGTTACGTCGGGCGTTGAGTTTTCATTTGGAAACGTTATGTATAAACAAATAGATGGCGTTGCCATGGGCTGGCCGCTTGGTCCTGTATTGGCTAATATATTTGTAGGGTTCTGTGAAGCGTCCATTAGTCCATCATTGTGGCCCTCTATGTACTGTCGTTTTGTAGACGATGTGTACTGTCACGATGAGGATGAGGATGTCTGTGGAACTTTTCTACTAACTCTGAATAGTCTCCACCCGGCGTTGAGATTCACGTCGGAAGCGGAACAAAACGGCAGCTTATCCTTCTTGGATGTACAAATATCACGGAATATTAACACTAAGAGTTTGGACACCACTATCTATAGGAAGCCAACGTTCACCGGCCTCTACATTCCGTGGGGGAGCTATACTCCAATGAAATCGAAGAGACATCTTGTGAAAGCGCTAGTTTATCGTGCACATAGAATATGTTCCCCTCATCTATTGCAGAACGAATTAGACAGACTGACATCAATATTTACGAACAACGGCTATCCAAAGGAATTTCTGGCCAAGCTAATCGACGAAAAACCGGTGACAGACAA
This sequence comes from Sycon ciliatum, assembly GCF_964019385.1. Classification (NCBI taxonomy): domain Eukaryota; kingdom Metazoa; phylum Porifera; class Calcarea; order Leucosolenida; family Sycettidae; genus Sycon; species Sycon ciliatum. The sequence continues at coordinate 33,693,305 of NC_088645.1, forward strand.
GCCTATCCAATTTGGACCTGACCGTTGCCCAGTGGTGCTCCGTTTACCCTGGGTTGGCACCGGTTCTGCGCGCGTGGAGAAGGATGTTCGTGGTATCGTATGTCCATCATATCCGTGCGTCAAGCTGTACGTCATAATTGGGACAGTGCGTGTGTTCAGTGTGAAGAAGGATGTTCTACCTACCTTTAGTAAAGTAACCTTATCTATTTCTTTCAATGCCGACAATATGAAGATCGGTATGTAGGTACATAGAACCCTTCAGCACCTGGGCGCACGCATTCGTCAACATGTGCCGTTAAGTTGTGTTCCGCTTGATGCGCGCGATTGTCGTCCTCGCCGTGGTCGTCTTCCAAAATGTGCTGTCCAGTCCATCGGTAGATCTTCCTCTTCCCGTGAAGATGTGACTGCATGCCCGTCTTCCTCTGCGTGTGTAGGACACGGGCCAGCTGAGAACAGCATAAAAGATGGTGAAAGACCGACACGTAAACCACCGAAACTGACAAAGGATCTGTCGGCGTCGGAAAGGGTGACGAGAAGCCAAGTGAAAATACGGACTGGTGAGGACGAACGTACAACGACAACGGAAGTGACATCAACATTCAATATTAGAAAACGTGGTAGACCCTAGATCCCCTGTGTCTTGTCTTGTGTTTGTCTCCACATGTCTCTTTGTAGGGCTGTGTTCCCAATAAATAAATAAAATAATAAAAAACCGACAACGGACAAGGGCGTAAGGAGGGACGTGAGAGCAGGGTGACGGCCGAGTACCGTTCAATGGACCATGTAAGGCGGGATAACAGAGAGAGCGCAGAGGAAGCAGATGATGGGACGGACGGTGAAGGGAGCAATGAGTCGGAGAGCGACGATTGTAGTGATCGTGAGAGTGCCGGTGAGAATGTTAGTGTTGTGCGTAGGTTTCGTGGTAGCAAGTCTTCAGTGTACAATCATCTGTTGGCTAGTCCTGATTGTTGCAATTCGTATTCCGACTCTTCATTCACTGTATTGTGCCGTGGTCGTCATGGTTATGGACTACAGTTAAATGTTTTGGAAGCCATCTGTCAGCGTCTGTATAAGCCTAATTTTTGTGTACAGAAAGATAGTATAATTGGGTTGAAATTGTTCAAGTAAAGTGTCATGTTTGGTGCGGCCAAGCTTGGCCGTTAATGTTCTAGGTGTAATGTACTGCTGTTATTTGTTATCACTTTGTCCTTACTTCTTTCTTTCTCTTCTTTGTTCACTTTTCAGTTGCAAGTTTAGTGTTAGTACACACATTCGTTATTGCTCTCGCTTTCATTGTTAAAATTCACACTTGTAAATTTCACTGCTGTTGTTCTTAGTGTTATTTCTCTAACTTAGATTTTCCATAATAGTTAAATTTTGTTTTCAGTGTCCTTTTAATAGTACAACGAAGATTCCTGATAAGTGTTGTACGAAAACTTGTTTGAATCCCTTTCTTTCTCTACACAATTTCTTCACATTTTCATCGTTTTATTGCACATTGTCTCCACAGTTTTACAATACATGAATACAGTGTACACAAATGTCGATCCAGCTTGTATTACTGATTGCGGTTATCAAATTGTTGTCTCCTCGCCGTTTGTTCAAATAATAATAATAATAATAATAATAATCAACGCAATAAATAGAGTAAGCTGCGCACTTAGTACAAACACCATAAGCAAAACTTGTTTTCATGTAAATAAAGAAGCTTGTTCCTAAACGTTTTCGTCGCCATCTCATCAGAGGATTACTGGCAAATCAACAAAAGCTCTTAACTCAATATATATACGCACAATGCAAGTAATAATTTAGACCCTAACTAGCGCGATAAAATGAGAGCTGAAAGAAACATTACACCATTCAACGATATCAGGTGACAACAGATTATTATTAATTATTATTATTAACTTTTATTTTACTAGGGTGTTTCCCACAGACCTATGGTCTTCTTACGGGAGCCCCTAGGAAGGTTATGCATGAGCGAATAAATGAGCGGTAATCGGTACAAGTACGAACAGTGGAAGGCAGCATATTCCACCGGTCAGCAGCGAGATAGCCAATCCGAGAAAAGCCAGCCGTACTCTGTGCTGGGGGTAATGCCAAAGAAAAAGACACCTGGGATCTCGTAGTGGCAGTGGTGTGAGAGCTACAGCAGCGGCTGGTAAAGATTTCTTGAAGCAAAGAGCTGCATGTTCCGCTATGGATGCACCGGAACAAAAGAATGAACAATTTCAAATTGACGCGCACCGAAATATGATAAAGGCTGTAAAGGCTAAGAATGTGTGAAGCACTGGTAAACTTATCAAAACCAAATACTATTCTGAGGGATCTATTGAACAAACGGACATACTTATCATAGTTCATAGAACTTAGGGAATGGATATAAGCGCTGCTTGCATACTCCAAGGTTGACTGAATGACACTTAAATAGAAGGTACGCCGAGCATGGTATGGCAGAAGATGGCGGGATAAGCGGTACGCACCAAGTTTCCTGTTGACAGAGCCTACAAGGTTGTCTATTTGTGGGCCAAAAGTCAAGTTTTCGTCAAGTACAATACCCAAGTAGCGAGCAGACTGCGTGCGGGGAACATGGACACCATCAATGGTGACATAGGCAGACATCGGGACATCGGTGGTCTTGCGGTGGAGCAGTATGAACTTCGTTTTAGCCGGATTTAATTTCATTCGCTTTCCTTTCAGATAATCCGATAACTTAATAAGATCGCCGTTCAATTTGTCCACGACTTCTTCAGTAGTGTCACCAGCTGCATACATGTTGACGTCGTCAGCGAACTGAAGTACAGATGAGGCACTCACACATCCAGGAAGGCCTCTTACGTAAATGCTGAATAGCACTGGGCCCAACACAGACCCCTGCGGCACTCCTTGGCTGCACGATGCACGAATCAGATTGTCCGGCGCTATGAGCTGCTGTGTCCTGTCACTCAGGTAATCTTTGAACCATGCCAAAGCCGCATCACCAACTCCACAATTAAAAAGTTCGTTCAGTAGCAGCTGATGGTTGACGCTGTCGAACGCCTTCCTCACATCTGCGAGAACGACGCCAACGACCTTCTTCGAATCGAGATCCCTTTGCCAGCTGTCGATCGCAACAGCCAGAGCCTCTTCACATGAGTGATGCCGTCTGTACGCAAATTGTTGTGGCGGGATGATGGTGGGGTTCTCCAGTAGGAGGTGAGTAAGCTGGCGATATACATGCTTCTCGAGGACCTTACTAGCAATGGGCAAGAGAGAGACGGGTCGGAAGTTTCGCGGCTCTGAGCGGTCTCCGCCTTTGAAAAGGGCTCTGACGGATGCGTGTTTGAACAAAGCTGGAAACTTGCTCTCCTCAATGGATGCCTTGAAAATTGCACACAGTGAGCCTGCTAGAACTTCATGGCAATTCTTAAACAGGATCGAGGGTATTCTGTCCGGCCCCGGAGCCTTGTGCACGTTCAGAGTGCGAAGAATCTTCAAGATGTTGGTGACTGTAGGCTGCGGTATGGATAACATTGACGGCTGGCGATGTGGACCGAATGGACAGAGAAGTGGCAACCTATCAGGATCAGTGACAATTTGTTGGAAAACCTGTGAGACTCCTTTGTGGTCGATTCCTTCGCCACTGTCCTTAGCCTTTCTGCGGAGCAATGCATTCATCAGGACCCATTGGTTCCGGGGCTGTTTCTTCACCGACATAAATTCATTCTGGTAATACCTGGAGCGGAGACGTCTGTTCAATAGCGTTCCTTCCCGCCGCACCCGACGGTATTCTTCTAAAAGGGCAGGATCGTTTGATCCTTTCTTTCTGACTCGACGGTGGAGGTACTGTCGCCGTGCAAGAAGAGACCTAAGTTCTCGAGTAATCCATGGCTTTGGCGATCGTTTAATCAGTTGAATGTTTTTCACTACATGTGGATCTAGCTCGTCCAGGACATCATTAATGCTGCCATGCCATTTGTCTGCAAGGTCATCAACAGTAGTGTCAGCGGTGATTTTTTTTTTTTCCAGTCTCCGTGAGGGCTGAACCAATTCTTTCTGACATCTCTTCAAAGTCAAGTGTGGAGAGAGGCTTCTTTCGAGTTCTGACACGGATATATTGTGGTCTGTCCACCTGGCTTCCTATTTCAAGACAAGCCTTTACAGCAAAGTGATCACTAATGGGATCTGGGATGACATTCACATTAACAGCAGTGATATCGCTAGTAATGCAGATTACATCCAAACAAGACGTGGAACGGAATCTGGTTGGCTCAGCCACTACATTACGAACATTGTGGGCAGCACACATATCTCTGAAGTGGGAAGGAAGTGGATCGGATAAACAGTCTACATTTAGATCTCCTAGAATGCATAGCGAACCATGCTTGATTTGGCGAGTCACATCATCAATATAGCTAGTAAACTGTTCCCAGATGCGATAAATTCACCACTAGAAAGTTACCATGCAACCACAAACGAGAACTACTGATCTAAATTCACAAACAATTTCAACGTAAACAAATTCTTTTTCTGCCTACACAAAATCGGCTTAGTGGTAAAAATGTAAATAGACTCCAATACACGCAAATACCTTTGACTACGTGAACGAGACCAAACAGAAAAGCAATCATCAGCATAACTAGACCGACAATCACTATTCTGAACAAGATGGTTGGCGATAGAAGATTCATACACCCTAACAACGCTACTAGAACCAGTACATACTTTGGAATTACGTGACAATGTAACCGACCTGACATTCCTTGCCGCTACTGCCAATCCAGACGAGGTCGATGTAGATGTCAGTACCAAAGGCACGTCCGTTACTGGCACTGCCTGCTGCGATGATGCTCCCTTTGACGTTCCAATGGCTGTTGATGTTGATGAAGAGGAGGAGGGAGATGAGGAAGACGCTGACGACGACGATGACGACAACGACGGAGACGATAAAGACTCTGCTAACCTCGCCCTAGAGCGAGTCACTGGTCCCGCAGACACACCATCCGGTGGTTTCTTCGGTGGCCGGCCACCTAGACGAGGTCGTCCCCCAAAGATTGGTACTGCGACTGGAGGTGCACCCTCGCTGGGGACGGAACCAACCGGGGTGTCGTTGTCTTCGTCGTCGGCATCGGCTTGTTCGTCATTGCCTTCGTCTTTACCGTCTCTTCCTTCTATCCCGTCATCATCGTTGGTATCTGCGGTTTCGTCTTCTTTGACTTCCTTGGTACCGTCATCCGGTGTGTCCACCTCCGGTGGCAAAAAGCGTGGCCGGCCACCGAAGAAACCACCGGATGGTGTGTCTGCGGGACCAGTGACTCGCTCTAGGGCGAGGTTAGCAGAGTCTTTATCGTCTCCGTCGCTGTCGTCATCGTCGTCGTCAGCGTCTTCCTCATCTCCCTCCTCCTCTTCATCAACATCAACAGCCATTGGAACGTCAAAGGGAGCATCATCGCAGCAGGCAGTGCCAGTAACGGACGTGCCTTTGGTACTGACATCTACATCGACCTCGTCTGGATTGGCAGTAGCGGCAAGGAATGTCAGGTCGGTTACATTGTCACGTAATTCCAAAGTATGTACTGGTTCTAGTAGCGTTGTTAGGGTGTATGAATCTTCTATCGCCAACCATCTTGTTCAGAATAGTGATTGTCGGTCTAGTTATGCTGATGATTGCTTTTCTGTTTGGTCTCGTTCACGTAGTCAAAGGTATTTGCGTGTATTGGAGTCTATTTACATTTTTACCACTAAGCCGATTTTGTGTAGGCAGAAAAAGAATTTGTTTACGTTGAAATTGTTTGTGAATTTAGATCAGTAGTTCTCGTTTGTGGTTGCATGGTAACTTTCTAGTGGTGAATTTATCGCATCTGTTGTCACCTGATATCGTTGAATGGTGTAATGTTTCTTTCAGCTCTCATTTTATCGCGCTAGTTAGGGTCTAAATTATTACTTGCATTGTGCGTATATATATTGAGTTAAGAGCTTTTGTTGATTTGCCAGTAATCCTCTGATGAGATGGCGACGAAAACGTTTAGGAACAAGCTTCTTTATTTACATGAAAACAAGTTTTGCTTATGGTGTTTGTACTGAGTGCGCAGCTTACTCTATTTATTGCGTTGATTACATTTTTATCTCCACGGAAGCTTAATAATAATAATAATAATAATAATAATAATTTGCCCTCAGGGAGAATGGATTGCATTTTGGGAGCTCTGGCCGAACACGAGCAACAGCTCAAAGTAGGCCCGCTCCTAAGCCTATTTTTCAGGTTTATTGAGTTTACTAAGGATATGATGTGTAATGGACCACTCGGGAGAGGATTGCGCTGTCCCTCCTGCTCGTGCGCGGAGGAGATTGGAATGGACATGGGAGGACAACCGGGATGTGATAAAGGCGTACTTGCTTGCTACCGAGTGTGGACGGCTGCAGCTTGGGTACGTGCGGCGTATGCATGATATATGGACCGCTATGAGGCCTGATAGACCGGTGAGTGAGGGTCTGTTGGCGGATAGAAGGCGATATATCACTAAAAACAATAAAATTTCGAAGGTGGAAGAAGACGTCTTGCGGAAGCAGATGATGGAGGAGCGGAACCAAAGAGCGTCTGAAACTTCTACCACCATGGAAACCAACTCAGCTGACTCAGCTGATGAAACTAACTGTAATGTAACCGTGGAGACTGATGAGCATGCTGAGCTGTGTACTAGTGGTTCTACTAGTAGTACTAGTATGGGTGATCTCTCCGAGGTTACACCAGCGACGCAGGCTACACTGCTACTTTCATCTACACCAACGGGTTTGAATGCTGGAGCAGCCCTGGCTTTGACACCTCCAGAGCAAGGTGACAGCCTGCAGCCTGCTACAGCTGTGCTAGTAACTACTGATACAAGCAGTGACAACCTAGTGCAGGGGCCGGGGATGCCTTCACAAAGCAGCACTGACCTTACTCATCCTCAAGATGGAGAAACTGACGCCATGGATGCACTCAACACTGACACCACTAACGCGCTCAGTGAGGCATACTTGAGATGGAGAAATGTACCCACGTCTGAAAGGCCTAGGTTACCTGTACCTCGCCATGTGCCTCAACGCAAACTCGATCAGGTGACATCACTTGTGAACAAAGCAATCCCTGGAGTGATTAACACCACTAGTAAAAACAAAGATCTTCAAATGGAAGATCTCAATTGCTTTAATAGTATATGTTGCTGCTCGATGTTCCTTGACCAGATGTGGCATTTCCTTGTCTGAGACGAACGGTGAAAACGCTAGCGGCAAGCCGGCGAGCTCGCGACCACCGGAACCGACTTGGTTAGTAAAATCGCGCAACAAAGCGAAGAAATTACGGGCAGATATATCTCGACTAACAATGATGTTGAAAAACCCTGCTGTCAAGCACCAACGGTTCTTTACTCAGTACGGAATATCCAACACTTCCCAGATTGGATGCGCCCTGGAACAGAGGAAGCTGGAATTGCTTGCGCTAGCGGAGAGGACAAGACGTGATAAACACATCTGGGAGAGCAGGAGAGCTAACACACTATTCCGCACAAATGAGAAAGAATTCTACCGTAGACTGAGAAAGGAACCGGAGCAGCAGCATCCCGGGGAAATACCGAGTGAGGGTGCCGTATTCGAGTTCTGGTCTGGTATACTAGCCAAGCCTGTGCCGTTTGATGAGTCATCAGGGTGGTATCAAGAACAAAGAGTGGAATATGAGACTACCATTGCAGAGGATGAACCCGTATCTGTGACTCAACAGGCACTCCAGGACACGCTAGCTAAGGTCAGCAGGTGGAAAGCTAGTGGTGTAGACGCAATTCATGGTTACTGGTGGAAAAAATTATCTAATCTACACATTGCCCTGCGAATCGCCTTCCAGAAGACCCTTGTCGGTGATTGGCCAATTCCGGAATGGTTGGTGACTGGCCGCACAATCCTGCTGCCCAAGACGGAGCCACCCACATCTAACCCAGCCCAATATCGCCTTATCACCTGTCTACCCACACAATACAAGATCCTGACAGCCGTAGTTGCTAGTCTCATGTGGAAACACATTGACACCAACTCGATACTCCCAGATGAACAGAGAGGGTGTACCCCGGGAACACTAGGCTGTAAGGAGCAACTTCTTGTCAATAAGATGATAATGGAGCACGCTCGGCATAATAAGCGCAATATCTCTGTTGCGTATATCGACTTCAAGAAAGCCTATGACAGCGTTTCTCATGTATGGATTATTCGGATGCTGGAGATGTACAAATTTAGCCCAGCTCTTGTCAAGTTCTTGAAGGCAAGCATGCAGCTCTGGAATACGCACATGAGTTTATCATATCAAAATGCACGGGTCTCTACAGAATCTGTCAGGATTCGCCGTGGTATCTTCCAAGGAGACACGCTATCACCCCTCTTGTTTTGCTTAGCTATTAACTGCATTTCAAGAGAGGTGCAGAAGACAGGCGGCGGATATCAAATGCAAATTGGACAGGTCTCAAAGGTCGTTTCTCAACTCCTGTACATGGATGACATTAAATTGTATGCCAAACATCGCAACCAGCTGAAGCCCATGATCAACGTCGCCCAGATCACAGCTTCGGCCATTGGCCTGGAGTTTGGTGTTTCGAAGTGCGCCACGCTTCATGTACACCGGGGAGTGCTTGAGTCAAGTGATGCGGAACCTGTCGAAACACTGTTGGGTATGGCTTTACCCACCCTGCAAGAAGATAACATGTACAAATACCTCGGATTCATTGAATCGGCTGCGCTGCCGCATGGTGAGATAAAGAGCAAGCTTCGTGAGGATTATGGAAAGCGATTAGATGCGATCTTCAAGTCTGGATTAACGGCTGGATATTTAGCAAAGGCAGTAAACACATACGCGGTGCCACTGCTCACCTACAGCTTTGGCATCATCAACTGGCGACCCGTAGAATTGGAGCAGCTGGATATCTTGCTCAGGAAGAAGCTCACCAAGAAGGGATGGCATCACCCTCGGGCTGACAGAGAGAGGGTTCATTTGGTGCGCGCCGAAGGCGGCCGTGGATTCCAAAGTGTGGTAGATCTACATGAACGATCCATCATCCAGATCAATAAGTACATCGAGGGCCACCAAGACCACATTGCCATTGCTCTCCTAAAACAGTACCATCATAAAAAAGCAAAATACTCTGTCTCCAGTGATGCTGCGAAATATTTGGCAAAGATTGGTATGGAGGAGTCAGCCACAAAGGAGCAAATACGCCAGGGATACCAGCGGCATCGGGAGGAGACAATCAGAAAGAAGCCTCTGCATGGCCAATTTTGGCTTATGCTGCAGGATGCTGAGCTGGATCGAGGGCTCTCCTTTGCGTGGTTGCGGTCTTCCGCTTTGCGTCCGGCGACAGAGAGTATTGTCATGGCCATACAGGACCAGGCTATCCCAACACGGAACTTACAAGAGATATTTAATCGAGGAACAGGTGTGTCAACGAAAACGAGTTGCAGGATGTGTGGCAGGGACAAGGAAACGGTTTTCCACCTTATTGGAGCGTGTACAGCTTGTGCAGGAAGTCACTATATCAATCGCCACAACAGGTTAGCAAAATATCTCCACTGGACATTGTGCAGGAAGTATGGTGCATCGGACATTTCGAATAAGTACACAAGTCACCAACTCACCAACGTCGTGTACAGTGCTGAAACGGATGTGTCAATCTACTGGGAAGTGCCAATTCCAACAGCAGCGCCCGTTGGAGCAAACAGACCCGACATTATTATCAAGGGCAAAGATGAAGCGTTCCTTGTGGACGTAAGTGTCCCTCTGGATAGGAACATCCGCCAAAAATCTGTGGAAAAGATACAGAAATATCAAGGCCTGAAGCGTGAGGTGGAGCAGATGTGGCAGGTGCGGGCCAAGATCGTGCCAGTAATTGTGGGGGCATTAGGTGGATTAACCCCCTCGACTGCTGACTTTGTGAGGGAACTGGATGCCGGAGCCAGTGTATCGATCTTGCAAAAGGAGGCGCTCCTTGGCACAGTTGACATCATCAGGTCAATAACTCAGATGAAATAATAATTACACTCTAATAAGTTACATTGGTTTGCGAATGCCCATGGTTATGGTTGCTGCTATTAGTTGAAGCACCTATTTGCAGAAAATAATAATATTATGATCGTAATATTAATCACTTGCCAATAACAAAGACAACAATAATACCATCAGCCCCCATTCACCGGTTTTGACGGTGCTTCACTGATGTTCAATGAGAAGAATTATATTGCTGCCTTCAGTGCTATTGTGTCGCTGAAGGGCTCGATTTCAGATTTGATGACGGTTACTTTTCAACGGATTTTGTTTTCTGATTTAGCTCTCTTGCTATTACTGTACCTGCTTGTGTTAAGTCTCATTCTCGCAGATTAGTTGTATAATAGATTGTACATGCATCATTGTAGATTTGCTGTTCACAGTATTTCTCTCTTTTTTCTTTCTTTTTTCTCAGTCTTCCTTATTACATTTTCTTCACATACAACAGCAGTACTCCCCATGGTCTTAAATGACCCGGGATGCTGCATAATACAAACACAAAACCAATAAAGCCACCCCCATAATAATAATGAACTCAATCTCCGGACAGCATGCTGTTTCGTTCTTTGTGAACTCATAAGCGCAGCACAGAGGAAATGAGGCCGAGCCTGATAGCAATGAAAATAAAAATTTCCAATCAGGCCCGAACGTACCTTGCCAGAGTGCTCAAACTGACAAGTCAGTGAGCTCTGCATAACGCAAACAGCAAAGGCACTACCCCACGCAAGAGTGCTCAACTGCTACAAGAGCAGGAGCGAAATACTCAATCTGCGGACAGCATGCTGTTTCGTTCTTTGTGAACTCATCAGCGCAGCGCAGAGGAAATGAGGCCGAGCCTGATAGCAATGAAAATAAAAATTTCCAATCATAATTAAATAAGAATGAATTCACCTCTCATCAGTTGAGCTTGAGTACGCTGAGGAAGATTGTGCCTGAAAAGCACCACTTATACTGCTCTCCAGGCCAAACCATCACCAGGGATACAAACTTACAGAGACGCTCCCCGAAACACGGTGTATTGAGCAGGGAGTGCCTGTGGTACTTTCTTTCAGGTTTGCCGAGCAGAAGGTGCGACGTGCTCCTCGTGTGCTCCGGATGGCAGTCGTGAGTCAGTCAAGTGTCAAGTTCGGCAAGAAGCTCGTTGGAGCAACCAACTTCATGACTATTACCGCCGAAGTCGCAACTTCTAAGTTCGTATTGTTGTCCCTCACGCGGACGTGCGACTAGTTGTTGGAGGTGACAGCGTTGTGAATAGCTATGCTGGCTCTCAACGTCTGTTTAGCACAACTCCATGAGCGACTCTGACTCACGCCGCTACCTGGGGCTTTACGAGGTGTTTGTCGCGCTGGAAACAAAGCGTCTCTGTAAGTTTGTATCCCTGGTGATGGTTTGGCCTGGAGAGCAGTATAATTATAAGTGGTGCTTTTCAGGCACAATCTTCCTCAGCCTACTCACGCTCAACTGATAAGGGGTGAATTCCCCGAAACACTGTGTATTGAGCAGGGAGTGGTGCTTTCTTTCAGGTTTGCCGAGCGGAATGTGCGATGAGCTCTTCGTGTGCTCCGGATGGCAGTCGTGAGTCAGTCAAGAGTCAAGTTCGGCAAGAAGCGTGTGTTCCTAGTTGGAACAATCAACTTCACGACTATTACCGCCGAAGTCGCAACTTCTAAGTTAATAATAATAATAATTCAAAGGATCAGTCGGGGAAGTGAACAGCCTGAAAAGAGAAAAAAACGCCAGACCCACCAGGACTCGAACCTGGGACCCTGCTTCTCATAAGCAATGCTCTACCCACTTGTGAGCTGCCTTTGGAGTGAAAAACTTGTCAGCGCCTTCTAGGTTCAGCCAGGTCCCATAGCCCAGTGGTTAGAGCATTGCTCATGACAAGCAGGGTACCAGGTTCGAGTCCTGGTGGGTCTGGCGTTTTTTCTCTTTTCAGGCAGTTCACTTCCCCGACTGATCCTTTGAATTTGAAGTTCTTCCAATCCTTTCCAAATAATAATAATATTAATTATAGGTTAGTGCATAGCAGGGAGGGTCTTATGGCTTGTTAGTGCCCGACAGGTTAGCCTGAGGGCCGTAGCCCCGAAGGCTAACCTGAAGGGCACAAACAAGCCATAAGACCCTCCCTGCCATGCACTAACTATCTTAGAACGAGGTTACATGCATTATCTCACTTCCATTATGCTTGTGTACCACTATATTGGGTAGTTTTGTGGTTTGTGTGCAGAGAGACTTGGGGCATGTTCGATTGGTAGGATCGGGATCCCGATCCACCGGATCCACTGGATTCGCACCCTTTCGATTGGTCGAATCCGGATCCGGATCCGGTCAACCTACCTCGGGAGCAGGGTTGACCGGATCCAACGGATCCAAATGTGACCTTTGTGCGTATATGGCGGGTAAAAATTATTTTTGTACACATTGTGGTACGCACACGTGGATGGAGATAGAGCTTGTTGACTTTTTGTACGACGCACGCGATGAGTACGACGTTCGCCCTTTTGGGTGCCTTGTGAGCGCCATTTTCAACATGGCAACAGTCAAGGTCCAAGATAAAGTGTTCAGTTGAATCTGAAGGATCCGAGGGATCTGAGATCTGGATCCCGATCCCGATCCTTACCAATCGAACATGCCCTTGGTGTGGTATGAAAGAATATATTCTTCTGGTAAGTTATGGTAACTTAGCACCACTTAGGACTACTAAAAGTAGAATGGAAGCAAATGAAATGCTGGGCTCTTATTGCGAGCTTCATTCTTATTCATATACATGTATGTAGTTTGTGGAGCTATTTAGGGGCTTTGAGAGCCCCTTGTCGATAACTTTAATGACTTTGATCCTCGCTTTTTATAGGTTTCCGCAAGCTGTTGACAAAGAAAATTCGTACAGATGAAAGAATACGGGAGGCAAAAACCGTACACACTTCTGAATTGCGTAGCTTTTAGTAGTACACCGTACACGTTATGGAGAGTTCATTATCTGCACCGTACTATTATGCATACAGGGAGTTGTACGCACCAGTTTAGAGTATATTCAGCGAGCTTTAAACTAATCCAAGGCCCTCGATCGACGCGTCATCAAGAGTAGTAAAATAACGATTGAGCGGGCTTTAAACTCTGATAAGGCCCTTGGCGGGAATGTCGCTGATTGGTCGTTTCCTGGACAACGAGACAGACCTCGTTCTAATAATAACGAGAGAGCTTGGAAGCTCAGGGCCCTACGCTATGCTTTTTTGCCTTGATGACCTATACAAAAAAAAGCATAGGGATGTTATAAATGCTTATAAATTTCTCCTTTTTTTAAAGACATAACCTGGGATTCGAACCCACACTATCGCGCGCCCTGCATGCATCCCCTGATACACTTCGCATACATACTAATTCTTCCAAGTTGCTTCACGTTATGATCTTGCATTTGAAAGCCCTATTTGAATATGCATTGTGGCCAGCCGTCTTTGATGGTACGGTACAGTACGGGACAGGCACGGTCGAGGGTAATACAACACCGTCTACCGCCTTGATGACGGCAAAAAAGCATAGGGATGTTATAAAATTTTCAATTCTCCTATTTTTTAAGGCATATCCTGGGATTCGAACCCGCACTATCGCCCTACATGCATTCCCCGATACACTTCGCATTCATACTCATTCTACCAAGTTGCTTCACGTTATTGGAAAGGCTTCCTGTCTGAAACCTTTCCATACTAGGACTCGATGTTCCAGTTTTGTGACACGAGAATGGCACGAGAATTAGTGTACCGCTGAGTGTACCGCTATACACGTGGTCGACACGTAGTCGACACGGTGCTGATACTTTTTTGACAAGTGACCCCGTCAGCGTCTGCTTTGTGCCAATGCCACTCGGTAAACGCCGATGTCGCGTACGACACAGAATAGTTGAGAACTGCATGACGTGGACCTGACGGCAAGGACAACTGCGAGGAGGCCCCTTTCGGTACCCCTGACGGGAAGGAGAACTGCAGAACTAGAAGTCGACGAAGTCGAACGAGGAGGCCCCTTTTCCGTACCCCGTACTGCAAAGTGCCATTGATGGATACCTTTTGCACCTGGAACGACCCTTAAACGCTGTCGCGGCGACTATCCCGTACGCGAAATAGTTGAGAACTGCTGACGTGGACCTTTTGCACCTGGAACGGCCCCGTAAACGCTGTCGTGTCGGCGGAGTGAATGTGCAGGGTACTAGTCTAGAGTGAAAAGAATTGCTGCAAAGACGTCCCCTCTAGGCCTTTGCCTTTGGAGACATCGTCGGCGGACTGAATGCGCAGGGCGAAAAGAATTGCTGCAAAGACGTCCGCTCTAGGCCTTTGGAGACATCGTGGGAACTCCTTCCGGTACTATACAAACTGCTGACGTAGCCGTGAACATGTACATGGAGACATGGTGGGACTTCATGTACATGGATACATGGTGGAAATTCCTTCCGCCACCCCCGTACCGCAAAGCCAACGGTGGGGAAGGAGAAGTGCAGACGTGCAGGAAGACGAACGAGGAGGAACCAGGACGAGCGAGCAATGGCAGGACTAGCTGGACCGTAAGTAATAGCTGAATTGTGCATGACAACTTGACATCCATGCGGCACTCGCCACTTGCCACTGCATATTTCTTGTCCACTAACAATGTCTCTCCTCTTCCCCCTGTGTGTCCACGGCCCTGTTGCTGAATTGGCCCGATGAATCAAATGTCTTCCGCAACTGGAACGGCCCGGTAAACGCTGTCGCGTCGGCGACTGAATGCGCAGGAGGGAAAATATTGCTGCGAAGACGTCTCCTCTAGACGACGGTAAGGCACCCCATTGATATGTTGCCAGTGTGTGCCAGGGTATCGCGCGATGGTGAATGAGGAATGGCGAAGGGTACGGTGGGACTGTAGACCTGTTACCTTCTACTAACACGTTATCAGGTGGAGAGTGTCTTGTACTCACGTTATCAGATCGAGAGCGTATTGACTATTGTAGTCACTCTCTCTATTCCTGTACTTCATTACGTTTAAGGTGTACGTATAACTTCTCAAAAAAAATTAATGGTCTACAGTCGTGTCGGAAGGGTACGGTGGGACTGCAGACCTGTTACACTGTACCTTCTAACACGTTATCAGGTGGAGAGTGTCTTGTACTCACGTTATCACTATATCAGGTCGAGAGCGTATTGTAGTCACTCTCTCTATTCCTGTACTTCATTACGTTTCAGGTGTACGTATAACTTTTCCAAAAAAATTAATGGTTCACGTCTTCAGATAGAGAGCGTATTGCACCCACTGTCTAGTCTCTGTAGTGCATTGAGATTTTGTTGATCGTAATATTGCAAAATTGCTCCTGTGCATGCAAGTGGATTTCATTGCACTTCTCAGTTTGGGAAATGCTCGATTATGACAATTCTCCGTGTGAGTGCACTAGCCCTGAACATACATGTAGGTGACCCGTTTGTGGTGTCTCATAGCCTACCTCACGACCTTCTGCTTTCTTTCTTCATCACTTGTATCTTGCAGGTATATCATCCCGTGACGACCACATTGAAGTCTGAATTTGAAGTGTGAAGATGCTTCAGCAACCACATCGTACTTTTCCATTGCTTTCATTGTGCTTCTACTGTGCATGTGTGTAACTTGTGGGGTTAACATGTGATGACATTGTATGCTGGCGACACGGTCAGGTGTTGTCCATGCGTCATGCGCCTGCATGTTATGCATTGAAAAGGATTTGCCACTTGCGATCCTGGGACGAGTATGGGTCCGCTTTGTCCTGTGTGGGCTGTATGGGTCCGCTTTGTCCTGTGTGGGCTGTATCAGATTGCTGTTCACTTCTCTATCTGTTGGATATCACGACTTTCTGCAAGTTTCTGGTGTATGATGGCCACTTCCTTGCTTGTCACTTTGTATAAGATATAATTGATATTACATTCTGTATTCGCTGCTTCCATGGCATGGTCTGCAAACTGCAATCCTTGGGCAAATGTCATGTTTCCTATGTTGTGCTTTGGCCGTCAGCTTGTCTACACGCTGTAGTTGAATTATTTTTGTTTCACAACTGACTTCCTCAAGTACGGTGGCCACTGCTTTGCATGGCATTATACATGAAGAATTTCCTGTTTGTCTCGTGTGCATGTGCGTATGTGTGCGTGGCCACGTGTGTGTGCCGTGTGGCGTGGTCTGCAAACTGCAATCCTTGGGCAAATGTCATGTTTCCTATGTTGTGCTTTGGCCGTCAGCTTGTCTACACGCTGTATTTGAATTATTTTTGTTTCACAACTGACTTCCTCAAGTACGGTGGCCACTGCTTTGCATGGCATTATACATGAAGAATTTCTTGTTTGTGTCGTGTGCATGTGCGTATGTGTGCGTGGCCACGTGTGTGTGCCGCGTGCATACGCATGTTTGTGTATCTGTGTGCGGGGTAGCGAGGCGGGGAGGGCTGGTATGTATCAGTGTGTTATTGCAGTCTCATGGCTACATACAGTGCATCGCGCGCGTGGTCATCATGTTTACCTTCGGGGTTGGGGTGGGGAGGGAACGGAAAAAGAACTGAAATTATCCATATAAAACCGCTCTGTGAGCGGTTCTGAAAAACCTTTACTGGTACTGCCCTGTCGTAAAAGTAAGAAATTAGAACTGGCCCATTGTCCCCCCAAATGCGAACTGATCCACCTAAATCGCGAATGACGGGACCCGAACGCACCAGTAGCACGAGGTTCCTACCTGTGGACGTGGATGCAGATGGGGACGTTGGTCCGGACCATAGGCCATGTACTGTACTAGCGGTAGGTTGTGTTACCCTATGATAAAGTTGCTGTCTTGTGCCCTCCCGACCTCGTGCTACTGGTGCGTTCAGGTCCCGTCATTCGCGATTTAGGTGGATCAGTTCGCATTTGGGTGGACAATGGGCCAGTTCTAATTTCTTACTTTTGCGACAGGGCAGTACCAGTAAAGGTTTTTCAGAACCGCTCACAGAGCGGTTTTATATGGATAATGATCTTGCGTTTGAAAGCCCTATTTGAATATTGCGGCCAGCTGTATGTGGCCAGCTGTGTTTGATGGTACGGTACGGTACGGGACAGATACGGGATAGCGCCAGGCGTGACACAAACACACAAACAAACAAACACCAAATTAGAGCTGTGTGGACCCTGGCTAGCGCCAGACGTTACTGAAGTAACGTCTTCTGCATAGCTACGGGAATAATAATAATAATAATACAATACATGTGCTACAGAGCAAAGTAGAGAAAATCTGGAAGGAAAACACCAAGTTACATCAAACAAACATCAGTTAATTAAAAATATCAAGTACAGAAGTTAAAGATGGCAAAGATGGCAAAGCAGTATTTCAGTGCCGCCTATATCCTACTCAAATGTTCATATTCAGCGTGTAGAGGTGGCCATCTCGTGTACTGAGCACCACTACTCCATTGAGTAGTGCTAGTGATGATGCATTACACCATACATCCTGTACACTGGGCAACTCATAGACGCATTGTGTACGTACATTGTACACAATACATGTAACATGCCTTGAGGCTGAATCAAAACGGACAATGACTAGACTATCATCAGACAGTGAACATGCCAGGCTGTTGTGCAGGTCTACACCAAGTGGTTCAACAACCTCTTGCCAATGACCAGCATCAGTGTACTGGAGGAAACACCCAGTGTGACCACCAATGATGTACAGTGAACCATGACAGGCGACAAGTGAGGCATACGCACAGCCACATGGAAGAGCAGGTAGTGAATATGAGGGAACAGCAGAGGATTTCCAGCGCTTGTCAAGAAGTGTGCAACAGCTAACACAGCCGCCTATAACTGAACTGGGGGAGATGCCACCTAGAAGACTAACACTAGTGTCAGTAGCAAGAAGAACACAGCCACGGTGCACATCATACGGCACATCTGCTACTTTCACCCACTGCATATCACGCTGCTTGTACTGCAGTAGAACAGGTTGATCTTGGTTGTCATGACAATACATGTACAAAACCTGACCATTGCTTGCAAGGGATGGGTATTCGAACGAACCACCATGACGTGGAAGAGGAAGGTCAGTCCAGTGACGTACGTCTGTAGTCTGCTGGATTCTTGTAATGGCGCAACCTTCATCCAACCAGACAGCAAGGAGAGTGTTCTCGTGGATGATGAGTTTTGGAGATTGACCACGACTGGATTCTGCTTTGATCCACTGGAGAACACACACACGCACGCACGCACGCACGCACGCACGCACACACACACACACACACAGATACACACACACACACACACACACACACACACACACACACACACAGATACACATACACACACACACACACACACAGATACACATACACACACACACACACACACACACACACACACACACACACACACACACACACACACACACACACACACACACACAGATACACACATCAGATACCGTGCATGTATACATGCATTGCAGTGTCTTTATGCACTGCCCAGGCCCAAAACTCTATAACGAGAGAGCTTGGAAGCTGAGGGCCCTACGCTATGGCTGCGTTCGTTTTTAGCTTCCTGGTAGAGTAGAGTCACTGTTACAGGCAAGAATTCAAATCCGATACACGTGCACAGGCACACTCTCCGAACGCAATTGGACAACACACCATCACTAAACGTTCTGGATTTCTCCTTGCAAACACACTTCAACCATAACCGGCATAACTCTAAAACCAAAACTGCAAAAGGAAGCAGAAAAGGGCCAGGAAAGGCACAGCGCACTTGCGCCACGACATACATGTAAACGTGACACAAAAGGCATCATAGTGCGAGCATGACTCATAGTCATAGTCATAGCTCAGTCATACAGCACAGCGCAGTTGTACAATCGCGTGATTGCGGGTACAAAGGGTTTCAAAAATACAAATGAATTATCATGAGAGCAGCTCAAACAACTACAAGTTCGAAGCAGAAACAGAATAGAAGAGAGACGGAGAAGCGGGAGTAGAACGTGACTAGACAGAAGGAGAGAATTATCAGTGTCAGTAGAACAATAGCATGGGCACACATTATAACGGAACAGACGACATGGCTGTAGGCTGGAACATCTCCACGTGCGCATTCGCACCAACGTGACTCAGAGGAAAACAGACAAGGTAAGGTCAAAACGAGAATCATTCAAGAGGCTGTCTTGAAACATTTACAGAACAGACGAGTGACGACAACAGTCACTCTACCAATAGAGGTAGATGGCAGTGGCAAGTGTACGAACGCTGTTCTACCAGATTTAGTAGCTTATACTACGTGCACGCGAAATGTTCCTTTTTTGGATCGAGTTGTGTACAAATCCTTGATCTTGCTGGAAATCCCGTAGCTCTACCAACTTCTACCGGATTCTACCAACTTTTTCCTGGTAGAGCCGGTAGAGGAAAGTAGAATCTACCCTTTTGAGTAGAAGTTTTTATTCAAAAAAGGAACACGTCTACCGAAAAAGGTAGTTTCTACCCAAGCCTGTAGATCAAAAACAAACACCCCCTATGCTTTTTTGCCTTCATGACCTAGGCCAAAAGAAGCATAGGGATGTTATAAAATTTTCATTTCTCCTAATTTTCAAGACATAACCTGGGATTCGAACCCGCACTATCGCCCTGCATGCATCCCCCGATACACTTCGCATACATACATAATTCTTCCAAGTTGCTTCACGTTATGATCTTGAATTTGAAAGGCCTATTTGAATATTGTGGCCAGCTGTTTGTTGCCAGCCGTCTTTGATGGTATGGTACGGTACGGTCGAGGGTAATATGACACCGTCTACCACCTTGATGACCTAGGCAAAAAAGCATAGGGATGTTATAAATTTTTCAATTCTCCTATTTTTTCAAGGCATAACCTGGGATTCGAACCCGCACTATCGCCCTACATGCATTCCCCCGATACACTTCGCATTCATGAGTACTCATTCTTCCAAGTTACTTCATGATATGATCTTGCATTTGAAATTCCTATTTGAATATTGTGGCCAGCTGTTTGTGGCCAGCTGTCTTTGATGGTACGGTACGGTACGGGACAGATACGAGATAGCGCCAGGCGTGACACAAACAAATAAACACGAAATTAAAACTGTGTGGACCCTGGCTAGCGCCACATGTTACTGAAGTAACGTCTTCTGCATAGCTACGGGGAAAATGTTAGCGTGTAGATCTACGAGTACAACATGTACACAGCTAAAGTAGCATGCCTCATGCAATTTGCAGAGCAGGCACCTCATGTTGAGCCCTGGCAGACTCTCGATAATTAAATTGCTTACAAACAAAACAAAAGTGAGTACTTTTCCATGTGCTAAATAGAGAAATTGCACCGTACAGAGCTTACACAAATATGCTTCAAAATATTCCATTTAGATGCAACTATATTTTCGGAAGGAAAAAAACTTTCTCCTCGTAAGCCCAAGGCTCTAGAGCTCGAGTAGCTGCGTCATCTTCTGTAGAGAATAACGTACAAGTTGGCTCTATACATGCACCGCTGACCACTATACGCATGAATCGAAAAACCACCAGCACTCTTTTTCTTTCATCACCTGTTTCTCGGACTGATCTCATGCACTGGAGTCGACGTTTCAAGTCCTCTCCTGTGCAGGCACCTCTTGATCTTTTGTTGCCCTAACATTGGTCCGGTAGTTGCTGGACTTCCCGGACCAGTCGCCGACCCTGGAATATCTACTTTCAGTGACGTGAGTTATACAAGACACCCTTAGCAAACAACGGTAATGCTATTTTTTTACGGTACTCGTACCTTGATCACCCTTATAGCGTTGAAGCTGCAGCGTAAAAAACGTAATTGGGCCTGATTTATCGTTGTGACAAACAGTCCTTCCTCCGTTAACGAAAACTTCGTGATGGATTTTGAGGGGCTGGTTTGCGCACAAACTGCCGTGAAATGAGTCGCAATCACTTTCTTGGTCTTCCCTGGCGGGCCATGAAAGAGGTACGATTCAAGGAAAGCGACCTTTCACAACAAGCCGAGCGGAATCGATGGTTGCGCTGTGGAAACATAGGTGATGACAGTTATGGCGAGCGAAACTGAAATACCACTTCTCTGAGGGGATATTGCGTTGCTAAGTCTCTCTACTACTCTAGCACTGAGTAATTTGGATAGTGATAAAGAGTGATCAAACGGAGCAGCGAGTCCACACAATGAGCGAGTGAACAAGGAGCTGCTCCGATCGCACGGCTCAATGAAAATAATTCTGAGCTCAAGTTCTTGTTCAACCTGCGCAAAGCCCAGATTCGAATGCTGATAACCATGTATTCTTTCTGAAGTCTGCAGTCCGATGCAAGTCTCGTGGCTAAAGAAAGTCGACTGGACTTGCTAGCCGCTGCCGTTCAGTGCTGGCAGGGGTATCCATCAGAGAATATTGAATCGGTTTGGCTGTGCCTTTACTCCTCGTTTCGCGGAGTTCTGGAGAGCGAAGATGAAACCAGGGAGTCGTAAAATATTTTTACGACTCCCTGGTGGAAACGAGGAATCGCCATCGCGGCGGATCACGCAGCTTGAAAGCCAACTTACTTCAATGACCGTGACATCAAGGTCAGCGGAGTGTGATCAAAGAAGCCGAGCCAAGGCTGAAACGAGCTGAACAACGATTCGAGAGAGATGACGACTCGCGTGCAGCAGATGACGACAGCGACGCAGGGTCAAAAATGAGTCAAGCGAAAGCGACGCAAACTGAACTCTCTGCTCATTCCGCCAACAGTTTCTCTTGTAAAGACGCTGGACATAAGCTGAATCACCTTCGTCCAGTGGTTTGCAGTCGATACAAACTGTTCTTGACCTGTTCTAAGCGTTTTCATATCCATCAAAATCCATCACGAAGTTTTTGTTAACGGAGGAAGTACGTGTTTCGGCCAAATATAGCGTAATGCGTACCCATTTCACCTTGTATCGTGTATAAGGTGCCATAAATGGTTGTACCACACGAAAGAAAAGCTATTCTCATGGCAACAGTGTACTAAAAAATTAATAGCATGCGTCTTGCTAAAGGTCGAACCCAAACCTGTGTATTTTTCTACTTACGGCAGTAAAGTCACATCACGGTTTTTTGCTAAGGGTGTCTAATAACTCGAAACAACTGCATGAAGGAACTTATTACCAACTGCTGTGTCGCTTGCTAATGGTGTACTGTGGCAACGTGTCGACGTCAGCTGGAGAGCGCAGTTGTGGTGTGATGGTCGACGAAAAACTTAAACTCGTTATAAAATATATTCGAAAATCCCCAAGATGGCTGTTCTTAGTATTCCAAGGATCGGATATTTAAAAAAATACACAGACAGAATATGTGCTGCACAGCCTTTCGCCTCCGTTGTTTTGTGTCCATATATATAGTGTGCTTTGTCTTTTTCCTTGATCATCTTGATTTTGATCTGGTTCCTCCTTGGACATTATTATCTGGCAATGAAAGTTCGAGGCGCCAGGGACATGGACCAGTGGTTGTTTTGATAATACGAATATTAATTACTAACGAAATATGTTGTAAACGTATCTAAACACAGTGGCATAGACCACGCGTCGGCAGGGTGTTTCAGTTTTCTATCCACTAGCAGGGTTTAATAACTAGCCGGATCCGCTATACTGAGAGAGGCCCTGATCCACATAGTAAAATCAGGGGGAAGTTGTATTTCTCGCCGGCCGAGGGCAGCGAGATAGGCGAGAGATGATTTCTCGCGAACCATTTTCAGTTGCAAATATGGCATATGGTGTGTTCTCTATTGTCGTTTCTTTGCTGATTTCTTCAGTCAGTTTTGAGTCTCACCAGTGTCCCTGCCCTCCCACCCTTCATTCCTGTGTATCCTATCATTGCTTTTTCTGACTTCTTCAGTCAGTTTTGAGTCTCACCAGTGTCCCTGCCCTCCCACCCTTCATTCCTGTGTATCCTATCATTGCTTTTTCTGACTTCTTCAGTCAGTTTTGAGTCTCACCAGTGTCCCTGCCCTCCCACCCTTCATTCCTGTGCATCCTATCATTGCTTTTTCTGACTTCTTCAGTCAGTTTTGAGTCTCACCAGTGTCCCTGCCCTCCCACCCTTCATTCCTGTGTATCCTATCATTGCTTTTTCTGACTTCTTCAGTCAGTTTTGAGTCTCACCAGTGTCCCTGCCCTCCCACCCTTCATTCCTGTGCATCCTATCATTGCTTTTTCTGACTTCTTCAGTCAGTTTTGAGTCTCACCAGTGTCCCTGCCCTCCCACCCTTCATTCCTGTGTATCCTATCATTGCTTTTTCTGACTTCTTCAGTCAGTTTTGAGTCTCACCAGTGTCCCTGCCCTCCCACCCTTCATTCCTGTGCATCCTATCATTGCTTTTTCTGACTTCTTCAGTCAGTTTTGAGTCTCACCAGTGTCCCTGCCCTCCCACCCTTCATTTCTGTGCATCCTATCATTGCTTTTTCTGACTTCTTCAGTCAGTTTTGAGTCTCACCAGTGTCCCCGCCCTCCCACCCTTTATTTCTGTGCATCCTATCATTGCTTTTTCTGACTTCTTCAGTCACTTTTGAGTCTCACCAGTGTCCCCGCCCTCCCACCCTTTATTTCTGTGCATCCTATCATTGCTTTTTCTGACTTCTTCAGTCAGTTTTGAGTCTCACCAGTGTCCCTGCCCTCCCACCCTTCATTTCTGTGCATCCTATCATTGCTTTTTCTGACTTCTTCAGTCAGTTTTGAGTCTCACCAGTGTCCCTGCCCTCCCACCCTTCATTTCTGTGCATCCTATCATTGCTTTTTCTGACTTCTTCAGTCAGTTTTGAGTCTCACCAGTGTCCCTGCCCTCCCACCCTTCATTTCTGTGCATCCTATCATTGCTTTTTCTGACTTCTTCAGTCAGTTTTGAGTCTCACCAGTGTCCCTGCCCTCCCACCCTTCATTTCTGCGCATCCTATCATTGCTTTTTATCACTTTTTGCCGTGATGTGCTTGCCACGCCTACATGATGCCTAATCGACACTGGGAATTTACACCCGTTTTTTTTCCCTCACTACTGCGTCCGTCGGTGCGAGGGTTTTTTCCCCGGCTGGATCGGTCCAGGAAAATTAATCTGACGGTCCCAAGTGATTCTGCATCGTGGCCTATTTCTGCTATCCGCTGGCATGCCTATTCTATCTGAGACACTCTGTTCTCAGTCCTTGCTTCCATACCTCACTCGGGTCCCATCTGGCTACGGCCAACTTCCCTTCACTTTGTGTGTTGCCGCTATTGCCGTCTATGTCTCTGTGTGTGCCAGTATATGTGGTGCGACAGAGGAAGAGAAAAATTCCAAACACGTTATAACGTACCTTTCTCCCCCTTGTGATGCGCCGAGTCTTGTCCGGTGTGAGAGTCAGAGAACGTGGGGCGGGTGCTGCAGAGTACTGTCTAGAACTGTCACCAACCTACACATGTCAACAGGGCAGAACATGAATAGTGACAGGTAACCAACATACACAAATACACACACACACACACACACATACACACGCACACACACCTCAGACCTCAGACCTGCCCATCGCGGAAGCGATGATAGCGAACAGCTATGTTAGACATAGGAACTTGTGTTGGGATTACACCATTCAACAGCTTGCAAGGCTGATGAATTGATCGCCACTAATTTTAGCCTGGTACCCACCACACAGCTGATTGAAGTTGCTTTTTCTGGCCAGTGAATCCCTATTTTTCATTTTATTATTATTATTTTTTTACACACACACCACACCACATATTCCGGCATACACTCGCTGTTGGTAACCACCCAGGAAAATGAAAGAAGAGCTAGGAGAATGAGAAAGAGAAGAAAGACGTGTGCGACCATAATCGTCGGGAATTGAACCCGCAACCTCCAACCAAATATATTTTGCACTCGAGTCGTCATCTCTCTCTCTCGAGTCATTTTTTCAGCTCTTTCAGCCTTTCTTCGCTTCTTTGATTACACTCCGCTGAACTTTGATGATGCCGTTGGTCAAGGCTTTCAAGCTGCATAATACTCCACAGTGGCGATGGACAATCTACTCCTAAAGAATCCAGGGTCATCGTATTTCTTTCATGGCATGCCGCGGAAAGCCAAGAAAGCAACCGTGACTAATTTAATGACAGTTTGTACGCAAACCAGTTCAGTAAACTTTCGTTTACGGAGAAAATAGATGAAAAAAACCTCCCGCCCGACCTCCCGCCTGGCTATCACCCTTGGAGGGAGATCTCCCGACCAAAGAACAAAGAACTTGGCGGCTCTGCCTTGACCTTTTAGACGCCCATCGCCAGAGGCGATGAAAGCGATGCTACAGCAGAAGCTATTGCAACTTGTGCTGGGATTGCACCATTCAACAGCTTTCAAGGCTGATGAATTGACCGCCACTATTCAGCCTGGTCTACAACACACAGCTATGGTCCAGAGTGGTTTTTTTTCTGGCCAGTGAATCCCTTCCTTTTGGTCAATTTTAATTTTTTCCACACACACACATTGCGCCACATATTCCGGCATGCACTGGCTGTTGATAACCACCCGGGAGAAGGAACGAAAAGTCAGGAGGAGTCTGAGAAGGAAAAGATAGACGTTTGTGGCCATAGTCGTCAGGATTCGAACCCGCAACCTCTCGATTGGAACAAACATACACCCACCCGCATCCAAATACCCCCCCCCCCCCCATACACCCACCCACACCCACATACACCCACATACACCCACATACACCCACACACCGACAAGCACAAACAGTAATGAACAAGATTCCATGACTTATACAGTATTGATTTCTTCTACAGGTATTTCTCTTGATCCTTGCTTGTGGATTGGCTGTTCTGGCAAGCACTAGTTAGCCAGTATTACTTGTAGTTGCCGGGGTACACACTCCCAGGCCGTCTGTATCACCTTAATACAATCCTACCTGCACCAGCCCTGAAGACTAGATGTGAGTTTAACCAAGCAGTGTAACTGTATGTGACCTCGTGACATTTACTGTCCTATCATCGGCAATGATGTCTACAAGTACAATTACGGGGCTAATGTCCACTAACACCACCAGTTACTTGACAATCAGCTCATGCGATAACATTGCACAAAACTGACCGAAAGAACTGAAGATCTACAACCAGTTGTGTTAGTGGACATTATAGCGTAACTCGCAGTTCCCTGGTCCTTTTATTTACTATAAATAAATCATTGGCTCGCCATCCAAGCCTACTCGATATTTCGTTCAGCGGTATCTCCTTACACTAGAAGCTGGGGTGGTTCTGGTGGCTCCGGTTTCCCCTCTAGAAGTTTGTCTTGCGAAAAAACTGCCTATTGCTGATCGCCCAGAGTCAATGCCACTTCCCTCAGCCTGAAAAGTACAGAACAACAAAAGCATATACACATACACACCCACCCATGCACACAACACACAGCACACGCATCCACATGCACAGTTGCATATGCGCACAACACACATGGACGTCCATTGTCATTGTCACTTCATTGACGGTGAAAAGCACAGAGAAACATATGAAGACAAAACCTCTCACACAAGTGCTTACACCAACCCAAATACCAACAAACACATCTAAATACACCCACACAATCTCCAAAACCAGCACGCGCATACTCGAACATACGCATGCAAATGCGACTAATCCAGGCTTGCCCATTGACTACCAGGCTATTTTCCCTTCTGCAGTATATTGGTATTTCCAACCAGTGACCGTACTGGAGGTCTTGTATAGTAGCTGGTGAACACGAATCAGTATTACTGTTGTTCAGCAATATCTCCTTACACTAGAAGCTGGAATGGGCTTGATGCCACTTGACTCCGCGCTCAGCTTTGGTGCCCATCTTCGGACAGTTGAGCGGGGCGAACTCACACATTGAACTGCTGTGCAACGCAGCTCGAGTCCTGAACAGTCCATGCAAGCTTGATGTATTCCGTGGCTTCGTAAGACCTCTTTTCGAGTAGGCTACTTGTTCCTGGATGCAAGCTGCTCCCACCAACCTCGAGCACCTCGGGAGCGTTCTGCGATGGGCCCTGCCCATTCTGGGGCCCAGCGTGCTGCTGCAGAGCCTCCAAGCAAGGCGGACAGTAGCAGCATTGTCATTCCTGCACAAGCTGCTGTGCCTACCAGGTCCCCTCTACTCATGATTCATTATTGCCTTAATGCCCCTGCTAAGCCCTTAAAGCCCTTAAAGGGGAAGTTAAGGCTAAAATCAAAATTTCACCAGTTGTCTTCGCGGTGCTGAGTCGAATGGTCGTAGTCCGAGGAAGCTGAGACGCTCCCTTCCTACTTTAATCCCAATCGAACTCGCGCACTTCCATCGAAACTGGGTGACTGTGCCCTACTAGATGGGGATTTGTATGCAAAATGTCACTAAAAGCGCCATTTCGTTCTTATAAAGGCACGGACGACCGCGATTGGCCCATATGTTGTAGTCTTTTGGACGCTGAGTCGACTGGTTTTCGTCCGAGAAACTGCGATGTAGCGTTCCTCCTTTATTCCCCATCGAACATGGTTGAACAAGCGGTCACGTGCTCCTGCGTGCCAAAGTCATCTGGGCACAGCGCCAGCAGGCGACAACTTTCACACCAAAGTTCAACTCGAGTTCAACTCGAGTGAGAGGACTGCAGCCAAAAAAGGTCAAACAGGCTGTAAGTTGTACCCTGCAGGCACGGTGACCAGGTAACTGGTGTACGCAGGAGCACGTGATCGCTTGTTCAAGCATGTTCGATTGGGAATAAGGACCAAACGCTGCATCGCAGCCTTTTCGGACCAAAACCAGTTGACTCAACGTCCAAACGACTACAACATATGGACCAATTGCGGTCATCCGTGCTTTTATAAGAAAGAAATAGCGCTTTTAGTGACATTTTGCTTACAAATCCCCATCTAGTAGGGCGCAGTCACCCAGTTTCGGTGGAAGTGCGCGAGTTCGATTGGGATTCAAGTAGGAAGGGAGCGTCCCAGCCCCTCCTCGAACCAAGACCATTCGACTCAGCATCCCGAAGACTACAACTGGTGAAATCTTGATTTTAGCCTTAGCTTAGCTTCCCCTTTAAGTCAAAGGCAATGTCAGCAAACCGATGGTAACCCATACGATTTACAAACACTCTCCCTCAACTACTCCCAATTGCCTTCAGATACTTAGTCGTCCAACATCATTGACACCAGGAACATGCTCGCAGCTTCTCTATTCACTGACCATCCATACATCTTTGCCCTCCCGTCCTCACCTTTCACAAAAATCCCCTCTAGCTCAATTCTGTCTTCTTCTTCACAATAATCCACTCTCCATTTTGTCTTCACTTCTCTACCCGTAAACTCTCATTGTGCGCAACCTCGCTGTAACGCCGAGACCACAGGTTGGCGTTGTTGGCTTGCCTCACAAGCACAGGTTCTTTCTGGAAGCCCATACTCTTCACATTGCCGTGTTGTACTGCTACATCACCCCCCTCTTGTTATGAGTAGGTTGTATCTTCATGAAAAAACTCCACACCCACTAACACACTCACACACAACCACGCCTACCCACCAACCAGCACGTCCATACACAAACATATGCAGACACCTGTGACCAATACAGGCTTGTTTATTGACTACCAAATCAAAATTTCCCTCTACAGTACATTGTTTTTCCAACCAGTCCCCGTACTGGGAGTGAAGGATAACAGCTGGTGGATACCAAACAATATTTTACTCAGCCATATGTCCTTACACTAGGAGCTGGAGTGGTCCTGGTGGCTCTGCTTTCTGCAATAGAAGACTGAATTCTGCTAGCACTGGCCATTGCTGACCATCCAGAGTCACTGCCACTTCCCTGAGCCTGTAAAGTACAGAAGAACATAAACATATACACATACACTCACACCCATGCACACAACACACAGCACACGCATCCACATGCACATTTGCATATGCGAACAACACACATGCACGTCCAGTGTCATTGCCACTTCATTGACGGTAAAAAGCACTGAGAGAAAATATGAAGAGAAAACCTCACACATGTGTTTCCACACAACCAACACCCACAATCAGACCAACCAACACCCACAATCAGACCAACCAGAACGTGCATACGCGAACACACATACACATGTGTGACTAATTCAGGCTTGCTTATTGACTACCATGCTATTTTTCCCTCTACAGTACATGTATATTGGTTTTTCCACCCATCAATGCCACTGGGAGTCAAGTATAATAGCTGGTGAATAACAAACAATATGAATTTTTGCTCAGCGATATCTCCTTACACTAGAAGCTGGGGTGGTTCTGGTGGCTCCGGTTCCCCCTCTAGAAGTTTGTCTTTCGCCAGCACTGGCCATTGCTGATTGCCCAGAGTCACTGCCACCTCCCAGAGCCTGCAAAGTACAGAACAACATAAGCATATACACATACACACACCCATTAACACAACACACAGCACACGCATCCACATGTACATTTGCATATGCGCACAACTAACATGGACGTCCATTATCATTGCCACTTCATTGACGGTGAAAAGGAGGGCAACCCGGCATCCCTGGACGTATTCCACAGGAAACAGCTCGGCAGGATTCTTGGACTTCGTCACCCAGATCATAAAATTATAACAAATGATGCCTTTTACAAGAGGTGCAGCTCTGAACCGATATCTGCAGTTGGAAAGCGCCACTGAACGCAAATGCTGGGGCACTCCCTTCGGATGGATCCCAATGCACCTGCTTTTAGAGCTATGACATGCTACCTGAAGCGAGATGCTACCGGCCACCATGGTGGACCCAAGACAACACTCGCCACCACGGTCATCAAGGATCTCCAAGAAAGGAACATCCCATTGAAGAGTGTGGGGGACTTGGAAGAGGTCCACGCCACTGTCACTGACAAAAAATCAGTGGCGTGCCATGTTCCATCAGTAGCTGCTGCATTTTTTCCGCTCCCCTCAGTAACTCCGTTCCTAACGTTCAAGCAGTAACCGCTGCCTTTTGGCGGCTCAGTAACTATTGGTGCTTGCACTCCGTTTCCCACATGCGCACGCAAATTCCCTGCACGCAAAATAGCTCACGAATGCGGGTACATATATACACCCATCTCCATACACACTTCTATCCGGTTGTGCACTTTCATTTCTCTCGGGTTTTTCTTTTCCTTTTCCACAACCATTTCATGTAGCAGAGCTTAAAAGTGACAGAAGCGGAAAGGTTAGCACTAAATTGCTGCCCCATAGGCTGTACGCGAACTGTTCTATTATTATTATTACCAGTAAAAAGCACAGAGCAAGATACGAAGATAACACTTTACTACCCAAGTGTGTACTACACCCAAGAACTACCTCACAGACTGCTCAATTCAAGTGACCATCTGTCACCACAGCTCCAATTGGTTTCCCACCTCTGCAAGGATGCCACAAGGCAGTACACTGGGCCGATCTCTGTTCCTTGTGCACGTCAATGATGCTGACGGTTCCCTAAAACCAAGAACTGACAAGGGAAAGTGTTTGGCCAACGACATCACTCTGTACCCTTATATACAAACATGTGCAGACGCCATGAACCAAGCGAAGAACCTGCAAGCTTACATAACCTGTATGCCTTGGGATTAAAGTGGCGAGTGAAATTTGAGCCATCTGCAGCCATGGCCCTCATCTGCTCCAATGTTTGGTGGTGATGCTATCCATCAGCAGCAACAACTGAAGCTTCTGGGCATCACACTTGACTTCGTGCTCAGCTTTGGCACCCATCTTCGGACAGTTCAGCGGGGCAAACTCGCAAATTGCACTGCTGTGAAACGCAGCTCGAATCCTTAACAGTCCATGCAAGCTTGTCGTATTCCGTGGCTTGGTAAGATCACTTTTCGAGTATGTTACCTGTTCCTGGATGGGAGCTGCTCTCACCAACCTCGAGCACCTCAGGCGCGTTCAGCGATGGGCCCTGCCTATTCTGGGGCCCAGCGTGCTGCTAAAGAGCCTCGAGGCAAGGCGGACAGTGGCAGCATTGTCATTCCTGCACAAGCTGCTGCGCCAGCCAGGTCCCCTCTACTCATGATTCATCATCGAATCAACGCCCCTGCTAAGTCCTTTATTAATAGGCAATGTCGGCAAACCGATGGTAACCCGTATGATTTACGAACACTCTCCCTCAACTACTCCCAATTGCTTTCAGCGAACATAATCGTCCAATATCATTGACACCAGGAACAAGCTCCCGGCTTCTCTATTCACTATTTTAATAGCCATTACTCAAGAGCCTCCAATATTTCAAGGAAAGTGTGCACCACTATCTTCGCCGTAGCCATTGACTTTGGGACACTGACTCCCTCTAGGAACAAATATCAGGATGCATTCTCCCCCTCTGGCATTTCAGTGCTCCTGTCCTCCAGCCCTGATCATCTACACCTCTTTGCCCTCCCATCCACACCCTTAACAACAGTCCCCTCTAGCTCCATGCTGTCTTCTCCTTCACAATAATCCACTATCCATGTTGTCTTCACTCCTCTACACGTAAACTCTCATTGTGCGCAACCTCGCTGTAACTCCGAGACCACAGGTTGGCATTGTTGGCTTGCCTCACAAGCACAGGTTATTTCTGGAAGCCCCTACTCTTCACATTGCTGTGTTATCCTGCTACATCTCTCCCCTCTTCTTACGAGTAGGTTGTGTCTTCATGGAAAAACTCCACACCCACTAACACACTCACACACAACCACGCCTACCCACCAACCAGCATGTCCATACACAAAAATATGCAGACACCTGTGACCAATACAGGCTTGCTCATTGACTACCATATAACAATTTCCCTCTACAGTACATTGTTTTTCCCAACCAGTCACTGTACTGGGAGTGAAGAACAATAGCTGGTGAATACCAAACAAGATTTTACTCAGCCATATGTCCTTACACTAGGAGCTAGAGTGGTCCTGGTGGCTCTGCTTTCTGGACTAAAAGTCTGTCTTCCGCTAGCACTGGCCATTGCTGACCATCCAGAGTCACTGCCACTTCCCTGAGCCTGTAAAGTACAGAAGAACATAAACATTTCCTCTGTGCTGCGCTGATGAGTTCAAAAAGAACGAAACAGCTTGCTGTCCGCAGATTGAGAAGAACATAAACATATACACATACACACACACACCCATGCACACAACACACAGCACACGCATCCACATGCACATTTGCATATGCGAACAACACACATGCACGTCCATTGTCATTGCCACTTCATTGACGGTAAAAAGCACTGAGAGAAAATATGAAGATACAAACACACACATGTGTTTCCACACAACCAACACCCACAAACACACCAACCAACACCCACAATCAGACCAACCAACACCCACAATCAGACCAACCAGAACGTGCATACGCGAACACACATACACATGTGTGACTAATTCAGGCTTGCTTATTGACTACCATGCTATTTTTCCCTCTACAGTACATGTATATTGGTTTTTCCACCCATCGACGCAACTGGGAATCTAGTATAATAGCTGGTGAATAGCAAACAACATGAATTTTTGTTCAGCGATATCTCCTTACACTAGAAACTGGTGTGGTTCTGGTGGCTTCATGTTCCCCTCCAGAAGTGTGTCTTTCGCTAGCACTGGCCACTGCTGGCCATGCAGAGACACTGCCACCTCCTTGAGCCTGAAAAGTACAGAACAACATAAGCATATACACATACACACCCACCCATGCACACAACACACAGCATAGGCATCCACATGCACATTTGCATATGCGAACAACACACATGCACATCCATTGTCACTGCCCCTTCCTTGACGGAGAAAAGCACAGAGAAACATATGAAGACAAAACCTCACACAAGTGCTTACACCAACCCAAATACCAACAAACACATCTAAATACACCCACACAAACTCACAAACCAGCACACGAATACGCGAACACACGCATGCAAATGTGACTAATCCAGGCTTGCCCATTGAATACCATGCTATTTTCCCTTCTACAGTATATTGGTATTTCCAACCAGTGACCGTACTGGAGGTCTAGTATAGTAGCTGGTGAATTCCAATCAATATGACTGTTGTTCAGCAATATCTCCTTACACTAGAAGCTGGAGTGGGCCTGATGCCACTTGACCCAGTGCTCAGCTTTGGCACCCATCTTCGGACAGTTGAGTCAGGGTGTACTCACACATTGGACTGATGTGAAACGCAGCTCAAGTCGTGAACAGTTCATGCAAGCTTGCCGTATTCCGTGGCTTCGTAAGACCACTTTTCGAGAATGTTACCCATTCCTGGATGGGAGCTGCTCTCACCAACCTCGAGCACCTCAGGCGCGTTCAGCGATGGGCCCTGCCCATTCTGGAGCCCAGCGTGCTGCTGCAGAGCATCGAGGTGGACAGTGGCAGCATTGTCATTCCTGAACAAGCTGCTGTGCCTACCAGGTTCCCTGTACTCATCACTTAACATCGCCTCAATGCCCCTGCTAAGCCCTTAGCTCAAAGTATCGACAAACCGATGGTCACCCGTACGATTTACGAACACTCTCCCTCAACTGCTCATAATTGCCTTCAGCATCATTGACACCAGGATCACGCTCCCGGCTTCTCCATTCACCAAATTGCCATTACTCAAGAGCTTCCAAGCTTTCAAGGAAAGTGTTCATCACTAACTTCGCCGTAGCCATTGGCTTTGGGCCACTGACTCTCTCTAGGAATAAATATCCGGATGCATACTCTCCTTGGCATTTAAGTGCTCCTATCCTCTACCCCAGATCATCCACAGATCTTTGCCCTGCCATCTTTTCACAATAGTCCCCTCTAGCTCCATTGTGTCGTCTCCTTCACAACAATCCATTCTCCATGTTTTCTTCACTCCTCTACCTGTAAACTCTCATTTTGCGCAACCTTGCTGTAACACGGAGACCACAGGTTGGCGTTGTTGGCTTGCCTCACAAGCACAGGTTCTTTCTGGAAGCCCCTACTCTTCACATTGCTGTGTTGTCCTGCTACATCACTCCCCTCTTGTTATGAGTAGGTGTATCTTCATGGAAAAACTCCACACCCACTAACACACTCACACACAACCACGCCTACCCACCAACCAGCACGTGCATACACAAACACACGCAGACACCTGTGACCAATACAAGCTTGCTCATTGACTACCATATCAAAATTTCCCTCTACAGTATATTGTTTTCCAACCAGTCACTGTACTGGGAGTGAAGAATAATAGCTGGTGAATACGAAACAAGATTTTGCTCAGCCATATCTCCTTATCGCTATCTACCGTACTGCCGCCATTCCTGTACCATTGCGAGACCTGGGGATTATCGTCAACAGCAATGGCCAAGGCAGACGCATTCCACCGGCGTCAAATGCGATCATTACTTGGAGTACGATACCCAGACACAATCTCAAACGACGACCTATACCGCAGAACCAAGAGCAACCCTATATCAGACACAGTCGCATGTAGGCGACTACGAATGACCGGTAATGTGCTACGGATGGACACGGACACGCCACCGCAAGTAGCCATGAGCGGCTATTTTCACAAGGGCAACAAAGCACCTCGTGGACGGCCAAGGTTGACACTGGCCACAAGTCTGGTCGCTCAGCTGAATAAGCTGGGTGTGCCAATGAAGACCATGGAAGACCTTTCCAGGTGCCGACAACAAGCAGCGGACAAGACAGACTGGAAGAAACTGTGCAGCTCGACACCTGAGGAGAAATCAGTATCAGCAACTACTACACTTTGCTGGTGATGCTCACAAGACAGAAGCGGAAAAAACACTGAATTTCTTTATTTAGTGCTTCACTACGCGAAATGTGCTATTATCAGTGATGGAGGGAGAAAACTCTGATGGGGGTCCCGGGGTATCCCCCGGCGGGGGTGCACGGGGCAGCGCCCCCGCTTTGGTGAATTTTTTTAATGAAAATGGCTTGCTGTTGGGGCCCCAGAACACATTTTTAACTGTCCAGCGCACGCACTACAACCATGTCAATTATGCAGCAACCGTAGTCTTGTAGCAACGTTCTACAGTAACACTTGCTGCTTTATTCTATTCCAGGCACATACATCATACTTCAGTACACCAATATGAAGTATACGAATTTGTAGCAACTACAGCTACAGAGTTTTTGCTGCCTCTCATGACGTTAGCCCCGTCGCTGCAGAAGCACAGCACGTTGTCCCACGGTATGGCATCTTCCGTAAATGCCTCAGCTAGCGCACTGAAGATGTTGTTGGCATTCGGGGCGCTGACCGTCTTGGTTACATAGTGGTACGTTTTCGTCTCGTTGCGGCAAATACGGACAGCGAATGCCACTTGCTCCATCACGGATATGTCAGCGGACTCGTCAACCAGAATGAAGAATGGCTTTTCCTTCATCCAATAATTATTATGGGGGTGGCTTTATTGGTTTTGTGTTTGTATTATGCAGCATCCCGGGTCATTATTATTATTCAATGGATCAGTATTATTATTACTTGTATTATTGGAAAATTAGAGGCCACATGCTTCGTACTGCTCTTTTCTCTCCGAAACTCAACACTTGCAAGCCAGATAAAGAAAAAAATCATCGTCACACCACCGGGACCCGAACCAGAGACCTTGCTATTCGCGAGCAATGCTCTAACCAACTGAGCTACAGTATGACTCTTATCCACAGTGATGGTAAATCTATCCATACATTCACATGCCTGCTCACCAACGCAAATACCACCCCAGAACCACCATTCAATCCCCCCCCCCCCCCACTCCCACCTCCTTCCTCTCTCCTCTCCCAAAACACACCTACACCCCCCTCCCCCCCCCCCCAAATGATTGCCTGTCTTTGGAGAGCAAGACATAGTCTCACGTTGCAGAGCAGAATCGGCTAATTCCGGAGTATCATTCTGCTTGTATATTTCTCTACGGCTGCAGCACCTACAGCACAGCCCTGACCCAAACCGGTCTTCATCGTCGGCAAATTGTGCAGAACTGAGGTGAAAAGGCACTCTTTGGTCAACTGCACTTTGAAGCAGCACATGACCTGCTAGAACGTATGTCAGTCTACGGGATCCGTAAGCTACATGTTCAGAAGGTACTGTCGCTCATGTGGCGCTGCCTTCATGGCCGTACCAGTCCCACACTGAGAAGCACTCTTCAAGCTGTGCGATGGCCACTCAACCAGGTTCCGAAACACACAACGACTTGGAGGGCCCAGTCAGCTGAAGCCATTCTGGGCATTGTTGGCTTGCCTCAACGGACAACACACTCTGCAACTTTCTAGCACCTGCAATACGATGCATCATGTCGGCTTCAATACTCTACTACCAACATTGGTCAAAATCATCGGAGAGTATCCATTCATGGACAGATGTGTGTGAACTGCTACACTCTACATGAATTATGGTAATAGACACAGGCCAGAAACCTGTTTTACCTATATTCTCCTATATCTCTATCATACAGCCCAGATATCTGTTTTTAAATAGCATGCTCTCTATCTATCTCTATCTCTCTCTTGGCGTAGTGTACATTTCTTATGGATCAAATCCAGCCAGTATCTTTAATTTCCGGTTTGTGAATCACACACAAGGGAGTCGATAAACACAGAGATCTGTGGAAATCAGTTCATGCCCGTATGCACTCTCCAGTGATTGCAAACATCGACAGTAGCAAGCTCTGGACCAGATTTTTATTTACATTTTTATCTCTTTTCCCACTGGGCAGGATGAGGCGAAGCATGACTTTTGCATTTTACACATTACCAGTGGTATTCTGCCAACACCGATCAAGATTGGGTGAGCAAGATCTGCTTACGCTAGAAACTGGAGTGGCCCTAGTGGCTCCGGTTGCCGCACTAGAAGTCTGTCCTCTGCTAGCACTGGTCATTGCTGACCCTCCAGAGGCAGTGCCACTTCCCTGAGCCTGGAATGTATAGAACAGCATAAGCAGACACACACATTTACATCCACACACGCACACGCACACACACACACACACACACACACACACACACACACACACACACACACACACACACACACACACACACATACACACACACACACACACACAGAGTAAGAGCTGACAGTCGGCTGTGGGGTGTGCAATATGGCTGTCCGCAGCCAACCCTGCACTAGTTATGGCTGATGTGAAGTGTGAGAAAGAATCAACATTGTCAACATCTCCACCACTGGGGTTCATGCAAGTTTGCATGATCTGCAAATGTAGAAACATCCTTGTTCTGGTATTGAAACTGATCAGCATACTCTCCTCAAGTAATGTATTGCAATGGCAGAAGGTTTTAATTTTGTGATCAGGATGAGTTGCTTGTGGAGTAGAGAACCATTATTCTTGGGAACACTCATAACAATTCTTCGCAATCTCCTATACATGGCATACCGTTGAAGGTAGTGTCCTAATAATAGTCATGAACGCAGATGTATGTGCTTTCAGAGAAAAAGCATTGGTGCTTCATATGTAAATTAAAATTGCTCAAATCAATGTATGTTCATGTTTCACTTCCTTTCACACACATTTGAGTCATAACTTAAAAGAGTTAAAAAACAGACGGCAGTCAATAGCCTTCACACATTCTTACCTGTACTGTGGAGTGAAGTTGTGATAGCTGATCATTTACACGTCTGTTGGTCTCATCTATCTGCTCACTGATGGATGCCTGTAGGTCTGTCTGTTGACTGGCAACTCCTGCTACATGTCCTTGAAGACTGGTGACTTGTTCGGTCGTAGTCTCCAGTCGGTCACAGATCTCAGTCACATGCTGGTTCGTAGTCACCTGTTGGTTAAGGATCCCAGTCACTTGTTGGTGCGTAGTCTCCTGTCGGTCATGGATCCCAGTCACTTGTTGGTGAGTAGTCTCCAGTCGGTCACGGATCCCAGTCACTTGTTGGTGCGTAGTCTCCTGTTGGTCATGGATCCCAGTCACTTGTTGGTGCATAGTCTCCTGCCGGTCATGGATCCCAGTCACTTGCTCGCTCGTAGTCTGCAGTTGGCCACGGATACCGGTCACTTGCTGGCTCGTAGTCTGCAGCTGCTCGCATATTCCAGACACGCGCTGGCTCGTGTGTCCCAGGCGGTTATGGATCCCGGTCACTTGTTGGCTCGTAGTCTCAACACAGTCACGGACAACAGTGACTTGCTGGTTCGTAGTCTCCAGTTGGCCACGGATCCCAGTCACTTGCTGGTTCGTAGTCTGCAGTTGGCCACGGATACCGGTCACTTGCTGGCTCGTAGTCTGCAGCTGCTCGCATATTCCAGACACGCGCTGGCTCGTGTGTCCCAGGCGGTTATGGATCCCGGTCACTTGTTGGCTCGTAGTCTCAACGCAGTCACGGACAACAGTGACTTGCTGGTTCGTAGTCTGCAGTTGGCCACGGATCCCAGTCACTTGCTGGTTCGTAGTCTGCAGTTGGCCACGGATAGCGTTGGTTTCCAGCTGATTGTCGACAAGACGCTGTGTTATGGTGCTGAGTTGGTTCTCTAATGCAGAGCTGCGTGCGGTGATGTCAGCAATGCAAGTAGCTTGCTGGCTTAGCTGCTGGGAAATCGACTCTAGTTGCCTGGTAACCCCTGCACCAGCAGTGCCAGGCTGACTCTGCACAACACCATCAAAAACACATAGCAGACAGAGGGACAGACAGATGGAGGGACAGACGGAGGGACAAACGGAGGGACAGACGACAGAAAGAAATGCATAGAGGCAAAATAGGTAAGCGGATAGAGAGACAGATACACACACAGGCAGACATTCTGCAAGAAACTCAATGTACATCAATGTGTGTTTGGACGCTCTTAAAGTGGCGTGTCAAGTACAATACATCAGTAACAGCAACACAATTCATACACTAGACATGGTAAGCATTTTACCGTTCATGCTATTTTCGACAGTCGGCGTGTAGAGGGCGAGTCTACTGTTCTTTCGCGTGTTTTCGAGACACGGTAGCAGTTCGGCTTCTGAGTCCTGACTCCTGACGCAACGATCGACAAGTGACGCAACCCCAGTTGGAATCTTACCGTTTCGTTCTCCCGATAAACAGAGCTTTCTATCGTCAAAACAGTGCGAAACTGACGGTATTTTGGGTGTTGGGTACGAGTACCGTTGGATCTAGCGCGTGAACGGTAAAATGCCATGTCTACACACACAAAAAACAGCAGTACAGGCGACCGTCGAAAAAAGCGTGAACGGTAAAATGCTAACCATGCCTACTGCATGAAGACTTTCAAGTTCAGGGCTCACCACGACCATACAAAATTCAAACAGCGTCGACCACCATTTTGAAAACATGGCGATGCCGCCAAGGCCAGAGTTTGTGCAGTCATAGCGGCTATGCACCCGAGTTCATGCTGATCGATGTACAGCGATATACAGTCTAGTCGTAAAATACCGGTATTTTACGACTCCCTGGTCTACTCTGTACAGCGAAGGACCAGTGCCGAAGCGAATCTTGTTGTTTGATGTCGGGAAAGACACGCGGAGAAGACGTCCTTTCTCCAAACCATATTGGTCATCTTGGTTATTTTTCTCAATCCGCTGGTGGGTGTCGACCAAGATATGTCCGTGAGGTACTGGTGAACTTGAGTCCTGGCATCTACAAGAATTTGCCGCGCCTAGCTAACCAATGTTGTCAGTGGAACTCAGCATTTCCTGATCGCGACTCGGCACACTCTTTTCTGTTTGGCCTCGCAGCTTTCACGCTGCAAGTGGGGAGTTTCCTGGCCACAAATGAATCCCTTAGCCATGACCATGATGAGAGATGACTGGTATGATCCCTGACTGGCATGAGTCCTTACCTTGAATCAACACGAAGGTAAACTCTTCACTTGGAACGCTTGCTGTCTCCTCCGTCCTTTCTTGTTGCACTTGCACATATGCGCACGGCTGCCAGTTTTTGTTGGTGCGCGCGGCGACGCACGGCCGACCTTGATGTCTTCAAAAAAGTAGAACAGCGGTTATCCTTGGCCGATTCTCACCATCGATAGCTCATTTTCAATGTCTTGGAATTCTCTATCGGTTTACCGTCCCGGATCGAAAAATTCGAGACAAATTAAAAAAATTCGAGACGGTAACCCTCCAAAGACACACCTTCTGAAAACGAATCCACAATGGCCTAATGTCTAAAACCAACGAATACAGCCAAGCTCCACTCAGAAAACACCCCACAATTGCAAGAAACAGCCCGTTTTGCCGTGCGCTGATTGGTCAAAAATCCAAATGACCGTTATTGACGCTTTGTACGGTCGTGGTGAGCCCTGAAGTTTGCTGCGTTCATTTTACCTAGCATACACTCTGACAGTGAATGGGTAGGTAAAAAACAATAATATTATTATTCGTGAGGATTGGACTGTTTCTTTGCAGTTCATACTAGTACACAATCATGTACTCATGAAATAAAAGTCTACAAGATCACGTTTCAACACAGACAACAAATAATTGCTCACCGGCAAAATACTGCTGAACATGGCCAGGAAACGTTTGATCTCTTCGTGCGCTTGCTCGGCTGACGGTCGGTCCCCAGGACGGTTAGAGAGGCAGCGACGTATCAATGGCTTCAATGGATGTTCATCTGGCAAACGTGCTAGGTAGCGTGCTCTGCGTGTTGTCTCCGGAATCACTTCTTCAATTTGTTGGCCACGTTCTCGCACGACGATGAAATGTGGCGCTGTCATCAACTCGATGCCAGGCATAACTCCTGTCAGAACGCTCAGCATCATTACACCTAGCGAAAACACGTCCAAGGGACGGTTGTAATCCGGAGCCTCACTCAACGCCTCAGGTGCCATGAATGGCAGTGTACCTGGGCAGCGAGTCATCTCCATTGCCGATTGGACTTGGTGCTGTTGTTGTCGAGGTGAGGTCAAGCGCACAAATTTAGCACCGCCGAAGTCACTGACTTTGGCCGTGCCATTTTTCACAAGCACATTCTTGGGCGCTAGATCGCGGTGAATAATTTCGAATGAATGCAGATAGCGAAGTCCTGCACTTGCGTCGCAGAGATACGACACGAGCTTAGGAGCATCTTCTCTGCCATCTCCAATGCTAACGTCTTCTAGAGACGCCGACAATAACTCCAGGGCCAACGCAGCATTCCCCCTTACCCGAGCTAATCCTATCAGTTGACACAGATTCGGGTGATGCACCCTGCTAAGACGAAACAACTCTTGGCCAAACGCTCTGAGCTTACGCTCTCTATCCTGTACACCTGGCTCAACCAACACGGGGTGCAAAACTTTGAGAGCGATATCGATACCTTGCCAGTTGACCTTGTAGACAACGGCATCCGATCCTCTGCCGATTTCGTCTTCGTCTCTCACCTGAACGTCACCTAGGAACGTGATATGCTGGTGTGTTAGCCCTAGGTCATCCAGCAACGCCTGAGCGTCGCGATTCATCTTGAACGACTTTGTCTACGATAGTCACACTTCAGACAGTCCGTTTCCAGTGGTAAGAAAAAGAACAAACAAATCCAGGACGCCTTCGTCCCTCACCAACTCGGCGGGTAGATGATAAAAAAAAATTTCGATGTTGGTCTTACTATACGGTCGGTATCTGACTGCTAGTAGTAGGTGGAGCTTCGCAGGCGAAGCCTTTTGTTCTGGGATGACTGGGATCTTACGATGCCGCAGATCTACGTAGATCTCCCATGTCTTCTGCGCCGGCTGGCTTCAAATCCTGTTCTTTCTGTGCGGTGCCCGGTATCTCGCATGATCTCGGAGGGTCATTCATGGTCATGGCATGCGCCGAGCTA
Organism: Sycon ciliatum; assembly: GCF_964019385.1. Taxonomy (NCBI): domain Eukaryota; kingdom Metazoa; phylum Porifera; class Calcarea; order Leucosolenida; family Sycettidae; genus Sycon; species Sycon ciliatum. Next base: position 33,735,014 of record NC_088645.1, read on the forward strand.
GTCCTCCTTCTGAGTCAGTGCAAAGGCTACTACTATTAATACGCGCGCTACTAATACATACTACGTAACCATGGTATCATAGTTCAGGAATCCGGCCACAACGCCTGCACAAATACATACGATGACATAACAAAGCCCTAAAAAATATTTGCCTCCTTCGGGGGCAGCAGGCGGCCTTCATCCGATGCAGACTTGTGCTTGTCACTGTAACCATGGTAACTACACTGTACTGTCTTTTCTTGGCTCCATGGACCATGATCATCCTCCATCATGTCCATGCCCATGATGGCATGATGGCATGATGTCTGCTACTTTACTGTGCTAGGGTCAAGCCAATGCGAGCACGTGCTCTGGGATGACTGGAATCAAGGCTTCCGATGCCGGAGTTCTACTATATATACGTAGATCTGCTATGCCTACTACTAGTACTGCTCCGGCCGCCGGACTTCAAAATCTTGTTCGTTCTGTGCAGTATCTCGCACCAATCATGATAATGACGTAATGTCATGCGCCGAGCTACTGCTACTAGTACTATAGAATCTACTACTACAAGTACCCGTACTCGCGCGATTAGTAGTGCCCCCCCCCCCCCCAACCGGTCTTGTACCCTAGCCCATGTGCAAGTTAATTTGGTGTTCTTTTGCTAATGTTCTTGGCCATTGATGCGTTCATTCTTCTGCCGGCTCACTTCTGTGCCGCCTTTTCTGCCTTCGTGCCAATTCACGTAGCCGCACCTGCACAAGGTCTCAAGTCTCGATTGGAATTGTACTGCCACGAGCCTCCTCTCGATTTGGTTACTGCATTCCTCTCTTTCGTATTTTAGCCGCTGACCGCTGAAACTCAGTTCCGGCATCGGTCCGCCTCGCTGCTTCACCAAGTCAATTTCGTATCGCAATCCTAGATTGGTTAGGGTACCCGTAAGGAGACCATAGGTCTGTGAGGACTGCCCTAGAGAAATATGGATAAATATTATACTATACTATTGCTTCGCAGTGGTGTTTTCAGGGACAAAATTGCAGGTCTTGTTCCCGTTTCTGTGGAGTCGTGAGCGTTTACAGTACACTTTAGGCTGAGTCGCTCTGTTACTTTTTGTTTTCTGCTGGATGATGCAAATGTACCAGCAATGAAAAAAATTAATAGTGCCCTCTCTTGAATAGTGCCCTCTCTTGAATACTGCCCCATCTGTGATGGATATTGAAAAAATAGTGCTCCAGGGCCAGTAATCGTGCGAGTACCGTACTACATGTTAGTAGTACATCTACCATGCAGCACATAATTTAGTGACTCCTCCTCCGGGGACATAAATAATTAAAAAGAATCATTACACTACCGGTATGTCTGCACATGCCTTTCATTCCTTGTCACTAAACTGTTTTTTCTTGGCTGCATGTCTGCTGGGGTCCAGCCAATGCGAGCACGTGCTGCACTCAGCAAGTGTCAGAGTTAGGGAATCTGGGACCTGAATGACTGAAGCTGCATGCATAGTTGGAGCAAGCAGTCCGGTAAAATAATCATTGTACAACACAATAAGGCACAACAGAGGTTTAAAGAGCTTGTTGCTCGAGCGACAAACTCTGTAAACCTCTGTTGTGCCTTTTGTGTGTATAAATACTACAATGTAGTGGTCCACGTTATCAGTTATTTTAATACTACAATGTAGTGGTCCACGTTATCAGTTATTTTAATACTACAATGTAGTGGTCCACGTTATCAGTTATTGTAACACTACAATGTAGTGGTCCACGTTATCAGTTATTTTAATACTACAATGTAGTGGTCCACGTTATCAGTTATTTTAATACTACAATGTAGTGGTCCACGTTATCAGTTATTGTAACACTACAATGTAGTGGTCCACGTTATCAGTTATTTTAATACTACAATGTAGTGGTCCACGTTATCAGTTATTTTAATACTACAATGTAGTGGTCCACGTTATCAGTTATTGTAACACTACAATGTAGTGGTCCACGTTATCAGTTATTTTAATACTACAATGTAGTGGTCCACGTTATCAGTTATTTTAATACTACAATGTAGTGGTCCACGTTATCAGTTATTTTAATACTACAATGTAGTGGTCCACGTTATCAGTTATTGTAACACTACAATGTAGTGGTCCACGTTATCAGTTATTTTAATACTACAATGTAGTGGTCCACGTTATCAGTTATTTTAATACTACAATGTAGTGATCCACGTTATCAGTTGAGTGTTGAGCCCTCTCCGCTTTTCCTCCTTGTGTAAGGGTCCAGCGGATTCTGCCGGCAGAAATATTGGCAGAATTCGGTACTTTTCTGGTAAGTTTCATGCATGTTTGGTGTGTGGATAAAGAAATGGAGCAGAATTCGAGGAAATGCCCGCCATAAGTGTTAAGTCCCGGTTTCACTCAGTCGGTAGAGGAAGCGGTTACATTAATGGATAATGGTTATCATACAGAATTAGAGAGAGAGAAAGAGTTCTCAGGTAATACACTGTAGTCTAGCATGAAACTAATCCACAGGGAACTGATCTGCGGAGAGCTGGTCTTAATCGGCAAGAAACTAATCCCGTAGGAAACTAGAAAGGCAGCAGCTTTTATAGGGTGAGTAAGTAAGCTAGCCTATGGTCAGGGGATACGTAGAGCAGAGAGAAGTAAGAAGAAAGGTCAAACTACGAGGTACATGATTGTGTGGGCAGAAGAATGGGAAAGGTCGGGACATGGCACCTGTGCAAGAGGAATACGTTGTAGAGGAAGAACTGAATAGAAGGGTGTACAATACATCGTATACATGTACTTGTAGGTGTGCAATAATACCAGGAGGACAACTGTTGAAAGGGGAATTAGGATGTACATGTATGTACAGCTATTAGTGTAGATAACTAAAAGGGTGGCTTAAAGTGAAATGCATCAAAAGGTCTCCAGTGTGCTATCTAAGGTCAACCTCGAAAGTGTGTGGGAACAATACATGAATACAGCGCATTGTATAGTATTAGTGGTGCATGTAAAAGAGGATAGAAGGTGAGGCTGGTGTAACAAGTCAAGTACATGTGCATGTCATAATGTATGTATTCCTATCTAACATAAGGTTTGTATGAAACCTGACATCGGTACAGTGACATACAATTATACCTAGGCATGACAATGTATACAAATGTACAGTAGCTGTGAGGCATGGGAACGAATGCACTTTTGGGTGGCTATTAGCCAACCTGGACGGGTTGGCGGAGGGATCAGTAGACGGGTGATACTGTCCCGATTTACAACCAAATCGATTACATTGCATGTCATCAAAACCGGAAACGCCTGCTGACGGACTCCCGCAGCTATGGAGGATGCGAAACATCAACAGACCATCGCCTGGTGGTGGCGAGGTTCCTCCTCAATCGGATGTATGGAATATTCGGGCATCATAGGTCAGACGAGAAAACCTCCCTGAAGCCACTTCGATACAACACAAGTGATCTGCCGACAAGCCCACGGGTCCGGGAGAAATACGCTAATACTATCGTCGCAGAGTCGGCAGATGACGGGTCTGCTGTGGATACGGAGGACGGGGACCGGCATTGCTGTGGCAGAAAACAGCATCGGCGATAAAGAATGCTGCAGAGAAATCGCTAGGTCTAGAGGCCCGGACAAAGCGTGGTGTGAAGTACGGCCTGAACTGCGCCGACTGTCTCAGGCTCAAAAAGAATTAAAATTTCGTATCGAAAATATCACCAACACCGGTACTCGGACAAGCCTGAAGAAGGAACGCAACCGCATTCTTCACAGCATCAGAAGAACAGCGCTGAAGAAAGCAGAATTACGGCTGGACGAAAAGGCAAAGGAGGTGGAGAAGTTGCGGGACGGTGCTCGAATGTTCAAAGCTGTTCAGTTAATGCGCAGACGTGGAGCTGTGAAGCCTACAGTTGCTGAAAACACCGGAAAAATCATAGTAAACGAGAAGGAAGCAGCTGAGGCAATTGGAAGCCATTTCTCAAGTCAGTTCAGCCCACCAAGCGCCACAGACATCTCACCGTTCCAGGGACAGCCACGTCCTCTGCAAACTCCCATTTTATCTTCAGAGATTGCAGGCTGTCTCGGGAAACTGAACAATGGCCGTGCCGCAGGAGACGACAGTATCCCCACAGAACTGATGAAGTATGCAAGTGATGCTTTGGCTCCTGTGTTGACCAGCATTTTCAACGGCATGTTTGAGCAACACGAGGTGGTTGATATAGGCAGTGGCAGTCTGATCCCACTTCAGAAACCCAACAAGCCGCTGGGACCACCATCAAATTTACGTCCGATAGTTCGTCTCAGCACGCTGCGGAAGACCCTGTCACTCCTCACTTTAGCTCGAGTCAGACTCAAGGTTGACCAGTACCTAGCCCAGACGCACAGCGGCTTCCGCCCTGGCCGATCCACCGCGGATGTGGTATGGGCGCATCGAAGGCTTGTGGCAAAGACCCAGCGCTACCACAGCACCGTTCACCTGCTGGGCATTGATCTGTCGAAGGCTTTTGACACGATCAAGCGAGACACCTTGCTGACTGTTCTGGAGGCGTTTCTGAGTGACGATGACGTTCGCTTGATCAGGGTCTTGATCTCTAGCACCAGACTTCGTGTTCGGCTTGGGAGGTGCCAGTCGGAATCATTTGCTACAACGAAGGGGACGCCAGAGGGAGATTGCCTTTCCCCCGTTCTCTTCACGATTTACCTGGAGGCTGCGCTCCGACAACTAAGGCAAGAGGTGCCAGCAAGACCTCTCAGCGACAACGGTCTGCCGCTCGAACTTGTATATGCGGATGATGCAGACTTTGTCAGCACCTCAAAGTCCTGGCTGGCGGATGTGGAGGCGACTGCCAGCACGGTGGTACCACAGTATTTTCTAGGAACATACTGATCAAAACGGGTTTATTCAAGCAATACGACCTGGAAAGAAGGAAGAAAACCAAAGTTACAAGGGATGGAACTCGAAAATTTGAAAAAAAGTCTAATCTAACGAAACTCAAGGCAAATTTACCAAGGTTGTGTAAAATGTTCAACTCAATCCCTAGACGAATGCTTTGAAAACGCAACAGTAATCCAGAAAAACAAAATCAGCTACACAAAGTCACAATCCGACCAACAGCAACGAAAAATCGGAGAATGCAAAACAAAACCTACCACAAATCGCACACAAGCACACCAAAATCTAAACTATCATACCAGAAGCTACTCAAAAAGCTCCAAAAGAACTCAAAAAGACACAGCAATAAAACATAGAGTCAATTACAAGGCATAATTCATTAATGCGGCCGGTGAGCTAAAGCACGACACTCCGTGAAAAATTGGTGACGTCGGCTGGCACCCGATCCATCGCGTCGGTAAGACGCCCGCGAAGCCCGGAAGCAAGTTATCTGCCACCGCACCAGAGATAGACTGATCCAGTGTCGCAAATGACGGATTATGTCGGCATAGAGAACATCACGGTTTTTGTCATGCAGATGAGTCGAGAGGGTTTTCAGAAAATGGTACTCTCTGGGGCGAAAACTAACGGAGTGAAAGCACCCCTACTACTAGCAGTCCTGTTATTCTCACGCTTGATAACATCTCGTTTTCCGCGTTGTCCTTGTCGTGCTTTCTCAGTGACGTGGACTGCCTGGGCCGTTTGAAGTCGCTGCGTAAATTCAGTCTCCAGGGCAACCGAGTGTGTGATATCCTAGACTACGCGGAGAAGGTGAGATTGGTTTTCAAATAATACTTCAGTGACTTCACTGCTGGCTACTGCATGTGTCTATTGTTTGTTGCAGGGCGTTTACTGATTGTCGGTCATCCTCCAAGGCTAGACTATTCTTATTTTCATGTATTACAATCTATGCATAGTTGAGTCACCGTATATACATTGGTATGCTGTGCTGGGTGAAATTTTATAGCCTGATCGTTCTTCCACGCTCTGTTCTCCGGCTCTCCGTTCTTCTCCGCCCGACAGCACTGTTTGCACACAGAACAATGTTGTAGCTCACCTTAATCAGGCCAATGTTCCCAAAAGGGAACATTTCTTTCCGCATGCGATTTGGTCAAGGGAAATTCATTTTTCCTCCGCATTTTCTGTTTATATACAAATCTAGAAGGCTGATGATCATGAATCTTGGAATATTTGTCAGGCTTTTGAAATTTTCAAGTATCGGGATATAACGCGAAATGTGGTGAATTTTCGGTATTCGGCCGTACTTCAGAAATTGAGAATTCTGGTGTGAAAAACAGTTTTTCTCAGAGTAATCCACACGTTAGAAGTGCACTCTGCTACTATGGCCACCCAACTGGCCTGAAGATTCAAGGTAAATTTGATCATGGCACATAGAAACCCGCCGTCTTTCTTCGATGTTCCCAAAAGGGAACGTTGGCCAGATCCGAGACCCAGATATACCTCATTTTCACCTGATTTCAGGAACCAGTATATCTAGCGCATATTCCTTGTTTGTAACATCCGTAAACGTGGATATATAACTGATGGAGCCTTTTTGATGTTTTGATGGTAATTGGACCGTCTCCATGGTAACCAGATTTGGGCATATATTTGTGATTCACTAGCATGCGGAATACAGCAATGCTGTGCGAGGCTGACATTTGCCAAAGTAAAGATTGCTAAACAGTCTCCAAAGGAATAATATTATACTTCTGAAGTAGGTTTTCTTTTGTGTAACAAGATTCACTTAAACAATATTCAGCAAAGTATGGATGCTTTATGGCGTTCTCCTGCACTTTCGATGATCTTTTCCTCCGCGCGGTTGCATTTTTGTCAGAAAATAGCGCTTTAGCTGTAATGTGGTACGGCAGAGGGAAAGGTTTACAGTAGCAGAGTCCTTTCTGGAAAGGGACTCAAAAGTGATTCCAATGGAAGCTAAGGACATTGTTGAGAACTCCAACACACTTCAGGACTTAGTCCTAGCGCCACCGATTACTGGCCATCTGAACGTAAGCGCTATAGGGGTAAGGCATCCTGCAGCTCAGGAAATCGGAAAAGAAGTGGTGAGCACACTTGCTCCTTCTCTGAGCACTGCAAATTCACAATTGCATGGTGCTAATGATTCCGTGATTCTCATGCAGTGAATTTGCTGTGCCCAGGGAAAGAGCATGTGTGCTCAGCACTTCTCGTTGATCTGAACGTGGACGATGAAATAGAGTAGTAATCAGATGATTCAACGGATGATAAGGGTTTCATCGAACTTGCAAGAGATATGGACCTAGACAACTACCACGTGACGAATGGAGAGGATAATGATGTTGGTCCCTTTCCTGTTGATAGTGAGTATGACCGCAAAAAAAACGCCAACCCGCTGGAACAACGCGTTGGGTGAAATAGACTGGTGTTTACGATATGCCTCCTGAAATTGAACTGGACAAATCCCTTCACGATCACCATGAGATCACTACAGCATCACCCACTTGCCAATCGCGAGGTATACACACCCTGTACATCTCTAAACACTATTGGACGAGAAAATACTGCGCGATACCCGCGATACAGACAAGGCCAACATTAGCTCGGAGACCGACAATCTTGAGAGATTCCTTGTAATTCTTTTTGTCTGGCTCCACATTCTTACAACTGATCTGAGAGTGCCAATTTTTCAAGCAGCGGTGAGCCCCAAGCCAATGTCCTACATTCAGGCTCATCCCGAGATCGCCGTCCTATTTTATTATAGCCGACCGCGCCCAGAAGCACCAGTGTCTTGCTGTTGATGTGCAATACAAGCGCGTTTGACAACAAGAATGTGGACAACACAATGTCGCTGTAAATGGTGCAGACAAACCACGATATGTTACTGTTCTCAGTGTGGAGTTTGACTGCATTTCGATCGAGGATCGAATGCCACGGTGTATACGAGACGCGAACGGTAGCAGCCGAAAACACTAAGAAACATTGCTGGACACTCTTTGACGACTATTAAATTTTTTTCTTCTCCATTTCCTGTTTGCATTGCTCCACAAACACTTAGAAGACAACATAATCCATTATATCATTATTGCATCTTCCCTTCATAAAAACCATGGTCATTTTGGTACACGATCGGGGCAACGTTCCCTTTTGGGAACATATAAATATTTCCATAACGCATGGACATATTCAGTTCAAACTTATAAACATGCTTAATTGGTCCAATACAAGCCGAAACAAAAGAAAAAACTGCAAGAATACGCTGAATTCTTGTGACGGCCAAATTAAGGTTAAGATGTGTCAGTATGTGATGCATTTTTGTGCGCTCATGCGTTGGTCATGGTGATCATACTGCAATTTCTGTGCTGCTGTTTGCATTCGTGGTGGGTTGTTATGGTGCTGCTGTCACTGGAATTGTGTTTTGTCATTTTTGTCAACTTGGTCTTGTCGGAATCATTGTTATTCTGAACCCTGTGTGGGTGTGGATGTTGCGGTCCAGATGTGGGTGTGTGGGTGCCTGTCTGTCTGTGAGGGGGGGGGGGAGGGGTGAGAGTGTGTGTGCATTCGTGTTTCCGTGCGGCCGTGCGAGTATTCTTATCCACCTTTTATTTTAAATGTGATTGTGTATATGTTTGGTGTTCGATTGCTTCAGCTGAAGGAGCTCCTGCCGCAAGTCAGGATTTTCGATGGTCGAAAGCGGACAGGTAAGATGGCTTGGAATCTCGATGGGGATGTGCGGTTATCTACAAGTATATCTATATGATAACGCTGAAGACGGATGAGAGTACTCATTGCTGGTTTTGATCGCCCTTTTTCCGGAGTATTAGCCGCCCTTTGAACACACAAAATGCACCCAAATTAAGGGTAGGGGGGGGGGGAGAGGGTGCTGCTTATACTCCGACGGTCAAATAAACAGTAATAAATAGAGTAGATGTCTGTATTTCGTGACAAAGAATGGGGGTGCAACTTATACATGTACTCCAGTGTGGCTTTTACTCTGGACAATATGATTTATCTATATCCCTGTGTGTGTGTGTGTGTGTGTGTGTGTGTGTGTGTGTGTGTGTGTGTGTGCGTGCGTGTGTGTGTGTGTTGGTGTGTGTGTGTGTGTTGTGCCAGCTAGTTCGGTTGGTGGGTACACTTAAGCCGGATTGTGTTGGGTCTGTTGCCAACGGGCTCGGCTGCTTGAAGGTGTAATGTTGTTTACACGACAACGCCCGAAAATGATACGTAAACGGAATGAAATGGAAACGCACTTCAAAGTGTTTTGAAACTTTTTCAAAACGTTTTCGTTCTCGTGTAAACGATGAAAACAGTGAAAACGATTGGAAACGGAGCGCGGTCATGGAAACCATTCCGTACGGAACTGTATTTCGCGAGAAATACCCAACCCTTGCGACCACCAGCACGTACCAACTCCAACTAACGTGTTACTTCCCGCCCTTGCGGCAAGCCAGCACGTACTAACTCCAGCCTGCTCGCCCGTTTTCCGTTTTCATGTAAACTGTTCAAAGCGATTTGCCGTTCTCGTGTAAGCGGTTTGAAAACGATTCGAGGCCAGCCCGTTTTCGTTCCGTTTTGTTTCTTTTCGTTTCGGTTTGTTTCGTTTCGGTTTGTCTCCGTGTAAACTTAACCTTAGTAAAAGTGTACTTCTTTTGATTTTCAGTATGTCACATCATTTTTTCTTCTTTGTGCATTTTGACACTAACCCCTGGCATCGTGTTTGCCTTCATTGTTTCACACCCTCTCTACCAGATCTTCACCATCTGGTCAAGTCCGTGGGACAAGCTACGAACTCCGAGGCTGCCCGCACTGCCGACGACGCTGAAGAAGATGGCAGTACAGGTCGCCAGCAATCACCCGCCTCCGACTCACCAGCGAAGCAGGCCAGTTCGCCTACAAGCCATGCTGATACACCGCAGGCGAGGAAGAAGAAGAAACAAGCGGACGCGTCCTACGTCACTTCGGCCCATGGCAAGGTAGCGCGAGCATCCGAGAGCGGTTAAGCTGCTCCTAGCGCGTCAAAGTCGAAGCAGGCTTCCTTGGCGGCTGTCGAAAGCGAGTTGGCAAGGGACACCGCAGCCATGCCTTCAACCCCGACAAAACAAAAGAAAAGTAAGAAGCCAAAGAGCCGCCCCGTTGTGGAAGATGAGAGCTCTGATGTGGTGAATTCCGAGCACGCTTCACCTCTTGCTGCATCTCCAGTCAAGCGGAAAACCGAGCATTCGAAGCGGACACCAGTCAAGGATGAAGTGAGCTCCAGTAAGACAAGTGCCCAGCATACTTCACCCAACATGGCGACTAGCGGTGAGGCAGAAGGCACCACAGAGGCCAGCATAGCGACCCCGACAAAGCACAACAAGGACAAGAAGCTGAAACGGCAGCGCAAGGAGGGCAAGGAGAGTGTTGGTACATCTTCAGCCACAACATCAGCAGCAGCAGTCACAGTACCAGGAGCAACAGCAGCAGCAGCCGTAGACACTGAGACCACTTTTCCTGCAGGATCCATTGTCAGCGCAAAGTCAAGGAAACGTAAGCATGACTCTGCGGAAGCGACGGATGAAGAGCCAACGAAAATGTCCGCACAGGCTATGGCCCCGTAAACCATCACAAGAAGGTCAAACCATCGCCAGCACACCGTCCAGAACGGCGGTGACTCCAGCGGTGGCGAACTGGACCTGTCGGATCTTCTCGCTGACGGCAATGCCGCATCTTCTGCCTCCGCGCCGGCAATCCATCCGCCTCCGCGGTGTCGTCGACGGAACGTCTCCATAGGGAACGTCTGGACAGGGAAGAGGAAAAGGCCGTGTCGGTAGCAAAGCATCCTCACTCCGGTGTCAAAGCTATGAAGATGGCCATGGATAAAGGAACAGTGGCGCGTGGTAGGAAATCTGCGACCAAGTCGATACCGCCCAAGGCCCCGGGGACGGGATTCGATCCAACTAGCCTGCACGCCGAAAGTGACTTTGGTCTTGGAGATGCATCATGGTGGTAGTTAGATCATGTCAGTGCAGCCTGAAAAGTATGATGTCATACTAAGGACAGATGATGGTGTCATCAATGACTCATCATGATGTACAGATGATGTCATCGTGACCTTTATTTTCTCGTATTCTCACTTGAATGTCTGTCTATGACTATGATACATTGTACTTGGAGGTTCATAATTATGAAAGAGGTACAGCTTGTTGTGCAAGTTGATGCTCTGAAGTTATTTCTGCTAGCATGGCATGTTCTCCTTTTTCCTGTTATTTCCGCGGGCAAGCCTTGAGTGCGCGTGCGTGCGTGTTTGTGTGTGTGTGTGGGGGGGGGGGGGGGGGGTGCAGTTGTATGTGCAGCGATTTCCAATCGATAGATTGCGGGTTCGATTCCCGACGATTATGGTCACACACGTCTTTCTTCTCTTCTCAGACTCTTCCTGACTTTCCTTTCATTCTCCTGGGTGGTTACCAACAGCCAGTGCATGCCGGAGTATGTGGTGTGATGTGTGTGCGGGAAAAAAATTGAAAAGACCAAAAATAGGGATTCACTGGCCAGAGAAAGTCACTTCAAAATAGCTGTATGGTGTAGACCAGGCTGAATAGTGACGGTCAATTCTTCAGCCTTGCAAGCTGTTGAATGGTGCAATCCCAGCACAAGTTGCTATGGCTTCTGCCGTAGCATTGCTATCATCGCCTCCGGCGATGGGCGTCAAAGGTCAAAGGTCAAAGGTGTGTGGGGGGGGGGGGGGTGCTGATGGTGGTGGTTGTTGTTGTTGTTGTATACTTTATTTATAGTGGAAATCAAAACAGGCAAAATGCCTAATAACATTGGACCCACTGTGAATAACATGTTAAAGGATATTGTGGAGAAAAAAGATACAAGAGAAAAAGAGAAAGGAAAAAATGACGGAAGGTTGGTTGCAACGAACAGATATCAATCCAGTAAGCATTGGAAAACCTATGTCGCTGATAATATATACTGCAAGGCTTGAGATTTAAAATCCAAATACCTATTTGAACATTTTGCTGCTGGTGGCAATCTATTCCACATAATGGCTCCAGCGTGCGTTAGGCGCTTAGCAGAACGAGCAGTGCTAGCAGGTGGGACCACAAGCAAGTTGCTTTGGCCTCCCCGAGTGCGAGTTGAGGGCACGACAGCAAAAAGGACTCAAACAGGGTGCTACATGCATCATGCAAACATCGCCAGATGAAACACAACATATTCAAGTGCACAGAAACCTGTAGATCACATACATGCATTCGATTTAGCAGGGGAGCAGTACTGGTCCACGGTGGCGACTTGCAGACTGCCCGAGCGGCACGTTTGAACAGCCTATGTAGCCGTTGTTCCTGGGCAACTGTCAAATACGGGTAGTAACTAATAGAAGCATACAAAAATTCAGGCAAAACGATAGATCTGAAGTAGGTGAGTCGGCATGGATACGGCAGCGAGGAAGCATGTCGCAGCAGGACAGCAATTTTGCCGGCAACACGACGAGCAACATGGTCCACCATTGTGGTCCAACTCATGTCCGAGTCAAAATGCAGGCCAAGGTATTTGGCAGATGTGACTACTGGTAGGACTTGTGAATTGCATACAACATTGATGTCGAGGGCTGCAGCTCTATGGTGTGGTATGGCGAGTATCTGCGTCTTGGTCTCGTTAAGGATCAGTCCACGTTTCTTCAACCAAGTGGCCAGGTACTGAACTGCTGCAGTGAGGCGCTGGGAGACAACTTCTGGCTGTGGACTGCTCGCACGCAGCGAGATGTCATCAGCAAACTGAATAGTGGTGACGTCATGAGGGGCAAGGTCGCCGGCAATATCCCTCACATACAGAACGAAGAGCAAAGGTCCGAGAACTAACCCCTGAGGAACCCCTGACTGGCTGTCATAAGTTGTACTTCTGGTTTTTCCTGTCTCCACGTATTGCCGGCGATACATCAAGTAGTCTGAAAACCATTGCAAAGCAGTGCTAGTGAGACCCAGTTCAAAGAGGTCCTCAACCAGAATGCTATGCTTTACCTTGTCGAAAGCTTTAGACATGTCGACAAATGCTACTCCTGTGTGCTGCCCAGCGGCTTGTGCTTCATTGATGTTCTCTACAGCTAGCGCTAAGGCATCTGCTGTGGAATGCTGGTGTCTGTAACCAAACTGACTAGTAGGCAAGAAATTGTTGGTGTTGAGGTACTGCAGAAGCTGCTTATGAACAATACGTTCAAGCACTTTCGACACTATCGGCAATAGGGAGACTGGTCGGTAATTCTTGGGTTGGCTGGGGTCTCCAGCCTTGAACAGAGGCCGTATCTTACCCACCTTCATTGCCGCAGGAAACTGTCCTTCTCTCAATGACTTATTAAATAGTAGCGTGAGTGACGGTGCCAGGATGTCAGCATGCATCTGGAGGAGACTTGCTGGAATATCATCACTCCCAGTGGCTTTTCTGGTGTCCAGCTGTTCCAACATTTTCCGAGTAGTTGCAATGGAGACTGGCAAGAATTCCGAGAAGTGCACCGCAGGTGGAGGCCCAAGGGGTAGGCGTAGCTGTGCAGGGCGAGCTGGATCTTCCACAACTTTCGAAAAAGTGTCTCGAATCGCATCCACCGTGCACTGTGGATCCCTGTACGTCGACTGTTTGCCTGTCAACTCCTTGATTATTTTCCAAGTCTCTCTGGCATTTCCAGTACATTGCTGAAATTTGGAGTTGTAGAATTCCTGTTTCCGGGTCCTGTTGTAGCTAGTTGCCGCACGTCCGGCTGTACTAAATTCAGCATAAGTCTCCTGTGTCTTAGCAGAGAGCCACTTTCGGTGCAACCTATTCCGCTTGTGTAGTAAGTACAACAATTGCCGGTCAATCCACGGCACTGAAGGCTTCTTCGTTCTGTGATTACTTTGAAGTGGGGCATGGACATCCAAAACCTCAATAAACCGGCTAGACCACTCGGTCCACATGGCGCTTGGGTTGCCGGTAATACTACACAAGTTCTTCTGGGTTAAGTCACGCCGGAAGTGATCGTGGTTTATCCGGTGATAGTTGCGGTATAAACGTGTGGTGTCAGATCCACGAGGCACAATGAGGTGAAAGTCACTGGCCACGGCAGCATGGTCACTGAAAGCGACCGGGATGATCTTCGCTGTAGTGGAAGGATCAAAATTGTTCAGTATCAAATCGAGGGTGCTGTCTTGTCCTGTTGAGCTAAATCGCGTAGACTTGTTGACACCGTGATGCAGAGCATAGCTGTTCAGCAAGTCAGATAAGTAGTGATACTGAGGGTCCCTGGCACTTAGGTCAATATTCACATTAAAGTCACCACAAACGATAGCATTTGGCTGTGGCCTTAGAGCAGCGCAAAGATGTTCGTCTAGCTTGTCCCAGTAACCCACAGGTTCAGATGGAGGGCGGTAGATCGTTCCAACAAGACAACTGCGGGGCCTGCAAGCGACTTCACACCAGCAACTTTCCACACCATCAGTTGTTATGTCGTCTCTTGGTTTTACCGGAAGACATGACTTCCAGTATATGCAAACTCCTCCTCCTACTCCACCACTACGGTCTCTGCGTGTTACACTATATCCAGTCAGGGCTATTTCTTGGTCCGAAACAGTGGCGTCGAGCCAGGTTTCGTTGACACAGACTATATCCGGGGCGTTGAGTTGTTGTGTGAGCAGTAGGATGTCATTGAGTTTGTTACGCAGGCTCCTGATGTTGAGAAATAGAACGCGAAGTGCACTTGGGTGGGTAGGAGAAGGTAGTGGAACTGACGGACTAAATGAGTCAGCAAGGGGGTTAAGATTGGGAGTTTTATTAGTTTGTCGTCCAGAATCAGGAAGGAATGGTGGCGCAAGTGGATTGAGCGACGCACTCAGTTCTCTTGAGTGATGCGGTCTGATTTGAAGCGCCATTCACGAACCGAAATGCCACTTGGCCAGAAGTCTAGACTCTGGAAGGTGGTGGTGGTGGTGTGTGTGTGTGTGTATGCTCGTACTCTGCAGTGCACGTTGGCCTGGAAAGGGTGTCGTCAGGGGAACAACAAACCCCAAACTGGCATGTGGGTGTGAGCGATATTGTCCATACGGTTTAGTACTGTATAGCACAGCGATGTTGTACCGTCCGGGATTCCAAATGTCTATGTTGTGCAGTCCAGGGAGGGGGGGGGGGGGATTTCAAATGTCTATGTTGTGCAGTCCAGGGAGGGGGGGGGGTTCAAATGTCTATGTTGTGCAGTCCAGGGGGGGGGGGGGGGGTCAAATGTCTATGTTGTGCAGTCCAGGGGGGATTTCAAATGTCTATGTTGTGTCGAGGTTTGCGTTCAAGCAAAGGTCGCCAATATCAACAGTTTTGTACAGCCTTCAAAATTCCCAAAGCCCTGCAAATGTTGCAGGTTGTCTGTTCACCAAAGACACTGGAAAGGCAACGGATATGTACGAGACTCGTACTGAATGTTGATGACCTGGCCATGCCACTGAAGGCTACTGTACACCGTAGTGTGCTGTGTTGAAGCCTAATGTCTGATAAATTATAGAAGCTTGTTTTGAATAGAAGCCTCATCTTCTACATACGCTGTCGGCACAGTAGCCTGGTTTTAGTGTTGACACACATAGAAATACCTGGTTTGAATAGAAGACTGATGTGAATAGAAGCCTAGCCCTGACATTGGCTTCTGTAGAAATATGCCTGGCTATTCACGACATTACGGTAATTGTCGATCTGCTTGCTTTCTCGACTTGGTCTTCGGCAAAGACTTTAGAAGTACATGCAACGTGAGTCGCTAATGCAAGTGCGGCGCTTTGCCGCGAGTAGTCCGCGACTTCACCAAAAGCATCTCAACTGATGCAGACATCCACCATAGACAAAGTGTCTGGAGTCTTCGCTGCAAGACTCCAGACACTTTGTCTATATCGCTCCGGCTAGCAGTTGAGCACTTTACCCTGAGCTGCATACAATGGACCGACATCTACCATATTTATCACCGTAAATTTGACCATCGGAGTATAAGCCTCATGCCCCCCCCCATTTTTGGTTGAATTTTCAGTGTTCAAAGTGCGGCTTATACAATCATGTACTCCAGAGAATACGGTCATTATGTAACAATATCATAAGCATGGCCATGGGTACCAAGCAGTCACCAGGTCACTAGCAGTGCTTCACCCATATCAACCAGCTACTTCAGTCCACTGCACTCTGAACATTTATACCGATCACACATAATATAGCAATAAAAACTGCTTTATGGCAGTTTTCTAAAATAAGTTATTGTGTTCTAGTCCATGGACCCCGTCTAAAAAGTAAGAAATTAACGAAATGTGATAGCTGAAAATTAAAATTTCACACAAAACCTCACAATAATCACAACACTTGAAATGCTGCTTTCAACACTAAACTTGTACTGCACCAACAATTGGCAACATGCATGCATAGGAAAGAGGATCACGAGGGGAAAAGGTCTTCTGCATGTAGCTTTTCATTCTGTGTGTGATTATTGTGAGGTTTTGTGTGAAATTTTAATTTTCAGCTATCACATTTCGTTAATTTCTTACTTTTTAGACGGGGTCCATGGACTAGAACACAATAACTTTTTTTAGAAAACTGCCATAAAGCAGTTTTTATTGCTATAATTTCTTTTGTTTTTTCTGTCACCAATCAATAGAATGCCCTATAACCCCCCGGGGGGTTATGGACTCTTGCCTATATCAATATGTAAATGATGGCCTTCACATCATATCAATACCATATTATACGCATTGATGTGCAAGCCTTTTCTTGCAGAAAATGGCACTAGCATAAATGATAATGCATGGGAAACATGTGAGCAGTGGTGGTGAAACTTTTTTTATACGGAGGTCATTCTGTGCATGTTGCAGAATTTCATGACTCTGTCATAAAATTGTCTTGCCTTTCAGATATTTCAGATTTCTCCACCCTCAATCAGATTTATTTGAGAAATGTAGCCATGCGCCAGGTGCGTGTCGCAGATGTTTTTGTTGATTCTGTGTTTATAGTCATGGGTTATCGTGATAAGGTCATCCAGCATCATATTGAAACTTGATGTCGATACAACTTTTGGAAGTAGTTCAATGACTTCAAACTGTTAGTCCACGATTGTCTAAAACAACACAGCAAAGGAGGAACATGTATTAAAATGTAAACGAATACATTGCTGAGTCCAAAACCTCGTTCCAACAACTACACTGATGCTGAGGATAAAAGGGGCAAGGCTATGGTTGGAGGTCACGTAGTACTGAGAGATATACAAGGCACTCCACAATAATAAAATCTTAAACATCTTTTGGTGAGTATGAATGATATCCAGTCGAACCTCTTTAGGACGAACACCAAGGGACCGATGGTATTTATTCTGTGAGCTTAACCTATTTTATAACCAGAGAAAACAATAGACCCTTTGCGCAATAAGCGAGAGGGGTCGAGACGGGGCATGCTGTGCGCGCGCTGCACACTTGGCATGCAACCAGCATGCATGGTTTGCTGCAGGACGTGATCAAGTTTCCTGTGACAGGCTAGGTTTTCACGGTCCCGACGCGATGTTCATGTATGTACTCCCCAGCCTTTTTTCATTTGAAGTTTTTTTAGTTCTGAAGGAAGAAGTTCCGAAATGCTTTCCAAGGACTGCTGTTGGGTTCTTGTTTGGAGCAACCGTCATCCCTTGTCTAAGAAACCCACTTGTTTTTCCAGGCGTTCCCTAGTGATGCTGGCATTCTACTCTCTTGAATCCTGGCTATCTGGCGAGAAGGGCAGCAGTTTGCTGCGACATCGTTCACAGTCACGGTTTTGCTCGGAACACTTTGTCGATGAAGACAGTCACTTTCATCGTTTTGCGAAGACGCGGAACGTCCTGCCAAGAGACTCTGGAGCTTGAGAGAAAGGCATGACCCATCCCTGTCTTCGCTATTCAAGGAAGATCGACTGCTTGCTGGCGCTGCTCGAGCTGCTGATGTTGAAGTGCAGAGAGACGCAGCCTCATCGCTCAGGCGTGCAGAGAAGGCCATCTGAGTTCGAGCTGTGGCTGTGTGCACGATATGACAGACTTTCACGTTATGCACATAGCCACCAAAGTAAAACTCATGGACACTATCCACGGGCTTCTTCACTAGTACTACTCCATCAGCTCCCTAGCCCTCTTCACTGTCGTCGGCGACTTGCCCCTGCGTTGGAGATGAGCAAGCCTGGTGTGGCACTCACTCTGGGAAACAGAGGTTCATCACTCATCGAGTCATCCACTGGGACGCATGAAATGTTGGGCACGACGACTGTACACTCGAGGAAGTGGTGCCCTTCTTAGTTCTAAGAGCATCAGGGTTCTGCATAGAGAAGTGTTCTCTACATCGACAGAGAAGAGAAGGTAGAGAAAATAAAAATAAATTTCAATCTACAGTAATCCGAAATATCCACTGACTGCGGAAAACTTACCGCTCCAACAACTCCTTCTTTTTCCAGACAGATACGCACCCTCATTCAGCAGAAAACTGTGCAGTTCCTTCACAGGCCATTCTTCATTTGACAGTTCGTCCACGGGTGCCACAGCCATCGATGGCAAACCACTCGACACTCTCTCCTCCATCTCCAAAATGGAAAAATACAGTGTTTCACCATGCTCAACAACGGATACTCTGCACAAAAATCGAAGAGGATGCCCCGTCTCGGATCACGTGACCGTTATTGTGCAAAGGGTCTATTATATCTCCAATAGACATACGAATAGATTTCTTCTATAGCGAAAGATTCTAAGCCACACCGACTCATTGACTCGTCTCGTATGAAACAATTGAGTCACAAGAGAGATTCTGCAAAACGAAAATGCGTACACACTTTCGCTCTACATCATGAAGTGCGAAACTTCGCACCTTTGGACGCGAAACTTGCAGGGAACGTGAAATGAACTGTCGTAGGAAATTTCGTGAGATCGGGTCATGGCGTACGTGCACTTGGCCCGCGCAAACTACGAAAATGTGCAGAACGCAAAGTTCGTGCAAAAATTCGCACACACTTTCGCAAGGACTGTCGCGAAACTTCGTTCGAATTTTCGTTTTGCAGAACCTCTCTACTGAACCTTTCTTTAGCAACATGACGGCAACTGAAACAGCAACAGAGAAAGTACGATACATCTACTCCACATTCTTACAGGTACTACAAACAGATTGCAGATCGTAATTCTTGCTTTGGCGGCACGAAACGTTATTTGGGGCAGTGCAATCTCGGCGGTACTCACAAATCAAACAGCCCAGACTTGAGTAAACAAATCCAATCATACAAGTACGAGATTTTCACGAGACGAGACTGCACCCATTGGCTTGTTTCGTATGAAACAAACAAGTTACTGAACCTCTCCACAATAGAGATTTCCCCTGATATGCGAATTTATTTTGCAAACTCGGTCAATTGGTACTTGAACCTTTCCCTCCAGATTGGGAACTGCCAACGATAGTATGCCACTGACCAGTGCCTTACTTGTAACGTACCAATGTACAATGAATATCAGTATTTCGACAATACATCTAACATAAGCCTTACCGTCAAGAAGTTGAACTCTCGTTCTTCGCGCACTGTAGACAAGGGCAAAGAGATAAAAATGGATCTAAATCCGAATAAAATCAGCGCACGTTTCCGTAAATGAAAGATGAACATAAGCAAATGAATCGAAGGAAACCGGTCAACTTAGAGATCACCTGTCATCGAGTATTCCGTAAAAGGAGGCCTCGCAGCTCGGCAGCAGAAAAGCAAAATTTAGAAAAGAGATCCTGTCAACTTCTCCATTTTATTGCATTCCGCCCCAAAATCAGCACACTTTTCCTGAATGAAAGAGTCAACACAAGCAAATGAATCAAAGGCAACTGGTCAACTCACCTGTCATTGAGTAATATTCCGCGAAAGGAGGTCTCAGCAGCGCCGAAACGAAATAAGCCAGGTCATGAGACGAAATATCCGAAACAGCTCATGCAAGAAGCAGTTCCAAAGAAGGAAGTTCCTCGCGCATGCACATCCGAACACGCGTGCACGGATCCGCGGACTGCATGCATGCACATGCGCTGAACACAATGTCTGCCGTGCACGTGCACAGCACACGGCTACCACGCGTTGGTAGATTTAATACCGAGTACCTTACGTAGAGACTTACGTAGCCTAAGTGAAATACCGAGCACCTTACGTAGAAACTTACGTAGCATAGCGATGTCGTTTTTTCTGCCATGTGAACACAATAATAGAAAAGCTGACAGGATCGCTTTTCTAAATATACAGCAGCAGAACTTCACCATACGTTGTCAACGGCAACCATGCACCATACATGTATGATTATACTAGATGTTGCAGACTGTTGGGGCGCGGGGCGGGGGAGCAGTGAAGCAAGGGGAAGGACCCATGAGTGTGTGTGTGTGATCCCGGGTAGCCTAATCGGTAGGGCACTGTCCCGGAAAGACATGCAGGGGTACTGGGTTCGAATCCCGCTCGTGGATCCTACTTTTGCAAAATAGAGTAGTAGGAAGGATCTCCCGGCGGGATTTGAACCCTGCGCCCCTGTCTTTCCGCTACACAAACCGCTCCTCAACAAAATCATTATCAATCCAAGTAGAGTGACTTTCAGGAACTAATCCATCGTCTTGTTCATTCAGCAAGCATCGCTTTCCTATGTTTTTCGCTTTCTCCAGAAAAAGATGCGCGAAAAAAATAGAGTCTACTGCAAGTACTCGTGCTGCACTGTACGAACTACTACCTGGGTCACGGCGAAGTGTCTCATTCGCTCTCCCTGCCGGCGTTCCGCAGCCTACAACGCTTTGCGCTGGTGGCTGTGGAGTCGCGTGCGCGCACTCCTCGTTGCCATGGCGCAAAAACTGCCGCACTCCTAGACCAGCGTCCATTTAGTCCTTCGCTTCCGCTACAGTGCCCTACCGATATCATTCCCGGGGATCGCACACAACCGTGGCTCCTTCTTGCTACACTGCTCCCACGACCCACCGTACCCTCCCCCCCCCCCCCCCCCCGAGTAGGTATGGGTGGTGTGAGTACACAGCCTGTTGTGGTGGGGAGCAGTGCAGCAAGAAGAAACCACGTCACGGGTGTATGTGATCCCTGGTAGCCTAGTCGGTACGAGGTAACTGTCCCGGAAAGACAGTGGTGCTGGGTTCGAATTCCGCTAGCGGATTCCTCTCTTGCAACACATACAGGATTTCATTGTTCAGCAGTGGCTATAACCATGACACTACTCATGAGTGTGATTCCCAGCAAATGCGTACAAAGACTACAACTGAACGGGAACTTTTTTGTCTTCCCAGTAAAAGTACTATACTATTAGCGGAAGATTCACACCAGCTTGCCAGGCAGTCCACACCGCACAGGGTGATACTGATCCACAACTGAAGTGCACAGAAGAGCTTGAAAGTGAGAGAAACCGAGTCGACTTTGAAAGGAAAAATATCAGGGTGTGTATATAATTGCATGAGGAAGAGTAAAGTCCAATGACATCATTCAAACCTGGGTTCAATGCACTATGAGGTCATCCAGACCTAGATAATATATCTAGATATCAAAAGCAATGCGGTCACCCAGACCTAGATATCAAAAGCAATGATGTCATCAAGTCTAGGCATAGCATTGTAGCATGGTAGCAAGGCACAAGGTGATGCAGTCCGTTACATGTACAGGTAGGTACATGACTGTCTAACAAACAATAGAGAAATGGTAAAATAGTATTTTGTGAACAGCATGATCATGATCAGAGGCAAGGAAACCGAATACTGCGAGTGCATTGTCAGTGTAGGTATTGATATGTACAGGTAATGTAAGGATGGAGTTACTCTAGCATATTACTATAGTATACAGTACATGGGCTACAGAGAAAAGTAGAGAAGATCTGGAAGGAAACACCAAGTTACATCATACAAACATCAGTTAATTAAAAATATCAAGTACCGAATTTGAATATGGTAAGGCAGTAGTTCTGTGCCGCCTATATCCTGCTCAAATGTTGATATTCAGGGTGTAGAGGCCATCTTGTGTACTGAGCACCACTACTTCATTGAGTAGTGCTATTGGTGATGCACCATACCCGCTACTCTGTACACTGGGCAACTCATAGACGCAATGTGTACGTACATTGTACACAGTACACTTAATACGCTGTGAGGCCCAATCACGCCAGGCAATGACTAGACTATCATCAGACAGTGAACATGCCTGGCTGTGATGCAGGTTTACACCATCTGGTTTCACAGCCTCTTGCCAATGACCATCATCAGTGTACTGGAGGAAACACCCACTGTAACCACCAATGATGTACAGTGAGCCATGACAGGCGACAAGTGAGGCATATGCACAGCCACATGGAAGATCAGGTAGTGAATGTGAGGGGTCAGCAGAGGATTTCCACTGCTGGTCAAGCAGTGTGTAACAGCTAACACAGCTGCTCATACCTGATATATTGGTGCAGCCACCTAGAAGACTAACACTAGTGTCAGTAGCATGTACAACACAGCCAGTGTGCTGGCCATACGGCACCTTTGCTACTTCCACCCACTGCCTATCATGCTGATTGTACTGCAGTAGAACAGGTTGATCTTGGTTGTCATGACAATACAAGTACAAAACCTGACCATTGCTAGCTAGGGATGGGTATTGAAATGGACCACCATGACGTGGAAGAGGAAGGTCAGTCCAGTGACGTACGTCTGTAGTCTGCTGGATGCTTGTAATGGCATTATGTCCATTGAACGAGACAGCAACGAGAGTGTTATTGTGGATGATGAGTTTCGGAGATTGACCACGACTGGATTCTGCTCTGATCCACTAGAGAAGACACACACACACGCACACACACGCACACCCACACACGCACGCACGCACGCACACACACACACACACAAACATAAATACACACACACCGTACAGCATAATGGCCCAGGGAACAAACTGAAAATCAGTTTCTACATGTGTAATGGACAACAGGCCCACAAGCAGCCTCAGTCTTGTTGTTCAAAATCCAACCTCAGTTACCCCCCACCACCACCAAACACACATACACACACACACACACACACGCGCGCACACACACACACACACACACACACCCACACACACCCACACACACACCCACACATGCATGCACGCACGCACGCGTACACACACAAACACGTATGCACACACACACACACACACACACACACACACACACACACACACACACACACACACACACACACACGGGCACGCACATACACATACACACACACACACACACCACACACACACACACACACACACACACACATAAATTACAATAATTCTCAATTTGCAGTGGAGCTTGCGCACACTAGGAAAAACACTTTATACTTCTAAGCCCAAGCCTCTAGAGCTCGAGTGGTTGCGTCATCTTCTGCAGAGAATAACTTACATTCTTTCTCTATACATTTAGGCCTGGGCGGATAATGCTAGTTATTTTGCGGGATAATGCTAATGGAAATGCCAGAAAAACTGTATCATAATGCTACTTATAGTGCTGCTGTTCCTCTGCAATGCCAGCAATTCACCAGTAGTATAATAATAATAATAATAATAATCAGCAGTACGCGTAGTATATATGGAAAAATGGCTTGGTTTGGGCAGTATTGTGCACGTTTCGTAGTTCTACGTAGAAGGCATGGAAAATGCTAGAAAATCATGATCATAATGTTAAATTATGCTGCTATTGCTCCATACAATCCCTTGCAGCTAGCTGTCCAGCGAGGACAGTCTCGAGTGGAGGCCTCTCGATCTGCTCGCTCATTCGCCTGGCATTCAGTAGCACTTCATCGCCAAGGACTTCAATTCAAAACAGTTTTCACACTGCGCTTCAAGCCTTTTTCCTCGTGAACTTGCTGCAAACGTATGAGCTCTGCTGCGCGTGTTCCCTTTGTGCCCAGAAACAGCTAGTATCTCCGAACTTCGATTGGCTGGATCGATGTCGTCCAGGTTCTCCTCGCTATCGCCATCACGACTCTAACTGGAGACGATTTCTTCACCATTTTCCGCAAGCAGCAGCTAGCGCAGAAATTTCGCCATCCCTGAGTGTAGGAGATGGAATCCGTTCGATCAGCTCAAAAACTCTTCGTTGTGACTAGAGGAGTAGCAGAGAATTTTCTACCGGAAGCCCTTTGACTTCCCTGACTGCTGAAACCCTTCCTGCCATGACTGCTACTTTCTCAAACAAGAGAGATGCTCTTTGGTTCCACTTCACTGCACTCGAACGTCCACGTCCACGCGACACAACCCTTTTACAAACATCATTTTTCTCAAAAAAAAAGATTTTCACCCTAAGCCTGGTTTTCGCAGAAGTAAAAATAATTAGTTGGGCCATTTGAGTGTAATGCCACTTTTGTGGAAATGTAGTGTTATAATGCTAGCATAATGCTCGTTGCAAACCGCACACTATAATGCTACTTAGAATGCTAGCATTATGCGCCCAGGCCTAACACTAGTGACCATTATAGGGATGAATAGAAAAACTACCATCACTCTTCTTCTTCCACCACCTTTTCTCGGACTAATCGAATGGACTGGAGTTGCCGCTTCAAGTCCTATCCTGTGCAGGCGCCTATTGATCTTTTGTTGCCCAAGCATTGGTCCGGTAGTTCCTGGACTACCGTACTCGTGCGATTAGTGACCCTGGGGCACTATATTTTCAATGTCCATCACTGGTGGGGCACTATTCAAGAGAGGGCACTGTTTTTTTCAATGCTGGTAAACTTACATCATTCTGCATAAAAACAAAGAAGACAAAAAGACATAGCCTATAATGTACTGTAAACTATCATGCCTCAACAGAAAGGGCAACAAGAACTGTGATCTTGATCCTGAAACCACCAATTCAATGATATGGACAAGAACATTAGCAAAAGAACACCAAACTATTACATGCGCTTGGTTACAAGGGGGGGGGGGCACTTTTCAAGAGGGGGCTTTATTTCTTCACTGGCCCATAGAGACTGGGGCACTATTTGAAGATAGGATACTATTTAAGAGAGGGCTCTAATCGCACGAGTACGGTAGATGTGCAAAAGGAAATATACTCAGGTACGAGTATGTCAAGGGCGGAATTGTGTTAGCATTTCGTACGAGACGGAAGATCAATTTTTTTGTTCAGCCCTCTTCTTCGCGCCTTCCCCTCAGTTCAAAAAACGGTGATTTTCACTATCTTAACCATTCTGTAATATCTACTTTCAGTGACGAGAGTCATACTAGACACCCTTAGCAAACAATCGTAATGCTATCTTTTTATATGCTACTCCTACCTTGATCACTCATAGAGCATTGAAGCTGTAGCGTAAAAACGTTATTGGGCCTGATTTATCATTGTGACGAACGGTTTTTCGGCCAAATATTGCGAAGTGCGTACCCATTTCACCTTGTATCGCGTAAATAGCGTCATAAATGGTTGTACCACACGAAATACAAGCTATTGTCATGGCAACAGTGTACTAAAATAGCGTGCGTCTTCCTAAAGTTCGAACCCAAATCTCTGTATTTTTCTCCTTACGGTAATGCCGTTTGGACAACATAACGGTTTTTTTGCTAAGGGTGTCTACTAACTCGAAACAACTGTACAAAGGAACTTATTACCAACTGCTGTGTCGCTTGCGGATGGTGTGCTGTGTAAACGTGTCGAGGTCGGCTGGGGAGCGCAATTTTGGTGTGGTGGTTGATGAAAAACCTTAAAAACTCGTTATATTCGAAAATCTCCAATACGGCTGTTCCTAGTATTCCAAGGATCGGATGCTGGTATTAAAAAATACACAGACAGAATATGTGCTGTAAAGCCTTTTGCCTCCGTTGTTTTGTGTCCATATTATAGTGTGCCATGTCTTTTTCCTTGATCATCTTAGTTTTGATCTGGTTCCTCCTTGGACAATATTATCTGGCAATGAAAGTTTGGGGCACCTGGGACATGGACCAGTGGTTATTTTGATAACGTATTTTAAGTCCTGATGAATTAGTTTGTAAACGGATCTAAAAACAGTGGCATAGACCATGGTTTGCAGGGCATTTAACATTTCTAGCCACTAGCAGCGTTTAATGACCAGCCGGACCCGCTATACTGAGGGAGGACCTGATCTGCACAGTAAAATCATGGGGGGGGGGGGGAAGGAAGAGAAAAATTCCAAACACGTTGTACTATACCTCTCTCTCCATTGTGATGCGCCGAATCTTCTCCGGTGTGATAGTCAGAGAATGTGCGGCGGGTGCAGCAGAGTGCTGTCTAGAACTGTCACCAACCTACACACGTATCCAGGGTAGAATGTGAATAGTGGAAGGTAAGCAACACACACATACACACACACATAATATTATTTTAGTACGCACATGCACATTGAAGCAGATGCACACACACATACATGATTGTATGTACGCATGTACTGTGAGTACACATACATTGCACTTGTACTTGTTCACTGCCAAAAACTGGTCACGTGGTCTTCCCGGGAGAGAGGAGAGAGATTCAAAAGGCATCTTGGAAAGATGACTCAATTGGCTATTGAATCGCCCAAAGGCTGACAACCCCTGAAATCCCCAAACTCCGGGTGGACTTGGAAATGATCCCACCTATGCGCTAACCACACCGCGGTAAGTGGGCAAGGACAAGGTGCAGAAAAAGATTGACGGCATTCGAGTACACATGCACATATTTGCCTGGTGAAAATCAGGTAGCTGCGGCATTTTTGAGGAAACGGACAAATTTTACCCTAATGACGTGTATCAAGACTCAAGGTCATGCGCACACGCACATACACTCATATGCCTGCTCACCAGCCCAAACACCAACCCAGAACGACCATTCAACCTCCCCCCCCCCCCCCACCTCCCTCCTCCTCCCCCCCCCCCCCCCGTGATTGCCTGTCTTTGGAGAGCAAGACGTGGCCTCACGCTGCAGAACAGAATCGGCTAATTCCGGAGATCATTGTGCTTGTATTTCCCTACGGCTACGGCTCCTAGAGCACAGCACAGCCCTGACCCAAACCCATCTTCATCGTCTGCAAGTTGTGCAGAACTGAGGTGAAAAGGCACTCTTTGGGAGACTGCACTTTGAAGCAGCACATGACCTGCTAGAACTTAAGTCAGTCTACCGAATCCGTGAGCTAAATGTTAAGAAGATATTGTCACTCATGTGGCGCTGTCTTCATGGCCGTACCAGTCCCACACTTAGAAGCACTCTTCAAGTTGGGCGATGGCCACTCAACCAGGCTCCGAAACACAAAACGACTTGGAGGACCCAGTCAGCTGAAGACATGCTGGGCATTGTTGGCTTACCTCAACGGGCAGCACTCTCTGCAACTCTCCAGCACCTGCATGGTGTTGGCTTCAATGCTCCACTACCAACATTGGTCAAAATCATCGGAGAGTATGCATTCATGGACAGATGTGTATGAACTGCTACACTCTTCATGTATTATGGTACTACTTGGTCCGCGTCAGCGATATTGTCGCTTATCTTTCAGCTTTGTTTATATGTCGCCAATGCTTACTTGGCAGCCCATTTCATCCCAATTTTGGTTAGCAAGTTAGTTTGCTAGTACCTGAAAGGTCTAGCTAGAGTTCGAATGGATTTCGAGAGCGACAGGTGGGTGATTCCGATTGATACAGCGCCGCATCAAAATAGATTATCATTTTACGCTGTGCAGGCAAGAGCAGCGCAAGCCACAAGAAAGTAATCGGCAACTCGGAATCAGCTCCATTTTGCTGAACGGCCGAGATCGCTCACCTCAGGGATCGCTCGTCAAGCTGAGATCGCAGCTCCCTTACCTCCAGCTCAACGCTCGGAGTATCCAGCGCGTCGTGGAGATTTGCAAGTACTGTACGCATCGTCGTCGTTCAAAATAAAATCTTGCAAAGAACGGCGTCTGATTTGAACCACACAGGCTGTCGTGCTGCCCACGCGAAGTCCTATAGAGAAGGCGACCGTCACGATAGACTTCTCTCTAGAAAATAGCCATGCAGCGGAGAGGAAGAGAGACGAGCTTGCAAAAGCAAGAGAGTCGATCCCGAGCAAAATTACTAGTCGCCAGCGCCGAGAGCAGCGACGAGGAGGACCGAAAAAAGTAGGAACCCTTCCTTGGACAATAAATTCCTCGCAGCTAGTTGTCATTCTATACCTTACCGTCCATCGTACCAAGTTTTATCACTTCAAGTGCACGCGTTCATGTCCAAAGTCTAAGTTCGAATTGTCGAAAGATAAGCGACAATATTGCTGACGCGGACCAAGTAGACAAAGGCCAGAAACCTGTTTTGTCTATATTCTCCTCTATCTCTATCACACAGCCCAGATATCTGTTTTTAAATAGCATGCTCTCTCTCTCTCTCTCCCTCCCTCCCTGCCTCCCTCCCTCCCTCCCCCTCTCTCTCTCTCTCTCTCTCTCTCTCTCTCTCTCTCTCTCTCTCTCTCTCTCTCTCTCTCTCTCTCTCTCTCTCTCTCTCTCTCTCTCTCTCTCTCGGCGTAGTGTACATTTCTTATGGATCAAATCCAGCCAGTATCTTTAATTCCCGGTTTGTAAATCACACACAAGGGAGTTGATAAACACAGAGATCTGTGGAAATCAGTTCAAACCTGTATTCACTGTGAGTGAAAACATCGACAGCAGCAAGCTCTAGAACAGTTTTTTTATTTACATTTTTATCTCTTTTCACACTATCATTGGACCGGATGAGGCGAAGCATGCCTTTGGCATTATACGCATTATCAGTGGTATACTGGCAACACCAATCAAGATTTGTTGAGCAAGATCTGCTTACGCTAGAAACTGGAGTGGCCCTGGTGGCTCTGCTTTCTGCACTAGACGTCTGTCCTCTGCTAGCACTGGTCATTGCTGACCGTCCAGAGTCAGCGCCACTTCCCTGAGCCTGTAATGTACAGAACAGCATAAGCATGTACACACATGTACACACCCACACACACACCAGTGTATGGCCGTAAAGACATGCACATGCACCCAAGCACACGCGCATGCCCAAGCACACGCGCACACACAGAGTAAGAGCTGACTGTCGGCTGTACAATATAGCTGTCCGCAGCCGACCCGCACTAGTTATGGCTGATCGGAAGTGTGAGAAAGAATCGACATTGTCGACATCTCCACCACTGGGGTACATGCAAGTTCGCGGGGTCTGACAGCGTAGAAGCATCCTTGTTCTCGTATTGAGACTGACCTTCATACTCCACTCAAGTACTGCATTGCATTGTCAGAAGGTATTGTGTGATCATGATGAGTTGCTTGTGGACTAGATAATGTTTTTATTATTACTATTTTTATACAAAGAACACAAACCCGGCTCGAGACAAAAAAAATAAGAACAAGAAAGATAACAAAGTTGCATGCAGGGAGAATGAAGAAACGACTAGAACACATAAGTTGTGGGTTGACAGAACAAACAACTATTGAGTCGGGGCTGACTACTAGTATCCACTAGCGCAGCTGTGTAGGTGTGTAGGTGTGTAGGTGTGTAGGTGTGTAGGTGTGTAGGTGTGTAGGTGTGTAGGTGTGTAGGTGTGTAGGTGGGGCGTTGTCAGAAGGCATTGTGTGATCATGATGAGTTTCTTGTGGACTGGACAATGTTAGAAGGTATTGTGTGATCAAGATGAGTTTCTTGTGGACTGGACAATGTTAGAAGGTATTGTGTGATCAAGATGAGTTTCTTGTGGACTAAAGAACCATAATATGGCAAAACACTCATTACATTTCCACACAATCTCATACACATGGCCGTGACCGTGGAAGGTAGTGTCCCAATTTCTGATCACAAATGTAGATGTGTGTGCTTTCAGAGAAAAACACATTGGTGTTTCATATATAAAATGAACCAAAATTGCTTAAATCTATGGATTTTCATGCTTCTCTTTCTTTCACATGCATTTGAATCAAAAGTTAAAGGGGTTAAAAACGGACTTTGATGAATGAATACACTTTTTTGTTCCCAACAAGGCCCCTGCACAATCTTCTCAGCACCAAGCTCAAGGCGACAAATCTCGTACGCGTACGAAGCCTCGTAACCGTCCCCCCCAGCTTGACCCAGCAGCAAACCAGCTGGACCCAGCCGATGCAGATGATCCCCGGGACAGCAGTCAGGGCAGATCGACTTGGCCTCTGGCTCTGCACAGCACGAAACCCGTACCCGTACGGACGACCCCAGCTTGGTCGATCCTGAGCCTGTGCAATCAAACTGCAAGAAGAGCCAACCTATCCTGGCCATCATCGAGGATGACAGTTGGAAATTAGTTGCCGCGCGCCCGCCAAGAAATAAGCGATCGGTGTTCCTTGTGGGCAACTTAAGCCACGACTGTACGGTGGACAGCCTCACTGAGTTTGTACACCGTAGGTCAGAAAGCGTGAGGACGCCTGTCAAAGCCCACCAATGCAACCTACACACAGCCGGAAACAGGCGAGTGTCCGCAAGGATATCAGATGATGCCACCTCCAAGCTGACAGTGACGTCAGTCAATTTCTGGCCAAGGCCGCTCTACTGCAGGCCGTGGAGATTCGATACCTCCACAAATGCAAATGCAGCTAACAGCACCAGTCGAAGCAAGAGAAGCAGCCACAACAAGAACAACAACAGCAGCAGCAGCAGCAGCAGCAGCAACAACAACAACACCAGCAGCAGCACCAGCAGTCGCCGCAGCAGCACCAGCAGTCGCCGAAGCAGCACCATTAGTCGCCGCAGCAGAACCAGTGGTCAACACAGCAGCACCATTAGTCGCCGCAGCAGCACCAGTAGTCGCCGCAGCAGCACCAGCAGTAGCCGCAGCAGCACCAGTAGTCGCCGCAGCAGCACCAGTAGTCACCGCAGCAGCACCAGTAGTCACCGCAGCAGCACCAGTAGTCGCCGCAGCAGCACCAGAAGTCACCGCAGCAGCGCCGGTATTCGCCGCAGCAGCACCAGTAGTCACCGCTGCAGCCCCAGTAGTCGCCGCAGCAGCACCAGGCGTCGCCGCATCGGCACCAGTAGTCACCGCAGCAGCACCAGTAGTCACCACAGCAGCACCAGTAATCACCGCAGCAGCACCAGTAGTCGCCGCAGCAGCACCAGTAGTCAACGCAGCAGCAGCAACATTCGCCGCAGCAGCACCAGTGGTCACCGCAGCAGCCCCAGTAGTCACCGCAGCAGCACCAGCAGTCGCCGCATCGGCACCAGTAGTCGCCGCAGCAGCACTTGCAGTCGCCGCAGCTGCACCAGTATTCGCCACAGCAGCGCCAGCAGTCGCCGCAGGCGCACCAGTAGTCAACGCAGCAGCAGCAACATTCGCCGCAGCAGCACCAGTGGTCACCGCAGCAGCAGCAGTAGTCACCGCAGCAGCACCAGTAGTCACCGCAGCAGCACCAGTAGTCACCGCAGCAGCACCAGTAGTCAACGCAGCAGCAAAACCAGCAGTCGCCGCAGCAGCAACAGTAGTCACCGCAGGGGCACCAGTGGTCAACGCAGCAGCAGCAGCATTCGCCGCAGCGGCACCAAAAGTCACCCAGCAGAAGCAGCAGTAGTCACCGCAGCAGCACCAGTAGCCGCTGCAGCAGCAACAGTAGTCACCGCAGCAGCACCAGTACTCCCCGCAGCAGCACCAGCAGTCACCGCAGCAGCCCTAGTCGTCGCCGCAGCAGCACCAGCAGTGCCGCAGCAGCACCTGTAGTCGCCGCAGCAGTACCAGCAGTCTCCTCAGCAGCACCAGTTTTCGCCGCAGCAGCACCAGCAGTCGCCGCAGGCGCACCAGTAGTCAACGCAGCAGCAGCATTCGCCGCAGCAGCACCAGTAGTCACCGCAGCAGCACCAGTAGTCACCACAGCAGCACCAGTCATCAACGCAGCAGCACCAGTAGTCGCCGCAGCAGCACCAGTAGTCACCGCAGCAGCACCAGCAGTCGCCGCAGCAGCCCCAGTAGTCGCCGCAGCAGCACCATTAGTCGACGAAGCAGTACAATGAGTCGCCGCAGCAGCACCAGTAGTCAACGCAGCAGCACCAGCAGTCGCCGCAGCAGCACCAGTAGTCGCCGCAGCAGCACCAGTAGTCACCGCAGCAGCCTAAGTAGTCGCCGCAGCAGCACCAGCAGTCGCCGCAGCAGCACCTGTAGTCGCCGCAGCAGCACCAGCAGTCGCCGCAGCAGTCGCCGCAGCAGCACCAGCAGTCGCCGCAGGCGCACCAGTAGTCAACGCAGCAGCAGCAGAATTCGCCGCAGCAGCACCAGTAGTCACCGCAGCAGCACCAGTAGTCACCGCAGCAGCACCAGTAGTCACCGCAGCAGCAGCAGTAGTCACCGCAGCAGCACCAGTAGTCGCGGCAGCAGCACCAGCAGTCGCCGCAGCAGCCATAGTAGTCGCCGCTGCAGCACCAGCAGTCACCGCAGCAGCACCAGTACTCCCCGCAGCAGCACCAGCAGTTACCGCAGCAGCCCTAGTAGTCGCCGCAGCAGCACCAGTAGTCGCCGCAGCAGCACCAGTAGTCACCGCAGCAGCCCTAGTAGTCGCCGCAGCAGCACCAGCAGTCGCCGCAGCAGCACCTGTAGTCGCCGCAGCAGCACCAGCAGTCGCCGCAGCAGTCGCCACAGCAGCACCAGCAGTCGCCGCAGGCGCACCAGTAGTCAACGCAGCAGCAGCAGCATTCGCCCCAGCAGCACCAGTAGTCACCGCAGCAGCACCAGTAGTCACCGCAGCAGCACCAGTAGTCACCGCAGCAGCAGCAGTAGTCACAACAGCAGCACCAGTAGTCGCCGCAGCAGCACCAGCAGTCGCCGCAGCAGCCCTAGTAGTCGCCGCAGCAGCACCAGCAGTCGCCGCAGCAGCTCCTGTAGTCGCCGCAGCAGCACCAGCATTCTCCGCAGCAGCACCAGTTTTCGCCGCAGCAGCACCAGCAGTCGCTGCAGGCGCAGCAGCAGGAGCAGCATTCGCCGCAGCAGCACCAGTAGTCACCGCAGCAGCACCAGTAGTCACCGCAGCAGCACCAGTAGTCACCGCAGCAGCAGCAGTAGTCACCGCAGCAGCACCAGTAGTCACCGCAGCAGCACCAGTATTCGCCGCAGCAGCACAAGTAGTCGCCGCAGCAGCACCAGTTGTCACCGCAGGCGCACCAGGAGTCGCCGCAGCAGCACCAGTAGTCGCCGCAGCAGCACCAGTATTCGCAGCAGCAGCACCAGTAGTCGCCGCAGTCGCACCATCAACATTCGCTGCAGCAGCACCAGGAGTCGCCGCAGCACCAGTAGTCGCCGCAGCAGCACCAGTAGTCGCCGCAGCAGCGCCAGTAGTGGCACCAGCAGCACCAGAAGTCGCAGCAGCAGCACCAGAAGTCGCAGCAGCAGCACCAGTAGTCGCAGCAGCAGCACCAGTAGTCGCCGCAACAGCACCAGCAGTCGCCGCAGCAGCACCAGCAGTCGCCGCAGCAGCACCAGTAGTCGCCGCAGCAGCACCAGTAGTCGCAGCAACAACACCAGTAGTCGCAGCAGCAGCACCAGTAGTCGCAGCAGCAGCACCAGTAGTCGCCACAGCAGCACCAGTAGTCGAAGCAGCAGCACCAGTAGTCGCCGCAGCAGCACCGGCAGTCAAAGCAGCAGCAGCAGGAGTCGCCGCAGCAGCATCAGCAGTCGCCGCAGCAGCACCAGCAGTCGCCGCAGCAGCAGCAGGTGCCGCAGCAGCATCACCATTAGTCGCCGCAGCAGCACCAGTAGACGCCGCAGCAGCACCAGCAGTTGCCGCAGCAGCACCAGCAGTCGGCGCAGCAGCATCAGCAGTAGCCGCTGCAGCACCAGTACTCGCCGCAGCTGCACCATTAGTCGCCGTAACAGCACCAGTAGTCGCCACAGCAGCACCAGTAGTCGCCGGAGCAGCACCAGTAGTCGCCGCAGCAGTAGTCGCAGCATCGGCACGAGTAGTCGCCGCAGCAGCACCGGCAGTCGCAGCAGCACCAGCAGTCGCCCCAACAGCACCAGCAGTCGCCGCAGCAGCACACGCAGTCGCCGCAGCAGCACACGCAGTCGCCGCAGCAGCACCAGCAGTCGCCGCAGCAGCACCAGTCGTCGCCGCAGCAGCACCAGCAGTCGCCGCAGCAGCACC
Source organism: Sycon ciliatum (assembly GCF_964019385.1). Taxonomy (NCBI): domain Eukaryota; kingdom Metazoa; phylum Porifera; class Calcarea; order Leucosolenida; family Sycettidae; genus Sycon; species Sycon ciliatum. The sequence continues at coordinate 33,768,945 of NC_088645.1, forward strand.
AGCAGTTGCCGCAGCAGCATCACCATTGGTCGCAGCATAAGCACCAGTAGTCGCCGCAGCAGCACCAGCAGTCGGCGCAGCAGCAGTCGCCGCAGCAGCACCAGTAGTCGCCGCAGCAGCTCCATTAGTCGCCGCAGCAGCACCAGTAGTCGCCGCAGCAGCACCAGTACTCGCCGGAGCAGCACCAGTAGTCGCCGCAGCAGCACCACTAGTCGCCGTAGCAGCACCAGTAGTCGCCGCAGCAGCACCAGTAGTCGCCGTAGCAGCACCAGTAGTCGCCACAGCAGCACCAGTAGTCGCCGGAGCAGCACCAGTAGTCGCCGCAGCAGTAGTCGCAGCATCGGCACGAGTAGTCGCCGCAGCAGCACCGGCAGTCGCAGCAGCACCAGCAGTCGCCCCAACAGCACCAGCAGTCGCCGCAGCAGCACACGCAGTCGCCGCAGCAGCACCAGCAGTCGCCGCAGCAGCACCAGTCGTCGCCGCAGCAGCACCAGCAGTCGCCGCAGCAGCACCAGCAGTTGCCGCAGCAGCATCACCATTGGTCGCAGCATAAGCACCAGTAGTCGCCGCAGCAGCACCAGCAGTCGGCGCAGCAGCAGTCGCCGCAGCAGCACCAGTAGTCGCCGCAGCAGCTCCATTAGTCGCCGCAGCAGCACCAGTAGTCGCCGCAGCAGCACCAGTAGTCGCCGGAGCAGCACCAGTAGTCGCCGCAGCAGCACCACTAGTCGCCGTAGCAGCACCAGTAGTCGCCGCAGCAGCACCAGTAGTCGCCGTAGCAGCACCAGTAGTCGCCGCAGTAGCACCAGTATTCGCAACAGCAGGACCAGTAGTCGCAGCAGCAGCACCAGTAGTCGCCGCAGCAGCACCACTAGTCGCCGCAGCAGCACCAGTAGTCGCAGCAGCAGCACCAGTAGTCGCCGCAGCAGCCACAGTAGTCGCAGCAGCAGCAACAGTGGAGACAGTAGCCTGGCAGAAGAGACAGCAATCCTCCAGTAGGCAGTAGACTCACTGGCAGCATGGGGAAGCAGGTGGAAGATTAAGTTCGAGCCCACAAAGCCGCAGGCATTGACCATCAGCCACCACCGCTCGCCAACACCCCCCCCCCCCCCCCCAACGCAATACGCTTCCAAGGAGCAGTCGTGCCAAAAGTAGAGGAGCTCAAGCTTCTTGGCGTCACTTTCGACAGGCAGCTGGCATCCGCAGCCATATCGGACAGCTTTTAGTACGAGGAGCCCAGCGGCTCGGCTTCCTCCGTAAGGCATCGGCTGCACCAGACCCAAAGCACCGGGCAATCGTGTACCGCGGCTTTGTCCACCCTGTGTTAGAGTATGGCATGTTGGTGTGGATGAGCGCGGCCCCCACCACCTTGGCCCGCCTCACTGCCATCAAGCGCCGTGCCTTACACATGATTGGAGACAGATCATACCTCCCGAGCCTCGCCATTCGACGTACCGTAGCATGGCTCTGCTTCCTGTACAAGCTACACTTTGTGGAGGGTCCGGAAATGCTGAAAGCCATTCTGCCACCATCAGCAGTCGCACAAAATGCCGCATGTCTACTCGTGAGACAACCAGATCTGCAACACATCATCCATCACAACTCACCAGTATCCTTCCCCCTCAGTCACAAAACAACACACTCGTGACTCCGCTCATGTCCCCACCCCCTCATCACAACGTGGAATCAGCTCCCACCTACCCTTGTGCAGTCTCCCCTTTCTCGCAGAGGTATGCACACCGTCAAGAAAAATGTCAACGACCACTTGCGGCGCAGCAAGTTGGAGTGGGCCACAAACAGGTTATGATCTCTCCATCGCAGCCAAGACACCAGCCTAATATACTGACTTCACTCCAGCTTCCTCCTACCTCTCTCTCATCCCCTTTGCTCAGCCTTAATAATTATGCGATTATTAGTTCTCTCCATCTTCCTTATTCCGCGGTGCACTGTTTTTGCTATTGTTATGTCCTATCTCAAACTCAAATTCTCCCCTTTATCGTTTGCAAAGCCGGTGCTTCCCTCTTGGACGCACATGTTCTTTTCTCCTATGGATCGGCTCACATGAATAACGATGAATACGAGACCTTTGGTCGGAGGAGTTACTTTTGCCCCGCCCCCACTTCCATCCAATATGCCACCGGACCCGCTGTGCAGCATCTGATGGTTCTGTGGTATTCAGTAAAACAGAGACACACACTCACACACACACACACACACACACACACACACACACACACACACACACACACACACACACACACATTCTTACCTGTACTGTGGAGCGAAGTTGTGATAGCTGATCATTCACCCGTCTGTTGGTCTCATCTAGCTGCTCACTGATGGATGCCTGTAGGTCTGTCTGTTGACTGGCAACTACGGCTACATGTCCTTGCAGGCTGGTGACTTGTTCGGTCGTCGTCTCCAGTCGGTCACGGATTTCAGTCCCTTGTTGGTGCATAGTCTCCTGTCGGTCATGGATCCCAGTCACTTGCTCGCTCGTAGTCTGCAGTTGGCCACGGATAGCAGTGGTTTCCTGCTGAGTGTCGACAAGACGCTGTGTTATGGTGCTGAGTTGGTCCTCTACTGCAGAGCTGCGTGCAGTGATGTCAGCAATGCGTGTAGCTAGCTGCTGTGAAATCGACTCTAGTTGCCTGGTAACCCCTGTACCAGCAGTGCTAGGCTGACTCTGTACAACACCATCAAAAACAAACAGCAGACAGAGGGACACAGAAGGACAGAGGGACACGGAAGGACAGACAGAGGGACAGGCAGACAGAAAAAGATGCAGATAGGGAAATAGGAAAGTGGATACAGACATATAAACACACAGACAGTCATTTTTTAAGCAAGAAACTCAATGTACATCAATGTGTGTTTGTACGCACGTCAAAGTTGCATATCAAGCACAATACATCAGCAACAGTAATAGATACTCGTGTATAGATACGCTGAACGAAGGCCTGCATTTGCTGCATTCATTAATTTTTACCTAGCATACACACTGTCAGTGAATGGGTATGTAAAACAAAAAACATACGTGAGTATGTGACTGTGCAGGCGCGTGCACCGTATGAGTTTTTTGGTGTCCGGAATCCACCTTTTTTCGGGCAATCTTGCCGAAGGAAAAGCGCGCCTACTGGATTGGTTATCCTGCATACGCGTCGATCGACGGGCAGTTTACAGTACAGTGACTATGTCCTTATTTCGAAGTGAGAGAGAGAGTTGCTTTGCATGTAGTTCAAAATACATTATTCTCTCTTTCTTCAGTGGAGAGTAGCGACAGAGAGATCGATCTCTAGCTCTGGTTCGCTCCTGGATTGGCGATGACGTTCAAGAAATCCGTTCTGTTTCGAAATTTGAGTCAAGCACGTGCGATTCAAGTCAGCAAGGATATGATTGACGATATCTCCTTCCAAAGTGTTGACTCAAATCAAGATCTCCACAGCCTTTCGTTCTCGCTCATGTGCGCAGCAGAGATGTTCGTCAAAAACGTTGTCGACTGGAAGACGTAAAAATGTGCGTCCATGATCCACTTGCGCTGCTTCAGAACGAAGCGCTCCTCCGGCCGCGACTCAATGACGCGGGACTCTGCTTTTCTTCCGCGAGCTTCCATCGAAGCAAGGCCCATAACTCTTTATTGAAATCATGTTGAACATTGCCAATACATGCTGAAAATTTCGTCATAAGAACAGAAAGAAAGATCCTTAGAATGTAAGCAGTGTTTTGATGAAACAAACATGCCTGGAGTGGACTCCATTGTAGTGAAGTACCATAGACATAGTGTTATACTAGTCTTATAGACTGTAGTGTAGCCGGGGCTGCTAGGCCTATCAAACTTTTACGTGTTCAATATAATGACAAACATGTCATTGTATACGAGTGCATTGACTTTTGCACCCTCTTTGCAAATCCTTTTTGAAGTGCTGGTATGTAAAAGGTAACCCGTTATATCCTGTTTCCAGTTACACGTGTACCAACATTTCCATGCAACATCGTCCCCTCTCTCCATTCCTCTTATTTCTGTCCTTTCGACCCCTGTACCTGGTTCCCTCTCTGACGCGTTTGTGCCGGCATGATCTGATGATAGCAGTCGGACGAGCCCCGCATCTCATCAGCACCAGTGTTCATTGGTGCCCTGCACCCCTGATCTCGAGTCCCCTCCCCCTCCCTCCTCCCTAGCCCTCGCATCTCATCAGCACCAGTGTTCATTGGTGCCCTGCACCCCTGATCTCGAGTCCCCTCCCCCTCTCTCCTCCCTAGCCCTCGCCATTATCTCCGACGGGATGTTCGGGGGATGCGCATGTGCACAAATACATAATGATACAGTGGGTCTCCAGAAAAAAATTACCAACTCTAGAAACCCCCCTTTCAAGACTCGGTGCACGCCACTGCTGTGTCTTTGCAGTTCATACTAGTACTACACAATCATGTACTCATGAAATAAAAGTCTACAAGATCACGTTTGAATACAAACAACAAAATAATTGCTCACCAGCAAAATACTGCTGAACATGGCCAGGAAACGTTTGATCTCTTCGTGCGCTTGCTCGGCTGACGGTCGGTCCCCAGGACGGTTAGAGAGGCAGCGACGTATCAATGGCTTCAATGGATGTTCATCTGGCAAACGTGCTAGGTAGCGTGCTCTGCGTGTTGTCTCCGGAATCACTTCTTCAACTTGTTGGCCACGTTCTCGCACGACGACGAAATGTGGCGCTGTGATCAACTCGATGCCAGGCATAACTCCTGTTAGAACGCTCAGCATCATTACACCTAGCGAAAACACGTCCAAGGGACGATCGTAATCCGGAGCCTCACGCAACGCTTCAGGTGCCATGAATGGCAGCGTACCTGGGCAGCGAGTCATCTCCATTGCCGATTGGACTTGGTGCTGTTGTTGTCGAGGTGAGGTCAAGCGCACAAATTTAGCACCGCCGAAATCACTGACTTTGGCTGTGCCATTTTTCACAAGCACATTCTTGGGCGCTAGATCGCGGTGAATGATTCCGAATGAATGCAGATAGCGAAGTCCTGCACTAGCGTCGCAGAGATACGACACGAGTTTAGGAGCATCTTCTCTGCCATCTCCAATGCTAACGTCTTCTAGAGACGCCGACAATAACTCCAGGGCCAACGCAGCATTTCCCCTTACCCGAGCTAATCCTATCAGTTGACACAGGTTCGGGTGATGTACTCTGCTAAGACGAAACACCTCTTGGCCAAACGCTCTGAGCTTACGCTCTCTATCCTGTACACCTGGCTCAACCAACACGGGGTGTAAAACTTTGAGAGCGATATCGATACCTTGCCAGTTGACCTTGTAGACTACGGCATCTGATCCTCTGCCGATTTCGTCTTCGTCTCTCACCTGAACGTCACCTAGGAACGTGATATGCTGGTGTGTTAGCCCTAGGTCATCCAGCAACGCCTGAGCGTCGCGATTCATCATGAACGACTTTGTCTACGATACTCCGATAGTCACACTTCAGACAGTACGTTCCCAGTGGTAAGAAAAAGAACAAACAAATCCAGGACGCCTTCGTCCCTCACCAACTCGGCGGCTAGATGATAAAAAAATGTTTTCGATGTTGGTCTTACTATACGGTATCTAACTGCTAGTACAGCAGTAGGTGGAGCTTCGCAGGCGAAGCCTTTTGTTCTGGGATGACTAGACTGGGATCTTACGATGCCGCAGATCTACGTATAGTCCATCGGCCAAGTCTCAAAATCGAAAGTGGTGATGCACTGAGCTTCCAACTAAACGCGACCATACCCAGCACGTAGAGAATATATCAGAGAACACTATTCCGTTTGTTGGACGTGCCGAATTCAGTCCAGGGCGTCGATACGAAGCGTTCTTCGTCGCCGAGTTTTTTACTGTGCGCTCCATTTGAGAGTGCGCAGAGTTCTGATCGAGAGTTTTTTGAGCAGATTTTCAAATTTTTGAGGCTGTCAGCTGACAGCTGTCAACCCTAAATGGCACTTAGTATGTGACAGGCAATAGGTTTTGGTGCCTCCGTATGCCTTCTATCTTCCTTCGTTTCACTTCGCTGCTTCGCCCACCACCTCAGGAGATGACAGCGTACCTGCACTAGTCAGCTCTCGCTAACCCTGTCTCTCTTTCTCCGTCTTACTCTTAGCGCTCGTCATTCGTGTCCTTCTGCATGGGGCGAGTTTGATACTGTTGTGTCGTAGTTTTTTTGTTCGCGTGACGATCAGGATTTATGGAGAAAGACGACGACTCGCCAAGTTCCCATGCAGCCACAGACGGCGTAGCAATTCTTACCGCCAACCCTTCGAGCAACGGAACCGGCCTGAGTTGGAAATCGTGTCTGTGTAATTGTGCCACGATACGGATGAAACACACAGGCTCACATGTGACGAGATGAAGATAATCTCAACAGGCTGACGGAAATCCAACAGGCTCACGGGAACGCTGCAGTTATGGTCGGAGACGCGGAGTTATTTAGTCACTGGTAAATGTTGCATCGAGTGCTGTGTGCTCAAACACAATTGTAAAAATCATGAAAAAGCGAAAATAATGCAATGGTGGGGCTGAGTGGTGTTCTGTGGAGGAGACGTCGCTGTCTCAGTATTCAACGCCGGACCCTGTATTTCAAGTCTGTGATCATGCTCGATCATAAATTCCTGTATGGCTCCAGTGCCTTCTCAGCATTGTTGGCGGGTAAGCACCTGGATCGTGTCCAAGTACTGCGGCTCTGGTGGCTTGAGGGATGTACGGGTGCTCGCCGTGCACCCCTGCCGGCAATCTGCTAGTGAAGCTTGGTACCTACTGTGTCCGGGAGATTTTCATCCAGAAGCTGATCTTCCTAGGCTGGAGCTGCTGCTACTCCTGTGCTAGCCCTCAACCACTGGTGCTCCTACTCGGCTCCAGTGTGGGCCATTAACCACCCTGCCCGATTTCGCACTGTTGCTATTCCACACCGTCAGCATTTAACTCTGAGGTCAGACCTTGATCCCTCGCACCATATGCTATCTGTCTGTCTGCCTCTCTCTCACACACAGATGTGCACGCATACACACAAACACGCATGCACACACACACGCATGCACACACAGTGACACAAACATACACATGGCCAACTTCTCTGTGTTTGGTGATCATCATCTGTTTTCTGATGTGCAAGCTCACCTCTGATGCCGATTACTTCCTTACTTAGACCCGGTCTGCTATTAGACCAGTCTGCTCTCCCTTCACTCGCTTGTAAATCCTACTTGGAGCAGTAAGGTTGTGTCACTGCTCCTACTGATGTCATTGTTGTGAAAGCAATATCATCGCCATTGGTGGTAATTTTCCACTGTGCATGAATCATTAACAATCATCATCTATGTGTCACGGCCTAACCATCCTCGTAACTCCCCTCATCATGACTAGTGCTGTACCGTTGAAACCTACTTTGCTTCAGTGTATATTCGCTCCAAAGCTCTTGTTTTGTTGCATAGTGATCTGACGCAGTGTGCTATAGCCTATCGGGTAATATGGATAAGATTAGTATAGTCGGCATCGCCTATCGAGTGACCAGGTACATGTATAAGGATACTAGTACATGTATACCGGCTTAACGATATCGGAGCACAAATAGCACTGTGTGTGCAATATTCCTTTCTAAGCTCACGCTGTGCGGTGCAGATAGGTCATATGTCGTTGCCAACTTGCCGCATGTGCATGTGCAGCAGGAAGGCACCACATGTCGACTACTACTTATACTGTACAGCATTGTGTGCTTACATGCATCTACGGCCTTGTGGATGCAATTGAGTCTCACATACATGTGCATGAAATATTGCTTGTAGTGCGGCATCAGTTAACATACAGTGGCTAAATATTTTTCTCGCAATAATGACCGTATTCACCACAAGTGTGTTTATGTCCAGAGCCAACTCAAGTCCTGTATTATTTATGACCATGACAACAAGACTTCCGGGCTGAAATTCTTCTATGACAGGCATGAACACTTGCCTTACAATTGTTCGTGATTGTACGAAGTACATATTCGCTGTTGCATCAATTTTGCACCATTTACATTGTAGTGCCACTAGTGGTACCACCTGCATGCGTATTGAGTCAAACAAGGTTACCTCTGTATAATTATGCTTATCGTGGCTATCAAGAGCTTCGATGCAAATAATTCCCAGCTGACGAATGGTGTCCAGCTTGTGTTCAGCTCAGCTGGCACTCACAACTCATAATAATTGCGTTCTAGACGCCAGATGAGATGTTTTAGCTACAATGTAGACACAACGTCCGTGTTCAAGAAAGCCGTCACTTCATCTTCTGTCCATCCTCAATAGCACGCTCAAGCAAATACGTCTGAAACACAGTAGCGACAATCCGACAGCGGCGACACGCCGTCTTCTCCGAATGAGATTCTACCGTTCTAATTCAGATTCCCCCAAAAATGTCGAAATAAATAATAGATTTCCACCAAGCTCGCTAGAATCTTGCGAACCGTCAACATGCAGGCATTTCAAGTGTTCGAGCGTGCGTAGATTCTGCTCAGCGGCTCAAGAACATTCGCCAAGCGAAAAAAAGTCGATGAGAAAGACGTAATGGTGGACGAAATTACGAAAATCGGAAGAAGGTATTCGACCCAGTTCGACTATCCTGGACTGGATTGGCAACGTCCAACAATCGGATTCGTATTCTATGGGGTCTCATGAGCTCGTGTGCCAAAGGGCGTTTAGTTGGAGCTTCAGTGCATCACCTTCGCCGAAAGAAGCCCTTTCTGAGATTTGGCCGATGGACTAGTAGATCTCCCATGTCTTCTGCGCCGGCTGGCTTCAAATCCTGTTCTTTCTGTGCGGTGCCCGGCATCTCGCATGATCTCGGAGGGTCATTCATGGTCATGGCATGCGCCGAGCTAGTCCTCCTTCTGAGTGCTTCAAAGGCTACTAATAGTAGTGAGGTTTTGCATTCCGAAATTCGGCAAAAAGATTCGGCACGCGGGAGCGAGGTCGAAAATGCACACGAAGATTCGGCATGTTTGTTCGGAAAAAGCTCACTTTGCCGAAAATATTTTTCGGATGAATTTTCTTGTAGAAGAGCGCTAGCGCGTGATTTATTCAAAGAGGTTTCTTATCTCGGCATCGCTTCGCCTCCGTCTTTGGCGACATCAGCATCGTCAGCTACCTCTGATTGCTCCTCTGAGTCCTCTCCACTGCCTGTCTACTCTCTTTCGCCTGGACTGGAGTATCCTCACCGTCATCTGTGTGGCTGAAAAGACTATGGCGATACGCATAAAATTTGACTTGGCCATGGAGTTGGTTTTTCTGAGGTGACTGGGGAGGCAGGTTTGGCCCTCGACTCTTTGGGCGATCAAAGTTCGTTGGAATCAGCAAGAAAAGGAGCACGGGACAGGACATTGCTGATGCTGGGGCTCACGAAATGAAAACACATCATTTTCGACTTGCAAAACAAACGTTGGTGCGAAAATTCGGCATTTTGATGTTCGACAAATGACCGAAGAACGCCGAACCGAAATTCGGAATGCAAAACCTCACTAGTAATACGCTACTAATACATGCGCCTTATCCATACTACGTAACCATGGTATCATAGTTCAGGAATCCGGCCACAACGCCTTCACAAATACATACGATGACATAACAAAGCCCTAAACAATATTTGCCTAGCCTGTTCATGGTTCAGGGGCAGCACGCGGCCTTCATCCGATGCAGACTTGTACTTGTCACTGTAACCATGGTAACTACGCTGTACTGTCTTTTCTTGGCTCCATGATCATCTCATGATGCCTATTGATGGCATGAATCATGATGTCTGCTACTGTACTGTGCTAGGGTCAAGCCAATGCGAGCACGTGCTCTGGGATGACTGGAATCAAAGCTTCCGATGCCGGAGTTCTACTATAAAATTATACGTAGATCTGCTATGCCTACTACAGTCGTCCCTCTCTAATCCGGCACTTTATAATCCAGCACCCTCGATAAACCAGCACAATTTTCAGGAGCCAAAATGTCCTCTTCATGCACATTGCAGCAGTAAATCGGATTTGTTAATCCAGCACCCTCCCTAATCCAGCAGATTTTAGTGGCACAAATGGTGCCGGATTATAGAGGGACCACTGTACTAGTACTGCTCCGGCCGCCGGACTTCAAAATCTTGTTCGTTCTATGCAGTATCTCGCACTAATCATGATAATGACGGAATGTCATGCGCCGAGCTACTACTAGTACTAGTAGAATCTATTACCCGTACTCGCGCGGTTAGAACCTCCTCTTGAATAGTGCCCTAGTCTCCAAAAGCCAGTGAAAAATAAAGCCCTCTCTTGAATAGTGCCCCCCCCCCAACCGGTCTTGTAACCAAGCCCATGTGCAAGTTAATTTGGTGTTCTTTTGCTAATGTTCTTGGCCATTGATGCGTTCATTCTTCTGCCGGCTCACTTCTGTGCCGCCTGTTCTGCCTTCGTGCCAATTCTGAGGCACGTAACCGCACCTGCACAAGGTCTCAAGTCTCGCTTGGACTTGTACTGCCACGAGCCTCCTCTCGATTTGGTTATTGTATTCCTCTCTTTCTTATCTAGCCGCTGACCGCTGAAACTCAGTTCCGGCATCGGTCCGCCTCGCTGCTTCACCAAGTCAATTTCGTATCGCAATCCTAGATTGGCTAGGGTACCCGTAAGGCGACCATAGGTCTGTAAGGACTGCCCTAGAGAAATATGAATAAATATTATACTATACTATTGCTTCGCAGTGGTGTTTTCAGGGACAAAATTGCAGGTCTTGTTCCCGTTTCTGTGGAGTCGTGAGCGTTTACAGTACACCTTAGGCTGAGCCGCTCTGTTATTTTTTGTTTTCTGCTGGATGACGCAAATGTACCAGCAATGAAAAAAATTAATAGTGCCCTCTCTTGAATACTGCCCCATCTGTGATGGATATTGAAAAAATAGTGCTCCAGGGGCACTAATCGCGCGAGTATGGTACTACATGCTACTAGTACATCTACCATGCAGCACATAATGTAGCGACTCTCCTCCTCCGGGGACAAAAATAATTAAAAAGAATCATTACACTACCTTTCATTCCTTGTCACTAAACTGTTTTTTCTTGGCTGCATGTTTGCTGGGGTCCAGCCAATGTGAGCGCGTGCTGCACTCAGCAAGTGTCAGAGTTAGGGAATCTGGGACCTGAATGACTGAAGCTGCATGCATGGTTGCATGGTGGAGCGAGCAGTCCAGTAAATTATTAATCATTGTACAACACACAAAAGGCACAACAGAGGTTTAAAGAGCTTGTTGCTGGAGCGACAAACTCTGTAATAAACCTCTTTTGTGCCTTTTGTGTGCAATACCACAATGTACATGTAGTGGTTCACGTTATCAGTAATTGTGTTGAGTCTTTACCGCTAGCAGAAAGACGTTTTCCTCCTTGTGATCATTGTGCAATGTACATGATTGTATACATGTATCTGCCGCATGATAATGTATGATCACGTGGTCGGATGATGTCGTAATGGAGATTGTTCAGAAAATGATCTCCTGATTTCGATTGACCTCTGCAGGTAGGACAACGCTTTTTTTCTTTTTCTTTTTTTTTTTTTTTTTTAAAATACCGAGGTACACAGTCGAGCAGATTATGTAAATGTACATGATTGTACATATGATAACCTTACACTGGTTAAACTCCAGTATTAGATAAACCTTGTCACTGTTTCCGAACACAGTGTCCTCCACCTTGTTTCATGCTATCAATCTAACAATTGCATGATTGTACATGTACAAGTACATGAGGTGCTGAGTGATAATGTATGATCACGTGGTCGGATGATGTCGTAATGGAGAGTGGTCAGAAAATATTAATAATCTCGTGATTTCGATTGACTTCTGCAGCCAGCAGGTAGGACAACGCTGTTTTCTTTTTTCTTTTTTTTTCTTTTTTTAAATACTGAGGTACACAGTGGAGCAGAGAAGGTAATGAGAAGACCGAACCAATGACAATACATGTACATGTACAATCATGTCATTGTCATATCTGGAGACGAATCAGCGAATCAGCGTGCTGGTGAATTGGGTCTACCTCCCCCGACAGTGGGTCTCGGGTTCAGCGGCAGGATTGTCTGGATTCGTTCTGCTTTTTTAAAATTGCACATACTACTGTAGTCACAAGAACAAAGCAGGAGGAAGGAAGAAGAAAATAGGAAATGTTGTGTTGTCGGCAGCTTCATCAGAAGAAGAGTTCTCTCAGTGAATGCAATCAGTCATGGGAACAATACAAATATGTGTACTAGTAACTACTGCTTGACTTGTTAACCTGTACTCGAAGTACATGTACATTGTACCTGCCATAGGCCTTGACAGATTATGCTAGCATAATTTTTCGCACAATTCCTACCAAAATCGAATAATCGCATAAGTGCTCCCATAACCTCAATGCAGAGACCGGACGGCAGTATTGCTCATGATACTAGGTACATTGCAAACTTGCCCAACGTGCATTTGTACCGCTGTTGCACCTAGTGACGACCCACAATGGTGCGTGCCATCTCTCGCGGAACACTCTGCTATTCTGTCCTCACTTGATTCCTTCCAGACCTCCCCATCCACAGTTAGGACCGTCATTAACAAGTTGAAAATCAATAAATAACCTGGTTTTGCCGGTCTTCCCAATGAAGTTCTTAAACGTCTGGCACCCTCAATTTCGTCTCCTCTCTCCACCTTCTTCAAAATCTCCTTAGCAAGCGGCGTATACCCACTTGTTTGGAAGTTTGCTGTTGTCACTCCCATTTATAAGAATAAAGGCTCTCGTCAGCACACTACCAATTATCGCCCCATTTCGCTGCTACCAAGTTTGTCGAAAGTATGTGAACGTGTTGTTTACAATATTCTGTATAAACATGTCTCAACCGGCGCTTTCTCAGTACCAGTCTGGCTTCTATCGTGGGGACTCGACCTCGCTACAGCTGACCCGCATTGTCCAGGAGCTGTACACTCAGCGACACCAAAGGCGCCATCAAGGTCTCTGCTTCTTCGACTTGGCCAAAGCATTCGATTCGGTATGGCATAGAGGGCTGATCGCAAAACTACGATCGTGCTATCGCAGGATCATCACCAAGGCTATTATCACACGTGTCTCTTCCGACATTGCTGCTGCTGTTGTGCCGCATCAGCTATGTGTTGGCAATCCCTCGGCTTGTGAGGCTGCCACTATCTCAGTGCAGTCTCAATATTTCAGTGTGGAGACTGAGGCAATTCTCCTCATTGATGCGTCCAAAGCATTTAATGCAATTAATCGCAAAGCTGCTCTGCATAACATCAGCCACCTATGTCCTCCAATGGCCAACTTCATTGCCAATACGTATGGTGCACCCATCCCGCTACTTCTGTCTGGCGGCGGCATGATTTAGTCTCGGGAGGGCACGTGTCAGGGTGATCCCTTGGCAATGGCCATGTTCGCGTTAGCAGTGACACCTATGGTTCGTGACCTTTGGCAACATCACGCGGATATTCAGCAGTGCTGGTATGCGGATTACGGCGAGGCTGGTGGTCGGCTGTGGGTAGTTCATGCGTTTTGGCGTGACATCACCTCCCTTGGTCCACAGTATGGACACAATCCAAATGCTGCTAAGACTAAGTTACTAGTCAAGCCTGGATTGGCGGAGGAAGCAAGGATCTTGTTTGCTGACACACCAATTGATATACGGAGTGATGGTGCCCGTTATCTGGGTGGCGCAATAGGCACGCAGGAGTACATCACTGGAAGTCTGTGACGTCACGTGGCATTGTGGAGTAAGGAGGTACGTGCGTTGGCATCGTTTGCCAGGACGCAACCACATGCGCGGCTTACAGTGCTTTTACCAGAGGCCTGCGTAGGAAGTGGCACTATCATCTGCGATCTCACAAAGACCCAGAATCTGCGTGTTTTGATGAACTGGATAGTGTCATTGGAAGAGACCTGATTCCGGCCCTCACTGGTCGTCCCAGCCTGTCGGATACTGAACGCAAACTGTTGGCACTGCCTGTCAGGTTCGGTGGCCTCGCCATCCCAAGTATTGCCCAGGACGCCAGTGAACAGCGAAGAGTGAGTCTGAGGGTGACGCGGCCCATTGCGGACATTATAGAGTGCAAATCTGATGCTGCTCCGCCGGCCATCGTTATTACTCAGGCAGGGGCTCTCCGCAGGGGTGAGCAGAAGTTGCGTGCGTCTGCATTATCGTCAGTTGCAGGCGCACATGTCCCTGGGGCTGTGCAATCAGCAGAGGTTGCTGGTGGAATGTGCTGCTGACCCTGGGGTTTCAAGCTGGCTGACTGCTGAGCCCCTGGCAGAGAGTGGCTTTTTTCTTAACAAGGTGGAGTTTGTTGACGCATTGTCATTACGATATGGCTGGCCCTTGCGGGACATTCCAAGCTCGTGCGTGTGTGGTGCGGACCTCAGCGTCGATCAGCGGCAACGTTCCCTACTGGGGGGTACCCCACTCTCCGGCACAATGCTCTGCGTCACCTGATTGCCGAGGCCATGGATGCGGCCATCCCGATGTGCGAATTGAGCCTCCTTAGCTCCCACTCGAGGGTGAAGCGCTCTCTGGTGCCACGACTAACCGGCGTCGGGAGACTCGTCTGGATATCTGTGCAAGGGGCTTCTGGTCTCGGCAGCAAGACGCATTCTTTGATGTTAGGGTGACTCATCCTTCAGCGTCCTTGCTGTCGAGAGCGGTGGTTCTTGCTCAGCTAACCAGGAATGAGCAACAGAAGAAGAGAGCATACCTGCAGAGGGTAATACATGTGGAGAGAGGTGCATTCACGCCCTTGGTTTTTGCTACCAATGGTATGTCAGGGGCGTCGGAACCGGTGCGGCAGGTGCGGCCAAAGCCGCACCAATAATTTTGGAAGTTTTTTTATTTTTATTTTTTTTTAAACATTTTCAACCTTGTTGATGGCTTGTCGACTCTTGTACAGGTACCATATTTTACGTCGACAATGCGGTGTGTCATGAGCATGCATATTCTTATTTCTCATATTATTCGGTAGCATTAAAAATATGGCCTTTTAGGCCCAATTTTCAAAAAAAATCACGGGGGAGGACCCCCGGACCCCCCTCTCACACTTTCGCCGCACCAATGTTAAACTGCTTCCGACGCCCCTGTATGTGCAGCCAGGAGTGTTCAGGTGCCCTGAAGAATTTGGTTGGCTTAATTATCAACAAGCATCCTGATTTACATTATTCAAGCGTTATGGCAAGATTGAGGTGCTGTATCTCTTTCTTGCTATTTAAATGGTTTGTAACGTGTTTTCGTGGATGCAGGGCTTCCTATTTGCGTCACTCGTTTGCAGGCGTGCTTGTTAAAATATTATTTTTCCTTGTTAATAATAACGACCTACTTCTTGCGTAGGGATGAATAATTATCCGATCAACGATGGGAATTAACCGTATTGCGTGACTGATCCTTTCAATGTTCTAATCTTTCAAGTGACGTTTCCTTTTCTACCTGGACGCCTCCTTGTTTTCTCTTTCCTCTCTAGCTCCTCTCTTGTACCTTTTTATTTAATTTTTATTATCATTATTTATTTATGGATTCCCCAAAGGTCGAGGCCTAAGTCGAGGGGGTCTCCGTTCATGGCTTACTGGGAATATATCTGCAAATTTAGAACATTATAGATTGAGAAGAGGAAGGGTTATAACAAATGCGTACTGTAGAAATCAGCCATATCATTCGTTACTATGTTATAGAAACTCTGGAAGGAATGAAACCAGCGGGTTCGAAGCGGGTGTTGGCAAAGATGGTACGGACACGAGACACAAAGCAATGACAATTTTGGGTGGTTCTAATGTCAGTGGGGGAAGAATTCCAGGTGTCAGCGGTAACCCTCCCCCCCCCCCCCCCCTTCTTGCTATTATTCACTTAAATGTGGGGCTTTGAATAAAACACGTTGACTACTCATACAGTGACTATGCTGCACTAGGCACCGTTCGACTGCGGAACCCCTAAGCAGTCAAATATAAGCATTCATTTTAGCCCTAAGGAGTGAAATATGCAGGAATATACAGTTCCAAGAAGAAGAGAAAAGCACGTGAGTCTGTCAAGTCGACACCTCTCGTCAGTACTGCTGGCAGCCACGAGAGTCCCAAGAAGAAGAGAAAAGCATCGCTGTCTACTTCCCTACCGGACATCGCCAGCACACCGTCCAGGGACGGCGGTGACTCCAGCGGTGGCGAACTGGACCTGTCGGATCTTCTCGCTGACGGTAATGCCGTGTCTTCTGCCCCGCCGGCGCTTTGTCGTCGACGGAACGTCTCCATAGGGAACGTCTGGACAGGGAAGAGGAAAAGGCCGTGTCGGTAACAAAGCATCCTCACTCCGGTGTCAAAACTATGAAGATGGACATGAATAAAGGAGCAGTGGCCCGTGGTAGGAAATCTGCGACCAAGTCGATACCGCCCAAGGCGGGATTCGATCCAACTAAGTAACTGCACGCCGAAAGTGACTTTGGTCTTGGAGATGCATCATCATGGTAGTTACTAAGTTAGATCATGTCAGTGCAGCCTGAAAGGTATGATGTCATACTAAGAACAAATGATGATGTCATCATGATGTACAGATGATGTCAGCATGGCCTCTATTTTCTCGTATTCTCAGTTCTCACTTTAAATGTCTGTCTATGACTATGATACATGTACTTGGAGGTACATAATAATAAGGAGGCACAGCTTTATTGCGCAAGCTGATGCTCTGAAGCTATTTCTGCTAGCATGTCATTGTCATGTTCTCCTTTTGCCTGTTATTTCCGCGGGCAAGCCTTGAGCGCGCGTGCGTGCGTGTGTGTGTGTGTGTGGGGGGGGGGGGGGGTAGTGTGTATGCCCGTACTCCGCAGTGCACGTTGGCCTGGACGCGTGTCGTCAGGGGAACAACAAACCCCAACTGGCATGTGGATGTGAGCGATATTGTCCATACGGTTTAGTACTGTATTACAGTATATAGCACAGCGATGCTGTGGCGTCCAGTGGGGGGTTTGAAATGTCTATGTTGTGTCGAGTTTGCGTTCAAGCAAAGGTCGCCAATATCAACAGTTTGTACAGCCTTCAAGATCCCCAAAGCCCTGCAAATGTCACAGGTGGTCTTTTCACCAAGGACACTGGAAAGACAACGGATGTGTACGAGACTCGTACTGAATGTTGATGACCTGGCCATGCCACTGAAGGCTACTGTATACCGTAGTGTCTTGTGTAGAAGCCTAATGTCTCATAAATTATAGAAGCTTGTTTTGAATACAAGCCTCATCTTCTAGATACACTGTCGGCACAGTAGCCTGGTTTTAGTGTTGACACACATAGAAATACCTGGTTTGAATAGAAGCCTAGCCATTGTATTGGCTTCTATAGGAATAGGCCTGGCTATTCACGACATTACGGTAACTGTCCATCTGCTTGCTTTCTCGACTCGGTCTTCGGAAAAGACTTTTGAAGTATTAAATTAAATTGCAAAGTGAGTCGCTAGTGCAAGTGCAGCGCTTTGCCGGGAGTAGTCCGCGGCTTCACCAAAAGCATCTCAACTGATGCAGACATCTACCATATTTATCACCATAAATTTGACCATCGGAGTATAAGCCTCATGCACCCCCCCCCCCTTTTTGGGTGAATTTTGAGTGTTCAAAGTGCGGCTTATACATTTACTCCAGAAAATACGGTCATTATGTAACAGTATCATAAGCATGGGTACCAAGCACTCACCAGGTCACTAGCAGTGCTTCACCCATATAGGTAGGTAGGTAGGTACATTTTTATTTGAATTCGCAGAACCAAACGGGCGGTGTCGCCCAATTACATGGAAGCGAATGGAAACAGTAAAATATTGTAGGAAATAGCCTAACACGATAGCATCAACCAGCTACTACAGTACACTGCACTCTGAACATTTATACCGATCACACATACCGTACTGGCAATATATGTTGCCGCAGTGAGGCCATGAAGCATTACATTGGCACATGTTTGCCGCACGCAGGGCGTTACATGCAAAGTCGCACAGGAGCCGTTACACAAGTTTCTATATTGCCGCAGTCCTTTTTTTGCTATTGCCGCATCACTTTTTTGCTATTGCCGCATCATTTTTTTGCTTTTGCCGCATCATTTTTTCTTGTGCAGTGCAAACTGCAATGAAAAGATCGCCGCACCCCGCCGGACGCGCGTTACGAACTCAACGAAAATTTGTCGCACTAGCCTGGTCGCGCGTTACGCCGCACCCCCCTGCGTTACGCGTTACGCGGCAACATATATTGCCAGTACGGTAATTTTTTTTATTTATTTTTTTATACGAAAGTCCACTATATTCCCGAATATGCGCGAGAAGTGGTGGCGGGGCCAGGCTGCTCTGCCGACCTCAAAGGTCTCGGCGTCTACGCAGACAAAGCGCGCCATAATGCAGTAAAACCATGTAGAGAGGAGGAAGAGGGGAAATGAATAATAGTGAGAAACAAGGACAATGGGTAGATGGTCGTGAGAGAAGCAGAGTGAAAGACAACGTCACATTGTGGTAAGGGGGGGGGGGGGGAGGATGCTAGTGAGGCACTGGTCTAAACCGTTTCATAGGGCGTCGGTGGCTGCTTGCCAGTTCAGGTGCAGCAGATACTTGTTGCATTTTTCTTTGAATAATTGGAGCTGGCTGGGTTGCGGCCGTGCTGGTAGAATGGTCGCTGGTATGCTGTTCCACAAGGGAATAATGCAGTCTGGGTAGGAATCCTGGAGGCTGCTACGAATGCGCACGGGCAGCGTCGACTTCAGCTGGAGTGGGTGGCAGTGGGCAGTCTCCGTGGCTAACCTAGTGGATCGACCACCCACTGGGCGGGGATTGGCTGGAGGTGGGAGGATGGGCTTCAGGGGGCTTGTTGTTGGAAGGTAAGACAGCTTGAACGTGAACGAAAGCGCAGCAACCAGTCGGCGGTGTTTCAGGCTGGGGAGCCAGGCGCCTGGGCCAATCACCTTCAGTGCCTTGTGCTGGATTTTGTCCAGTCTGGATGTACCTGACCCCATCCACACCAGGCAGCAGTATTCCATTGTTGGCCGCACGAAGCCTTTGTAGACTGCCGTGCGGCCGCTGGAGTCCAACAGGGGCGCAACCTTTCTCAGGAAGTGTAGGCGTTGGGCAGCCTTTGAGGCCACGGCCCGGACGTGTGCTGCGTAGGACAGTTGCGAGTCGAATGCTATGCCCAGAAGTTTAATTTCCTTCTCTTCAGGAACAGTCACTCCATTGAAGAGCACTGGTGGGAACGCTGGGGGAGGCTTGCGGTGGTCGATGATGAGGGCCTGAGATTTGGATGGCTCGAAGGTGACCTTCCACTTGGAACCCCAGTGGGAGACGGCGTCCACTGCTTCCTGGAGTTGTGCTGCAGAGTCGGATATGCTGGCGGTGGCAGAGATGCACTGATACAGTGTCGTGTCATCTGCATACGTGGCAAGCTCAGCACCAGCAGGCAAGGTGTCCTCGCAGTCATTCACGTACAGGAGGAATAACGTTGGTCCAAGGATGCTACCTTGTGGTACCCCTGCTTGGATATGGTGCAGGGAGGACTCTTGGCCGCCCACAACAGCCTGCAGGCGCCGGTTGTGCAGGTAGCTTTCCAGCCATCCGAGAAGCGGGCCGTCTAGACCGTACACGGAAGCCTTATGCAGCAGGCCAGCATGGCTGACTTTATCAAAGGCGCCTGCTATGTCTATCGCCAAAACATGGGCGGCTCCTCCAAGGCCGGCTGCTCGGGACCATTCACAGTGGAGCTTGGTTAAGACGTCGGCTGTGCTCAGGCCCTTTCTGAACCCGAACTGTTTCGCAGAGATGACATTGTGGGACTCCACGAAACTGGTTATCTGACGATTGACAATTGTTTCCATCACTTTGGATATGATAGACAGCAGAGACACAGGTCTGTAGTGTTGAGGCAGGTTCTTGGATTTCTTCTTGTGAATGGGTGTGACTCTAGCTGTCTTCCAGGATGTCGGCATAACCATGCTGTAGAAGCTAAGGGAGAACAGTTTGGAGAGTGGCTTACTTAGGGGGTCGGCACACATCTTCAGAACTCGTGCGGGAATGCAATCCGGTCCAGTAGCTTTCGATGCATTTAGGCGGCGGAGTTCTCTCTTGACAGTGGCAGGGCGGAACCGAACCGTTGAGAGCTTTTCAGCCGTGCGCTTTGTAACGTGGGGGAAATCAGTCGCTGGTTGGTTCGCGGGGAAGTCGTCGGCGCCCAGGCTGCACTTTGAGGCGAAATACTGCCCAAAACACTCAGCTTTTTCGGCATTCGATACGCATTCCAAACCAGGCTGCGGCGTAAGAGTTGGGATGGACGTGTTTCTGCTGCTGCCACCTGCTTGCTTGATGGTAGACCACCACGAGCGGTCACTCAGGCTAGCTTTGGAGAGCTTAGTACGCAGGGTAGCCAGGCGGGCCACCTTGGCATGCTGGAGGATGTCATTACAACGTAGAGTGGCTGCTGAGGCTGTCTGCCGCGCTGCTGTTGACTTCTGCCGTCTGGCAGTAGCCCAAGCCCTCTCTTTTGCTTTTATGGCATCCGTGCACTCAGGGGTCCACCAAGCTGGATCCGTCGGCCGGGATGTGAGTTGCCGGGATGGGATGAAACGTGACATACCCTGGAGGATAACTTCGGTGATGTTGGCGCACGACTCATCAGCGCTGGTGGTGAAGGCAGTTGACCAGTCATAGGCTAGGAAAAAGTGACAGAGGCGGTTCCAGTCTGCTTGGTTGTACCGCCAGACAGTGCGTGTGGTTTTTGGTTCACGGAACGCAGAGATAGGGAAGTCCATGGTGAGGACAGCGTGGTCAGAGGACCCCAGTGGGGCATGGCATTTCACCTGAACGGGTTCACTGAAGTCAGACATCACAAGGTCCAGGGTGTTGTCTCCACGTGTGGGGATGTTGACATGTTGCTCCAGGCCATGAACATAGCAGAGTTCCTCGGCTGCTTCTCCTGCCGAGGTAGTCTTGGTGCTCCCTAGCCATGCTGCATTGTGGACATTGAAGTCCCCTGCGAGGATAACATAGTCACCGTGGCTGCGGGCCTCATCTAGGTGGGTATCAAGGTATTCGATCAGCTCGGTGTCTGTCCCGGCTGTGGAGCCTGATCGGTAGAGTGCACAGATAACAATCTTGGACCGGCTAGCTGTTGATACAGATATCCATATCACTTCGTGGTGCTCTGTGCTGAACCGGTCCAGGTGCTGGAAGGCCATGTTTGATTTCACCCAGATGGCAACTCCGCCTCCATGAGCGTTTCTGTCATGTCGGATTGGAGGAGCGTATCCGGACAGACAGACCTCACTGTCAGTGACCTTTGCGGTTGAGAATTTTGTCTCTGTAACAGCGATGACATCAGGTGAGGAGCACTTTGCAACATGTGCAAGTTCACCAAGCTTTGACTTTAGGCCAAAAGCATTGGTGAGTAGGAGCCTGAGGAAGCGCTTCATTGGTGACCATGTAGGTCATGTTGTGGCGCAGATCCGTTTGATCTCTTCAGGTCTCCAGCCTCTGGTGGGGAGAGGTGGGAGTTTCTCCGTTTTTGGCCACCAGGCAGTGGAGTGGAGATGATGTCTGCCGGTGGTGGTGGCGGCGGTGGTGGCGGCGGCGGCGGCGGGGAGGAGGTTGAGCCCTGCTGCTGTTGTTGCTGTTGCTGTTTAGTCAGAACACTGGCAGAGGTGCTGCTTCTGCTACTGTGGCAGCGACTGCTGGTGCTGCCCTCAGGGCTGGTTTCAGAGAACCTCCATGGCCTGCAGTATAGGGGTCTTGGCCAGAAGTTGGGCGCTGTAACTGTGGAGAATGAAGTGGCATCGATGGTCACTCTGGCGGAAGCACGCCCACTTTCTGACAGCCATACACTGCAGGTGTGGACAGGAATAGAGGCGCCCAGAAACTCACTCCTGGTTTTGATAAATTGCCTGAAGTGGCTCTCAGTGCTATCTGTGGCGATATTGCCCACGTACACTACGGCACGCTTGTTCTTGGGTGGTTCTGAGGAGACAAGCTTCCATGAGTCATCCTCGATAACATGGAAGATTGGCTTGCCGTTGGACTCTGTCACATCTGTCTGAGACTTGGACTCTGTCACATCTGTCTGAGACTTGGACTCTGTCACATCTGTCTTGGGCTGTGACTCAGAACACTCTGCCTTTGCCAAGTCACCGCTTCCCTGGGCCTGGGGGCCGTGGGGCTTTCGATCCGCGCTTGTGAATGTGACGCCAGTACGTGATACGGTGCTGCTGGGTTCCATGTGAGCTGCAGCTTGCTTGGCGCTGCGTTTGCTGGCACGGGTACTACTGGTACTACTTTGCGTACGATGTACGTCTGCTTGAACTGGTGAGCTGTTTCTCGTCGTCTTCGACTGCATCCAGGCAATGGCGGAGTTTTTTGAAACAACTAACTCTTCCTTCAAATCTTTTACTTCCGCTGCCAGCTCACCAATTTTGCGTTTCATCCGCGCTTCGCGATCAGCAGACTCGGTCGCGAACTTTGCCAGCGTTTGCATCACTGCAAGGAGACCCTGCTCAATCCCCAAGAGGGTGCAAAGCAGCTTCGTCACGGCCTCAGCAGAGAGCTCGCCCATGGCGAAGGGTTCCTGCCTGGCCCTACCTAACTATCTAGACTATCCTACACTATTTCTACTACTACTACTACCCACCTAGCTATCTCCAGTCCGGCCTGATGCCGGCTGGGATGTCCAAAAAAACGAAAAGCTACGAGCTTGAAAAACGCGTGCCACACTCGTAGCTGCAAAAAAAGGAATGGTGATGTGAGTAGTGACTTCTCGGGCCCCGGTCGCTACAAATGGTAACAAGAGTCCATAACCCAAGAGTATGCAACTGTGATTATGGGTGCATGCGTGGCGCGCTGCCTTCATTACGTAACTTGCCTTCATCACGCTCTGAAAGCATGCATTCAAACTCTCAATTTCTCGCACGAGCCCATCCGTTTTTGCTCTATTCGTTCCAGTACCTACACAATCTCTGAATTCTGGCGCGTGAACTCCAGTTCCGTACGAAAGTTCATTTCAAACTGGAGGGGAAAGTGCGGTGTTTGATTTTCCGCAGTGCGCGGACTGCAGCTGAATGATGTAATGAAGGCAGCGCGCCGCGCATCTGGCCCATAGAAAAGAGATCACAGTTGCATACTCTTGGGTTATGGACTCTTGATGGTAATAATTATGCAGCAGCAGAACTTCATCATACGTTGTCAACGGCAACCATGCACCATACATGTATGATTATACTAGATATTGCAGACTGTTGGGGCGGGGGGGGGGGGGGGGGGGGGGGAGCAGTGAAGCAAGAAGGACTCATGAGTCACTTTGAGTGTGTGTGTGTGATCCCCGGTAGCCTAATCGGTAGGGCACTGTCCCGGAAAGACAGGGGTACTGGGTTCGAATCCCGCTCGTGGATCCTACTTTTGCAAAATAGAGTAGTAGGAAGGATCTCCCGGCGGGATTTGAACCCTGCGCCCCTGTCTTTCCGCTACAGTGCCCTACCGATATCATTCCCGGGGATCGCACACAACCGTGGCTCCTTCTTGCTACACTGCTCCCACGACCCACCGTACCCTCCCCCCCCCCCCCCCCTACCGGCGGCGGCGAGTAGGTATGGGTGGTGTGAGTACACAGCCTGTTGTGGTGGGGAGCAGTGCAGCAAGAAGAAACCACGTCACGGGTGTATGTGATCCCTGGTAGCCTAGTCGGTACGAGGTAACTGTCCCGGAAAGACAGTGGTGCTGGGTTCGAATTCCGCTAGCGGATTCCTCTCTTGCAACACATACAGGATTTCATTGTTCAGCAGTGGCTATAACCATGACACTACTCACGAGTGTGATTCCCAGCAAATGCGTACAAAGACTACAACTGAACGGGAACTTTTTTGTCTTCCCAGTAAAAGTACTATACTATTAGCGGAAGATTCACACCAGCTTGCCAGGCAGTCCACACCGCACAGGGTGATACTGATCCACAACTGAAGTGCACAGAAGAGCTTGAAAGTGAGAGAAACCGAGTCGACTTTGAAAGGAAAAATATCAGGGTGTGTATATAATTGCATGAGAAAGAGTAAAGTCCAATGACATCATTCAAACCTGGGTTCAATGCACTATGAGGTCATCCAGACCTAGATGATATATCTAGATATCAAAAGCAATGCGGTCACCCAGACCTAGATATCAAAAGCAATGATGTCATCAAGTCTAGGCATAGCATTGTAGCATGGTAGCAAGGCACAAGGTGATGCAGTCCGTTACATGTACAGGTAGGTACATGACTGTCTAACAAACAATAGAGAAATGGTAAAATAGTATTTGTGAACAGCATGATCATGATCAGAGGCAAGGAAACCGAATACTGCGAGTGCATTGTCTGTGTAGGTATTGATATGTACAGGTAATGTAAGGATGGAGTTACTCTAGCATATTACTATAGTATACAGTACATGGGCTACAGAGCAAAGTAGAGAAGATCTGGAAGGAAACACCAAGTTACATCATACAAACATCAGTTAATCAAAAATATCAAGTAAAGAATTTGAGTATGGTAAGGCAGTAGTTCTGTGCCGCCTATATCCTGCTCAAATGTTCATATTCAGGGTGTAGAGGTAATCTTGTGTAGCGAGCACCACTACTTCATTGAGTAGTGCTAGTGATGATACACCATACCCGCCATACCGTACACTGGGCAACTCATAGACGCAATGTGTACGTACATTGTACACAGTACACATAATCTTCTCTGAGGCCCAATCATCCCTGGCAATGACTAGACTATCATCAGACAGTGAACATGCCCGGCTCTGCATCAGGTCTACACCATCTGGTTTTACAGCCTCTTGCCAGTGACCATCATCAGTGTACTGGCGGAAACACCCAGTGTTACCACCAATGATGTACAGTGAACCATAACAGGCTACACGTGAGGCATATGCACAGTGACATGGAAGAGCAGGTAGTAAATGTGAGGGGACAGCAGAGGATTTCCACTGCTGGTTAAGCATTGTGTAACAGCTAACACAGTCGCTCGTACCTGATATATTGGTGAAGCCACCTAGAAGACTAACACTAGTGTCAGTAGCATGTACAACACAGCCACGGTGCTGGCCATGCGCCGGCGGCACCTTTGCTACTTTCACCCCCTGCCTATCATGCTGATTGTACTGCAGTAGAACAGCTTGATCTTGGTTGTCATGACAATACAGGTACAAAACCTGACCATTGCTAGCTAGGGATGGGTATTGAAATGGACCGCCATGACGTGGAAGAGGAAGGTTAGTCCAGCCACGCATGTCTGTAGTCTGCTGGATGCTTGTAATGGCATTATGTCCATTGAGCCAGACAGCAACGAGAGTGTTATTGTGGATGATAAGTTTCGGAGTTTGACCACGCCTGGATTCTGCTTTGATCCACTAGAGAAGACACACACACACACGCACACACAGGCACACCCACACACATACGCACGCACGGACACACACACACACACACACACACACACACACACACACATAAATACACACACACCGTACAGCATAATGCCGTTTGGACAACATAACGGTTTTTTTGCTAAGGGTGTCTACTAACTCGAAACAACTGTACAAAGGAACTTATTACAAACTGCTGTGTCGCTTGCGGGTGGGGTGCTGTGTCAACGTGTCGAGGTCGGCTGGGGAGTGCAGTTTTGGTGTGGGGGTTGATGAAAAAACTTAAAAACTCGTTATATTCGAAAATCTCCAATACGGCTGTTCCTAGTATTCCAAGGATCGGATGCCGGTATTAAAAAAATACACAGACGGAATATGTGCTGTACAGTCTTTTGCCTCCGTTGTTTTGTGTCCATATATAGTATGCTATGTTTTTTTCCTTGATCATCTTGATTTTAATCTGGTTCCTCCTTGGACAATATTATCTGACAATAAAAGTTTGGGGCACCTGGGACATGGACCAGTGGGTGTTTTGATAACGTATTTTAAGTCCGGATGAATTAGTTTGTAAACGGATCTAAAAACAGTGGCATAGACCATGGCTTGCAGGGCATTTCAGATTTCTATCCACTAGCAGGGTTTAATGACCAGCCGGACCCGCTATACTGAGGGAGGACCTGATCCACACAGCAAAATCATGGGGAGGGGGGGGGGGGAAGGAAGAGAAAAATTCCAACCACGTTGTACTATACCTCTCTCTCCATTGTGATGCGCCGAATCTTCTCCGGTGTGATAGTCAGAGAATGTGCGGCGGGTGCAGCAGAGTGCTGTCTAGAACTGTCACCAACCTACACACGTATCCAGGGTAGAATGTGAATAGTGGAAGGTAAGCAACACACACATACACACACACATACACACACATACACACACACATACACACACACATACACACATACACACACACATAATATTATTTTAGTACGCACACGCACATTCAAGCAGATGCACACATACACATACATGATTGTATGTACACATGTACTGCGAGTACACATACATTGCACTTGTACTTGCTCACTGCCAAAAACTGGTCACGTGGTCTTCCCGGGAGAGGGAAGAGAGATTCAAAAGGCATCTTGGAAAGATGACTCAATTGGCTATTGAACCGCCCAACGGCTGACACCCCCTGAAATCCCCAAACTCTCGGTGGACTTGGAAATAATCCAACTTATGGGCTCACTACCCAGCAGTAAGTGGGCGAGGAGAAGGTGCAGAAGAGGATTGACGACATTCGAGCACGCATGCACACACTCACGTGGTGAAAATCAGGGAGCTGTGGCATTTTTGAGGAAATGGAATATTTTTATGCAAAATGATGTGTATCAGGACTCATGGTCGTGCGCACCCGCACATACACTCATTATGCCTGCTCAACAACCCAAACTCCAGCCCAGAATGACCATTCAACCCCCCCCCCCCCCTCCTCCTCCCCCCCCCCCCCAATGATTGCCTGTCTTTGGAGAGCAAGACGTGGTCTCACGCTGCAGCGCAGAATCGGCTAATTTCGGAGTTTCATTCTGCCTGGATTTCTCTACCGCTACAGCCCCTAGTGCACAGCCCTGACTCAAACCCATCTTCATCGTCGGCAAGTTGTGCAGAACTGAGGTGAAAAGGCACTCTTTGGGAGACTGCACTTTGAAGCAGCACATGACCTGCTAGAACGTATGTCAGTCTACGGAATCCGTAAGCTACATGTTCAGAAGGTACTGTCACTCATGTGGCGCTGCCTTCATGGACGTACCAGTCCCACACTTAGAAGCACTCTTCAAGCTGGGCGATGGCCACTCAACCAGGCTCCGAAACACACAACGGCTTGGACACCCCTGTCAGCTGAAGCCATGCTGCGCATTGTTGGCTTGCCTCAACAGACAGCACACTGTGCAACTTTCTAGCACCTGCACTACGATGCATCGTGTCGGCTTCAGAGTTTCGCCTGGCAGTCGTACCCTACTCACTTCAATAATAGGACACTATTCATGGATGACCACTTTGCTAGCTGTACATGTATGTATGTAAAGGATGTTGCCAGCATTGGCAGCAGATTGTGCAGCTGAAACAAACATATGTGACGCAGGGAGCTGGAGATGCATACTCGCATGACTCTAACATTATTAAACATGGAAAATAATCAGTCCTGTAGCCGACATGGGGCCACACCACCACACTTTGCAGCGGGATTCAGGCAAGCGTTTTTAATATTTAATTTTTTAATCTCTTTTCACTTTCTCATTGACTGGGCCAAGGTGAAGCATGCCTTTTGCACTATACACATCAGTTTTGCTCTGGATACGATGTCACATTGTACCCGAGGAAACCAGGCTCCGTCTGTACTACGCCATCGTCACACCAATACTGTTAAGCGCGATGCATAATATCACTTCTGCGACACGATGAGCGACGAGTGATGCGATCGAGAGTTTTTCTGCAAAATTGGAGACTGACAGAGGCTGCACTGGAGAAGCTGAACGCCTTCCACAAACGCCGACAACAGAATTTATTCAGATTTAGGTATCCCAAAATCTTCTCCAACGAAGACCTATATTCCAGAGCACACTCACGCACGCACGCACGGAGGCATGCGCGTGCACCCCCCCCCCCCCCTCCCCCCCACACACACACAACCACTCTCTCATACTACTGTCCTCTGCCATTTCCGGATGCTGGATCATGGCTTGAGGATGCTTTCAGACACCCTGCCACAACAGACAATGGACAACTACTTCTGTTTAAAAGAAGTAACCGATGTGCGTGGACACCCGAAATCGAAACTGGCCATGGCAGTAAAGGCAAGCGCTGCTCTCAGAGACATGCCACTGAAGACCGTGAATGATCTCAGTGAGCTGAGACAACATGCTTTGTACAAGCAATCATGTAGAACTCTTAGCCTGAGCTGATTTGGTTCACGCATGCAATGCACGGAGTAGTTGTTCCCAGACAGAAGCAGTCCAGGCATCATGACTTTGCGCATAATTATGTCGTTATGCTGCTTCATTACGCGCCCTGTTCTATTCTCATTATTCTTACTGCCAACACCAATCAAGATTATTCCGCTTACACTAGAAACTGGAGTGCTCCTGGTGGCTCCGGTTGCCGCACTAGAAGTCGATCTTCCGCTAGCACTGGCCATTGCTGATCGGCCAGAGTCACTGCCACTTCCCGAACTCTGAAATGTAAAGAACGGCATAAGCATGTACATGTACACACATTTACACATCCACCACCACCCCCCCCCCCCCACACACACACACACATACACACACACACACACACACACACACACACACACACACACACACACACACACACACACACACACACACACACACACACACACACACACACACACATACACACATGCACACATACACACACACACACACACACACGTCAGTGTACGGTCGCAAAGACTTGCACACATGTACATACATCCAAACACACACAGAATAAGAGCTGACGGTCGGCTGTGGGGTGTGCAATATGGCTGTCCTCAGCTGACCCTACACTACTTATGGCTGATGTGAAGTGTGAGAAAGAATCAACATTGTCGACATCTCCACCACTGGGGTACATGCAAGTTTGCAGGGTCTGTCAGCGTAGAAACATCCTTGTTCTGGTATTGAAACTGACCAGCATACTCTCCTCAAGTAATGTATTGCAATGGCAGAAGGTTTTAATTCTGTGATCAGGATGAGTTGCTTGTGGACTAAAGAACCATAATTTTGTTGAAACATTCAAAACAATTCTTCGCAATCTCCTATAACGTTAAATGGCATGCCGTTGAAGGTAGTGTACTAATAAATATAGTGATAAACGCAGATATGTGTGCTTTCAAAGAAAAGGCATTGGTGTTTCATATATAAACAAAAATTGCTCAAATCAATGTATGTTCATGCCTTCTCTTTCTTTCACATACATTTGAGTCATAACTTGAAAGGGTTAAAAACAGACGTTAATGAATAGCCTTCACACACATTCTTACCTGCAGTGCAGAGTGAAGTTGCGATAGTTGAACTCTCATTCCTCTGTTGGTCCCATCTAGCTGCTCACTGATGGATGCTTGTAGGTCTGTCTGTTGACTGGCAATTACTGCTACATGTTCTTGCAGGCTGGTGACTTGCTGGTTTGTAGTCTCCAGTTGGTCACGCATCTCAGTCACATGCCGGTTCGTGTCTACAAGGCGGTCGTGCATCCCGATCACATGCTGGTTGGTAGTCTGCAGCTGGTCGCATATCCCAGTCACTCGCTGGGTTGTGTGTCCCAGGCGGTTATGGATCCCGGTCACTTGTTGGCTCGTAGTCTCAACGCAGTCACGGACGACAGTCACTTGCTGGTTCGCAGTCTGCAGCTGGCCCTGCATCCCGGTCACTTGCTGGTTCGTAGCCTGCAGTTGGTCACGCATCCCGGTCACTTGCTGGTTTGTAGCCTGCAGCTGGCCACGCATCCCGGTCACTTGCTGGTTCGTAGTCTGCAGTTGGCCACGGATAGCGGTGGTTTCCAGCTGAGTGTCGACAAGACGCTGTGTCATGCTGCTGAGTTGGTCCTCTACTGCAGAGCTGCGTGCGGTGATGTCAGCAATGCATGTAGCTTGCTGGCTTAGCTGCTGTGAAATCGACTCTAGTTGCCTGGTAACCCGTGTACCAGCAGTGCTAGGCTGATTCTGTACAACACCATCAAAAACACACAGCGGACAGAGGGACACAGAAGGACAGACAGAGGGACAGACAGACAGAAATAAATGCAGATAGAGAAATAGGAAAGTGGATAGAGACAGATACACAATCAGACAGACATTTTAACCCTTTCAGTGCCGCTGTCGACTCCAGTCGACAGCCCATTCATGCACTCTAAGTGCCGCTGTCGACTGCAGTCGACCAGC
Organism: Sycon ciliatum; assembly: GCF_964019385.1. Taxonomy (NCBI): domain Eukaryota; kingdom Metazoa; phylum Porifera; class Calcarea; order Leucosolenida; family Sycettidae; genus Sycon; species Sycon ciliatum. Next base: position 33,799,297 of record NC_088645.1, read on the forward strand.
AAGAATGCAGTTCCCAGTGCCACTGTTGACTGCAGTCGACAGGCTGACTTCGCCCAGTTTGGGCCACTATTTTGGGGTATTGGAGATGTTTAGCTGCCATAGAGGGTTAATGGGCCCTGGAAGAGGTCCATATCCATTGAAATACGCTGCCAGGAATAGGGGTTGCCATTAGAAAAAATCGAACCAGCGTCGTTGAAAATGTGTATCTGAGTTTTAGCCGAACGGCGCTAAAAAATACGGTTCCCACGCACTTCCACCTCACTGAGTCGGTGAGAATATATTTCTATTTCCCGTCAACTTTCATTGCATGGAGCATGGAATTTGGTTCAGACTTGATGGCTATAGTGCGTTTCAAAAGTATAGACCTCTAGAATTTTTCAAATAATTCAAATTAGGTTTGAGCTTTTTTGTAAAATTTCTTCGGAATATTGCTCAGGCAGCTCACGCAATTTTTCTCATACTTGTATAAATTTCTAAGCGATTGGATAACAGACGCGCAATTTCGAAAATGTTATGCACAAAGTGATCATAGATTTTATGGGGGATAGATGCTGGCCTAACGGCTTTTTGAAACCAGAATTCTGGACTTTTGAAACGCACTATAGCTATTACCCAAGACTCCAGGCGGTTATCCATTGCGACAGGCGGTTGGAGTCACGGGTAGAGAACCAAACGACGGATTCCTCACGAACGCATTTTGGATGCAGCTATGCACAAACTTGACGGAAAAAGCGCTGGCGGCGCTCGCCGGGTCCAGAACTAAATTTTCCTGAGAACTAAAACATTGCAATGGCGACCAGCACGGTCAAGGGACACTACAGGTGTGTCAGCTACAAGTGTAATAATATTATTCTTTCCGCAACGACACCCACCTCAATACCTGACGATCTACTGCAAGCTGGTGCGGAAGTGATACCGCGAACGAAGCGCTTGTCAACGGAACAGGGAAGCGCTTCATTCTCCGACGTTGAAGAAATGTGCGTGGACTGCTGACAATCAGGAGAACAAAGGACCACCATGTTGGCAGAACTATCAGCGGCTGTTCAGCGACACTATCCCCTTCACGAAACGACTCGCGATCGTTCCCCAAGCTTTCTGCAAACAACAAGAAATGCGTCCGCAGCGACAGGACGAAAGTCTCTCGAAAACTGAAGGCCTGTTGCCACGAAGACAGGGAAGTTTCAGCAAGCACTTTCTTCTGTTTCAAGTATTCTAGCCCTTCGGTCCACTGGCAGATCTTTCAATCAAATCGAACGAAAAACAGGATTTGCTTCTCTCTCCAAAACAACAACTAACTTAATGTCTTTACTTCGCAACTGGCCGGGCCGTATGGTATACATGTAGTGTCAACTTGGCTAATAACGACTGCGGATATAACGACAATTCGCGAATAACGACAGAATTTCCTTGCCCAGAGCAAAGTCCCATCCAACTGTAATACATACATTGTATAATGAGACTTCGGTTATAACGACACTTGGCGAATAAGGACACTTTTCTGATGCCCCGCCGAGTGTCGTTATCCGCAAAGTTGACTCTACTGTATGTAGTGCATGCGGCGCGTGGCGCACTTTCGCATTACATGATCACATGACTTGCTGCACAGCGGCTGGCGCTAGAACGCTCAGCGCGCTTGTCCTTCGGATTTTGCGATATTTTTCGAGGGCAATGGCTTCCTTTATCAGTTGGCTACCTACGATGTATAATTCAGGCCGTCATCACACTACGTTCTCCGACTCCCGTTTACGTCTACGTCTATTGTGAGAAAACAAAATGGGTGGTCGTGTCACCAGACAGGCACAGTTTTTGACGTGTTTACGCAGTCAGGTTTTTGGAGAAATTTGAACCCACGTACATCGAAATACAGGGTCGCTCGGAAAAGGCTGGGGGAGATACGTGTAGACATCTATTCAGTCACTCACAAGACAGCCATTGTGCTAAACAGATCTTCTTTAGTTCTCTATCAGAAGTGCGCCATGTCATCTCTCTCGTGCTATACATAAAGCGGTACAAGCACGGCATGCCTGCACGTGCGTACATAGTACTACATACAACTGCATGTACGATATCTACATTACCCCCCTTCCCTCAAAAAGAAAAAAAAAAAGAAGAAAGAGAAAAAAGGAAAACTAAAACAAACAAAAAAACACTTGCATCCGTATCCTGCAGCTTGCAGAGGAATGTACGTACATGTGTTGGAGTAAAAGAGAGACGGGAAGTGTTGCAACTATTAGAAATAATCTGACTCAAAACTTGAGGCAAAAACACCATGAGTTTGAGTTACAATGCAAACTCGACCAATAAGGGGAAAAAATAAAGAAAAATCTAAATATTCACAAGGTAGTTAGAAGATTCTAAACAACGCCAATCTGGTTAGAAGATTCTAAACAACGCCAATCTGGTAGCGATTGAAGCCACTCATTTGGTAATGCATGACTCGACGACTCAGATGTCAGCTTCACGTGCTTTCTCTGTAAGCTTGATCTGACGGCCAGCTCTGGTCTGTACGCCCTCACGGAATACACTTGGACGAGAAGTTGGCGGTGACAGTGACATACAGGCCGGTGTTGCAGGTGATGCTGTCGTCTCCGGTGAAGCTGCAGGAGACAACGGCAATGTGAGCGCAGTTACCGGAGCTTCGGGCCTGGATGTTGCGCTGCTCGCTGACGGAAGGCTTGTTGGGTCGGACACTGGCAGTGCTGGAGCACACACTGGCTCTGGCACATGCTCCCTCTCTGACTGTGCCGGAGGTTCACTCATGGGTGCTTTCTCCGCTGCTGCTGCTGCTGGTGCTACAAACTCGGTAACATGCTGACGGTTCCGGAGCAGTATGCGTGACCCATCAGTGACCCCAACCTGACGACCATACTGCTCTACTACCTTCCATTCTTTTCGAGGGTCGCTGTACCCATCATGGAGCACTACCCGCGTACCTGATGGCAAATGGGGTAACTTGCGGACACCTCGGCGCGAGTCATGACCTTCAACCATTGCTGCTTTCGCCTTGATCTGCTCAGATGGGTTGACGATCTGTGGGGTGATGGATGCTGGAACCCGTGTCCGAATGACTCTGCTGAACAACGCTTCGCTCGGCGATGTACCTAGCATCCGGTGCCGCGAATTGCGAATGTCGAACAAGACTTGAGTGATGCGGCGGTGTAGCGGTAGATGAGGTCTCAGGCTGGCAACTCGTTCTTTCACCAGACGATGTAGTCGCTCCACCATACCGTTAGAGCGGGCATACCGGGGGCTAGACTTGCAATGCTCAACACCCAACTGAGCGAGAAACTTGGACATCTCAGTGGATGCAAACTGTGGGCCCCAATCCGAGACGAGTGTTGAAGGCAGACCAAACCGTGCGAACAACTCCATCAGCTTGTCGATCACACCCGTTGTCGTAGTATTGGACAGTGGTAGAAGCTCTGGCCAGCGGGAACCATAATCAATAGCAGACAGGAACGTGGCTCCCTCAATGGTAACAAGGTCAATGGCCAGTTTCTGCCAGACACCTTCTATCTCTGTAGGGAGGAGCTGTTGCGCTGGATTGGAGCGTTTACGCCAGCATTCAGAGCATTTCTCTGCAAACAGATTGGCATCCTTCATGAGACCTGGCCACCAAACCCGTTCGCGAAGGGTATCCCGGAATGCATCGATGCCTGGATGACCTTCATGTGCTAGTCGCAGCACCGCTGGGCGGAGCTCTTCTGGAATGACGTAGCGATTGTCTAGCATGACAATCCCTTCAATGACTGTCAGCTGATGGCGTAGCAGGAAGTAAGGCTCTTCCGTTTGGATGCACCCTGACCAAACTGATGTGCCCACTCTTTGTCGGACGCTGCTCAGTGTCGGATCAGAGTCCGTGGCCTGGCGAATATCCTTGGAACGAACCGGACAAGCCTCGAGAATGAGACTAACGAATTCCGCCATTGAACGTGCCTCTGCAGGTGAAGCTGTGCGATCAGGTAGAGGAGCTCGAGAGAGGGTGTCAGCACAAACCATCTGCTGGCCAGGGACGAACACCAAGCTGTAGCGATAGGGCATCAATGCGACCAGCCATCTCTGAAGCCTCGGTGGCACTTCGTCGAACGGCTTCTGGACGATAGAAATAAGCGGCTTGTGATCCGTAAACACTTGCACTTCTCGGCCTAGTACATACTGCCGAAAGCGAGTCAGGCCGAATACCACTCCCAGCATCTCTCGTTCCAGCTGAGAATAGCGTGACTCAACATCTGATAGAGAGCGACTGGCACATGTCACTGGTACCCAACAGCCACTGGTATTCTTCTGCCACAGGACTGCTCCCAAACCGTCTGGCGATGCATCACAGCTGATAGCAGTAGGGACGTCTAATGCTGGTTGAAAGAATGCCAACGCTTGCAAAGCTGACGCTATACCAGCCTTTGCTGAGGTGAATGCCTGCAGGACTTCATCATCCACACTGAAGGGATCACGCTTTGCTAGCCTGCGCAGAGAAGCCGTGATCTGGGCCAAGTTCGGAATGAACTTTCCAAGGTACGTAGCCATCCCCAGGAACCGTCGCACATCAGAGATAGATTTCGGAGGGGCCAGCTCCTGGATGGCTTGTAACTTGTCATCATCTGGGGACAAGCCGGTCGCACTTAGCCAATGTCCCAGATACTTCACACGGTCCTGGTTCAGTCGGCACTTGGTCCAGTTGAGTTGGAGGTTAGCTGCTCGCAGTCGCTGCTTGACTGCTTCTAGCCGTGCATCGTGTTCTGCTTGATTGGAGCCAAACACTAGGATGTCGTCGATGTAGACGATGACTCCGGGCAGGCCTTCCAGAATGTCGGACACCACTCGCTGGAAAATCTCAGGCGCACATGCGATACCGAAAGGTAAACGCTTGAAACGGAACAGGCCACAGTGCGATGAGAAAGTCGTTAGAGGCCTTGCTTCTTCTGACAAGAGTAGCTGATGGAATCCAGATTCCGCATCCAGAACTGAGAAGACCCCTGCGCCATCAAGCTGAGCTGTGATCTCGTCAACGGTTGGAAGAACGTTGCGCTCACGTGTAACTCTCTTGTTCAGTTCTCTGTAGTCCACGCATAGTCGCAATGCTCCATTCGGTTTGCGGACTGGAACAAGTGGTGACACCCACGGCGTGGCTTCCTTGACGGGTTCAATGATATCCAACTTGGTCAGCCGTTTCAGCTCGGTCTCGATGTCAGCCCGGATACTGAAAGCTGGGCGTCGTGGTGGCTGGGCTAGAGGCTTTGAACCGTCTTCCAGAGAGATTTCGATGGGTGACACGTTCACCACGTTTGCTTGTGACAGGAGGTTCAGCTCCTTGATGACATCCTGTCCGAAGAGAACGGAGTGCTGACTGGCTGCTACCACGAAACAACTGCACTTCACGTTCTTGCCACCATGTGAAATGTGGACGTCAGCCATGCCCAAAGTCTCTACGACACCGCCATTGTACGCTTTCAGCAAGCGGTCACTCTTGCGCGTGGGCTTGATCACATCATCAGTGAGGATCGTCCGAGTTGCACCTGTGTCTAACAGTCCAGTGCACAGCTCACCATTGACTTTGAGTGTAGTCTGGAATGTCTTGTCGCCAGCGAGTGCATAGCTACTGACGGCGAAAGCGGAGTCGTACATGCGACTTGCATGCTCATACTCATCAGGCTCATCCTCTACTGGCCGGGCTCTTTCTTCGTGTCTTTCCACTTTGTTTGACATGCAGACCGCTGCAAAATGCCCTCGCTTGCCACACTTGTTGCAGGTGACGTTGGCCGCAGGACAGTTACGCATGCCTGGTTTGTGACTACGTCCGCAGTATTTGCACTTCTTTCCCTCTGATCCAGAACCAGCTGCAGAGACAGCTTGCACACGCTGGATGGGCACGGGGAACACAGGCGGTGCGTCACTAGCTCTGGTACTATCGTACAGTTTACTGTCAGTAATCGACGCTTCCAACGCCACTGACTTGGTGACGGCGTCGTTCAGGGTCAGCTTCGACTGTTTCAGCAGCTCCTTTCGAAGCTCAACAGAACGCAGGCCCACGATCAGCTGGTCGCGAATTTGGCAGTTGACAATGGTATCCACAGAAGTGGAGCTGAATTCGCAAACATCTGCCTTTTCTCTCAGCCGCCCAACGAACGAAGTCACCGACTCGCCCTCCATTTGGCGGAGTTGGCGGAATTTGTGACGTTCAGACGTGACATTTGTTGACGGTCGAAAGTGTGCCAACAATGCGTCCGTCAAGGCTTGGTACTCATCTCCAGGTGAGCCATCTTGTGTCTGCTCCACCGTGACAACCAGACCTTTCACAATGCGCCTCACTGCTAATCCAGCCAGATTCAAGAACAAGCGTTTCTTGTCAGCTGCTGCCGTCACTTCACTGATTGAAAGGAAATCATTTATGTCCTCGAGCCAGAGTTCAAAATCAGCACCGACGTTGCTCGCAGCATAGTCAGGAATAAATTCCTTGGGCGTCCTGCCCTTTGTCATTTTCGTTCACTGCGCCAATGTAGACATCTATTCAGTCACTCACAAGACAGCCATTGTGCTAAACAGATCTTCTTTAGTTCTCTATCAGAAGTGCGCCATGTCATCTCTCTCGTGCTATACATAAAGCGGTACAAGCACGGCATGCCTGCACGTGCGTACATAGTACTACATACAACTGCATGTACGATATCTACAATACGCACGTTCATACAAAAAGTCGTATACCCGTATCCCCCTCTCCATACCACGTCTACGTCTCCCGTTTCCTCTGCTCCCGTTTTCACCCCGTATACGAATCATCATGACAACCGACCAAAACTCCTTACGTGGACGTAGACGCAGCGCTTTGTACCATGGTGTCATGACAGCCTGAGAAAGCGATATTCCGTCCAGAAAGTACCAAAAAATACAGGAAAAGCTGGCTTTTCGATTTTTTGAACTGGACGTAAAAAGCGCCTGGCGCTGGGGCAGTGGGGGTGCACAGCTGACAGCCTGGCATTGAGTGCCTTGTCACTTGAGCAGTCAGCTGGCAGTGAAAAGAAACTCAATGTACATCAATGTGTGTTTGGACTCGTCTCAAAGTTTGTTGCATATCAGGCACAATACATGAGCAGCAGTACATGTACTAGACTCCCGTGTATACATATGTTCCGCGCAATCTGAGATTTCCTAGATTTCCTGCGCAATCTGCGGTGACACAGTAATATTTGTGGCACGAGACTGAGCTTCTGCGAGACTTCTGGGAGCAAAAGCGGTACCCAAGTACGTGTGGTGAAAAACTCACGTGCGCCGTTCGTGCAATCTGTGGATTTCTCTCAAAACCTGAAAGGCACAGCAAATTCATGTGGAGCGCAGTCGGTGGGTGCAATCATTGGATTTCGTTGAAAATCATGAAGAGCACAATGAATCTGTGTGGCGGCAATCTGTGGCCCGATTTCGCTGAAAACGGATTCGCTGTGCTCTTCAAGTTTTTTTCAAAGAAATCCACAGATTGTGCCCACAGATTGCGCCCCTCATGGATTCGCTGTGCTCCTTGAGTTTTTCTTCTTGAGGGAACTCGGGCCACAGCTTGCGCCCCACACGGATTCGCTGTGCTCTCCTTGATTTTCAACGAAATCCACAGATTGCACTCGCAGACTGCGCCCCACATGAATTCGCTGTGCTCTTCAAATTTTGAGAGAAATCAACAAATTGCACGAACCACACACTGGAATTTTGCACCACACGTACTTGGGTGTGCTCACAGAAGTCTCGCAGAAGCCCAGGCACGCGGTTTTACTGTGCCTGGTCTGAGCAATTTGGCAATTCTCAGATTGCGCAAATTCCCAGATTGCGCGGAACTGCCTTCGCAATCTACAGAGTGAGCAGGCTATCTGGAATTCTCAGATTGCGCAGCGCGATCTGTAGATTGCGCAAATTCTCAGATTGTGCGGAACACATGCATTGTATGAAGACCTTCAAGTTTAATGCATTAATTTTACCTAGCATACACACTGACAGTGAATGGGTATGTAAAAAGAACATTCGTGAGGACTGTAAAAGCCATTATTCTAACGAGGCGCATTCATAACGATTTCCCAAAATTGACTAGTTTACGTGTACCAAAGGTAACGATTCTCACTCATTCTCAACGCTCAATAGGACAGTATATGTATCGATTTCTGTATAACGATTTCTATTTTAACGACAGATTTCTCCTCGTTAACTCGTTAGAGTTAGCACTTCGTTATATATTATGGCTTTTACAGTATGTGACTTTTTCTTAGCAGTTCATATTGCTGTCGTGGACACGGAAATCCAGTCGATTGACGGCGCCGGTGCCCTCAGCGCGTACAGAACAGCGCTTGATGCGACCAGCGCGCTGCAGCGTGTAATACAAGGTCATCCATGTGTGTGTGTGTGTGTGTGTGTGTGTGTGTGTGTGTGTGTGTGTGTGTACTGCTTACCCACGGCTGCATGGCCAGCGCCTTGGGGCCGCTAGACGTGCGACCGGATTTCCATGTCTACGACAGTACACGTACATGTAGTCATGAAATAAACGTTTAGGTTACATTCACACACGGTACAAAACCGCATACAAGCATCATGTTCTTTGAAGTGGGCATGGAAACGTGCGCGAAAAGTGAACAATCACATCAACGTTCAAAGCCATCCCGGAGCGGCTTTGAAGGCGGCTTTGAAAGCGGATTTCGACTTTTAGCTTTCAGGCAAGTCGAAACGAGTGGTTTGGTGTGTTGAGTGCGCGGAGTTTTTGTTAGTTTTTGGAGAGTCCGTACCATGCCTCGAGTTGTCTTTTCTGCCGAGGTGGAGCTACGGCTGATAGAACTATAGTCTATGGAGAAAATACCAGCAAAGTGGAACTATGATGAAAAGAGCTGTTGCCGAGAAGAGGATTGCAGATGAGCTGAATCTGTGCGCAAAGCAGCTATCCGGAGGTGATCAGGAAATGCTATACACCGCCGCGATCGTTTACAACTCCAGCACACTCAGAGGAATACACCAGTTGTGGAGGCGTTCCACCGAGATCATACTAGCGCACCAAGAAATAGTATTATTGAAATGTTGAGCCAAGTGCCGTACTGTAGTCTGTACCGGTGCGCTCAGCTCATGCAGAAATCAAAATTCCCGCTCTTCGCCATGGGTCACGCGGGTCACTTTACGTGTTCGGCATGCGCTGCATTTGACTGTGTGAATGCACAGGCGTTGCAAGTGGCTTGTACGGTCACGTAAACGCGAATTTTTGTACGGTGTGTGAATGCAGCCTTAGGCTGATTCCACACTACACCAAATCCTGCCTAAAAAGCCATTTTTCAGGCACTTTTCAGGCAAGTTGCCATGGCGATCACTTTGAGAAACGCGCGAAAGTGAAAAGTGCTTGTTGTCTACAAAGCAACACCAGCACCCTCTTTCAAGGCAACTTTTTACCTTTTCAGAACACTTTTCTGACTTTTTTTCAGCCTTTCGATTTTTTCCGAATGTGTTCCCTGTCGTATCTTTCAGTTGTGGTGAGTTGTGAGCTGTCAACAATGCCTAGGGTCATGTTTAGCCAGGAGCTTGAGGGCAAGCTGATCGAGCTTTGGAGCGGATATTTGAGGCGACCTCCGGCCGGTACAGTTCGCGGGAGCTACGCCGGAGGAGATCGCCATCAAGCTGAATTTGTTTGCTGAACAGCTCCGGGAGGAGGCAATATACTGCGTCGATCGTCCATTCCAAAATCGACAACAATTAACGAAGGCGAAAGGACTGTACGAGACATACACAACGAAAACTGCCACCGGAATGCCTGTTGGCGAGGTTGACAAATATTCGACCTATGATCTGGAATCCGCCTACACCGCGCGCTGGCGTGGTCAAATTTCAAGATTGGGCACGCGAAAGTGGGTGATATTCGAGGATTTGGCCCAACAAAGAACCTCTTCACTACCGCCGTTGCTAGATCAAGCACAGGAAAGCCTCACAGTCTAACCTTCAAAGCAAAGTCCCGTGATCGACACTTGTAGGTGTGAATGCAGCTTCACTTTATAAGCCAATTTATGCCTTCAAGGCAAAGCCACTTTCGGCGTAGTGTGGAATCGGCCTAAGGTAGGGAGTTCAGTTCCGGTCACTGAAAAGCGAAAAGTGCAGTCACAGCTCGCCTGTACAAAGTGAATGGGCGCCTCGTGGCTGCAGTTCGAGATGCAGTTCGCGGCCCGAGTATCTTCTCCCGCGGCCTTTTCGGCCTTGTCGATGCTATTTTTAGGTAGCCGAGGTCATTACCTTTCCAATGGTGCCACACATGCCATGCTTCCAAAAATAATGCCTCCGCGCTTGGCGCGGGTGCACTTCGAAGTACTAATTTCGACCAGATCCGTACTCGGCTTCGCGAGGAACACCCGATTTTCGTGTTCAGCGGCCTCGAATTAGCCTAAACCAAGAGGATTCTACAACATTGAGGCTCGCGCTTTATCGCCGTAGAAGGAAAATGATCACAGAAACCAGCCCACGGCGATTTCCTGGTGGTAGACGAAAAAATCGAGTGAACTGCGCGCACACTGGTAGAAGCAGTGACCATGGTGACGGTGAAAACGTGTGACTTGTGCAAGTCGGCGCGCACGGCATGCGTGCACACTGCATATATGCGCATGCATGCACACATCCTGTGTCGCCATGTATGCACCAGATAGTGCAGTGCTGGACGGAAACCACACGGCTCCCATACATACTTGCATTTACTTCTGTGACTACTTTCTCCCCCGTTTTCCGATCTTCAATCGACTATAACTCTAGATTGCCTTGGAATTTCGGGTTCAAATTTTCACAGGTTGTTTCTCGATTCTTCCCGGTTTAGAAAAACTAGCGTTTTATGCAAAACTCGCGAATTTGATTTTTCAATTGAAGTCCCTACCTAAGGTCACATTCGATTACAAACAACAAAATTATTGCTCACCGGCAAAATACTGTTGAACATGGCCAAGAAACGTTTGATCTCTTCGTGCGCTTGCTCGGCTGACGGTCGGTCCCCAGGACGGTTAGAGAGACAGCGGCGTATCAATGGCTTCAATGGATGTTCATCCGGCAAACGTGCTAGGTAGCGTGCTCTGCGTGTTGTCTCCGGTATCACTTCTTCAACTTCTTGGCCACGTTCTCGCACGACGACGAAATGTGGCGCTGTCATCAACTCGATGCCAGGCATAACTCCTGTTAGAACGCTTAGCATCATTACACCTAGCGAAAACACGTCCAAGGGACGATCGTAATCCGGAGTCTCACGTAACGCCTCAGGTGCCATGAATGCCAGTGTACCTGGGCAGCGAGTCATGTCCATTGCCGATTGGACTTGGTGCTGTTGTTGTCGAGGTGAGGTCAAGCGCACAAATTTAGCACCTCCGAAGTCACTGACTTTGGCCGTGCCATTTTTCACAAGCACATTCTTGGGCGCTAGATCGCGGTGAATGATTCCGAATGAATGCAGATAGCGAAGTCCTGCACTAGCGTCGCAGAGATACGACACGAGCTTAGGAGCATCCTCTCTGCCATCTCCAATGCTAACGTCTTCTAGAGACGCCGACAATAACTCCAGGGCCAACGCAGCATTTCCCCTTACCCGAGCTAATCCTATCAGTTGACACAGGTTCGGGTGATGTACTCTGCTAAGACGAAACACCTCTTGGCCAAACGCTCTGAGCTTACGCTCTCTATCCTGTACACCTGGCTCAACCAACACGGGGTGTAAAACTTTGAGAGCGATATCGATACCTTGCCAGTTGACCTTGTAGACTACGGCATCTGATCCTCTGCCGATTTCGTCTTCATCTCTCACCTCAACGTCACCTAGGAACGTGATATGCTGGTGTGTTAGCCCTAGGTCATCCAGCAACGCCTGAGCGTCGCGATTCATCTTGAACGACTTTGTCTACGATAGTCACACTTCAGACAGTACGTTTCCAGTGGTAAGAAAAAGAACAAACAAATTCAGGACGCCTTCGTCCCTCACCAACTCGGCGGGTAGATGATAAAAAAAATTTCGATGTTGGTCTTACTATACGGTCGGTATCTGACTGCTAGTAGTAGGTGGAGCTTCGCAGGCGAAGCCTTTTGTTCTGGGATGACTGGGATCTTACGATGCCGCAGATCTACGTAGATCTCCCATGTCTTCTGCGCCGGCTGGCTTCAAATCCTGTTCTTTCTGTGCGGTTCCCGGCATCTCGTATGATCTCGGACTGTCGGAGGGTCATTCATGGTCATGGCATGCGCCGAGCTAGTCCTCCTTCTGAGTGCTTGCAATGCAAAGGCTACTAATACGCGCGCTACTAATACATGCGCCTAATAGGGCTTGAAAGTGCTACGTCACAGCATAGCAACAATTTCAAAAATTCAAAGATTGGATCCACTTGGATCCAGTTTTTGTATGGATCCAAGCACATTTCAAGCCGTCTTACTCACAGCAAGGTGATGTAACCAGTGAAACTGACTGATTTGGCTACTGGGGGCGGGGTTACAACTGGTGGCGAAGTAAAAGTCACCCCTGCATATGACATGAGTGGGTTGCTATGCACCCACATACTGAGGCACTAGACATCCTTAGCAAAAGTACGATAACGCTAACTTTTACGGTACTCACTCCCAGCCGTGACAAAAGACGTTATCAGATAACGGAAAAACGTTACAGAGCTCAAAATAACGGGCCGACGTTCGTTATGGAAATTCTGCAAAAAATGCAAAAACTCGCATTGTTTTGTAACTGGCGGGAGATAAAAAGCACGTCGTGCAGATCGAGATGAGATCGAGAGTCGAGATTGCTTCCTCTTGTGACATTTAGCTTTTTTGGCGAGTTTTGCCTTTCAGTTGACAATTTCTGCGTTTTCTGCTTCGTGCCTTTCTCCCTCTATCCCATCTGGGAAACAAAGGACCAGTTCCACGGCACTCCTGAGGAAGAAATTCATCGGCCTCTCCCAGACGTGCTGGAGCTGGAGAACCCTTACAGTCTTCGGTGCTGCGTTTAGGAAAGGGTTTCCAAGGACCTGGGAACAGCGAAAACTCATTTTCGCCGTGCTTTTGCTATTCCAGAGTAAAAGACCTCGCCAAGGTATTCTTTCGGAACGACATCAAACTAATCCCTGGTTCAAAATTTTGAATTTCCCGCATCTGTTTCCACGAAAATTCATATCGCCATGGTTGTCACGACTACTTCGTCTCAACTATAACGTACTTTGTGCTAAGGGAAAAGTCAGCTTGAACGATCCGAAGTACGGAAAGGTTTGCGTTTACGTTAGCGTTTTTTTAGCTAAGGATATCTAATAGCAAAGTCACACCTTAGTGGATCCAAAATAGAAATCTGATGTCAACTTAGTACTCCCTGGCCGTTTTTGACGTCATCACTTTCAAGCCCTATACATACTACGTAACCATGGTATCATAGTTCAGGAATCCGGCCACAACGCCTGCACAAATACATACGATGACATAACAAAGCCCTAAAAAATATTTGCCTCCTTCGCCAGCTAGCAGGCGGCCTTCATCCGATGCAGACTTGTACTTGTCACTGTAACCATGGTAACTACGCTGTACTGTCTTTTCTTGGCTCCATGTCCATGATGGCATGAATCATGATGTCTGCTACTGTACTGTGCTAGGGTCAAGCCAATGCGAGCACGTGCTCTGGGATGACTGGAATCAAGGCTTCCGATGCCGGAGTTCTACTATATAATACGTAGATCTGCTATGCCTACTACTAGTACTGCTCCGGCCGCCGGACTTCAAAATCTTGTTCGTTCTATGCAGTATCTCGCACTAATCATGATAATGACGGAATTTCATGCGCCGAGCTACTACTAGTACTAGTAGAATCTATTACCCGTACTCGCGCGATTAGAGCCCCCTCTTGAATAGTGCCCTAGTCTCCAAAAGCCAGTGAAAAATAAAGCCCTCTCTTGAATAGTGCCCCCCCCCCAACCGGTCTTGTAACCAAGCCCATGTGCAAGTCAATTTGGTGTTCTTTTGCTAATGTTCTTGGCCATTGATGCGTTCATTCTTCTGCCGGCTCACTTCTGTGCCGCCTTTTCTGCCTTCGTGCCAATTCTGAGGCACGTAGCCGCACCTGCACAAGGTCTCAAGTCTCGCTTGAACTTGTACTGCCACGAGCCTCCTCTCGATTTGGTTACTGTATTCCTCTCTTTCTTATTTAGCCACTGACCGCTGAAACTCAGTTCCGGCATCGGTCCGCCTCGCTGCTTCACCAAGTCAATTTCGTATCGCAATCCTAAATTGGCTAGGGTACCCGTAAGGAGACCATAGGTCTGTGAGGACTGCCCTAGAGAAATATGAATAAATATTATACTATACTATTGCTTCGCAGTGGTGTTTTCAGGGACAAAATTGCAGGTCTTGTTCCCGTTTCTGTGGAGTCGTGAGCGTTTACAGTACACTTTAGGCTGAGCCGCTCTGTTATTTTTTGTTTTCTGCTGGATGACGCAAATGTACCAGCAATGAAAAAAATTAATAGTGCCCTCTCTTGAATAGTGCCCTCTCTTGAATACTGCCCCATCTGTGATGGATATTGAAAAAATAGTGCTCCAGGGGCACTAATCGCGCGAGTACGGTACTACATGCTACTAGTACATCTACCATGCAGCACATAATGTAGCGACTCTCCTCCTCCGGGGACAAAAATAATTAAAAAGAATCATTACACTACCTTTCATTCCTTGTCACTAAACTGTTTTTTCTTGGCTGCATGTCTGCTGGGGTCCAGCCAATGTGAGCGCGTGCTGCACTCAGCAAGTGTCAGAGTTAGGGAATCTGGGACCCAAATGACTGAAGCTGCATGCATGGTTGGAGCGAGCAGTCCAGTAAAATAATCATTGTACAACACATTAAGGCACAACAGAGGTTTAAAGAGCTTGTTGCTCGAGCGACAAACTCTGTAAACCTCTGTTGTGCCTTTTGCGTGTAATACTACAATGTAGTGGTCCACGTTATCAGTAATTGTGTTGAGCCTTCTCCGCTAGCAGAAAGACGTTTTCCTCCTTGTGATCATTGTGCAATGTACATGATTGTATACATGTATCTGCCGCATGATAATGTATGATCACGTGGTCGGATGATGTCGTAATGGAGATTGTTCAGAAAATGATCTCGTGATTTCGATTGACCTCTGCAGGTAGGACAACGCTTTTTCTTTTTTTTCTTTTTTTCTTTTTTTAAAATACCGAGGTACACAGTCGAGCAGATTATGTACATGTACATGTACATGATTATGATATAACCTTACACTGGTTAAAAACCAGTACAGTCTGTATCGGCTATAGCGTACGTACCCTTTTGATTTCCGTGATTTCATCACTATAACCGATGCATCACTAAACGCGATACGATAGATTTTTTTCTTTCTTTTTTTCGATCGACACATGAAAGGCAAGGAAATACTTCCAGCATGGCG
Organism: Sycon ciliatum; assembly: GCF_964019385.1. Lineage (NCBI taxonomy): Eukaryota > Metazoa > Porifera > Calcarea > Leucosolenida > Sycettidae > Sycon > Sycon ciliatum. The sequence goes on from NC_088645.1 coordinate 33,814,688, forward strand.
TTTTGACAAACGAGCATGCTGCATAGTTGACAGTGCCCGAATTTCCATAAAACAATTCTGTTATGTACACGCACATGATTGTATCACTATAAAAATAAGCAACGTGAAGAAAGTAAAAAAATAGGGCCTTTGATATTATTGCTACATGTATTTTAAAGTTATCACTATAGCCGATAATAATATAGTGTGTTATGCATGTTTTGATTCTTTGTTGCCATCATAATATCCGATATATCATTACATCCGATAATATTGGTTGTAGTGATATTTCTACTGGATAAAATACGTTTTGCTTTTGATATTTCGTACCAATATCACTGTAGCCGATATATTCTTATATCCGGTCACTCTATAGCCGATACAGACTGTATAAGATAAACCTTGTCACTGTTTCCGAACACAGTGTCCTCCACCTTGTTTCATGCTATCAATCTAACAATTGCATGCTTGTACATGTACAAGTACATGAGGTGCTGCATGATAATGTATGATCACGTGGTCGGATGATGTCGTGATGGAGAGTGGTCAGAAAATATTAATAATCTCGTGATTTCGATTGACCTCTGCAGCCAGCAGGTAGGACAACGCTGTTTTCTTTTTTCTTCTTTTTTTCTTTTTTTTAAATACTGAGGTACACAGAGGAGCAGAGAAGGTAATGAGAAGACCGAACCGATGACAATACATGTATAATCATGTCATTGTCATATCTGGAGACGAATCAGCGAATCAGCGTGCTGATGAATTGGGTCTACCTCCCGTGACAGTGGCTCTCGGGTTCAGCGGCAGGATAGTCTGGATTCGTTTTGCTTTTTAAAATTGCACATACTACTGTAGTCACAAGAACAAAGCAGGAGGAAGGAAGAAGAATACAGGAAATGTTGTGTTGTCGGCAGCTTTATCTGAAGAAGAGTTCTCTCAGTGAATGCAATCAGGCACGGAACAATACAAATATGTGTACTAGTAACTACTGCTTAACTTGTTAACCTGTACTCGAAGTACATGTACATTGTACCTGCCATAGGCCTGGACAGATTATGCTAGCATAATGTTTCGCACAATTCCTACAAAAATCGAATAATCGCATAAGTGCTCCCATAACCTCAATGCAGAGACCGGACGGCAGTATTGCTCATGATACTAGGGACATTGCAAACTTGCCCAAAGTGCATTTTTACCACTGTTGCACCTAGTGACGACCCACAATGGTGCGTGCCATCTCTCGCGGAACACTCTGCTATTCTGTCCTCACTTGATTCCTTCCAGACCTCCCCATCCACAGTTAGGACCGTCATTGACAAGTTGAAAATCAATAAAATTATCACCTGGTTTTGACGGTCTTCCCAATGAAGTTCTTAAACGTCTGGCACCCTCAATTTCGTCTCCTCTCTCCACCTTCTTCAACATCTCCTTTGCAAGCGGCGTATACCCATTTGTTTGGAAGTTTGCTGTTGTCACTCCCATTTATAAGAATAAAGGTTCTCGTCAGCACACTACCAATTATCGCCCCATTTCGCTGCTACCAAGTTTGTCGAAAGTATGTGAACGTGTTGTTTGCAATATTCTGTATAAACATTTCTCATCCGGCGCTTTCTCAGTACCAGTCTGGCTTCTGTCGTGGGGACTCGACCTCGCTACAGCTGACCCACATTGTCCAGGAGCTGTACACTCAGCGACACCAAAGGCGCCATCAAGGTCTCTGCTTCTTCGACTTGGCCAAAGCATTCGATTCGGTATGGCATAGAGGGCTGATCGCAAAACTACGATCGTGCTATCGCAGGATCATCACCAAGGCTATTATCACATGTGTATCTTCTGACATTGCTGCTGCTGTTGTGCCGCATCAGCTATGTGTTGGCATTCCCTCGGCTTGTGAGGCTGCTACTATCTCAGTGCAGTCTCACTATTTCAGTGTTGAGACTGAGGCAATTCTCCTCATTGATGCGTCCAAAGCATTTAATGCAATTAATCGCAAAGCTGCTCTGCATAACATCAGCCACCTATGTCCTCCAATGGCCAACTTCATTGCCAATACGTATGGTGCACCCATCCAGCTATTTCTGTCTGGCGGCGGCATGATTTTAGTCTCGGGAGGGCACGTGTCAGGGTGATCCCTTGGCAATGGCCATGTTCGCGTTAGTAGTGACACCTATGATTCGTGACCTTCGGCAACATCACGCGGATATTCAGCAGTGCTGGTATGCGGATTACGGCGAGGCTGGTGGTCGGCTGTCGGTAGTTCATGCGTTCTGGCGTGACATCACCTCCCTTGGTCCACAGTATGGATACAATCCAAATGCTGCTAAGACTAAGTTACTAGCCAAGCCTGGATTGGAGGAGGAAGCAAGGATCTTGTTTGCTGACACACCAGTAATATATATATACGGAGTGATGGTACCCGTTATCTGGGTGGCGCAATCGGCACGCAGGAGTACATCACTGGATGTCTATGCCGTCACGTGGCATTGTGGAGTAAGGAGGTACGTGCGTTGGCATCGTTTGCCAGGACGCAACCACATGCGGCTTAGAGTGCTTTTACCAGAGGCCTGCGTGGGAAGTGGCACTATCAACTGCGATCTCACAAAGACCCAGAATCTGCGTGTTTTGATGAATTGGATAGTGTCATTGGAAGAGACCTGATTCCGGCCCTCACTGGTCGTCCCAGCCTGTCGGATACTGAACGCAAACTGTTGGCACTGCCTGTCAGGTTCGGTGGCCTCGCCCTCCCAAGTTTTCCCCAGGACGCCAGTGAACAGCGAAGAGTGAGTCTGAGGGTGACGCGGCCCATTGTGGACATGATAGAGTGCAAATCTGATGCTGCTCCGCCGGCCATCGTTATTGCTCAGGCAGGGGCTCTTCGCAGGGGTGAGCAGAAGTTGCGTGCGTCTGCATATCGTCAGTTGCAGGCGCACATGTCCCTGGGGCTGTGCAATCAGCAGAGGTTGCTGGTGGAATGTGCTGCTGACCCTGGGGTTTCAAGCTGGCTGACTGCTGAGCCACTGGCAGAGAGTGGCTTCATTCTTAACAAGGTGGAGTTTGTTGACGCATTGTCATTACGATATGGCTGGCCCTTGCGGGACATTCCAAGCTCGTGCGTGTGTGGTGCGGACCTCAGCGTCGATCAGCGGCAACGTGCCCTACTGGGGGGTACCCCACTGTCCGGCACAATGCTCTGCGTGACCTGATTGCCGAGGCCATGGATGCCGCCATCCCGATGTGCGAATTGAGCCTCCTTAGCTCCCACTCGAGGGTGAAGCGCTCTCTGGTGCCAGGACTAACCGGCGTCCGGAGGCTCGTCTGGATATCTGTGCAAGGGGCTTCTGGTCTCGGCAGCAAGACGCATTCTTTGATGTTAGGGTGACTCATCCTTCAGCGTCCTTGCTGTCGAGAGCGGTGGGTCTTGCTCAGCTAACCAGGAATGAGCAACAGAAGAAGAGAGCATACCTGCAGAGGGTAATACATGTGGAGAGAGGTGCATTCACGCCCTTGGTTTTTGCTACCAATGGTATGTGCAGCCAGGAGTGTTCACGTGCCCTGAAGAATTTGGTTGGCTTAAAGGGGAAGTTAAGGCAAAAATTAAAATTTCACCAGTTGTAGTCTTCGGGGTGCTGAGTCGAATGGTCTTGGTCCGAGGAAGCTGAGACGCTTCCTTCCTACTTGAATCCCAATCGAACTCGCGCACTTCCACCGAAACTGGGTGACTGCACCCTACTAGATGGGGATTTGTATGCAAAATGTCACTAAAAGCGCCATTTCGTTCTTATAAAAGCACGGATGACCTCGATTGGCCCATATGTTGTAGTCTTTTGGACGCTGAGTCGACTGGTTTTGGTCCGAAAAGGCTGCGAAGCAGCGTTCCTCCTTTATTCCCAATCGAACATGGTCGAACAAGTGGTCACGTGCTGCTGCGTACACCAGTCAGCTGGTCACCGTGCCTGCAGGGTACAACTTACTAGCCTGTTTGACCTTTTTTGGGTGCAGTCCTGTCACTCGAGTTGAACTCGAGTTGAACCTTGGTGTGAAAGTTGTCGCCTGCTGGCGTGGTGACCAGCTGATTTGGGCACCCAGGAGCACGTGACCGCTTCTTCAACCATGTTCGATTGGGAATAAAGGAGGAACGCTGCATCGCAGCCTTTTCGGACCAAAACCAGTCGACTCAGCGTCCAAAAGACTACAACATATGGGCCAATCGCGGTCATCCGTGCTTTTATAAGAACGAAATGGCGCTTTTAGTGACATTTTGCATACAAATCCCCATCTAGTAGGGCGCAGTCACCCAGTTTCGGTGGAAGTGCGCGAGTTCGATTGGGATTCAAGTAGGAAGGAAGCGTCTCAGCTTCCTCGGACCAAGACCATTCGACTCAGCACCCCGAAGACTACAACTGGTGAAATTTTAATTTTTGCCTTAACTTCCCCTTTAATTATCAACAAGCATCCTGATTTACATTATTCAAGCGTTATGGCAAGATTGAGGTACTGTATCTCTTTCTTGCTATTTAAATGGTTTGTAACGTGCTTTCGTGGATGCAGGGCTTCCTATTTGCGTCGCTCGTTTGCAGGCATGCTTGGTAAAATATTTTTTTTCCTTGTTAATAATAACGACCTACTTCTTGCGTAGGGATTAATAATTATCCGATCGACGATGGTCATTAACCGTATTGCGTTACTGATCCTTTCAATGTTCTAATCTTTCAAGTGACGTTTCCTTTTCTACCTGGACGCCTCCTTGTTTTCCCTTTCCTCTCTAGCTCCTCTCTTGTACCTTTTTATTTAATTTTTATTATTATTATTTATTTATGGATTCCCAAAGGTCGAGGCCTAAGTCGAGGGGTTCTCCGTTCATGGCTTACTGGGAATATATCTGCAAATTTATAACATTATAGATTGAGAAGGGGAAGGGTTATAACAAATGCGTACTGTAGAAATCAGCCATATCATTCGTTACTATGTTATAGAAACTCTGGAAGGAATGAAACCAGCGGGTTCGAAGCGGGTGTTGGCAAAGATGGTACGGACACGAGACACAAAGCAATGACTATTTTGGGTGGTTCTAATGTCAGTGGGGGGAGAATTCCAGGTGGCAGCGGTAACCCCCCCCCCCCTTCTTGCTAGTATTCACTTAAATGTGGGGCTTTGAATAAAACAAGTTGACTACTCATACAGTGACTATGCTGCACTAGGCACCGTTCGACTGCGGAACCCCTAAGCAGTCAAATATAAGCAGTCATTTTAGCCCTAAGGAGTGAAATATGCCGGAATATAACAGTCCCAAGAAGAAGAGAAAAGTATCGCTGTCTGCTTCCCTACCGGACATCGCCAGCACACCGTCCAAGGACGGCGGTGACTCCAGCGGTGGCGAACTGGACCTGTCGGATCTTCTCGCTGACGGTAATGCCGTGTCTTCTGCCCCGCTCCGGTCAATCCATCCGCCGACGCTTTGTCGCTTTCCAGGAATATAACAGTCCCAAGAAGAAGAGAAAAAGTATCGCTGTCTGCTTCCCTACCGGACATCGCCAGCACACCGTCCAAGGGCGGCGGTGACTCCAGCGGTGGCGAACTGGACCTGTCGGGTCTTCTCGCTGACGGTAATGCCGTGTCTTCTGCCCCGCTCCGGTCAATCCATCCGCCGACGCTTTGTCTTCGATGGAACGTCTCCATAGGGAACGTCTGGACAGGGAAGAGGAAAAGGCCGTGTCAGTAACAAAGCATCCTCACTCCGGTGGTAAAGCTATGAAGATGGCCATGGATAAAGGAGCAGTGGCGCGTGGTAGGAAATCTGCAACCAAGTCGATACCGCCCAAGGCCCCGGGGACGGGATTCGATCCAACTACAACTGTAGCCTGCACGCCGAAAGTGACTTTGGTCTTGGAGATGCATCATCGTGGTAGTTAGATCATGTCAGTGCAGCCTGAAAGGTATGATGTCATACTAAGGACAGATGATGGTGTCATCAATGACTCATCATGATGTAAAGATGATGTCATCGTGACCTTTAGTTTCTCGTATTCTCACTTGAATGTCTGTCTATGACTATGATACATTGTACTCGGCGGTATTATAATTATGAAGGAGGCACAGCTTGTTGTGCAAGCTGATGCTCTGAAGCTATTTCTGCTAGCATGTCATGTTCTCCTTTTGCCTGTTATTTCCACGGGCAAGCCTTGAGTGCGCGTGCGTGCGTGTTTGTGTGTGTGTGGGGGGGGGGGATGGGAGTGGTGGTGGTGGTGGTGGTGGTGGTGGTGGTGGTGTGTGTGTGGGGGGGGGGGGGGGGGAGGAGTGTGTATGCCCGTACTCTGCAGTGCACGTTGGCCTGGACGGGTGTCGTCAGGGGAACAACAAACCCCAAACTGGCATGCGGGTGTGAGTGATATTGTCCGTACGGTTCATCTTCTATTTATCTTCCTCTCGTCTGAGTCACGTTGGTGCGAGCGCGCACGTGGAGATGCTCCAGTTTTCAGCCATGTCGTCTGTTCCGTTATTACGAGTGGCCATGCATGCTATTGTTCTACTGACGCTGATAATTCTCTCCTTCTGTCTAGTCGCGTTCTACTCTGCTTCTCTGTCTCTCTTCTATTCTGTTTCTGCTTCGAACGTGTAGTTGTTTGAGCTGCTCTCATGATAATTTATTTGTATTTTTGAAACCCTTTGTACCCATGATCATGCGCTTGTAAGTTGTAGTTGTACAACTGCGCTGTGCTGTATGACTGAGCTATGACTATGACTATGAGTCATGCTCGCACTATGATGTCTTTTGTGTCACGTGTACGTGTATGTCGTGGCGCAAGCGCCCTGTGCCTTTGCTGGCCCTTTTTTGCTTCCTTTTGCAGTTTTGGTTAGAGAGTTATGCCGGTTATGGTTGAAGTGTGTTTGCAAGGAGAAATCCAGAACGTCTAGTAATGGTGTGTTGTCCCATTTGCGTTCGGAGAGTGTGCCTGTGCACGTGTATCGATATTTTGAATTCTTGCCTGTAACAGTCGCCAATATCAACAGTTTGTATAGCCTTCAAGATTCCCAAAGCCATGCAAATGTCACAGGTTATCTTTTCACCAAGGACACTGGAAAGGCAACGGATGTGTACGAGACTCGTACTGAATGTTGATGACCTGGCCATGCCACTGAAGGCTACTGTATACCGTAGTGTCTCGTGTAGAAGCCTAATGTCTCATAAATTATAGAAGCCTGTTTTGAATACAGGCCTCATCTTCCAGATACGCTGTCGGCACAGTAGCCTGGTTTTAGTGTTGACACACATAGAAATACCTGGTTTGAATAGAAGCCTGTTTTGAATACAAGCCTGATCTTCTAGATACGCTATCAGCACAGTAGCCTGGTTTTAGTGTTGACACACATAGAAATACCTGGTTCGAATAGAAGCCTGATGTGGATAGAAGCCTAGCCCTGGCATCGGCTTCTACAGGAATAGGCTTTATACGTATCTAATATTGACTGAGTACGAGGTCAATATAGGAAATAAAAGCCGAGTAAAAGACCGAGGCGAAGCCGAGATCTTTTACGAGGTCGTTTATTTCCTATGCTGACCAAGTACGAAGTCAATATTAGATTAATCTGACCAACGCATGTGTTCAATCGCTAAAAAGGAGTCGAATATAAGCGGTCAATATAGCCCTAAGGAGTGAAATATGCAGGAATGTTTGACTGCTTAGGTATGGCAAAAATCTATGTGAGTCAATACTAAGGGAGTGATAAACGACATTACGGTAATAATCGTCTGTTTGCTTTCTTGACTTGTTGAAAGTGCTCAGCAAAGACTTTAGAAGTGCATGCTAGATGTCAGCGGATTTATAAAGGTTACAAGTATGGTGGAATCGAATTTTGCTACAACTGTTGTTGATTTTAATTCGCAAATCCAAGTGAGAGAGAGAGAGAGAGAGAGAGAGAGAGAGAGAGAGAGAGAGACATAGACAGAGAGAGACAGAGACAGAGAGACAGAGAGACAAAATGAGGGCTGAGACCGCTACAACAGGGCTTAATTTTAATTCGCAAATCCAAGTGAGAGAGAGAGAGAGAGAGAGAGAGAGAGAGAGAGAGAGAGAGAGAGAGAGAGAGAGAGAGAGGAGAGAGAGAGAGAGAGAGAGAGAGAGAGAGAGAGAGAGAGAGAGAGAGAGAGAGAGAGAGAGAGAGAGAGAGAGAGAGAGAGAGAGAGAGAGAGAGAGAGAGAGAGAGAGAGAGAGAGAGAGAGAGAGAGAGAGAGAGAGAGAGAGAGAGAGAGAGAGAGCACAACTGCTCAATGACAAGGCAGCGAACATGTTAGGCAAAGTTTCACGCTTGAGCAATTATGTCCCAAACATTATTCTAGTATTGAAGTTGGAACTGAGAATAGGATCTTGTAATATGCCTGGGAAAGTAAGTGAAGAACAGTTACTTTTGAACGAGGAATACAGTGGACCTCTTTGGAGGTGCTGCGAATGATTAGAATTGGCGAGTATCAGATTTCTAATGGACAAAGCATGCAGTGCGAGTGGCTAGTGCAACTGCAGCACTTTGCCGGCCCGCGAGTAGTCCGCGACTTCACCAAAGCACCTCAACTGATACAGACATCTACCTTATTTTATCGAGGTAAATTTGATCATCGGAGTATCAGCCCCGCCCCCCTTTTTTGATGAATTTGAGTGTTCAAAGTGCGGCTCATCCTCCGTAGAATAAGGTTAATGTAACTATAATTATTATTATAAACATGGATATCAAGCACCATACATGTATGATTGTACGCAAGTAGCAGGAGGGATCCACCGGCGGGATTCGAAGCCTGCACCCCCGTCTTTCCGGAACAGTGCACTACCGATTCCATTCGGCTACCGGGGATCGCACACAGCCGTGGCTCCTTCTTGCTACATGACCCCCCCCCCCCCCCCCCCCCCTACCCACTCCCGCCCCCCACCGGCCAGTAGATATGGTGTGAGTACACAGTCTGTTGTGCCGGGGAGCAGTGCAGCAAGAAGAATCCACGTCACGAGTGTATGTGATCCCCGGCAGCCTAGTCGGTACGAGGTAACTGTCCCGGAAAGACAGTGGTGCTGGGTTCGAATTCCGCTCGTGGATCCCCTTCCCTTGCAACACATACAGGATTTCACTGTTACTAACTTAAAAGCAGTGGCTATAATCATGACACTACTCACGAGTGTGCTTCCCAGCAAATACGTACGAAGACTAGAACTGCATGGGAACTTCTTTTTCTTCCCAGTACAAGTACTATACAGTCCTATTATTTTATAGTGGAAGATTCACACCAGCTTGCCAGGCAGTCCATACCGCAAAGGGTGATACTGATCCACAAGTGAAGTGCACGGAAGAGCTTGAAAGTGAGAGAAACCAAGTCGACTTTGAAAGGAAAAATATCAGGGTGCGTACACAATTGCATGAGGAAGATTAAAGTCCAATGACATCATTCAAACCTGGGTTCAATGCACAATGAGGTCATCCAGACCTAGATCATAGAGTAATATACCTAGATATCAAAAGCAATGAGGTCATCCAGACCTACATATCAAAAGCAATGATGTCATCAAGTCTAGGCATAGCATTGTAGCATGGTAGCAAGGCACAAGGTGATGCAGTCCGTTACATGTACAGGTAGGTACATGACTGTCTAACAAACAATAGAGAAATGGTAAAATAGGATTTGTGAACAGCATGATCATGATCAGAGGCAAGGAAACCGAATTCTGCGTGTGCATTGTCAATGTAGGTATTGATATGTACAGGTAATGTAAGGATGGAGTTACTCTAGCATATTACTATAGTATACAGTACATGGGCTACAGAGAAAAGTAGAGAAAATCTGGAAGAAAACACCAAGTTACATCATACAAACATCAGTTAATTAAAAATATCAAGTACAGAATTTGAATATGGTAAGGCAGTAGTTCTGTGCCGCCTATATCCTGCTCAAATCTTCATATCCAGGGTGTAGAGGAGGCCCTCTCTTGTACTGAGCACCACTACTCCATTGAGTAGTGCTAGTGATGATGCACCATACCCTGCACTATGTACACTGGGCAACTCATAGACACAATGTGTACGTACATTGTACACAGTACACATAATATACTCTGAGTCTGAACCCTCACCGGCAATGACTAGACTATCATCAGACAGTGAACATGCCCGGCTGAACTCCAGGTCTACACCATCTGGTTTTACAGCCTCTTGCCAGTGACCATCATCAGTGTACTGGAGGAAACACCCAGTGTTACCACCAATGATGTACGGTGAACCGTGACAGGCGACAAGTGAGGCAAGTGCACAGTCACATGGAAGAGCAGGTAGTGAATGTGAGGGGAGAGCAGAGGATTTCCACTGCTTGTCAAGCAGTGTGTAACAGCTAACACAAACACAGTCGCTCATACCTGATCTACTGGTGAAGCCACCTAGAAGACTAACACTAGTGTCAGTAGCATGTACAACACAGCCAAGGTGCTGGCCATGCGCCGGCGGCACCTTTGCTACTTCCACCCACTGCCTATCATGCTGATTGTACTGCAGTAGAACAGCTTGATCTTGGTTGTCATGACAATACATGTACAAAACCTGACCATTGCTAGCTAGGGATGGGTATTGAAATGGACCACCACGACGTGGAAGAGGAAGGTCAGTCCAGTGACGTACGTCTGTAGTCTGCTGGATGCTTGTAATGGCATAATCATCTTCACAGACAGCAACGAGAGTGTTGTTGTGGATGATGAGTTTTGGGGAACAACCACGAGTGGATTCTGCTTTGATCCACTAGAGAAGACACACACACACACACACACACACACACACACACGCATGCACACGTACACACACACACCCGCACACACACCCGCACACACATATCAGCCTCAGACACCTCAGACATGCCCATCGCGGAAGCGATGATAGCGAACAGCTATGTTAGACATAGCAACTGGTGCTGGGATTACACCATTCAACAGCTTGCAAGGCTGATGACCTGACCTCCACTAATTTTTAGCCTGGTATCCACCACACAGCTGATTGAAGTGGATTTTCCTGGCCAGTGAATCCCTATTTTTCATTTTTCATTTTTTCATTTTTTTTAAACACACACCACACCACATACTCCGGCATACACTGGCTGTTGGTAACCACCCAGGAGAATGAAAGAAGAGCAATGAGAATGAGAAAGAGAAGAAAGACGTGTGCGACCATAATCGTCGGGAATTGAACCCGCAAAATCTCGATTGGAAATCGACTGCACATACCACTGCACCATATGGGACACATATAGTCACACATACACACACACACACACACACACACACACACACACACACACACACACACACACACGCACACACACACACACACACACACACACACACACACACACACACACACACACACACACACACACACACACACGCACACACACACGCACGCGCGCGCACGCACCTCAGACCTCAGAGCTGCCCATCGCGGAAGCGATGATAGCGAACAGCTATGTTAGGCATAGCAACTTGTGCTGGGATTACACCATTCAACAGCTTGCAAGGCTGATGAATTGACCGCCACTATTTTTAGCCTGGTATCCACCACAGAGCTGATTGAGGTGACTTTTTCTGGCCAGTGAATCCCTATTTTTCATTTTTCAATTTTTTTCTTTTTTTCTACACACCACACCACATACTCTGGCATACACTGGCTGTTGGTAACCACCCAGGAGAATGAAAGAAAAGTCAGGAAGAGATCGAGAAAGAGAAGAAAAATGTGTGCGACCATAATCATCGGGAATTGAACCCGCAACCTCTCGATCGGAAATCGACTGCACATACCAATGCACCATATGGGACACCATTGGACCATTGGACGCCCATCGCCGGAGGCGATGATAGCGATGCTACAGCAGAAGCCATAGCAACTTGTGCTGGGATTGCACCATTCAACAGCTTGCAAGGCTGAAGAATTGACCGCCACTATTCAGCCTGTTCTACACCACACAGCTATGCAGTGGCTTTTTCTGGCCAGTGAATCCCTACTTTTTGGTCTTTTTTTTCTTTTCTTTTCTTTTTCCCCGCACACACATCACACCACATACTCCGGCATGCACTGGTTGTTGGTAACCACCCAGGAGAATGAAAGAAAAGTCAGGAAGAGTCTGAGAAAGAGAAGAAAAACGTATGTGACCATAATCGTCGGGAATCGAACCCGCAACCTATCGATTGGAAATCGCTGCACATACCACTGCACCATATGGGACACACACACACACACGCACACACGAGCACACACGAGCACACGCACAGATCACGCCCGCCCGCCCGCTCACACAAATCCGCTTAAAAATATTCCATTTAGATGCAACTATTTTTTCGGAAGGAAAACTACTTTATACTTCTAAGCCCAAGCTTCTAGAGCTCGAGCGGTTGCGTCATCTTCTGCAGAGAATAACTTACATTTTTTCTCTATACATTCACTAGTGACCATTAGGCCATCATTTTCTTTATCTATGTTTCGCGTCAGTTCAACTTCCAGAATCATATGCGAGAGGTGGAAAAAAATAATAAGTTGCAAAATAATAAAAAGGCTCATCAGAGGTGTATGCACTGTACATAGCACAATAGCTTGTGCATGGTGTACATTCGAAAGAAAAATCGTACATCAAAGCACAACATCTAGGTTAGCAGGATGAGTAAATATTCATTTTGGGCAGAGGAGGCAACCGTTGGTGCCTATGCTTCGCTGGATTATTGTACTCAGACTTCAGCAGCGGTGCAAAGAGCTCCGGAACGACGCATCCTCTCAGCTTAAGGCGATCAATGCGGTCTGGTGTAAGCTCATAGAATATTGCTCCCAGATGCCGAACAAATGATTTACCAACGCTGGCCTAGAGGCCATTTCTGAATCCCAGCTTTGCCGTATGCAACCAGTCCACACTGATGACTCGCACGATCGTACACTCGCTGTGCATGTTTGATTTTTTTTCCGAAAAAAATCAAAACGTATGCGTGCGGACGACGTGATACATAGCTATAAAAAATGATGGCCTTATACGGATGAATCGAAAAACCACCATCACTCTTCTTCTTCCACCACCTTTTTCTCGGACTAATCGAATGCACTGGAGTTGCCGCTTTAAGTCCTATCCTGTGCAGGCGCCTATTGATCTTTTGTTGCCCAAGCATTGGTCCGGTAGTTCCTGGACTACCGTATTCGCGCGATTAGTGACCCTGGGGCACTATATTTTCAATGTCCATCACTGATGGGGAACTATTGAGAAAGGGCATTATTCAAGAGAGGGCACCGTTTTTTTTCAATGCTGGTACACTTACGTCATTCCGCATAAAAACAAAGAAGACAAAGAAAAACAAAGAATGCAAAGAAAAACATAGCCTATAATGTAGCCTCAACAGAAAGGGCAACAAGAACTGCAATTTTGATCCTGAAACCACCAATTCAATGACATGGACAAGAACATTATCAAAAGAACACCAAACTATTACTTGCACATGCGCTTGGTTACAAGGGGGGGGGGGGCACTATTCAAGAGGGGGCTTTATTTCTTCACTGGCCCATAGAGACTGGGGCACTATTTGAAGATAGGATACTATTTAAGAGAGGGCTCTAATCGCGCCAGTTCGGTAGATGTGCAAAAGGAAATATACTCAGGTACGAATATGTCAAGGGCGGAATTGTGTTAGCATTTCATACGAGGGGGAAGAAGAAGTTTTTGTTCAGCCCTCTTCTTCGCGCCTTCCCCTCAGTACAGCTACTACTTTCATAGGAAAAACGCGATTTTTGCAGGTGTTGACGTGGGGCGGCATTCAGGTAGCGTCGTGCTCAAAAGGTGAAAAAAAAACGGTGAATTTCACTATCTTAATCATTCTACAATATCTACTTTCAGTGACGAGAGTTATGCTAGACACCCTTAGCAAACCACGGTAAAGCGGGATTCACAGAAGCTTTTTTGTGATGCGACACGCGATGCGACGCGATCTGCGATGGATGCGTGCGATGCGAACTCGCGAAATACCATTCACAGAAGAAGTCAGCGATGCAACATGGTCTTGCTGGCTTGGTTACGTCACCATGATATTCGCGCGGTTTGATACAACTTGTACAAATTTATAGGCAACTCTTGAACCTTTGTACAACTTTGCTGTAGAAAAGGTCAAATTCGTACGCCAAATCGCTTGTCGCATCGCATCGCAAAAGTTGAGCCAAGCTCAACTTCTGCGATGGCCTGCGATGGCCCAGTTGCGGCGGTTGCGTGGGCCGCGACATGGCTGCGATTTGGGGTTTTCCCGGTTTCGCGTCTGTCGCATCGCGTGTCGCATCGCAAAAAAGCTTCTGTGAACCCCGCTTAAGGCTTTTTTTTTACGGTGCTCATACCGTTATCACCCATTTAGCGTTGAAGCTGCAGAGGTAAAAACGTAATGGGGCATGATTTATCGTTGTGACAAACGGTACGTTTTCGGCCAAATATTGCGTAATGCGTACCCATTTCACCTTGTATCGTGTATACGGCGCCATAAATGGTTGTACCACACGAAATAAAAGCTATTCTCATGGCAACAGTGTGCTAAAAATAGTGTGCATCTTGTTAAAGGTCGAACCCAAATCTCTGTAATTTTCTCCTTTCGGTAATACCGTTAGAACATCACGTTTTTTGCTAAGGGTGTCTAATAACTCAAAGTAAATGTACGAAGGAACTTATTACCAACTGCTGTGTCGCTTGCTGATGGTGTGCTGTGGCAACGTGTCGAGGTCAGCTGGAGAGTGCAGTTGTGGTGCGGTGATTGACGAAAAAGCTTTAAACCGTTATAAAATATATTCGAATATCCCCAATACGGCTGTTCTCTTAGTATTCCAAGGATCAGATATAAAAAAAAATACACAGACGGAATATGTGCTGTACAGCCTTTTGCCTGCATTGTTTTGTGTCCATATATAGTATGCTATGTCTTTTTTCTTGATCATCTTGATTTTAATCTGGTTCCTCCTTGGACAATAATTATTATCTGACAATGAAAGTTTGGGGCACCAGGGACATGGTCTAGTGGTTGTTTTGATAATAACGAATTTCAAGTACTAATGAATAATGTTGAAAACGGATCTAAAAACATGGCACAGACCACGCTTCGGCAGGGCATTTCAGTTTTCTATCCACTGGCAGGGGTTAATACCTAGCCGGACCAGCTATACTGAGGGAGGACGTGATCCACACATTGAAATCATGGGGGGAAGGGAAGAGAAAAATTCCAAACACGTTATACCGTACCTTTCTCTCCCGTGTGATGCGCCGAATCTTGTCCGGTGTGAGAGTCAAGGAACGTGCGGCGGGTGCAGCAGAGTGTTGTCTAGACCTGTCACCAACCTACACATGTCAACAGGGTAGAACATGAATAACTGACCAGCATGCTCTACTCAAGTACTGTATTGCAATGGCAAAATGTATTTGTGATCTTGATGAGTTGCTTGTTGACTAGATAATGTTTTTATTATTACTATTTTTTATACAAAGAACACAAACCCGGCTCGAGAAAAAAAATAAGAACAAGAAAGATAACAAAGTTGCATGCAGGGAGAATGAAGAAACGACTAGAACACATAAGTTGTGGGTTGACAGAACAAACAACTATTGAGTCGGGGCTGACTACTAGTATCCACTAGTGCAGCTGTGTAGGTGTGAAGGTGTGCAGCTGTGTAGGTGTGAAGGTGGGGCGTTGTCAGAAGGTATTGTGTGATCATGATGAGTTTCTTGTGGACTGGACAATGTTAGAAGGTATTGTGTGATCAAGATGAGTTTCTTGTGGACTGGACAATGTTAGAAGGTATTGAGTGATCAAGATGAGTTTCTTGTGGACTGGACAATGTTAGAAGGAATTGTGTGATCATGATCAGTTTCTTGTGGACTATTTTTTAAAATGCACCAGTAATCAACGCAGCAGCACCAGTAGTCGCCGCAGCAGCACCAGTAGTCAACGCAGCAGCCACAGCAGTCGCCGCAGCAGCACCGACAATCGCCGCAGCAGCACCACTAGTCGCCGCAGCAGCACCAGTAGTCGCCGCAGCAGCACCAGTAGTCGCCGCAGCGGCACCAGTAGTCACCGCAGCAGCCACAGCAGTCGCCGCAGCAGCACCGACAATCGCCGCAGCAGCACCACTAGTCATACGCAGCAGCACGAGTAGTCGCCGCAGCAGCACCAGTAGTCACCGCAGCAGCACCAGTAGTCAATGCAGCAGCAGCACCAGCAGTCGCCGCAACAGCACCAGTAGTCGCCGCAGGGGCACCAGTAGTCAACGCAGCAGCAGCAGCAGCATTCGTCGCAGCAGCACCAAAAGTCACCGCAGCAGCACCAGTAGTCGCCGCAGCAGCACCAGTAGTCAACGCAGCAGCCACAGCAGTCGCCGCAGCAGCACCGACAATCGCCGCAGCAGCACCACTAGTCGCCGCAGCAGCACCAGTAGTCGCCGCAGCAGCACCAGTAGTCGCCGCAGCGGCACCAGTAGTCAACGCAGCAGCCACAGCAGTCGCCGCAGCAGCACCGACAATCGCCGCAGCAGCACCACTAGTCATACGCAGCAGCACGAGTAGTCGCCGCAGCAGCACCAGTAGTCACCGCAGCAGCACCAGTAGTCAATGCAGCAGCAGCACCAGCAGTCGCCGCAACAGCACCAGTAGTCGCCGCAGGGGCACCAGTAGTCAACGCAGCAGCAGCAGCATTCGTCGCAGCAGCACCAAAAGTCACCGCAGCAGCACCAGTAGTCGCCGCAGCATCACCAGTAGTCGCCGCAGCAGCACCAGTAGTCTACGCAGCAGCAAAAGTATTCGCCGCAGCAGCACCAGTCGTCACCGCAGCAGCACCAGTATCCGCCGCACCAGCACCAGTAGTCACCGCAGCAGCCCCAGTCGTCGCCGCAGCAGCACCAGCAGTCGCTGCAGCTGCACCAGTAGTCGCCGCAGCAGCACAAGTATTCGCTGCAGCAGCACCAGTAGTCACCGCAGCAGCAGCAGAAGTCACCGCAGCAGCACCAGTAGTCACCGCAGCAGCACCAGTAGTCACCACAGCAGCACCAGTAGTCACCGCAGCAGCACCACTAGTCACCGCAGCAGCACCAGTATTCGCCACAGCAGCACCAGTAGTCACCGCAGCAGCACCAGTAGTCACCGCAGCAGCACCAGTAGTCGCCGTAACAGCACCAGTTGTCACCACAGCAGCACCAGAATTCGCCGCAGCAGCACCAGCAGTCACCGCAGCAGCCCCAGTAGTCGCCGCAGCAGCACCATTAGTCGCCGCAGCAGCACCAGCAGTCGCCGCAGTTGCACCAGTATTCGCCGCAGCAGCACCAGCAGTCCCCGCAGGCGCACCAGTAGTCAATGCAGCAGCAGCAGTATTCGCCGTAGCAGCACCAGTAGTCGCCGCAGCAGCACCAGTAGTCACCACAGCAGCACCAGCAGTCGCCGCAGCAGCACCATGAGTCGCCGCAGCAGCACCAGTAGTCAACGCAGCAGCACCAGTAGTCGCCGCAGCAGCACCAGCAGTCGCCGCAGCAGCAGCAGTATTCGCCGCAGCAGCACCAGCAGTCCCCGCAGGCGCACCAGTAGTCACCACAGCAGCGCCAGCAGTCGCCGCAGCAGCACCAGTAATCACCTCAGCAGCACCAGTATTTGCCGCAGCAGCACCAGAAGTCACCGCAGCAGCACCCGTATTCGCCGCAGCAGCACCAGTATACACCGCAGCAGCCCCAGTAGTCGCCGGAGCACTACCAGCAGTCGCCGCAGCAGCACCAGTATTCGCCACAGCAGCACCAGTAGTTAACGCAGCAGCACCAGTAATCACCGCAGCAGCACCAGTAGTCACCGCAGCAGCACCAGTATTCGCCGCAGCTGCACCAGTTGCAAACGCAGCAGCACCAGTAGTCACCGCAGCAGCACAATCAGTCGCCGAAGCAGCACCAGTGTTCGCCGCAGCAGCACCAGTAGTCACCACAGCAGCACCAGCACTCGCCGCAGCAGCACCAGTAGTCACCGCAGCAGCACCAGTATTCGCCGCAGCAGCACCAGTATACACCGGAGCAGCCCCAGTAGTCGCCGCAGCAGTACCAGCCGTCGCCGCAGCAGCACCAGTATTCGCCACAGCAGCACCAGCAGTCGCCGCAGCAGCAGCAGCTGTATTCGCCGCAGCAGCACCAGCAGTCCCCGCAGGCGCACCAGTAGTCTGTGCAGCAGAAGCAGTATTCGCCACAGCAGCACCAGTAGTCGCCGCAGCAGCACCAGCAGTCGCCGCAGCAGCACCAGTAGTCGCCGCAGGAGCACCAGCAGTCTCCGCAGCAGCACCAGTATTCGCCGCAGCAGCACCAGCAGTCGCCGCAGCAGCAGCAGCTGTATTCGCCGCAGCAGCACCAGCAGTCCCCGCAGGCGCACCAGTAGTCTGTGCAGCAGAAGCAGTATTCGCCGCAGCAGCACCAGTAGTCGCCGCAGCAGCACCAGCAGTCGCCGCAGCAGCACCAGTAGTCGCCGCAGGAGCACCAGCAGTCTCCGCAGCAGCACCAGTATTCGCCGCAGCAGCAGCATTCGTCGCAGCAGGCGCACCAGTAGTCAACGCAGCAGCAGCAGCAGCAGCATTCGTCGCAGCAGCACCAGTAGTCACCGCAGCAGCAGTAGTAGTCACCGCTGCAGCACCAGCAGTCGCCGCAGCAGCACCAGTATTCGCCGCAGCAGCACCAGTAGTCGCCGCAGAAGCACCAGTAGTCGCCGCAGCAGCACCAGCAGTCGCCGCAGCCGCACAAGTAGTCAACGCAGCAGCAGCAACATTCGCCGCAGCAGCACCAGTAGTCACCGTAGCAGCACCAGTAGTCAGGGAGCAGCACCAGTAGTCGCCGCAGTAGCACCAGTATTCTCCGCAGCAGCACCAGTAGTCACCGCAGCAGCACCAGTAGTCACCGCAGCAGCCCCAGTAGTCATTCGCCGCAGCAGCACCAGTAGTCGCCGCAGCAGCACCAGCAGTCTCCACAGCAGCACCAGTATTCGCCGCAGCAGCACCAGCAGTCGCCGCAGGCGCACAGGTAGTCAACGCAGCAGCAGCAGCATTCGCCGCAGTAGCACTAGCAGTTACCGCAGCAGCAGCAGTAGTCACCGCAGCAGCACCAGCAGTCGCCGCAGCAGCACCAGTATTCGCCGCAGCAGCAACAGTAGTCGACGCAGCAGCATCAGTAGTCACGGCAGCAGCACCAGTAGACACCGCAGCAGTACCAGTAGTCGCCGCAGCAGCACCAGTAGTCACCGCAGCAGCACCAATAGTCGCGGCAGCAGCACCAGTAGTCACCGCAGCAGCACCAGTACTCACCGCAGCAGCACCAGTATTCGCCGCAGCAGCACCAGAAGTCACCGCAGCAGCACCAGTATTCGCCGCAGGAGCACCAGTAGTCACCGCACCTGATCCACACAGTGAAATCATGGGGGAAAGGAAGAGAAAAATTCCAAACACGTTATACCGTACCTTTCTCTCCCGTGTGATGCGCCGAATCTTGTCCGGTGTGAGAGTCAAGGAACGTGCGGCGGGTGCAGCAGAGTGTTGTCTAGACCTGTCACCAACCTACACATGTCAACAGGGTAGAACATGAATAACTGACCAGCATGCTCTACTCAAGTACTGTATTGCAATGGCAAAATGTATTTGTGATCTTGATGAGTTGCTTGTTGACTAGATAATGTTTTTATTATTCCTATTTTTTATACAAAGAACACAAACCCGGCTCGAGAAAAAAAATAAGAACAAGAAATATAACAAAGTTGCATGCAGGGAGAATGAAGAAACGACTAGAACACATAAGTTGTGGGTTGACAGAGCAAACAACTATTGAGTCGGGGCTGACTACTAGTATCCACTAGTGCAGCTGTGTAGGTGTGAAGGTGGAGCGTTGTCAGAAGGCATTGTGTGATCATGATGAGTTTCTTGTGGACTGGACAATGTTAGAAGGTATTGTGTGATCATGATGAGTTTCTTGTGCACTGGACAATGTTAGAAGGTATTGTGTGATCATGATGAGTTTCTTGTGGACTAAAGAACCATAATATGGCGAAACACTCATTACATTTCCACACAATCTCATACACATGGTCGTGACCGTGGAAGGTAGTGTCCCAATTTCTGGTCACAAATGTAGATATGTGTGCTTTCAGAGAAAAACACATTGGTGTTTCATATATAAAATGAACCAAAATTGCTCAAATCTATGGATTTTCATGCTTCTCTTTCTTTCACATGCATTTGAATCAAAAGTTAAAGGGGTTAAAAACGGACTTTGATGAATGAATACACTTTTTTGTTCCCAACAAGGCCCCTGCACAATCTTCTCAGCACCAAGGTCAAGGCGACAAATCTCGTACGCG
This sequence comes from Sycon ciliatum, assembly GCF_964019385.1. Lineage (NCBI taxonomy): Eukaryota > Metazoa > Porifera > Calcarea > Leucosolenida > Sycettidae > Sycon > Sycon ciliatum. The sequence continues at coordinate 33,835,038 of NC_088645.1, forward strand.
TACGAAGCCTCGTAACCGTCCCCCCCCCCCCCAGCTTGACCCAGCAGCAAACCAGCTGGACCCAGCCGATGCAGATGATCCCCGGGACAGCAGTCAGGGCAGATCGACTTGGCCTCTGGCTCTGCACAGCACGAAACCCGTACCCGTACGGACGACCCCAGCTTGGTCGATCCTGAGCCTGTGCAATCAAACTGCAAGAAGAGCCAACCTATCCTGGCCAGCATCGAGGATGACAGTTGGAAATTAGTTGCCGCGGGCCCGCCAAGAAATAAGCCATCAGTGTTCCTTGTGGGCAACTTAAGCCACGACTGTACGGTGGACAGCCTCGATGAGTTTGCAAACCGTAGGTCAGAAAGCGTGAGGACGCCTGTCAAAGCCCACCAATGCAACCTACACACAGCCGGAAACGGGCAAGTGTCCGCAAGGATATCAGATGATGCCACCTCCAAGCTGACAGTGACGTCAGTCAATTTCTGGCCAAGGCCGCTCTACTGCAGGCCGTGGAGATTAGACACCTCCACAAATGCAAATGCAGCTAACAGCACCAGCCGAAGCAATATACACAGCCACAACAAGAACAACAACAGCAGCAGCAGCAGCAACAACAACAACACCAGCAGCAGCACCAGAAGTCGCCGCAGCAGTCGCCGCAGCAGCACCAGCAGTCGCCGAAGCAGCACCATTAGTCGCTGCAGCAGTACCAGCAGTCGCCGCAGCAGCACCAGTAATCAACGCAGCAGCACCATTAGTCGCTGCAGCGGCACCAGTAGTCAACGCAGCAGCCACAGCAGTCAACGCAGCAGCCACAGCAGTCGCCGCAGCAGCACCGACAGTCGCCGCAGCAGTACCAGCAGTCGCCGCAGCAGCACCACTAGTCATACGCAGCAGCACCAGTAGTCACCGCAGCAGCAACAGTAGTCACCGCAGCAGCGCCAGTATTCGCCGCAGCAGCACCAGCAGTCGCCACAGGCGCACCAGTAGTCAACGCAGCAGCAGCAGCATTCGCCGCAGCAGCACCAGTAGTCACCGCAGCAGCACCAGTAGTCACCGCAGCAGCAGCAGCAGTAGTCACCGCAGCAGCACCAGTAGTCACCGCAGCAGCACCAGTAGTCACCGCAGCAGCACCAGTAGTCATCGCAGCAGCACCAGTAGTCACCGCAGCAGCACCAGTAGTCGCCGCAGCACCAGTAGTCACCACAGCAGCACCAGTAGTCACCTCAGCAGCACCAGTAGTCACCGCAGCAGCACCAGTATTCGCCGCAGCTGCACCAGCAGTCGCCACAGGCGCACCAGTAGTCAACGCAGCAGCAGCAGCATTCGCCGCAGCAGCACCAGTAGTCACCGCAGCAGCACCAGTAGTCACCGCAGGAGCACCAGTAGTCACCGTAGCAGCACCAGTAGTCACCACAGCCGCAGCAGCAGTAGTCGCCGCAGCAGCACCAGTAGTCACCGCAGCAGCACCAGTAGTCACCGCAGCAGCACCAGTAGTCACCGCAGCAGCACCAGTAGTCACCGCAGCAGCACCAGTAGTCACCGCAGCAGCAGCAGTAGTCATCGCAGCAGCACCAGTATTCGCCGCAGCAGCACAAGTAGTCGCCGCAGCAGCACCAGTAGTCGCCGTAGCAGCACCAGTAGTCACTACAGCAGCACCAGCAGTCACCGCAGCAGCCCCAGTAGTCGCCGCAGCAGCACCATTAGTCGCCGCAGCAGCACCAGCAGTCGCCGCAGCACCAGCAGTATTCGCCGCAGCAGCACCAGCAGTCCCCGCAGGCGCACCAGTAGTCAGTGCAGCAGCACCAGTATTCGCCGCAGCAGCACCAGTAGTCGCCGCAGCAGCACCAGTAGTCACCACAGCAGCACCAGCAGTCGCCGCAGCAGCACCATAAGTCGCCGCAGCAGCACCAGTAGTCAACGCAGCAACCCCAGTAGTCGCCACAGCAGCACCAGCAGTCGCCGCAGCAGCACCAGTAGTCGCCGCAGCAGCACCAGCAGTCACCGCAGCAGCAGCAGTATTCGCCGCAGCAGCACCAGCAGTCCCCGCAGGCGCACCAGTAGTCAATGCAGCAGCAGCAGTATTCGCCGCAGCAGCAGAACCAGAAGTCAACGCAGCAGCACCAGTAGTCACCGCAGCAGCACCAGCAGTCGCCGCAGCAGCACCAGTATTCGCCGCAGCAGCACCAGTAATCGCCGCAGCAGCACCAGTAGTCGCCGCAGCAGCACCAGCAGTCGCCGCAGCCGCACAAGTAGTCAACGCAGCAGCAGCAACATTCGCCGCAGCAGCACCAGTAGTCACCGCAGCAGCACCAGTAGTCAGAGAGCAGCAAAAGTAGTCGTCGCAGGAGCACCAGTATTCTCCGCAGCAGCACCAGTAGTCGCCGCAGCAGCACCAGTAGTCAGGACAGCAGCACCAGTAGTCACCGCAGCAGCACCAGTAGTCGCCGCAGCAGCACCAGTAGACACCGCAGCAGCACCAGTAGTCGCCGTAGCAGCACCAGTAGTCACCGCAGCAGCACCAGTATTCGCCGCAGCAGCACCAGTAGTCACCGCAGCAGCCCCAGTAGTCGCCGCAGCAACACCAGCAGTCGCCGCAGCAGCACCAGTATTCGCCACAGCAGCACCTACAATTGCCGCAGCAGCAGCAGTATTCGCCGAAGCAGCACCAGCAGTCGCCGCAGGCGCACCAGTAGTCAGTGCAGCAGCACCAGTAGTCGCCGCAGCAGCACCAGTAGTCACCGCAGCAGCACCAGTAGTCACCGCAGCAGCACCAGTAGTCACCGCAGCAGCACCAGTAGTCACCGCAGCAGCACCAGTAGTCACCGCAGCAGCAGCAGTAGTCACCGCAGCAGCACCAGTATTCGCCGCAGCAGCACAAGTAGTCGCCGCAGCAGCACCAGTAGTCGCCGTAGCAGCACCAGTAGTCACCACAGCAGCACCAGTAGTCACGGCAGCAGCACCAGTATTCGCCGCAGCAGCACCAATAGTCACCGCAGCAGCACCAGTATTCGCCGGAGCAGCACCAGAAGTCGCCGCAGCAGCACCAGTAGTCACCGCAGCAGCACCAGCAGTCGCCGCAGGCGCACCAGTAGTCAACGCAGCAGCAGCAGCATTCGCCGCAGCAGCACCAGTAGTCACCGCAGCAGCAGCAGTAGTCACCGCAGCAGCACCAGCAGTCGCCGCAGCAGCACCAGTATTCGCCGCAGCAGCAACAGTAGTCGCCGCAGCAGCACCAGTAGTCACGGCAGCAGCACCAGTAGTCACCGCAGCAGCACCAGTAGTCGCCGCAGCAGCACCAGTATTCGCCGCAGCAGCAACAGTAGTCGCCGCAGCAGCACCAGTAGTCGCCGCAGCAGCACCAGTAGTCACCGCAGCAGCACCAGTAGTCACCGCAGCAGCACCAGTAGTCACCGCAGCAGCACCAGTATTCGCCGCAGCAGCACCAGTAGTCACCGCAGCAGCACCAGTATTCGCCGCAGCAGCACCAGTAGTCACCGCAGCAGCACCAGTATTCGCCGGAGCAGCACCAGAAGTCGCCACAGCAGCACCGGCAGTCACCGCAGCAGCACCAGTAGTCACCACAGCACCAGTATTCGCCACAGCAGCACCAGTAGTCACCGCAGCAGCACCAGCAGTCGCCGCAGCAGCCCCAGTAGTCGCCACAGCAGCACCATTATTCGCCGAAGCAGCACCATTAGTCACTTCAGCAGCACAAGCAGTCAACGCAGCAGCCCCAGTAGTCGCCGCAGCAGCACCAGCAGTCGCCGCAGCAGCACCAGTAGTCGCAGCAGCAGCACCAGCAGTCGCCACAGCAGCACCAGCAGTCGCCGCAGGAGCACCAATAATCAGCGCAGCAGCAGCAGCATTCGCCGCAGCAGCACCAGTGGTCAACGCAGCAGCACCAGTAGTCACTGCAGCAGCACCAGCAGCCGCCGCAGCAGCACCAACATTCGCCGCAACAGCACCACTATTCGCTGCAGCAGCACCAATAGTCACCGCAGCAGCACCTGTAGTCGCCGCAGCAGCACCAGCAGTCACCGCAGCAGCACAAGTAGTCACCGCAGCAGCACCAGTAGTCGCCGCAGCAGAACCAGTAGTCACCGCAGCAGCACCAGTAGTCACTGCAGCAGCATCACTAGTCGCCGCAGCAGCACTAGTAGTCGCCGGAGCAGCACCACCAGTCGCCGCAGCAGCCCCAGTAGTAGCCGCAGCAGCACCATTAGTCGCCGCAGCAGCACCAGTACTCGCCGCAGCAGCACCAGCAGTCGCCGCAGCAGCACCAGCAGTCGCCGCAGCAGTAGCGTAAGTAGCCTTGCAGAAGAGACAGCAATCCTCCAGCAGGCAGTAGACTCACTGGCAGCATGGGGAAGCAGGTGGAAGATTAAGTTCGAGCCCACAAAGTCGCTGGCATTCGCCATCAGCCGCCACTGCTCGCCAACCCCCACCCCCGAACGCTATACGCTTCCAAGGAGCAGTCGTACCAGATGTAGAGGAGCTCCAGCTTCTTGGCGTCACTTTCGACAGGCAGCTGGCATTCCGCATCCATATCCAACAGCTTGCAGTACGCGCAGCCCAGCGGCTTGGCTTCCTCCTGAAGGCATCGGCTGTACTACACCCAAAGTACCGGGCAACCGTGTACTGTGGCTTTGTCCGCCCTGTGTTAGAGTATGGCATGGTGGTGTGGATGAGCGCGGCCCCCACCACCTTGGCCCGCCTCACTGCCATCCAGCGCCGTGCCCTACACATAATTGGAGATGGATCATACCTCCCGAGCCTCGACATTCGACGTACCATAGCAGGGCTCTGTTTCCTGTACAAGCTACACTTCGTGGAGGGTCCGGAAATGTTGAAAGCCATTCTGCCACCATCAGCAGCCGCACTGCAATGCCGCATGTCTACACTTGAGACAACCAGATCTGCAACACATTATCCATCACAACTCACCAGTATCCTTCCTCCTCAGTCACGAAACAACACACTCCGCTCATTTCCCCACCCCCTCATCGCAACGTGGAATCAGCTCCCACCTACCCTTCTGCAATCTCCCCCTTCTCGCAGAGGTATGCACACCGTCAAGAAAAATGTCAACGACCACTTGCGGCGCAGCAAGTGGGAGTGGGCCACAGACAGGTTATGATCTCTCCATCGCCGCCAACACACCAGCCTAGTATACTGATCTCACTCCAGGTCCCTTCTACCTCTCTCTGATCACCTTCGCTCAGCCTTAATATGCGATTATCAGTTCTCTCCATCTTCCTATTTCCACGGTGCACTGCTTTTACTATTGTTATGTCCTATCTCAACCTCAAATTCTCCCCATTATCGTTTGCACAGCCGGTGCTTCCCTCTTGGATCCACAATCATGTTCTTTTCTCCTATGTACCGGCACACATGAGTAACGATGAATCCGAGACCTTTGGTCGGATGAGTAACTTTTGCCCAGCCCCCACTTCCATCCAATATGCCACCGTCCTCGCTGTGCCGCATCTGATGGTTCTGTGGTACCGGATTTTCCCCAATAAATGCACAGTACTTTTATTTTTTCAAAGGTGGTCAGACCTGTACTACTATAGGAGACTGTACTAGTATTGGAGACGTGTACTTTTATTATTTCTGGAAAGATTGATTGCCTGAGTTTGGTGGCAAACAACTCGTGATAATGATACTGTAAGGCTGTAAATTCACTCCACCATAGTAAGAATCAGTGTACAAAGACACAAAGATGATGAACGGGTAAGAAGAACGAAGTAAGGTGGACCCTGGTAGCTGTACCCCAGTAGTGTTCATCACATCATTCCGGCATTTACTCTTATTAGAGACGTGTTATTTTATATTTTTTATCCATGCTCAACATGTACTACAATTGGAGACGTACTAGTATTGGAGACGTACTAGTATTGGAGACGAGTATGTTTAATGGGAAAAATATTGTATTCAGTAAAAAAAACACACACACACACATTCTTACCTGTACTGTGGAGCGAAGTTGTGATAGCTGATCATTCACCCGTCTGTTGGTCTCATCTAGCTGCTCACTGATGGATGCACGTAGGTCTGTCTGTTGACTGGCAACTACGGCTACATGTCCTTGCAGGCTGGTGACTTGTTCGGTCGTAGTCTCCAGTCGGTCACGGATCCCAGTCACTTGTTGGTTCGTAGTCTCCAGTCGGTCACGGATCCCAGTCACTTGCTGGCTCGTAGTCTGCAGTTGGCCACGGATAGCGTTGGTTTCCAGCTGAGTGTCGACAAGACGCTGTGTTATGCTGCTGAGTTGGTCCTCTACTGCAGAGCTGCGTGCGGTGATGTCAGCAATGCATGTAGCTTGCTGGCTTAGCTGCTGTGAAATCGACTCTAGTTGCCTGGTAACCGCTGTACCAGCAGTGCTAGGCTGACTCTGTACAACATCATCAAATATACACATAGCAGACGGAGGGACAGACAGGGGGACAGACAGAGGGACAGACGGAGGGACAGACAGGCAGACAGACAGACAGAAAGAAATGCATAGAGGCAAAATAGGTAAACGGATAGAGAGACAGATACACACACAGGCAGACATTCTCCAAGAAACTCAATGTACATCAATGTGTGTTTGTACGCATCTCAAAGTTGCATATCAAGCACAATACATCATCAACAGTAATAGATACCCGTGTATACATACACTGTATGAAGACCTTCAAGTTTGCTGCATTCATTTTACCTAGCATACACACTGACAGTGAATGGGTAAAAAAAACATTCGTGAGCACGTGACTGTTTCTTTGCAGTTCATACTAGTACTCAGTCATGTAGAGGAGACGGCTCGATACCGGGACGTTTTGACAGCCAAATTTGTATAGACCCAAACCGATCATCAGCGTTGATTTTTCACTCGAAATATGTTTGTGGAAGGAAACTGGCATGTTGAAGTTTGCTCTGGGGCCAGAGTCAATCGAACTGAGCCACTCCTTTGTGTTGACCCATTGCCTCCAGTTGCCCAATTTTTCGCTTCAAAAAAGTTCAAATCAGAGGTGGCTCCAAACCGGACACGTTTTAGAGTGCCCGTCAAATTCACTCTGGGTCTGAAATTAGGTAATTGCTATCGCTCCACGACGGCCAGTACAGAGTAACAATAAGCCTTGTGTGTGCTTCCATTAGTTTTGATTGGTATGCGGTGCTTTATTGGCGAGAGGCGAGCCGCTGTTTACCTGCGACAAGAAGTTGATTTTTCGAAAGTCGTAAAACTCAAGTCGCAGTGCGAAGCAACACGTCAAAAACTCACCTGCTTGATATGGCGCTTCTGGTCATCGCAGAGCCATGCAATTTTGGCTCGGAGTATAACACATCGTAGTCTCACTGTGACATATGTTTTCTAATCAAAATACCAAGAGAGAAAGTGAATATTGAGTCCGTTCCGGTTTGCAACCGGTGTCCTATTTGAAACCGTCCCCTCTACTCATGAAATAAACGTTTAGGTCACATTCGATTACAAACAACACATAATTGCTCACCGGCAAAATACTGTTGAACATGGCCAAGAAACGTTTGATCTCTTCGTGCGCTTGCTCGGCTGACGGTCGGTCCCCAGGACGGTTAGAGAGACAGCGGCGTATCAATGGCTTTGTGGTGACTTTAGCAGTTCCCATACCTGTAACTTTTCCGTTTTCACTCCTGGGTTTTCCATAAGCGGTGACTTTGATTTTTATGGCCATTTTCCGGAATTATAATGTGTACGCTACTTCCGGTTCAGATTCCAGATTGTACGCATATATCCCATCATGCATCCTAGTATTTCGCCAGGCATTTATACCGTAGCGTATCTGTATATAGGACATATACACACTGTCACTGTACTATGTCATTACTACACATGTACACCCTTTTCCTTACTGGCCAAGACATTCTCAACCTAGAGCTTTAGGCCAGTAGATAGTTTGGTTTCATCGAAGGCAGTTGCCTTTCTATCTCTCTTTCATTGCTTTGTCAATATTACAGTAATAATACAACTCTATCGATTTACGCCATTTGTGTGCGTTTTAAGAGTTGTGCTAGGGCTAGGACCCTACATTGGTGACCCCGTTCTATTTTTTTTTGCAGTATTGCGTTTGTGCGCGGATCGCGTTCGTAGTTCTCGATCGAGTCTGTCATCGTTTATATCACAGCACCATCTGAACATGTCGAATCCTGTCACCCCACAACGCGGTACAGGTGCGGGCCTTGGCCGAGCTAACGCACTTTCGAGGTCTCTGTCGGCACAGCAGCGCCCGCGCCCTGGCCAGAACACAGACCAAGTGCAACCAGCAGCCGTTCATGCCGTTGCCATCAAGCTGCCACCGTTCTGGCCCCACGACCCGCACATTTGGTTTGCCCAAGCTGAGGCGATGTTCAATACGCGGCAGATCCGGACCGAGCGGACTAAATTCGACCACGTTGTCAGCGCCTTGGCCCCTGAGTTTGTGCAGGAAATCAGAGATCTCGTGTTGCGTCCTCCTGCCTTGAATCCGTACACAACGATAAAGGATCAGCTGATCAAAAGGACCGAGATATCCGAGCAAGCCAGGCTACGCAAGCTCCTGTCTGACGAGGAACTGGGAGATCGCAAGCCATCCCAGTTCCTTCGAAAACTCCAGCAGCTCTTGGGAGGTGCTTCGCTGGACAATAGTTTCCTGCGGGAACTGTTCCTGCAGCGTCTACCTGCCTCAGTAAGGATGGTGTTGGCCTCCGCCAGCAGCACGATGGACCTCGCCAGCCTGGCCTCCATGGCAGATAGAGTGATGGAAGTTTCCTCTGCTCCTCCGCCCGTGGCCGCAGTAGTAGTGGCTGAGGAACACATGGACCGGTTAGACGCCCTCCAGCTGCAGGTTGCCGCACTGACCGCTGCAGTGGACAAGTTGTCTGCGCCCCGTGCGCGCTCCCGACCCAGCTCGCCTGAGCGGTACACAGCGCGCTCACGCCAGGCCTCACCTGCACGTGCTGATAGTCGCAAGTCACACCTCTGCCGCTACCATGCTAAGTTTGGCGATAAGGCTCTGAAGTGCGACCATACCTGTAGCTACTGGCCGGGAAACGCGCAAGCCAGACATTAGTGGCGCAAGTGTCTGGTACGAATACCTCTAGCCGCCTACATGTCCGAGATCGTATTGCTGGTGCTCTATACCTAGTGGATACAGGAGCTGCTGTGAGTGTTGTTCCGCCAACCAGGGCGGACATACGTCAGTCAGCACAGTTTACTCCCCTCCATGCAGCCAATGGCACCACTATCCGGACATATGGCCAACGTTCCCTGACCTTGGACTTTGGCCTCCGGCGGCATTTTACATGGGTATTCATTGTGGCGGACGTAACGCAACCCATTCTGGGAGCAGACTTTCTTGGACATTTTCACCTGCAAGTGAGCATCGCCCACCAGGAGTTGCGGGATGAAGTGACCAGTTTGCACGCTCTGGGTTCGATCAGCGTGGCCACACCTGAGCCACCGATCAGTACTATACCCCCTGCTGCACCATCCGCGTTCACCTCATTACTGGAGGATATCCCTGAGGTCGCCCAGCCACCCAGGTATGACCAGCCAGTCAAGCACACCGTCAGCCACCACATTGAGACAAGTGGACCTCCAGTATTTGCGAAAGCCCGCCGACTCGCACCGGACCGTCTTGATGTCGCCAAGCGTGAGTTCCAGCACATGATGAATTTGGGCATCGTTCGGCCATCCCAGTCCACATGGGCCAGTCCGCTGCACATGGTACCTAAACCTAATGGCGACTGGCGTCCATGTGGCGATTACCGTGCACTGAATCAGAAGACGATCCCAGATAGATACCCGATTCCCCATATCCAGGATTTCACAGCAGATCTGAATGGGGCTCGCTACTTCACGAAACTGGACCTTATCCGTGCGTATCATCAGATCCCGGTTGCCGAGGAGGATATTCCTAAGACAGCAATCATCACCCCGTTTGGGCTATTTGAGTTCACCCGCATGCCGTTCGGCCTCCGCAACGCGGCCCAGTCCTTCCAGCGGTTCATCGACCAAATCCTGCGCGATTTACCATTTTGCTATGTATACATCGATGACGTGCTCATCGCCAGTCCGGATCTGGAAACACACCGGCAGCATGTTCGACAAGTCCTACAACGGTTGCATGATCACGGTCTCGTCATCAACCCCAGTAAGTGCGTGTTTGCTGCCGACTCACTGGAGTTCCTTAGCCATGTTGTTTCCGCTGACGGCATCCAGCCAACCCCTAATCGTGTCACGGCCATTAACGAGTTCTCCCGGCCCACAAGTTTGAGGCAACTCCGGCGTTTCCTTGGCATGGTAAACTACTACCGGCGGTTTATTCCCCAAGCAGCGCAGCTGGTTCGTCCACTCACCGACATGCTAGCAGGTAAACCTAAGTATTCCTCTGCTTTCCCCTGGACTGACGCTACCGAGTCTGCCTTCGCCGCTGCTAAGTCGGCAATCGCATCAGCTGTGATGCTCACGCATCCCATTCCGTCCGCACCACTAAATTTGATGTGCGATGCCTCGGACACTTGTGTGGGTGCCGTCTTGCAGCAGTTCGTGAATGAGGAATGGCAGCCGCTCGCTTTCTTCAGTAAGAAACTCACCGCTCCTGAGTGTCGCTACGCAACGTTTGGCCGTGAACTGCTGGCTGTCTACTTGGCAATTAGGCACTTCCAGCACTACCTGGAAGGCCGTCCCTTCCATGTACTCACCGATCACCGATCACTGACCCATGCCATTCGTTCTCCGTCCTCCAAGCATTCCCCGCGGGAGGCTCGTCAGCTGGGATACATTTCGGAGTTCACTACTGACGTCCGCTATGTGTCCGGTCCCAGCAATCCTGTTGCCGACGCTTTATCGCGCGTCCATGCAGTTACCGCACCGCCGACAGTTGATTTCTCAGCGCTGGCTTCTGCACAAGCCGTGGATGCCGAACTCCTCCAACTGCGCGGCCAACCTGACTGCAGTCTTCAGTTCCGGGAGGTGACTCTTCCCTCCGCCACCCTCCCAGTAGTTTGCGACATGTCCACTGGCAAACCCCGGCCGTTCCTGCCGCCCGGTTTCCGACAGTGCGCCTTTGAGTCATTGCATCAGCTTGCTCATCCGGGAATAAAAGCTTCGCGCAAGTTAGTCGCGGATCGCTTCGTATGGCCTGGCATGAATGCAGACGTCGCCAACTGGACCCGTGCCTGCTCTGACTGTCAGCGTGCTAAGATCCACCGCCACACCAAAGCTCCGGTATGTCCAATCCCTATGGGTGATCGATTCGCCCACATCCACGTTGATTTGGTCGGTCCCCTGCCCACGTGTCAATCGGCAACATATCTGTTCACCTGCATTGATCGTTGCACCCGCTGGGTTGAAGTGCTGCCTCTCGCTGACATTACCGCCGTATCAGTATGCAAGGCCCTGTTGTCGGTATGGATTGCTCGCTTTGGCATCCCCTCTACCATCACGTCTGATCGAGGTGCGCAGTTCGAGTCGATCCTGTTCCGCCACCTCTCGCAGGCCTTGGGTTGCCAACACCTCCATACCACGGCCTACCATCCTCAGGCCAATGGTATGGTGGAACGGTTTCATCGCCAGCTCAAGGCCTCGCTCCGCGCTCTACCCGATCCGGCTTTCTGGGTCGACCATCTGCCGGTCATTCTGCTCGGCATTCGGTCTGCCATCCGGGTCGACACCCAGTTGAGTTCGGCCGAGATGGTCTATGGCTCCTCCTTGCCCCTCCCAGGCCAACTCCTCGGTGCCTCCGCCCCGGTGTCCGACATCCCATCCACTGGTGCGGACTACTTCCGCCGACTGCAGGATGCGATGCAGAGTGTCACACCGATCCCGACCCGTGACGTCGACGCACGTGGGTATTTACCAGTCGCTTTAGCATCAGCCGAGCGGGTATACCTACGCAACGACGCTGTCCGGCGGCCTCTGCAGGCTCCGTACGATGGTCCATTTGCTGTGCTCCGTCGATCTGCCAAATATTTTGTGCTGGATGTAAAGGGTCGGCCGGTAACCGTCTCCATTGACCGCCTCAAGCCGGCACATGTCTTGGAGTAGTGTTGCAGTCCCTGCTACAGTCTCATTCCTGGTCGCTCACGACCCACATTTTTTCTTCTTCCTTTTTTTACTATGGAGTCGTGCTCTAGGAGGGGGGTAATGTGGTGACTTTAGCAGTTCCCATACCTGTAACTTTTCCGTTTTCACTCCTGGGTTTTCCATAAGCGGTGACTTTGATTTTTATGGCCATTTTCCGGAATTATAATGTGTACGCTACTTCCGGTTCAGATTCCAGATTGTACGCATATATCCCATCATGCATCCTAGTATTTCGCCAGGCATTTATACCGTAGCGTATCTGTATATAGGACATATACACACTGTCACTGTACTATGTCATTACTACACATGTACACCCTTTTCCTTACTGGCCAAGACATTCTCAACCTAGAGCTTTAGGCCAGTAGATAGTTTGGTTTCATCGAAGGCAGTTGCCTTTCTATCTCTCTTTCATTGCTTTGTCAATATTACAGTAATAATACAACTCTATCGATTTACGCCATTTGTGTGCGTTTTAAGAGTTGTGCTAGGGCTAGGACCCTACAGCTTCAATGGATGTTCATCCGGCAAACGTGCTAGGTAGCGTGCTCTGCGTGTTGTCTCCGGTATCACTTCTTCAACTTCTTGGCCACGTTCTCGCACGACGACGAAATGTGGCGCTGTGATCAACTCGATGCCAGGCATAACTCCTGTTAGAACGCTTAGCATCATTACACCTAGCGAAAACACGTCCAAGGGACGATCGTAATCCGGAGTCTCACGTAACGCCTCAGGTGCCATGAATGCCAGTGTACCTGGGCAGCGAGTCATGTCCATTGCCGATTGGACTTGGTGCTGTTGTTGTCGAGGTGAGGTCAAGCGCACAAATTTAGCACCTCCGAAGTCACTGACTTTGGCCGTGCCATTTTTCACAAGCACATTCTTGGGCGCTAGATCGCGGTGAATGATTCCGAATGAATGCAGATAGCGAAGTCCTGCACTAGCGTCGCAGAGATACGACACGAGCTTAGGAGCATCCTCTCTGCCATCTCCAATGCTAACGTCTTCTAGAGACGCCGACAATAACTCCAGGGCCAACGCAGCATTTCCCCTTACCCGAGCTAATCCTATCAGTTGACACAGGTTCGGGTGATGTACTCTGCTGAGACGAAACACCTCTTGGCCAAAAGCTCTGAGCTTACGCTCTCTATCCTGTACACCTGGCTCAACCAACACGGGGTGTAAAACTTTGAGAGCGATATCGATACCTTGCCAGTTGACCTTGTAGACAACTGCATCTGATCCTCTGCCGATTTCGTCTTCGTCTCTCACCTGAACGTCACCTAGGAACGTGATATGCTGGTGTGTTAGCCCTAGGTCATCCAGCAACGCCTGAGCGTCGCGATTCATCTTGAACGACTTTGTCTACGATAGTCACACTTCAGACAGTCCGTTTCCAGTGGTAAGAAAAAGAACAAACAAATCCAGGACGCCTTCGTCCCTCACCAACTCGGCGGGTAGATGATAAAAAAAAAATTCGATGTTGGTCTTACTATACGGTCGGTATCTGACTGCTAGTACTAGTAGGTGGAGCTTCGCAGGCGAAGCCTTTTGTTCTGGGATGACTGGGATCTTACGATGCCGCAGATCTACGTAGATCTCCCATGTCTTCTGCGCCGGCTGGCTTCAAATCCTGTTCTTTCTGTGCGGTGCCCGGTATCTCGCATGATCTCGGAGGGTCATTCATGGTCATGGCATGCGCTGAGCTAGTCCTCCTTCTGAGTGCTTGCAATGCAAAGGCTACTAATACATACTACGTAACCATGGTATCGTAGTTCAGGAATCCGGCCACAACGCCTGCACAAATAAATACATACGATGACATAACAAAGCCCTAACAAATAATATATTTCAATTATTTGCCTCCTTCAGGGGCAGCACGCGGCCTTCATCCGATGCAGACTTGTACTTGTCACTGTAACTACACTGTCTGTACTGTCTTTTCTTGGCTCCATGATCATCCTCCATGCCCATGATGGCATGAATCATGATGTCTGCTACTGTACCATGTGTACTGTGCTAGGGTCAAGCCAATGCGAGCACGTGCTCTGGGATGACTGGAATCAAGGCTTCCGATGCCGGAGTTCTACTATAACACTAGTATACGTAGATCTGCTATGCCTACTAGTAGTACTGCTCCGGCCGCCGGACTTCAAAATCTTGTTCGTTCTGTGCAGTATCTCGCACCAATCATGATAATGACGTAATGTCATGCGCCGAGCTACTACTAGAACTAGTAGAATCTACTACCCGTACTCGCGCGATTATTAGTGCCCCCCCCCCCCCAACCGGTCTTGTAACCAAGCCCATGTGCAAGTAGTTAATTTGGTGTTCTTTTGCTAATGTTCTTGGCCATTGATGCGTTCATTCTTCTGTCGGCTCACTTCTGTGCCGCCTTTTCTGCCTTCGTGCCAATTCTGAGGCACGTAACCGCACCTGCACAAGGTCTCAAGTCTCGCTTGGACTTGTACTGCCACGAGCCTCCTCTCGATTTGGTTACTGTATTCCTCTCTTTCTTATTTAGCCGCTGACCGCTGAAACTCAGTTCCGGCATCGGTCCGCCTCGCTGCTTCACCAAGTCAATTTCGTATCGCAATCCTAGATTGGCTAGGGTACCCCGTAAGGCGACCATACATGTAGATCTGTGAGGACTGCCCTAGAGAAATATGAATAAAATATTATACTATACTATTGCTTCGCACTGGTGTTTTCAGGAACAAAATTGCAGGTCTTGTTCCCGTTTCTGTGGAGTCGTGAGCGTTTACAGTACACTTTAGGCTGAGCCGCTCTGTTATTTTTTGTTTTATGCTGGATGACGCAAATGTACCAGCAATGAAAAAATTTGATAGTGCCCTCTCTTGAATACTGCCCCATCTGTGATGGATATTGAAAAAATAGTGCTCCAGGGCCAGGGCCAGTAATCGCGCGAGTAGCGTACTACATGTTACTAGTACATCTACCATGCAGCACATAATGTAGCGACTCTCCTCCTCCGGGGACATGAATAATTAAAAATAATCATTACACTACCGGTATGTCTGCACGTGCCTTTCATTACTTGTCACTAAACTGTCTTTCCTTGGCTGCATGTCTGCTGGTGTCCAGCCAATGCGAGCACGTGCTGCACTGAGCAAGTGTCAGAGCTAGGGAATCTGGGACGTGACCCGAATGACTGAAGCTGCATGCATGGTTGGAGCCAGCAGTCCAGTAAAATTCATTGTACAACACAATAAAGAACAACAGAGGTTTAATACAGAGCTTGTTGCTCGAGCGACAAACTCTGTAAACCTCTGTTGTGCCTTTTGTGTGTATAAATACTACAATGTAGTGGTCCACGTTATCAGTTATTTTAATACTACAATGTAGTGGTCCACGTTATCAGTTATTTTAATACTACAATGTAGTGGTCCACGTTATCAGTTATTTTAATACTACAATGTAGTGGTCCACGTTATCAGTTATTTTAATACTACAATGTAGTGGTCCACGTTATCAATTATTTTAATACTACAATGTAGTGGTCCACGTTATCAGTTATTTTAATACTACAATGTAGTGGTCCACGTTATCAGTTATTTTAATACTACAATGTAGTGGTCCACGTTATCAATTATTTTAATACTACAATGTAGTGGTCCACGTTATCAGTTATTTTAATACTACAATGTAGTGGTCCACGTTATCAGTTATTTTAATACTACAATGTAGTGGTCCACGTTATCAGTTATTTTAATACTACAATGTAGTGGTCCACGTTATCAGTTATTTTAATACTACAATGTAGTGGTCCACGTTATCAGTTATTTTAATACTACAATGTAGTGGTCCCCGTTATCCGTAATTTTAATACTACAATGTAGTGGTCCACGTTATCAGTTATTTTAATACTACAATGTAGTGGTCCACGTTATCAATTATTTTAATACTACAATGTAGTGGTCCACGTTATCAGTTATTTTAATACTACAATGTAGTGGTCCACGTTATCAGTTGTGTGATGAGCCTTCTCCGCTAGCAGAAAGACGTTTTCCTCCTTGTGATCATTGTGCAATGTACATGATTGTATACATGTATCTGCCGCATGATAATGTATGATCACGTGGTCGGATGATGTCGTAATGGAGATTGTTCAGAAAATGATCTCGTAATTTCGATTGACCTCTGCAGGTAGGACAACGCTTTTTTCTTTTTCTTTTTTTCTTTTTTTTTAAGTACCGAGGTACACAGTCGAGCAGATTATGTACATGTAGATGATTGTACATATGATATAACCTTACACTGGTTAAAAACCAGTATAAGATAAACCTTGTCACTGTTTCCGAACACAGTGTCCTCCACCTTGTTTCATGCTATCAATCTAACAATTGCATGATTGTACATGTACAAGTACATGAGGTGCTGCATGATAATGTATGATCACGTGGTCGGATGATGTCGTAATGGAGAGTGGTCAGAAAATATTAATAATCTCGTGATTTCGATTGACCTCTGCAGCCAGCAGGTAGGACAACGCTGTTTTCTTTTTTCTTTTTTTTTCTTTTTTTAAATACTGAGGTACACAGTGGAGCAGAGAAGGTAATGAGAAGACCGAACCGATGACAATACATGTACAATCATGTCATTGTCATATCTGGAGACGAATCAGCGAATCAGCGTGCTGATGAATTGGGTCTACCTCCCGTGACAGTGGGTCTCGGGTTCAGCGGCAGGATTGTCTGGATTCGTTTTGCTTTTTAAAATTGCACATACTACTGTAGTCACAAGAACAAAGCAGGAGGAAGGAAGAAGAATACAAGAAATGTTGTGTTGTCGGCAGGTTCATCTGAAGAAGAGTTCTCCCAGAGTTCTCTCAGTGAATGCAATCCGTCACGGAACAATACAAATATGTGTACTAGTAACTATTGCTTGACTTGTTAACCTGTACTCGAAGTACATGTACATTGTACCTGCCATAGGCCTTAGACAGATTATGCTAGCATAATTTTTCGCACAATTCCTACCAAAATCGAATAATCGCATAAGTGCTCCCATACCCTCAATGCAGAGACCGGACGGCAGTATTGCTCATGATACTAGGTACATTGCAAACTTGCCCAACGTGCATTTTTACCACTGTTGCACCTAGTGACGACCCACAATGGTGCGTGCCATCTCTTGCGGAACTCTCTGCTATTCTGTCCTCACTTGATTCCTTCCAGACCTCCCCATCCACAGTTAGGACCGTCATGAACAAGTTGAAAATCAATAAATCACCTGGTTTTGACGGTCTTCCCAATGAAGTTCTTAAACGTCTGGCACCCTCAATTTCGTCACCTCTCTCCACCTTCTTCAACATCTCCTTTGCAAGCGGCGTATACCCACTTGTTTGGAAGTTTGCTGTTGTCACTCCCATTTATAAGAATAAAGGTTCTCGTCAGCACACTACCAATTATCGCCCCATTTCGCTGCTACCAAGTTTGTCGAAAGTATGTGAACGTGTTGTTTACAATATTCTGTATAAACATTTCTCAACCGGCGCTTTCTCAGTACCAGTCTGGCTTCTGTCGTGGGGACTCGACCTCGCTACAGCTGACCCGCATTGTCCAGGAGCTGTACACTCAGCGACACCAAAGGCGCCATCAAGGTCTCTGCTTCTTCGACTTGGCCAAAGCATTCGATTCGGTATGGCATAGAGGGCTGATCGCAAAACTACGATCGTGCTATCGCAGGATCATCACCAAGGCTATTATCACACGTGTCTCTTCCGACATTGCTGCTGCTGTTGTGCCGCATCAGCTCAGTGCAGTCTCTATATTTCAGTGTGGAGACTGAGGCAATTCTCCTCATTAGTGCGTCCAAAGCATTTAATGCAATTAATCGCAAAGCTGCTCTGCATAACATCAGCCACCTATGTCCTCCAATGGCCAACTTCATTGCCAATACGTATGGTGCACCCATCCCGCTATTTCTGTCTGGCGGCGGCATGATTTAGTCTCGGGAGGGCACGTGTCAGGGTGATCCCTTGGCAATGGCCATGTTCGCGTTAGCAGTGACACCTATGATTCGTGACCTTCGGCAACATCACACGGATATTCAGCAGTGCTGGTATGCGGATTACGGCGAGGCTGGTGGTCGGCTGTCGGTAGTTCATGCGTTTTGGCGTGACATCACCTCCCTTGGTCCACATTATGGATAAAATCCAAATGCTGCTAAGACTAAGTTACTAGTCAAGCCTGGATTGGAGGAGGAAGCAAGGATCTTGTTTGCTGACACACCAGTAATATATATATATATATATATTAACTGGTTTGAGGGAAAGAGACAAACGGGAAAAGTCTGAAGAAAAAATTGACTGTCACCACCAGGACTCGAACCAGGGACCCTCGCTTGTAGCCAGCGATGCTCTAACCACTGAGCTATGATGTAGTCGTCATCCCAGCAGTGGCCGTTCAACATTTTCTTCAGACTTCGTAACTCACACTTCCTGTGAATCCACACAATGCGGATTACGGCGGGTATATTTTTTATTTTTATATATATATATATATATATATATATATATATATATATATATATATATATACGGAGTGATGGTGTCCGTTATCTGGGTGGCGCAATCGGCACGCAGGAGTACATCACTGGAAGTCTGTGACGTCACGTGGCATTGTGGAGTAAGGAGGTACGTGCGTTGGCATCGTTTGCCAGGACGCAACCACATGCGCGGCTTACAGTGCTTTTACCAGAGGCCTGCGTAGGAAGTGGCACTATCATCTGCGATCTCACAAAGACCCAGAATCTGCGTGTTTTGATGAACTAGATAGTGTCATTGGAAGAGACCTGATTCCGGCCCTCACTGGTCGTACCAGCCTGTCAGATACTGAACGCAAACTGTTGGCAGTGCCTGTCAGGTTCGGTGGCCTCGCCCTCCCAAGTATTGCCCAGGACGCCAGTGAACAGCGAAGAGTGAGTCTGAGGGTGACGCGGCCCATTGTGGACATGATAGAGTACAAATCTGATGCTGCTCCGCCGGCCATCGTTATTGCTCAGGCAGGGGCTCTCCGCAGGGGTGAGCAGAAGTTGCGTGCGTCTGCATATCGTCAGTTGCAGGCGTACATGTCCCTGGGGCTGTGCAATCAGCAGAGGTTGCTGGTGGAATGTGCTGCTGACCCTGGGGTTTCAAGCTGGCTGACTGCTGAGCCCCTGGCAGAGAGTGGCTTCATTCTTAACAAGGTGGAGTTTGTTGACGCATTGTCATTACGATATGGCTGGCCCTTGCGGGACATTCCAAGCTCGTGCGTGTGGTGCGGACCTCAGCGTCGATCTTGCGGCAACGTTCCCTACTGGGGGGTACCCCACTCTCCGGCACAATGCTCTGCGTGACCTGATTGCCGAGGCCATGGATGTGGCCATCCCGATGTGCGAATTGAGCCTCCTTAGCTCCCACTCGAGGGTGAAGCGCTCTCTGGTGCCACGACTAACTGGCGTCCGGAGGCTCGTCTGGATATCTGTGCAAGGGGCTTCTGGTCTCGGCAGCAAGACACATTCTTTGATGTTAGGGTGACTCATCCTTCAGCGTCCTTGCTGTCGAGAGGGGTGGTTCTTGCTCAGCTAGCCAGGAATGAGCAACAGAAGAAGAGAGCATACCTGCAGAGGGTAATACATGTGGAGAGAGGTGCATTCACGCCCTTGGTTTTTGCTACCAATGGTATGTGCAGCCAGGAGTGTTCACGTGCCCTGAAGAATTTGGTTGGCTTAATTATCAACAAGCATCCTGATTTACATTATTCAAGCGTTATGGCAAGATTGAGGTGCTGTATCTCTTTCTCGCTATTTAAATGGTTTGTAACGTTCTTTCGTGGATGCAGGTGTAGTGTGCGTGAGCCTCCTAGCCTTAGACCACGCACATTACATTGGTGTGCGTGGTCTAAGGCAAGGAGGCAACTCCCACAGTCAGTCAACGAACGTTTCAGAACTTACTCCGGCACGGCCTGGAGCTTATCTTGTATCCAATATTCCTAAGTGAACTTGCTCTCAATCAACCACGACTCTTACGTATGAGATACAAACAAGAGAACTTATACAGAATCTAACAAGGCCGTTGGCAAGGGGGCCAGCTAGGAAGCTTCAGCTGGTGTCTATTGCGGGAAACAAGCAGCAGGCAGCAAAACAGCTAAAGGACGTATGTGATAGCATAGCAAGCAATCTGGAAATGCCATTGATTACTCGCAGCACGCCTCAGTGCTACAAAGGAAGCATTGGAGCATGAAACTGATATTGCAGTGAAGATAAGTCCATACAACTGCACAAGGACCTCTTGCAAATGAAGCATAGTGGCACAAGTATTGTATTTTGGAAACAATGAAGACTACTGATAGTTAGTGTTGGTCTAGCTACTCTCCAGTGTGTAGTGGCGCCATGCAAGGATCATGGAAGAACAATCGTAAATGTAGGAAGTACTGTATGCAGTTCTAAACAATAAGAGTCATGCAAAATACATGTACTACTAGTCATGTGTAAACTGTAAAGCAGGGATACTACACAGGGCTTCCTATTTGCGTCACTCGTTTGCAGGCATGCTTGGTAAAATATTATTTTTTCCTTGTTAATAATAACGACCTACTTCTTGCGTAGGGATGAATAATTATCCGATCAACGATGGGAATTAACCGTATTGCGTGACTGATCCTTTCAATGTTCTAATCCTTCAAGTGACGTTTCCTTTTCTACCTGGACGCCTCCTTGTTTTACCTTTTCTCTCTAGCTCCTCTCTTGTACCTTTTTATTTAATTTTTATTATCATTATTTATTTATGGATTCCCCAAAGGTCGAGGCCTAAGTTGAGGAGGTCTCCGTTCATGGCTTACTGGTAATATATCTGCAAATTTATAACATTATAGATTGAGAAGAGGAAGGGTTATAACAAATGCGTACTGTAGAAATCAGCCATATCATTCGTTACTATGTTATATACACTCTGGAAGGAATGAAACCAGCGGGTTCGAAGCGGGTGTTGGCAAAGATGGTACGGACACGAGACACAAAGCAATGACTATTTTGGGTGGTTCTAATGTCAGTGGGGGGAGAATTCCAGGTGGCAGCGGTAACCCCCCCCCCCCTTCTTGCTATTATTCACTTAAATGTGGGGCTTTGAATAAAACAAGTTGACTACTCATACAGTGACTATGCTGCACTAGGCACCGTTCGACTGCGGAACCCCTAAGCAGTCAAATATAAGCAGTCATTTTAGCCCTAAGGAGTGAAATATGCAGGAATATAACAGTTCCAAGAAGAAGAGAAAAGCAAGTGATTCTGTCGAGTCAACACCTCTCGTCAGTACTGCTGGCAGACCCTAGACTAGAGTCCCAAGAAGAAGAGAAAAGCATCGCTGTCTGCTTCCCTACCGGACATCGCCAGCATACCGTCCAAGGACGGCGGTGACTCCAGCGGTGGCGAACTGGACCTGTCGGATCTTCTCGCTGACGGTAATGCCGTGTCTTCTGCCCCGCTCCGGTCAATCCATCCGCCGGCGCTTTGTCGTCGACGGAACGTCTCCATAGGGAACGTCTGGACAGGGAAGAGGAAAAGGCCGTGTCGGTAACAAAGCATCCTCACTCCGGTGTCAAAGCTATGAAGATGGCCATGAATGAAGGAGCAGTGGCCCGTGGTAGGAAATCTGCGACCAAGTCGATACCGCCCAAGGCCCCGGGAACGGGATTCGATCCAACTAGCCTGCACGCCGAAAGTGACTTTGGTCTTGGAGATGCATCATCATGGTAGTTTGATCATGTCAGTGGCAGTGCAGCCTGAAAGGTATGATGTCATACTAAGAACAGATGATGATGTCATCATGATGTACAGATGATGTCATCATGACCCCTAATCTCTCGTATTCTCACTTTAAATGTCTGTCTATGACTATGATACATGTACTTGGAGGTACATAATAATAATTATTATTATGATGGAGGCACAGCTTGTTGTGCAAGCTGATGCTCTGAAGCTATTTCTGCTAGCATGTCATTGTCATGTTCTCCTTTTGCCTGTTATTTCCGCGGGCAAGCCTTGAGCGCGCGTGCTTGTGTGTGTGTGTGTGGGGGGGGGGGGGGGGGGGAGTGTGTATGCCCGTACTCCGCAGTGCACGTTGGCCTGGACGCGTGTCGTCAGGGGAACCACAAAACCCAAACTGGCATGTGGGTGTGAGCGATATTGCCCATACGGTTTAGTACTGTATAGCAGAGTGATGTTGTGCAGTCCAGGGGGGGGGGGGGTTCAAATGTTTATGTTGTGCAGTCCAGGGGGGGGGGGGGGGTTCAAATGTCAATATTGTGTCGAGGTTTGCGTTCAAGCAAAGCTCGCCAATATCAACAGTTTGTACAGCCTTCAAGATCTCCAAAGCCCTGCAAATGTCACAGGTGGTCATTTCACCAAGGACACTGGAAAGGCAACGGATGTGTACGAGACTCGTACTGAATGTTGATGACCTGGCCATGCCACTGAAGGCTACTGTATACCATAGTGTCTTGTGTACTTGAAGCCTAATGTCTCATAAATTAGAGAAGCCTGTTTTGAATACAAGCCTCATCTTCTAGATACACTGTCGGCACAGTTGCCTGGTTTTAGTGTTGACACACATAGAAATACCTGGTTTGAATAGAAGCCTAGCCCTTGTATTGGCTTCTATAGGAATATGCCTGGCTATTCACGATATTACGGTAATTGTCCATCTGCTTGCTTTCTCGACTTGGTCTTCTGCAAAGACTTTAGAAGTATAAAATTGCAATGTGAGTCGCCAGTGCAATGCAGCGCTTTGCCGCGAGTGCGCAATTTCACCAAAAGCATCTCAACTGATGCAGACATCTACCATATCATTTTATCACCATAAATTTGACCATCGGAGTACAAGCCTCATGCCCCCCCCCCCCTATTTGGGTGAATTTTGAGTGTTCAAAGTGCGGCTTATACATGTACTCCAGAGAATACGGTCATTATGTAACAATATCATAAGCATGGGTACCAAGCACTCAGCAGGTCACTAGCAGTGCTTCACCCATATCTACCAGCTACTTCAGTCCACTGCACTCTGAACATTTATACCGATCACACCTAATTAAATATGCAGCAGCAGAACTTCATCATACGTTGTCAACGGCAACCATGCACCATACACCTATGATTGTACCAGATGTTGCAGACTGTTTGGGCGGGGGAGCAGTGAAGCAAGAAGCACCCATGAGTGTGTGTGATCCACGGTAGCCTAATCGGGAGGGCACTGTCCCGGAAAGACAGGGGTACTGGGCTCGAATCCCGCTCGTGGATCCTACTTTTGCAACATAGAGTAGCAGGAAGGATCTCCCGGCGGGATTTGAACCCTGCACCCCTGTCTTTCCGGGACAGTGCCCTACCGATTTCATTCCCGGGGATCGCACACAGCCGTGGCTCCTTCTTGCTACACTGCTCCCATGGCCCACCGTACCCTTCCCCTCCCCCCCCCCCCCCCCACACCCCCTGCGTGTAGGTATGGGCGGTGTGAGTACACAGCCTATTGTGGCGGGGAGCAGTGCAGCAAGAAGAAACCACGGCACGGGTGTATGTGATCCCCGGTAGCCTAGTCGGTACGAGGTAACTGTCCTGGAAAGACAGTGGTGCTGGGTTCGCATTCTGCTCGTGGATCCCTCTCTTGCAACACATACAGGATTTCATTGTTCAGCAGTGGCTATACTCATGACACTGCTCACGAGTGTGATTCCCAGTAAATACGTACGAAGACTAGAACTGCACGGGAACTTTTTGTCATCCCAGTACAAGTACTAGACAATCCTATTAGTATTAGTGGAAGATTCACATCAGCTTGCCAGGCAGTCCACACCGCACAGGGTGATACTGATCCACAAGTGAAGTGTACAGAAGAGCTTGAAAGTCAGAGAAACCGAGTCGACTTTGAAAGGAAAATATCAGGGTGCGTACACAATTGCATGAGGAAGATTGAAGTCCAATGACATCATTCAAACCTGGGTTCAATGCACTATGAGGTCATCCAGACCTAGATAATATATCTAGATATCAAAAGCAATGCGGTCACCCAGACCTAGATATCAAAAGCAATGATGTCATCAAGTCTAGGCATAGCATTGTAGCATGGTAGCAAGGCACAAGGTGATGCAGTCCGTTACATGTACAGATAGGTACATGACTGTCTAACAAACAATAGAGAAATGGTAAAATAGGATTTGTGAACAGCATGATCATGATCAGAGGCAAGGAAACCGAATACTGCGAGTGCATTGTCATTGTAGGTATTGATATGTACAGGTAATGTAAGGATGGAGTTACTCTAGCATATTACTATAGTATACAGTACATGTGCTACAGCGCAAAGTAGAGAAGATCTGGAAGGAAAACACCAAGTTACATCATACAAACATCAGTTAATCAAAAATATCAAGTACAGAATTTGAAAGGGTAAGGCAGTAGTTCTGTGCCGCCTATATCCTGCTCAAATCTTCATATCCAGCGTAAAGAGGCCATCTGGTGTACTGAGCACCAGTACTCCATTGAGTAGTGCTAGTGATGATACACAACCCCCACAACACTGTACACTGGGCAACTCATAGATGCAGTGTGTATGTACATTGTACACAATACACCTAATACACTTTGAGTCAGAATTATAACCGGTAATGACTAGACTATCATCAGACAGTGAACAGCCGTTGGCCAGGTTTACACCATCTGGTCGTACAGCCTCTTGCCAATGACCATCATCAGTGTACTGGAGGAAACTCCCGTAGTAACCACCAATGATGTACAGTGAACCATGACAGGCTACAAGTGAGGCAAATGCACAGTCACATGGAAGAGGAGGCAGTGAATGTGAGGGAACATCAGAGTATTTCCACTGCTTGTCAAGAAGTGTGTAACAGCTTACACAGTGGTCATAACCTGACATGGTGTAGGAACCTAGAAGACTAACACTAGTTTCAGTAGCATGTACAACACAGCCACAGTGCGTGCCATGCTTCGGCACCTTTGCTACTTCCACCCACTGCCTATCATGCTGATCGTACTGCAGTAGAACAGGTTCAAATTGGTCGTCATGATAATACAGGTACAAAACCTGACCATTGCTTGCTAGGGACGGGTATTGAAATGGACCACCACGACTTGGAAGAGGAAGGTCAGTCCAGCGACGTATGTCTGTAGTCTGCCGGATGCTTGTAATAAGGAAATTTTCACCAGCCGTCCAGACAGCAACGAGAGTGTTATTGTGGATGATGAGTTTTGGAGACTGTCCACAATCGGATGTTGCTTTGATCCACTGGATCCACTGGAGAACACACACACACACAAACACACACACCTTGACCTTTTGACGCCCATTGCCAAAGGCGATGATAGCAATGCTACGGCAGAAGTCATAGCACCTTGTGCTGGGATTGCACCATTCAACAGCTTGCACACACACACACACACACACACACACACACACACACACGCACACGCGCGCACACACACATATGCACACACACACACACACACACACACACACACACACACTTGTACTTGTACTTGTTGCTCACTGCCAAAACTGGTCACGTGGGTCTCCCCGGGAGAGGGGAGAGAGACTCAAAAGGAATTTTAGAAAGAGGACTCAATTGGCTATTGAACCACTCAACGGCCGACACCCGCTGAAATCCCCAAAACTCTGGGTGGACTTGAAAATGATCTCACTTATGGGCTCACCACACCTCAGTAAGTGGGTTAGGACAAGGTGCAGAAAAAAGGATTGACGGCATCAGGGTATCCGTCCTGGGATCCAACTGCAGTTACCCCTGCCCCCAGTGAAGGTAATACTTGCTACTAGTGTGGATGGCTGAATCAGAGTGGATCTGATACAAGCTTCACACACACACACACGCAAACACACACACACACACAAACACACATTTGTTGCTCACTGCCAAAACTGGTCACGTGGGTCTCCCTGGGAGAGGGGAGAGAGACTCAAAAGGAATCTTGGAAAGATGACTCAATTGGCTATTGAACCGCCCAACGGCCGACACCCCTGAGTTGGACTTTTTCCGTCGCCATGCACTGGCCTCTACGGCTCTAGCAATGCGCTGCGTGCATGCTTGCTGCAATGTAGTCAACAAACTCATCACACATGGAACTACTCCCGCACTGCCGTGCTGGGGTAGCTACAACAAGACTCGAGTCACAAGACTCAGAAAACTAGTCAACACACGGACTTGTCATGTACTACACTCGTATCAGTTCATGTGGTCAGAGAACGTGTGTTTCTCCTTGCCGGTGCCGGTGGTTGTGCTTTGAGAAAGAAAATTTTAGTTTCCGCTCCCGCCTCATTATTTTATGCTACAGCGATGAGTGCACAACCGTGACAAGTAACAAAACAGCGAACAGCTCCCGGACCTAGAACTTTCAGATCTCGTAGCGTTGCGAGCGAAGAGTCGTGCCAGTGGTTCAAAGAGCCTGCACTGTTCTCCAATTGAGTGGTGCGAAATATGCCAAGTTCGCACCAAAACATCACCATGTGGCAGGCTACTTGAGTCTAAGCGAATCGGTATGGAACAACATTTAGAGCACTCGCATCACTCTTCTCCATTTTGGCGACTCTGCTCTCTAGTGATCTGATAATTATCTCAGCCTCGTCTACAATAGCTGCTGCTTCTTCATCAGTCGGAAACTCAGTAGCGCTCACTCTTGACCGGCCAGCGCGGCCATTTCTTCAGCTGAATACCGAGCCCTGGACCGAACTCATGAAAGTCAGCCATGGCTGCATCCTCATATATCACTCTCACAAGGAGTTATGTCCTCGGGGTCGCTTGCACCACCTACTATCGGTCGCCAAATCATTTGAAATAGCACTGACACTATTGCTTTCACGCACTTCTTTTGACCTAGCTGCACGCTATGACGTTGCGGGGGGTGTGGCGCGGCCGCGTGACGTCATGGCACAGCCCCCGAAACTCAGTTTTTCAAACGGAGATATCTCGAGAACGCTTTGTCGGAGACACGTGGGACCAACACCATTTGACTCAGCGCCCGAAACTCTACCAACCCTGAAATTTAAATTTTTCACCGGACTTCCCCTTTAATCTAGGCAAATGCAGTCCATGGTATGTATACTTCAACCAGAAAGTATATGAACCCTGGAACCAACAAAGGTAGCAGGTACAACATTACACCTTCAAGTAGCCGAGCCCGTTGGCAACAGGCCCAACACAATCAGGCATAAGTGTACCCACCAACCGAACGAGCTGGCACACACGCACGCACCCACACCCATACCCACACACACCACACACACACACACACACACACACACACACACACACACACACACACACACACACACACACACATGTATGCACACACATGCACATATGCACACACACACACACACAAATGTTCACACACGCACACACACATACATGCTCACACGGTACAGCGCAATGGTAAGGGAACAACCAGAACTTAGTATGTACCGGTACATGTATAATGAACCACAGGCCCCTAGCAGCGTCAGTCTGATTGTTCAGGCAAAATTTAACCTCAGCTACTCTTCCCCCCCCCCCCCCCCCCACCACTACCACCGTCACATGCACACAGATACACACATCAAATGCCATGCATGCATACATGCTGTAGCGTAGTGTCTTTATGCACTGCCCAGGCCCAAACTCTATAAAAATGTCAGTGGCTACGAGTACACCATATACACAGCTAAAGTGGCATGCCTCATGCAATTTGCAAAGCAGTCACCTCGTGTTGAGTGAGCCCTGGCAAACTCTCGATGATCAAATTGCTTACAAACAAAACTTAAAGCTGAGTCCTTTTCAATGTGCTAACGAGAGAGCTTGAAACTCAGGGCCCTACGCTATGCTTTTTTGCCTTGATGAGCTAGGCAAAAAAAAGCATAGGGATGTTTTTTTTTCATTTCTCCTATTTTTTCCAAGACATAACCTGGGATTCAAACCCGCACTATCGCCCTGCATGCATCCCCCGATACACTTCGCATACATACTAATTCTTCCCAGTTGCTTCACGTTATGATCTTGCATTTGAAAGCCCTATTTGAATATTGTCGCCAGCTGTTTGTGGCCAGCCGTCTTTGATGGTACGGTAATGTCGAGGGTAATACGACACCGTCAACCACCTTGATGACCTAGGTACGGGACAGATACGGGGATAGCGCCAGACATAGGTCCGTCTGCCACAAACACCAAATTAAAGCTATGTGGACCCTGGCTAGAGCCAGACGTTACTGAAGTAACGTCTTCTCCATAGCTACGGGAATAAAGGGAATTGCACCGTACAGAGCTTATACAAATCCGCTTCATTATAAGTATTTTATATATTCCATTTAGATGCAACTATTTTTTCAGAACGAAATAATTACTTTCTTCTTGTAAGCCCAAGCCTCTAGAGCTCGAGTAGCTGCATCATTTTCTGTAGAGAATAACGTACAAGTTGGCTCTATACATCAACCGCTGACCACTATACGCATGAATGGAATAACCACCAGCACTCTTCTTCTTCGACCGCCTTTTTCCCGGACTGGTCGAATGCACTCGAGTCACACAGACGGAATATGTGCTGTACAGCCTTTTGCCTCCGTTGTTTTGTGTCCATATATAGTATGCTTTGTCTTTGCCTTGATCATCTTGATTTTAATCTGGTTCCTCCTTGGACAATATTATCTGGCAATGAAAGTTTGGGGCACCTGGGACATGGACCAGTGGTTATAAACGTATTTTAAGTACTGATGACTTATTTTGTAAACGGATCTAAAACCAGTGGCATAGACCATGGCTTGCAGGGCATTTCAGATTTCTATCCACTAGCAGGGTTTAATGACCAGCCGGATCCGCAATACTGAGGGAGGACCTGATCCACACAGTAAAATCATGGGGAGGGGGGGGGGGGGGAGAGAAAAATTCCAAACACGTTGTACTATACCTCTCTCTCCATTGTGATGCGCCGAATCTTCTCCGGTGTGATAGTCAGAGAATGTGCGGCGGGTGCAGCAGAGTGCTGTCTAGAACTGTCACCAACCTACACACGTATCCAGGGTAGAATGTGAATAGTGGAAGGTAAGCAACACACACATACACACACACATACACACATACACACACATAATATATATTAGTACGCACACGCACATTGAAGCAGATGCACACACACACACACATGATTGTATGTACACATGTACTGCGAGTACACATACATTGCACTTGTACTTGCTCACTGCCAAAAACTGGTCACGTGGTCTTCCCGGGAGAGGGGAGAGAGATTCAAAAGGCATCTTGGAAAGATGACTCAATTGGCTATTGAACCGTCCAACGCCTGACACCCCCTGAAATCCCCAAACTCTCGGTGGACTTGGAAATGATCCAACTTATGGGCTCACTACCCAGCAGTAAGTGGGCGAGGAGAAGGTGCAGAAAAGGATTGACGGCATTTGAGCACGCATGCACGCACTCGCATGGTGAAAATCAGGGAGCTGTGGCATTTTTGAGGAAACGGACTATTTTTACGCAAAATGATGTGTATCAGGACTCATGGTTGTGCGCACACGAACATACACTCATATGCCTGCTCACCAACCCAAACACCAACCCAGAACGACCATTCAACCTCCCCTCCCCCCCCCCCCCCCACCTCCCTCCTCCCCCACCTAACACACACAACTACCCCCCCCCCCCCAATCATTTCCTGTCTTTGGAGAGCAAGACGTGGCCTCACGCTGCAGAGCAGAATCGGCTACTTCCGGAGTATCATTGTGCCTGTATTTCTCTACGGCTACGGCTCCTAGAGCACAGCACAGCCCTGACCCAAACCCATCTTCATCATCTGCAAGTTGTGCAGAACTGAGGTGAAAAGGCACTCTTTGGGAGACTGCACTTTGAAGCTGCACATGACCTGCTAGAACTTAAGTCGGTCTACCGAATCCGTGAGCTAAATGTTCAGAAGGTATTGACGCTCATGCGGCGCCGCCTCCATGGCCGTAGCCGGCCCACACTGAGAAGAACTCTTCAAGCTGTGCGATGGCCACTCAATCAGGCTCAGAAACACACAAAGGCTTGGAGGACCCAGTCAGCTGAAGCCATGCTGGGCATTGTTGGCTTGCCTCAACGGGCAGCACACTCTGCAACTCTCCAGCACCTGCATCGTGTCGGCTTCAATACTCCACTACCAACATTGGTCAAAATCATCGGAGAGTATGCATTCATGGACAGATGTGTATGAACTGCTACACTCTTCATGTATTATGGTAGTAGACACAGCCCAGAAACCTGTTTTATCTATATTCTCCTCTATCTCTATCATACAGTCCAGATATCTGTTTTAACTAGCATGCTCTCTATCTCTCTCTGTCTCTCCCTCCCTCCCTCCCTCCCTCCCTCCCTCCCTCCCTCCCTCCCTCCCTCCCTCCCTCCCTCCCTCCCTCCCTCCCTCTCTCTCTCTCTCTCTCTCTCTCTCTCTCTCTCTCTCTCTCTCTCTCTCTCTCTCTCTCTCTCTTTCTCTCGGCGTAGTGTACATTTCTTATGGATCAAATCCAGCCAGTATCTTTAATTCCTGGTTTGTAGATCACAAACAAGGGAGTCGATAAACACAGAGATCTGTGGAAATCAGCTCAAACCTGTATGCACTTTGAGTGAAAACATCGACAGCAGCAAGCTCTAGAACAGTTTTTTTATTTACATTTTTATCTCTTTTCACACTATCATTGGACCGGATGAGGCGAAGCATGCCTTTGGCATTATACACATTATCAGTGGTAAACTGGCAACACCAATCAAGATTTCTTGAGCAAGATCTACTTACGCTAGAAACTGGAGTGGCCCTGGTGGCTCTGCTTTCTGCACTAGACGTCTGTCCTCTGCTAGCACTGGTCATTGCTGACCGTCCAGAGTCAGCGCCACTTCCCTGAGCCTGTAATGTACAGAACAGCATAAGCATGTACACACATTTACACATCCACACCAGTGTATGGCCGTAAAGACATGCACATGCACCCAAGCACACGCGCATGCCCAAGCACACGCGCACACACAGAGTAGAAGCTGACTGTGGGCTGTATATGGCTGTCCGCAGCCGACCCTGCACTAGTTATGGCTAATGTGAAGTGTGAGAAAGAATCGACATTGTCGACATCTCCACCACTGGGGTACATGCAAGTTCGCGGGGTCTGACAGCGTAGAAGCATCCTTGTTCTCGTATTGAGACTGACCTTCATACTCCACTCAAGTACTGCATTGCAATGTTAGAAGGTATTGTGTGATCATGATGAGTTGCTTGTGGACTGGACAATGTTAGAAGGTATTGTGTGATCATGATGAGTTTCTTGTGGACTGGACAATGTTAGAAGGTATTGTGTGATCATGATGAGTTTCTTGTGGACTGGACAATGTTAGAAGGTATTGTGTGATCAAGATGAGTTTCTTGTGGACTGGACAATGTTAGAAGGTATTGTGTGATCAAGATGAGTTTCTTGTGGACTGGACAATGTTAGAAGGTATTGTGTGATCAAGATGAGTTTCTTGTGGACTAAAGAACCATAATGTGGCGAAACACTTATTACATTTCCACACAATCTCATACACATGGTCGTGACCGTGGAAGGTAGTGTCCCAATTTCTGGTCAGAAAAGGTAGATGTGTGTGCTTTCAGAGAAAAACACATTGGTGTTTCATATAAAGTGAACCAAAATTGCTCAAATCTATGGATTTTCATGCTTCTCTTTCTTTCACATGCATTTGAATCAAAAGTTAAAGGGGTTAAAAACGGACTTTGATGAATGAATACACTTTTTTGTTCCCAACAAGGCCCCTGCACAATCTTCTCAGCACCAAGCTCAAGGCGACAAATCTCGTACGCGTACGAAGCCTCGTAACCGTCCCCCCCAGCTTGACCCAGCAGCAAACCAGCTGGACCCAGCCGATGCAGATGATCCCCGGGACAGCAGTCAGGGCAGATCGACTTGGCCTCTGGCTCTGCACAGCACGAAACCCGTACCCGTACGGACGACCCCAGCTTGGTCGATCCTGAGCCTGTGCAATCAAACTGCAAGAAGAGCCAACCTATCCTGGCCATCATCGAGGATGACAGTTGGAAATTAGTTGCCGCGCGCCCGCCAAGAAATAAGCGATCGGTGTTCCTTGTGGGCAACTTAACCCACGACTGTACGGTGGACAGCCTCACTGAGTTTGTACACCGTAGGTCAGAAAGCGTGAGGACGCCTGTCAAAGCCCACCAATGCAACCTACACACAGCCGGAAACAGGCGAGTGTCCGCAAGGATATCAGATGATGCCACCTCCAAGCTGACAGTGACGTCAGTCAATTTCTGGCCAAGGCCGCTCTACTGCAGGCCGTGGAGATTCGATACCTCCACAAATGCAAATGCAGCTAACAGCACCAGTCGAAGCAAGAGAAGCAGCCACAACAAGAACAACAACAGCAGCAGCAGCAGCAGCAGCAGCAGCAGCAACAACAACACCAGCAGCAGCACCAGCAGTCGCCGCAGCAGCACCAGCAGTCGCCGAAGCAGCACCATTAGTCGCCGCAGCAGAACCAGTGGTCAACACAGCAGCACCATTAGTCGCCGCAGCAGCACCAGTAGTCGCCGCAGCAGCACCAGCAGTAGCCGCAGCAGCACCAGTAGTCGCCACAGCAGCACCAGTAGTCACCGCAGCAGCACCAGTAGTCACCGCAGCAGCACCAGTAGTCGCCGCAGCAGCACCAGAAGTCACCGCAGCAGCGCCGGTATTCGCCGCAGCAGCACCAGTAGTCACCGCTGCAGCCCCAGTAGTCGCCGCAGCAGCACCAGGCGTCGCCGCATCGGCACCAGTAGTCACCGCAGCAGCACCAGTAGTCACCACAGCAGCACCAGTAATCACCGCAGCAGCACCAGTAGTCGCCGCAGCAGCACCAGTAGTCAACGCAGCAGCAGCAACATTCGCCGCAGCAGCACCAGTGGTCACCGCAGCAGCCCCAGTAGTCACCGCAGCAGCACCAGCAGTCGCCGCATCGGCACCAGTAGTCGCCGCAGCAGCACTTGCAGTCGCCGCAGCTGCACCAGTATTCGCCACAGCAGCGCCAGCAGTCGCCGCAGGCGCACCAGTAGTCAACGCAGCAGCAGCAACATTCGCCGCAGCAGCACCAGTGGTCACCGCAGCAGCAGCAGTAGTCACCGCAGCAGCACCAGTAGTCACCGCAGCAGCACCAGTAGTCACCGCAGCAGCACCAGTAGTCAACGCAGCAGCAAAACCAGCAGTCGCCGCAGCAGCAACAGTAGTCACCGCAGGGGCACCAGTGGTCAACGCAGCAGCAGCAGCATTCGCCGCAGCGGCACCAAAAGTCACCCAGCAGAAGCAGCAGTAGTCACCGCAGCAGCACCAGTAGCCGCTGCAGCAGCAACAGTAGTCACCGCAGCAGCACCAGTACTCCCCGCAGCAGCACCAGCAGTCACCGCAGCAGCCCTAGTCGTCGCCGCAGCAGCACCAGCAGTGCCGCAGCAGCACCTGTAGTCGCCGCAGCAGTACCAGCAGTCTCCTCAGCAGCACCAGTTTTCGCCGCAGCAGCACCAGCAGTCGCCGCAGGCGCACCAGTAGTCAACGCAGCAGCAGCATTCGCCGCAGCAGCACCAGTAGTCACCGCAGCAGCACCAGTAGTCACCACAGCAGCACCAGTCATCAACGCAGCAGCACCAGTAGTCGCCGCAGCAGCACCAGTAGTCACCGCAGCAGCACCAGCAGTCGCCGCAGCAGCCCCAGTAGTCGCCGCAGCAGCACCATTAGTCGACGAAGCAGTACAATGAGTCGCCGCAGCAGCACCAGTAGTCAACGCAGCAGCACCAGCAGTCGCCGCAGCAGCACCAGTAGTCGCCGCAGCAGCACCAGTAGTCACCGCAGCAGCCTAAGTAGTCGCCGCAGCAGCACCAGCAGTCGCCGCAGCAGCACCTGTAGTCGCCGCAGCAGCACCAGCAGTCGCCGCAGCAGTCGCCGCAGCAGCACCAGCAGTCGCCGCAGGCGCACCAGTAGTCAACGCAGCAGCAGCAGAATTCGCCGCAGCAGCACCAGTAGTCACCGCAGCAGCACCAGTAGTCACCGCAGCAGCACCAGTAGTCACCGCAGCAGCAGCAGTAGTCACCGCAGCAGCACCAGTAGTCGCGGCAGCAGCACCAGCAGTCGCCGCAGCAGCCCTAGTAGTCGCCACTGCAGCACCAGCAGTCACCGCAGCAGCACCAGTACTCCCCGCAGCAGCACCAGCAGTTACCGCAGCAGCCCTAGTAGTCGCCGCAGCAGCACCAGTAGTCGCCGCAGCAGCACCAGTAGTCGCCGCAGCAGCACCAGTAGTCACCGCAGCAGCCCTAGTAGTCGCCGCAGCAGCACCAGCAGTCGCCGCAGCAGCACCTGTAGTCGCCGCAGCAGCACCAGCAGTCGCCGCAGCAGTCGCCACAGCAGCACCAGCAGTCGCCGCAGGCGCACCAGTAGTCAACGCAGCAGCAGCAGCATTCGCCCCAGCAGCACCAGTAGTCACCGCAGCAGCACCAGTAGTCACCGCAGCAGCACCAGTAGTCACCGCAGCAGCAGCAGTAGTCACAACAGCAGCACCAGTAGTCGCCGCAGCAGCACCAGCAGTCGCCGCAACAGCCCTAGTAGTCGCCGCAGCAGCACCAGCAGTCGCCGCAGCAGCACCTGTAGTCGCCGCAGCAGCACCAGCATTCTCCTCAGCAGCACCAGTTTTCGCCGCAGCAGCACCAGCAGTCGCTGCAGGCGCAGCAGCAGGAGCAGCATTCGCCGCAGCAGCACCAGTAGTCACCGCAGCAGCACCAGTAGTCACCGCAGCAGCACCAGTAGTCACCGCAGCAGCAGCAGTAGTCACCGCAGCAGCACCAGTAGTCACCGCAGCAGCACCAGTATTCGCCGCAGCAGCACAAGTAGTTGCCGCAGCAGCACCAGTTGTCACCGCAGGCGCACCAGGAGTCGCCGCAGCAGCACCAGTAGTCGCCGCAGCAGCACCAGTATTCGCAGCAGCAGCACCAGTAGTCGCCGCAGTCGCACCATCAACATTCGCTGCAGCAGCACCAGGAGTCGCCGCAGCACCAGTAGTCGCCGCAGCAGCACCAGTAGTCGCCGCAGCAGCGCCAGTAGTGGCACCAGCAGCACCAGAAGTCGCAGCAGCAGCACCAGAAGTCGCAGCAGCAGCACCAGTAGTCGCAGCAGCAGCACCAGTAGTCGCCGCAACAGCACCAGCAGTCGCCGCAGCAGCACCAGCAGTCGCCGCAGCAGCACCAGTAGTCGCCGCAGCAGCACCAGTAGTCGCAGCAACAACACCAGTAGTCGCAGCAGCAGCACCAGTAGTCGCAGCAGCAGCACCAGTAGTCGCCACAGCAGCACCAGTAGTCGAAGCAGCAGCACCAGTAGTCGCCGCAGCAGCACCGGCAGTCAAAGCAGCAGCAGCAGGAGTCGCCGCAGCAGCATCAGCAGTCGCCGCAGCAGCACCAGCAGTCGCCGCAGCAGCAGCAGGTGCCGCAGCAGCATCACCATTAGTCGCCGCAGCAGCACCAGTAGTCGCCGCAGCAGCACCAGCAGTTGCCGCAGCAGCACCAGCAGTCGGCGCAGCAGCATCAGCAGTAGCCGCTGCAGCACCAGTACTCGCCGCAGCTGCACCATTAGTCGCCGTAACAGCACCAGTAGTCGCCACAGCAGCACCAGTAGTCGCCGGAGCAGCACCAGTAGTCGCCGCAGCAGTAGTCGCAGCATCGGCACGAGTAGTCGCCGCAGCAGCACCGGCAGTCGCAGCACCACCAGCAGTCGCCCCAACAGCACCAGCAGTCGCCGCAGCAGCACACGCAGTCGCCGCAGCAGCACACGCAGTCGCCGCAGCAGCACCAGCAGTCGCCGCAGCAGCACCAGTCGTCGCCGCAGCAGCACCAGCAGTCGCCGCAGCAGCACCAGCAGTTGCCGCAGCAGCATCACCATTGGTCGCAGCATAAGCACCAGTAGTCGCCGCAGCAGCACCAGCAGTCGGCGCAGCAGCAGTCGCCGCAGCAGCACCAGTAGTCGCCGCAGCAGCTCCATTAGTCGCCGCAGCAGCACCAGTAGTCGCCGCAGCAGCACCAGTAGTCGCCGGAGCAGCACCAGTAGTCGCCGCAGCAGCACCACTAGTCGCCGTAGCAGCACCAGTAGTCGCCGCAGCAGCACCAGTAGTCGCCGTAGCAGCACCAGTAGTCGCCACAGCAGCACCAGTAGTCGCCGGAGCAGCACCAGTAGTCGCCGCAGCAGTAGTCGCAGCATCGGCACGAGTAGTCGCCGCAGCAGCACCGGCAGTCGCAGCAGCACCAGCAGTCGCCCCAACAGCACCAGCAGTCGCCGCAGCAGCACACGCAGTCGCCGCAGCAGCACCAGCAGTCGCCGCAGCAGCACCAGTCGTCGCCGCAGCAGCACCAGCAGTCGCCGCAGCAGCACCAGCAGTTGCCGCAGCAGCATCACCATTGGTCGCAGCATAAGCACCAGTAGTCGCCGCAGCAGCACCAGCAGTCGGCGCAGCAGCAGTCGCCGCAGCAGCACCAGTAGTCGCCGCAGCAGCTCCATTAGTCGCCGCAGCAGCACCAGTAGTCGCCGCAGCAGCACCAGTAGTCGCCGGAGCAGCACCAGTAGTCGCCGCAGCAGCACCACTAGTCGCCGTAGCAGCACCAGTAGTCAAAGCAGCAGCAGCAGGAGTCGCCGCAGCAGCATCAGCAGTCGCCGCAGCAGCACCAGCAGTCGCCGCAGCAGCAGCAGGTGCCGCAGCAGCATCACCATTAGTCGCCGCAGCAGCACCAGTAGTCGCCGCAGCAGCACCAGCAGTTGCCGCAGCAGCACCAGCAGTCGGCGCAGCAGCATCAGCAGTAGCCGCTGCAGCACCAGTACTCGCCGCAGCTGCACCATTAGTCGCCGTAACAGCACCAGTAGTCGCCACAGCAGCACCAGTAGTCGCCGGAGCAGCACCAGTAGTCGCCGCAGCAGTAGTCGCAGCATCGGCACGAGTAGTCGCCGCAGCAGCACCGGCAGTCGCAGCACCACCAGCAGTCGCCCCAACAGCACCAGCAGTCGCCGCAGCAGCACACGCAGTCGCCGCAGCAGCACACGCAGTCGCCGCAGCAGCACCAGCAGTCGCCGCAGCAGCACCAGTCGTCGCCGCAGCAGCACCAGCAGTCGCCGCAGCAGCACCAGCAGTTGCCGCAGCAGCATCACCATTGGTCGCAGCATAAGCACCAGTAGTCGCCGCAGCAGCACCAGCAGTCGGCGCAGCAGCAGTCGCCGCAGCAGCACCAGTAGTCGCCGCAGCAGCTCCATTAGTCGCCGCAGCAGCACCAGTAGTCGCCGCAGCAGCACCAGTAGTCGCCGGAGCAGCACCAGTAGTCGCCGCAGCAGCACCACTAGTCGCCGTAGCAGCACCAGTAGTCGCCGCAGCAGCACCAGTAGTCGCCGTAGCAGCACCAGTAGTCGCCACAGCAGCACCAGTAGTCGCCGGAGCAGCACCAGTAGTCGCCGCAGCAGTAGTCGCAGCATCGGCACGAGTAGTCGCCGCAGCAGCACCGGCAGTCGCAGCAGCACCAGCAGTCGCCCCAACAGCACCAGCAGTCGCCGCAGCAGCACACGCAGTCGCCGCAGCAGCACCAGCAGTCGCCGCAGCAGCACCAGTCGTCGCCGCAGCAGCACCAGCAGTCGCCGCAGCAGCACCAGCAGTTGCCGCAGCAGCATCACCATTGGTCGCAGCATAAGCACCAGTAGTCGCCGCAGCAGCACCAGCAGTCGGCGCAGCAGCAGTCGCCGCAGCAGCACCAGTAGTCGCCGCAGCAGCTCCATTAGTCGCCGCAGCAGCACCAGTAGTCGCCGCAGCAGCACCAGTAGTCGCCGGAGCAGCACCAGTAGTCGCCGCAGCAGCACCACTAGTCGCCGTAGCAGCACCAGTAGTCGCCGCAGCAGCACCAGTAGTCGCCGTAGCAGCACCAGTAGTCGCCGCAGTAGCACCAGTATTCGCAACAGCAGGACCAGTAGTCGCAGCAGCAGCACCAGTAGTCGCCGCAGCAGCACCACTAGTCGCCGCAGCAGCACCAGTAGTCGCAGCAGCAGCACCAGTAGTCGCCGCAGCAGCCACAGTAGTCGCAGCAGCAGCAACAGTGGAGACAGTAGCCTGGCAGAAGAGACAGCAATCCTCCAGTAGGCAGTAGACTCACTGGCAGCATGGGGAAGCAGGTGGAAGATTAAGTTCGAGCCCACAAAGCCGCAGGCATTGACCATCAGCCACCACCGCTCGCCAACACCCCCCCCCCCCAACGCAATACGCTTCCAAGGAGCAGTCGTGCCAAAAGTAGAGGAGCTCAAGCTTCTTGGCGTCACTTTCGACAGGCAGCTGGCATCCGCAGCCATATCGGACAGCTTTTAGTACGAGGAGCCCAGCGGCTCGGCTTCCTCCGTAAGGCATCGGCTGCACCAGACCCAAAGCACCGGGCAACCGTGTACCGCGGCTTTGTCCACCCTGTGTTAGAGTATGGCATGTTGGTGTGGATGAGCGCGGCCCCCACCACCTTGGCCCGCCTCACTGCCATCAAGCGCCGTGCCTTACACATGATTGGAGACAGATCATACCTCCCGAGCCTCGGCATTCGACGTACCGTAGCATGGCTCTGCTTCCTGTACAAGCTACACTTTGTGGAGGGTCCGGAAATGCTGAAAGCCATTCTGCCACCATCAGCAGTCGCACAAAATGCCGCATGTCTACTCGTGAGACAACCAGATCTGCAACACATCATCCATCACAACTCACCAGTATCCTTCCCCCTCAGTCACAAAACAACACACTCGTGACTCCGCTCATGTCCCCACCCCCTCATCACAACGTGGAATCAGCTCCCACCTACCCTTGTGCAGTCTCCCCTTTCTCGCAGAGGTATGCACACCGTCAAGAAAAATGTCAACGACCACTTGCGGCGCAGCAAGTTGGAGTGGGCCACAAACAGGTTATGATCTCTCCATCGCAGCCAAGACACCGGCCTAATATACTGACTTCACTCCAGCTTCCTCCTACCTCTCTCTCATCCCCTTTAAATAATAAATAAATTTCACGGTTCGCGTGAGACTCGGCTGGAAGCCGAGTTTTCCGCATCCGCCGTGGGAACGCCACCACCCTCTAGGATCAAAGGCGCAGATGCAGCGCCTAAACGGTGGGAGGTGAGTAGATCAGACCCACCACCAAGTGGTCAAAGACCGAAATCCCATTAGCTGCATCCATGTTACCCTCGTGCCAGGCCACGAGTTCCCAAATTAACTGTGGGTCGCAGCACGGCTGGAAAAATTCCTTCCGCTTCCAAGCAGGACTTGAACCTGGTACCCTCTGTTTCTCAATCATGGTCTTAGACCATCCCACTATGCCTGCCTCATCCCCTTTGCTCAGCCTTAATATGCGATTATCAGTTCTCTCCATCTTCCTTATTCCGCGGTGCACTGTTTTTGCTATTGTTATGTCCTATCTCAAACTCAAATTCTCCCCATTATCGTTTGCAAAGCCGGTGCTTCCCTCTTGGACGCACATGTTCTTTTCTCCTATGGATCGGCTCACATGAATAACTATGAATACGAGACCTTTGGTCGGAGGAGTTACTTTTTCCCCGCCCCCACTTCCATCCAATATGCCACCGGACCCGCTGTGCAGCATCTGATGGTTCTGTGGTATTCAGTAAAACAGAGACACACACTCACACACACACACACACACACACACACACACACACACACACACACACACACACACACATTCTTACCTGTACTGTGGAGCGAAGTTGTGATAGCTGATCATTCACCCGTCTGTTGGTCTCATCTAGCTGCTCACTGATGGATGTACGTAGGTCTGTCTGTTGACTGGCAACTACGGCTACATGTCCTTGCAGGCTGGTGACTTGTTCGGTCGTCGTCTCCAGTCGGTCACGGATCTCAGTCACTTGTTGGTGCATAGTCTCCTGTTGGTCATGGATCCCAGTCACTTGCTCGCTCGTAGTCTGCAGTTGGTCACGGACAACAGTCACTTGCTCGCTCGTAGTCTGCAGTTGGCCACGGATAGCAGTGGTTTCCAGCTGAGTGTCGACAAGACGCTGTGTTATGGTGCTGAGTTGGTCCTCTACTGCAGAGCTGCGTGCGGTGATGTCAGCAATGCGTGTAGCTAGCTGCTGTGAAATCGACTCTAGTTGCCTGGTAACCCCTGTACCAGCAGTGCTAGGCTGACTCTGTACAACACCATCAAAAGCAAACAGCAGGCAGAGGGACAGACAGAGGGACAGGCAGACAGAAAAAGATGCAGATAGGGAAATAGGAAAGTGGATACAGACATATACACACACAGACAGTCATTTTTAAGCAAGAAACTCAATGTACATCAATGTGTGTTTGTACGCACGTCAAAGTTGCATATCAAGCACAATACATCAGCAACAGTAATAGATACTCGTGTATAGATACGCTGAACGAAGGCCTGCATTTGCTGCATTCATTAATTTTTACCTAGCATACACACTGTCAGTGAATGGGTATGTAAAACAAAAACATACGTGAGTATGTGACTGTGCAGGCGCGTGCACCGTATGAGTTTTTTGGTGTCCGGAATCCACCTTTTTTCGGGCAATCTTGCCGAAGGAAAAGCGCGCCTACTGGATTGGTTATCCTGCATACGCGTCGATCGACGGGCAGTTTACAGTACAGTGACTATGTCCTTATTTCGAAGTGAGAGAGAGAGTTGCTTTGCATGTAGTTCAAAATACATTATTCTCTCTTTCTTCAGTGGAGAGTAGCGACAGAGAGATCGATCTCTAGCTCTGGTTCGCTCCTGGATTGGCGATGACGTTCAAGAAATCCGTTCTGTTTCGAAATTTGAGTCAAGCACGTGCGATGCAAGTCAGCAAGGATATGATTGACGATATCTCCTTCCAAAGTGTTGACTCAAATCAAGATCTCCACAGCCTTTCGTTCTCGCTCATGTGCGCAGCAGAGATGTTCGTCAAAAACGTTGTCGACTGGAAGACGTAAAAATGTGCGTCCATGATCCACTTGCGCTGCTTCAGAACGAAGCGCTCCTCCGGCCGCGACTCAATGACGCGGGACTCTGCTTTTCTTCCGCGAGCTTCCATCGAAGCAAGGCCCATAACTCTTTATTGAAATCATGTTGAACATTGCCAATACATGCTGAAAATTTCGTCATAAGAACAGAAAGAAAGATCCTTAGAATGTAAGCAGTGTTTTGATGAAACAAACATGCCTGGAGTGGACTCCATTGTAGTGAAGTACCATAGACATAGTGTTATACTAGTCTTATAGACTGTAGTGTAGCCGGGGCTGCTAGGCCTATCAAACTTTTACATGTTCAATATAATGACAAACATGTCATTGTATACGAGTACATTGACTTTTGCACCCTCTTTGCAAATGTTTTTTGAAGTGCTGGTACATGGTATGTAAAAGGTAACCCGTTTTATCCGGTTACCAGTTACACGTGTACCAACATTTCCATGCAACATCGTCCCCTCTCTCCATTCCTCTTATTTCTGTCCTTTCGACCCCTGTACCTGGTTCCCTCTCTGACGCGTTTGTGCCGGCATGATCTGATGATAGCAGTCGGACGAGCCCCGCATCTCATCAGCACCAGTGTTCATTGGTGCCCTGCACCCCTGATCTCGAGTCCCCTCCCCCTCCCTCCTCCCTAGCCCTCGCATCTCATCAGCACCAGTGTTCATTGGTGCCCTGCACCCCTGATCTCGAGTCCCCTCCCCCTCCCTCCTCCCTAGCCCTCGCCATTATCTCCGACGGGATGTTCGGGGGATGCGCATGTGCACAAATACATAATGATACAGTGGGTCTCCAGAAAAAAATTACCAACTCTAGAAACCCCCCTTTCAAGACTCGGTGCACGCCACTGCTGTGTCTTTGCAGTTCATACTAGTACTACACAATCATGTACTCGTGAAATAAAAGTCTACAAGATCACGTTTGAATACAAACAACAAAATAATTGCTCACCAGCAAAATACTGCTGAACATGGCCAGGAAACGTTTGATCTCTTCGTGCGCTTGCTCGGCTGACGGTCGGTCCCCAGGACGGTTAGAGAGGCAGCGACGTATCAATGGCTTCAATGGATGTTCATCTGGCAAACGTGCTAGGTAGCGTGCTCTGCGTGTTGTCTCCGGAATCACTTCTTCAACTTGTTGGCCACGTTCTCGCACGACGACGAAATGTGGCGCTGTGATCAACTCGATGCCAGGCATAACTCCTGTTAGAACGCTCAGCATCATTACACCTAGCGAAAACACGTCCAAGGGACGATCGTAATCCGGAGCCTCACGCAACGCTTCAGGTGCCATGAATGGCAGCGTACCTGGGCAGCGAGTCATCTCCATTGCCGATTGGACTTGGTGCTGTTGTTGTCGAGGTGAGGTCAAGCGCACAAATTTAGCACCGCCGAAATCACTGACTTTGGCTGTGCCATTTTTCACAAGCACATTCTTGGGCGCTAGATCGCGGTGAATGATTCCGAATGAATGCAGATAGCGAAGTCCTGCACTAGAGTCGCAGAGATACGACACGAGTTTAGGAGCATCTTCTCTGCCATCTCCAATGCTAACGTCTTCAAGAGTCGCCGACAATAACTCCAGGGCCAACGCAGCATTTCCCCTTACCCGAGCTAATCCTATCAGTTGACACAGGTTCGGGTGATGTACTCTGCTAAGACGAAACACCTCTTGGCCAAACGCTCTGAGCTTACGCTCTCTATCCTGTACACCTGGCTCAACAAACACGGGGTGTAAAACTTTGAGAGCGATATCGATACCTTGCCAGTTGACCTTGTAGACTACCGCATCTGATCCTCTGCCGATTTCGTCTTCGTCTCTCACCTCAACGTCACCTAGGAACGTGATATGCTGGTGTGTTAGCCCTAGGTCATCCAGCAACGCCTGACCATCGCGATTCATCACGAACGACTTTGTCTGCGATACTCACGCTTCAGACAATCCGTTTCCAGTGGTAAGAAAAAGAACAAACAAATCCAGGACGCCTTCGTCCCTCACCAACTCGGCGGCTAGATGATAAAAAAATGTTTTCGATGCTGGTCTTACTATGTACGGTATCTGCTGACTGCTAGTACAGTAGTAGGTGGAGCTTCGCAGGCGAAGCCTTTTGTTCTGGAATGACTGGGATATTACGATGCCGCAGATCTACGTAGATATCCCATGTCTTCTGCGCCGCGGCTGGCTTCAAATCCTGTTCTTTCTGTGCGGTACCCGGTATCTCGCATG
This sequence comes from Sycon ciliatum, assembly GCF_964019385.1. NCBI lineage: Eukaryota > Metazoa > Porifera > Calcarea > Leucosolenida > Sycettidae > Sycon > Sycon ciliatum. Next base: position 33,878,447 of record NC_088645.1, read on the forward strand.
ATCTCGGAGGGCTAGGGTCATTCATGCCATGGTCATGGCATGCGCCGAGCTACAACCCCTCCTTCGGGGGCAGCACGTGCACGCGGCCTTCATCCGATGCAGACTTGAACTTGTCACTGCAACAGTACAGTAGTAGTACTCACTTACAAAGACACTTTTCTTGGCTCCATGCCGATGAATCATGATGTCTGCTAGTACAGTCATGTATTGTGTTAGGGTCAATTCACGCCAATGCGAGCACGTGCTGCACTGCGCAAAGGTCAGAGTACTACTACCATGACTACTAGACTACTGTCGTGGACCATGTCACCATGTATTATAATGTGCACATGGAAATCCAGAGGACCAGACCGCCACCGGGGCTAAGGCTGACGCCCTCAGCGCGTACAGAGCAGTGCACAGCCATGGACATCTGCATGTTGATCCGATACGATCAGTACACATGGTCGATTCTACAGGGCGACGCAGCGCAATGGCATGCATGTAGCCTATCTAGTATCTAGTATACAGACTCAGTGTAGCCTGGCTGTAGGTCTACTAGATCTAGACTGCTTACCCACGGCTGCATGACCAGCGCCCTGGGGCCGCTAAATGTGCGACCGCACTTCCATGTCCACGACATCGACATTAGAGAGGTTTCGTTTCACGTTGTTCTGCACTACACCGTGAAATTTCACGTCGGTGTGGCAAATTTTGGCGTCGAAACTCCCGTTTACGACGTGAGCTGAGGTCAACTCACGTTCGACGTGAACGCGAGTTTTTGCAAATTTAGCCTTGCTATCAGGTTGGGATTAATCACTCGATTTTGTCCATTTTGCCAAAACTAGCTATAAGTAATATTTGGGCGACTTTGGCTTTGTGGCGGGAATCCCGACTGCATGCGTCGCGATGGAAGATGCCGAAGATCGAAAGGGAAGGAAAGACCGCTCTGCTTTCTGATACTGAGATCGATACAGGAGGAAGTAATTAGTTACTAGTGCACAGTTTCAGCGTAGCTCATTCCATTCCATTTTCATTCTCATTCCATCGACTGCTTGCATCGCGATGTCTGGCACTGTGAGCCCAAATCAGGAGTCCCCTGGCGCTGCTTCAAGTGGTTCAAGTAGCTCTGTCCGCTTCAAGACATGCCATGATCTTGAAATGTTTTTATTTCTGCTGGGGAAGCCATCTATTTTCGAGCCGAGGATTGGAATGAAGGACTGGGAAGAGGCGGCTGACAGTCTGCGAAAGACTTTTCCGGAATTGAAAGGCTTGACTGGGAGGACCGTGCGGGATAGGACTCTGCGCGAGATAAAACAATTCAAAGCCAACGACAACAAAAGCAGAAGAAAAAGTGGCGTGGAGGAGGAATATCAGCAAAAGGATGGTCTTCTAGGCGAGCTAGCTTCGCGATTGGAAGCTACGGAGTGTGTTCAACAGCAGAAAAAAGCGAAGAAGACTGCTGATGAGAGGAATGGTGTGTCGCTGCGGGAGGCTGCGCTAGTGGAGCTGCGACACAAAAAGCAACGCAAGAGATCCTGTGCGGACTCTGATGGCAGCGACGATTCCTCGCTGTCAGGAACAGATGATGGGGAGGAGAAGGAGCAACCAGCGAAGGAGCAACCAGCGACGAGAAAGAAAGTGAAGAAAACCTCAGGTAGCACCAACATTGCTGAGGGACTGCTGGACTGGCTTCAGGCAAAGACAAAGGCTGAAACAGAGCTGAAGAACAGGGAGCTCAAACTGAGGGAAATGGAGTTGGAATTGCGCAAGGCCCAGCAGCAGTAACGATGCTTGCAATTCATGTGTGGCTACGTCAGTATTGGGTATGCTTGGGTTTTTGGTAGCCTTGTGTCTGGAAGTTTTAACTTTTTGTGGCGGCTGCTTGGTGATAATTATGCTTTTCCTGTGCATCATGTGCTAGCATGCTGTAGAACGTTTTCAGCTCTGCAAGTGACTTGTACATTTTCTTTTCCAGTTTTGTTGTGTTGTGTTGACGCTTGCTCTACACCAGTGTAATTGTTTTGGCGGGCTGCCTTCCTTCATCTTGTGTTTTGTGGCCTCGTTTTGATCAACCACCTGATATCCACTTCCTTCTTTAAACATGCAACTTTGTGTCAAGATCACATCATCATGCTTTAAAACCTTTTCTATGCTATCTACTATTTGTCGGAGGTATTTTCTCCTTGTCCTTGGTGTGTCCAGGGAACATGGTACCTGAGAAGTAATTTTTGCGCATATAGCATTGTCCATTCTGCTGTTGACTAGACGACCAGTGACACGAGTACAAAGTAGTATTTACTAGTTCGAAGTAGTTCCTCACTGAAAAGCAATAAAACAGGTATGCATGACAAAATCAATTCATGTAAACATGCCGATCATGGGGAGACCGATCCGAGAATATCGCAACGTGGAAAATGCAACACGTTCAACTAAGCCAAACGGAAAGGACGACTGAAGACATGAAAGCAGGAAAGAAAAGTCCCAAACTATCCACATTTTCTAACGCCAGAACTGCAAAACAAGAACCAACCAATCATGCACGATAACAACTTCTAGTGAACCTCTACTGAAGAATTTAAGTTGACTACGATAAGCGATGAAAACCAGATATGAAAAGGACCTGCATAGAGGCCGCAGGTGGAAAGCGAAGCAAGTAAATAAGCTCACAAAAATCCTAAATGCACTTTCAAATAGCCGAATTAATATCTGCACACTCACGAGCAAACTGCAGCTTCATGCACAGCCATGGCAAGAAGGTAGCAGTGCGTTGTGAGTAGCAACGTGAGCAGAGAGAGAGAGAGAGAGAGAGAGAGAGCAGTAGCTCTTGTAGTGCACTATCATGGTTCCCCTGAATAGCAGTACTCAGATATCACTGCAGGAGATATCACTGCAGGTACTCTTCAAGGTGTGGAGGCCGAACGCCAAACTTCCTACTGATGAGATTGCGACGAAGACATGAATGGCAATTGGTGAGCAGTGCTGCGACGATGTAGTACTTTGCAACTGGTGATAGCAAAATCTTCAGATTTTGCTTGTAGTTGCAGAAGGCAAACAGGTTTTGCACTCTTCCAAAACCCCACTCTACTGAAACACGCAAGCCACTCATCGTGACGTTGAAAGCAGCTTGCTCTGCTGTGAGGTGTTGGCCTCGGAATGGTGTCTGAATGAATCTCTCCACTGCGTACCCTTGATCAGCAAACAAGCAAATGTCATTCACCATGGGTCCATCCGGCATTGCAGCAAGATGCGTCAGCATGTCGTCCCGCAGACCGCTCAACTCCAAGACCGCCATATCGTGCCTGCGGCCCTCAACAGGACCGAAGAGATGAGCAATCAGACCGCAAGGTGTCATCACACCTTGAAATTTTACACAGTGCACTCGTTTATGGCCACTATACATCAGCCGTTGGTGCCTAGATGGTCTGCATATCCGCATCACGGTCCCGTCCAAGAAACCCCAAATACTGTTGTATGGTGCTCCATTGTCGCTCACAGATTGGCAGAATTCGGCCAGCCTCTGGTGTGTCAGCCAAGGATTGTTCAGACGGAATAGTAGACGACTCCAGCGGCCATAGATTAGCCTCACAGTCTCATTTACCAACAAAGACAACACACTGACTGGTACATTAAAAAGTTGGCTGAGATCGACAAGTCGACCAGGGTAGGACAGGCGACGCAGCACCACTGCCAGAGCAAACTGGCCAGGAAAAGTACTCTTGTTCCGGAGAATGATCCTCTCAGGCAATTGAAGTGCTCTGAAAAGCCTCATGAAATGCCGTTTGCGGAATCTGAACAGTTTCCGAAATTTGTGATCCGATAGGGAAAAAATGTTGATGCGTCCTTTTTCCCGCACGGCTTTCTTTCTCACACCTTGTTGTTCCAGTTCAGCAAGGAGTAGTACAACAGCTGCTATCTCCTCATCGTCAAGGTCACCTTGTCCCACGGCAGCAACAAAAACAGCTTGTTGGTGTTGATCCATCATCGGCGCGGCCTCACAACACTTCTCAACCCGTACTGAAACAAAACTTCACCAAAAACAGCTTGTTGGTGTTGATCCATCATCGGCGCGGCCTCACAACACTTCTCAACCCGTACTGAAACAAAACTTCAACTTACTTTCAAATTCTAGCTCACCAAAAATCACTTTTTTCACTTTTTGAAGTTTTCGTTCCTGTCGTCAGCGAAACGACGAGCTTCACAAGCAACGCGAAACGAAAGCTCTTTCTGAGCTCGCGTCAACGCAAAAAATTGACGTTCACGTAAGAGCACAAATCACGCGGGTCGAAACCTCTCTATTAGTACAGTAGGGGATCATCCCGCGGATGTGGGACCCAAATGACTGGAGATGATGTATGGGTGGGGCGAGCGATCCATGACAACCATAATCATAGTAAATCTACATGACTCTGCTGAAACAGTGAAAGTCATTACATGCGGACAGATGATGTCGTAATGGGGAATGGGCAGCGAATGATCTCGTGATTTCGGTTGATCTCTGCAGGTAGGTTCTAGCTAGGACGACGCTGCTCGCTGTCCACCGTGGCTCTTGTAACGTAACCTCGGTAGTCATTGCTCGTGTGGACTGACTCCTGTTCATGGAGAGCTTGCTGTAACCTTGGTTTGATTTAGATTTCTTCTATACATGTCCAGTCAACTTCGCTAATAACGACTGCGGATATAACGACAATTCGCGAATAAAGACTGCGGATATAACGACAATTCGCGAATAACGACAGAATGTCCATGCCCAGAGCAAAGTTCCATCCAAGTGTAGTACATAATATAATGAGACTTCGGGTATAACGACACTTCGCGAATAAGGACACTTTTTGGATGACCTGGACCGTCTCCAAGTTAGTTCTGCAGAATCGTGCGGCTCGAGCTGTGTACGGATGCTCGCCGCGTACCTCTGCCAGAAACCTGCTAGTCAAACTCTGCGCCTACCGTGTCCGGGAGATCTTCATCCAGAAGCTCATCTTCCTGGTTTGGCGCTGCAGCTACTCCCGTGCTAGTCCCACACTGCAAGTGCTGTTGCTACCAACCAGTGGCGCTCCTACTCGGCTGCAATTATCTATGGGTCTAAGACCACCGCCAATCCCCACTGAGCTGGGTAAGGGTTGTCTGGCGTTCCAAGGAGCTAGGCTCTGGAATGCGTTTCCCAGCGAGGTACGGGCCATACCGCACCCGGCCCAATTTCGCACTGCTGCTATTCCACACAGCATGAACCTTTGAGGTCAGACGGATCACTATCGCCATATTTTCATGATATGCCTGTCTGTTGGCCTGCCTGCCCGTCTCTCTCCCTGTTTCTCTGACAACCTGCTTGTTAAAGGGGAAGTTAAGGCAAAAAATAAAATTTCACCAGTTGTAGTCTTCGGGGTGCTGAGTCGAATGGTCTTGGTCCGAGAAAGCTGAGACGCTCCCTTCCTACTTGAATCCCAATCGAACTCGCGTGCTTCCACCGAAACTGGGTGACTGCGCCCTACTAGATGGGGATTTGTATGCAAAATGTCACTAAAAGCGCCATTTCGTTCTTATAAAAGCACGGATGACCGCGATTGGCCCATATGTTGTAGTCTTTTGGACGCTGAGTCGACTGGTTTTGGTCCGAAAAGGCTGCGATGCAGCGTTCCTCCTTTATTATTATTTTATTATTATTTCACAATCACGATGACATAGTGCCAATAAGCATGTGATGCGGGCGATTTTAACCAGCCATGGTGGGGACAACTGAGAAAAAGAAGGAGAAGAAAAAGAGAAAAGAAAACAAAACAAAAGGAGTACTATAGGAACCTGGAGAGAGCAGTATGAAGATTAGGCTAGCAATGGAAAACAACGAATTCAATTCAATTCAACTTAGGCGCGGGCAGAATGGAACAAAATGCAGCGAAGGTGTCACGAGACTTTACCTCTTGCGGAAGCCGAGACCAATGAGAATAGGACTTGAACAGAGGGGATTTTAATAGGATCGATGACCTGGCAAGTGGGAAATGGAGAGAACATCTAGTACGCGAGCTATTATTGAACCAGCTTAAATGCGCAAGTGCATGAGGAGGAGCAAGTTGAAGCTTAATACGGTGAATGAATTTGCATGCCGAGTGGGGAAAGCGTTCTGAGAGAGGGGAAGAGGAAGCCAAAATGTATAGCGTCTGAGAGGAGGTCAGAAGGGGCATGCGAAATATTAATCGAAGTAATTTACGGTGGGTGACTTCTAACCGATGCATAAGAGCGGAGGATAGACCGGAGGACCAAACGAGAGAGCAGTAATCAAACAAAGGAAGAACATAAGAGTGATAAATTTGTATTCGACAACCATGGTGTAGGTGGGAGATGTGAGGAGAAATGCAGCCTATCGCAGAGCAAACTCGCTTTTCAATATAGGTTACGTGCGAATCCCAGGACAAGTGTTCATCAAGAAATATACCAAGGTGTTTGTGATTTTTAACAATGTTGATAGCAATGGGATCATCAGGGAAAGTAAAAAGCCGAGTCGTAAAGAGGGTGCGGTCACTGGAGGGTCGTGGGGGGATACAAAGGATTGCCGTTTTCGACACATTGGGGCGGAGTTTCCACTTCGACATCCAGCGCACAACTTGATTAATGTGATACTGTAGCGAGTCGCAGGCTTGCAATAAGCCTGGCTCGGTTATATGGAGCGCTGTATCGTCCGCGTAGAGTGAGGTATGATCCAAACTTGCCAAATCATTAACGTATACGATGAACAATAGAGGCCCCAAGATAGAACCCTGGGGCACTCCAGAGTGGACTGTTAGAGGGGCGGACAGGGCATGTCCAATTCGGACACTCTGTCGACGTTCAGTGAGATAGCTGGTGAGCCACTGCAGACACGTCCCGGCTACGCCAAACGCTGCTAACTTATGGAGGAGACCCCTTGTCCAGATATCAGGGAAGATTCCGGTGGCGAAGGACTGGTTGAAAACTAGGCTGAGAGGGATAGCTATACTAGGAGACAGGGCTTTTAGGAGTTCATGGGATATGCCATCTGCACCTGCCGCCTTCCTGGGCTTTAGGCGACGGATGTGTTGGGCAATGGCGGTGGGAGTAGTGCTAAAAGAGGGTAGTGCTGGGAGCCCGTGGTGTGGAATACCAGGGAGAGACCATGCAGGATCATCCGGTGTTCCAAAGCTGATGAATTGGCGATTCAGAGCATTGGCAATCTGGGTAGGGTCGTTGTGTACAGTGTTATTTTCATGGAGTTCAGTGATGATAGGGTTTCCAACAGGGGTCGGCGAACGAAGCTGCTTAACAAACTTGAACAAACTAGGGGTGGATGCAATAATGGATGAGGGGTTAGTGCTAATGGAGGACACATACTGGCGGTGAGCCTCTCTAGATAGGATTCGTGCTCTGTTACGTTCGCACTTGTAATGCTCGTGATTGCTAGGGTTAGGATACTTGCGATACAAGCTGTACGAGTCTCGCTTCCTCTTCAGCTGAGCTTTAACAGCACGTGTCAGCCACGGGGGACTTGGTGTACGTCGTCTAGGGGCTGAAGAGCGCGACCGGGTGGGTAGGAAAGCGGAACATAGACCATGAAGGATGTCATAAAATGCTGGAGCAGTACGGTTTGGATCTCCAAGCTTCAACTGGAGAGCAGCATGCCAGTTCAAATTAGCAATGGATTCATTTAGAGCAACTAGGTGAGTGGGAAGAATGGAGGAGATGTCAAACTGACTGAAGTCAGGTATCTGGAAGGAATGGGAGGGCAGTGTAGTGTTGGGTGCAGGTGGTGATGCGGAACAATTGAGTGGTCCGACTGACCGAGAGGGGCTGAGGGGCGCGGATCGCAAATGCTGGCTGCAGTGTCAGTGATCATCAGGTCCAGAGCAGCCTCATTGCCTTTGTGGGAGCGGTGGGTCGAGAATATGATGTGTTGCTGCAAGGAAAACATGTCAAGAAGACATGAAAGGTGGTGGCCTGCAGTGTCTGTTGTTGTTCCATACCAGGTGGAACATTTAGCATTGAAATCTCCCATGATGAGGACTGGCGAGCCAGGGGTCCGTATTTTAGTCAAGCAGCTTTGAAATGAGGCGTAAAAGTTATCTATCACCGACGGGTCGGTGGACGGTGGGCGGTAGACAGCCGCAATTTGGATGGGCTGCTGGCGCGTGGGGCAAGCAGAGGTTCCAGTGGATGGCGATATCTCTACCCAGGTAGCTTCGAATTGCGGAAGATGTAGGTCTGTACGGTGGGTAATAGGACCAAATGCACTTGATTTTACTAAGATAGCAACACCGCCATAGGCCAGGAAGTCGTTGGTGTTAATTTTATTCTCGGAGGTGGGTCGATCCCTTCGAAAACATTCATAGCCTGGGAAGGAGAGGGAAATTTGTGGACACAACCAGGTTTCAGTTATGCAAACAACAAGGGGACAGCTGGTCGTGAGAAAGTCGGATAGCTCAGCAGATTTGTTTCTAAGGGAACGTGCATTGATACAGGCTACGGGAAAGGAGGCTAGGGGCGTTGAAGGATAGAAGGGTGTTGCGTTAGGGTCAAGTTGAGGTGTTGGGATTCCCAATCGAACATGGTTGAACAAGTGGTCACGTGCTCCTGCGTACACCAGTCAGCTGGTCACCGTGCCTGCAGGGTACAACTAAGTTACTTACTAGCCTGTTTGACCTTTTTTGGGTGCAGTCCTGTCACTCGAGTTGAACTCGAGTTGAACCTTGGTGTGAAAGTTGTCGCCTGCTGGCGTGGTGACCAGGTGATTTGGCCACCCAGGAGCACGTGACCGCTTGTCCAACCATGTTCGATTGTGAATAAAGGGGGAACGCTGCATCGCAGCCTTTTCGGACCAAAACCAGTCGACTCAGCGTCCAAAAGACTACAACATATGGGCCAATCGCGGTCATCCGTGCTTTTATAAGAACGAAATGGCGCTTTTAGTGACATTTTGCATACAAATCCCCATCTAGTAGGGCGCAGTCACCCAGTTTCAGTGGAAGTGCGCGAGTGCGATTGGGATTCAAGTAGGAAGGGAGCGTCTCAGCTTCCTCGGACCACGACCATTCGACTCAGCACCCCGAAGACTACAACAGGTGTAATTTTAATTTTTGCCTTAAGGCCATGGTAAAAAATAAAGTTGATTCTCAGGTCATGAGCCTGTGAAAATCGGTGCGAGCGAGCGATTTTTTATTTTAATTCCCACAATTTTTTTATTTCTAAAGATAGGGTCACACATGTGTACGTCACAGGTTCATAATTAATTTATAATCATTTTATTATTCAGGCCAGGGAGTAGAAAAATACCGGTATTTTACTACTCCCGGATTCATGCCTTTCGCATTGACCGTTTTCATGCACGCATATGCATGTATAGAAATTAAAAAAATTGTCGGTGCACCGCCAAAAATCGGTGCGCGCGTACTTGAGAATCAAAGATAATTTTTACCATGGCCTAACTTCCCCTTTAATAGACCGATCCCCTTATTATACTGGGTTCGAGCACGGGGGCAACCTCACTCGCGATCGAGCTAGTTTTTGAACGTGACAGCATCTTTGAAAGTGTGTTTCAGGTTTGTTTTGGAACTTGTCTTCTGCTTAGTTCAAGTAGTTTGCGATGGCTTCGAGCGGTGCTAAACCTCCTGCTGCTGGTAAGAGCAGAGTCTCCGAGAGAGACATGGACTGTGATGCCGCTGCAGGATTTTTTCAAGGCGCGGGAGGGAACGATCTCGGGCCACAAACAGGAGTTACTCCAGAGGTGAGTTTTTTTGTTGTTGAAATATTCGAATCGCGAATCGTCTTGTCAGATTTATTTTGTGCCTAGGCTACAGCAGACCATATATCTTTCTCCTTGCGATCGGTGATGAAGATAATAGTAACCTTTTTCTGGTCTGTCTTTTCCTCTCCAGAGCCATCTTCTATGAAGGTAACCGTGGTGCTGCCAAGTCACCAAGTCGCGATCAGCAGCCCTGGAGTGGAAAAATCGATTTTCCAACGATCTGGTTGGACACCAGCCACTAAAGTACTTCTGATTTGCCTGTAGTGACAACAGCAGCCATCCTTGGACACCTTGCAAAGACAGGAAACGCCACTGGTGGAAGCGACTGCTATGAGGTGACGATAGCAGTGCAGTGGTGATCGCTGTTTTGTCAAGTCGAAGGGCTAGCCAACCCAGAGGAAGCATAAAAAAACCGATAAGCAGTGCGTGGTATTTGTTGAGCGTGAAGAGCTAGAGGAGGACAGTGCAAACACATGGACGGAGTGGATGGTGTTTGAAGAACAGTGTGCTGTGTGCCGGCTGGTGGTGATGGTGGTCTTTTTCAGCATGTATTCGTGCTGCTTCTTGTGCTGGAACACTTCTCGCCCAGGACGGCAGATTGCGTGCTCCCTGGCCCTCAGTTGGCAATGGGGCATTTGTTCCAGGAACATTACCCCAAAGCCAATGATGAGTCGTACCTTTGAAAATTCGAAGCTTGCTGTTAATCGCAAGCGTAGCGCAGTGGATTGCTCCCTCTTCGAAGCACGAGGGCCAAAGCTTGCCGCTGTCTGCAGCAAAGTGTGCGTGCGGTTTTTGCGAACCTATGAATATACCCCCCTGCATGTTCAGAGTGAACTATTTTCTAGTATATTTAACATCCTCAACCCGCCACGACCATGCGCTCTTGGCCGAATTTATGCACGAAGCATAAACACACCAGCACAGCAAGGACACTTCCGTTGACAGATATTGTTTACGCCTCTAGACCGCTGTTTCTTTTCTTCGAGCTCATCGTTAGAGGAGGATAGTAGCAGGATACTAATGATGATATAATATAAGATGATAGACGGTTTATGGTCCGATATTGATGATTGAAGATCTAAGAAAGCAATGACAGTGATTGCGAAATGGATAATATTATCATGATTATATGCCAGTCTGGTAATGCGTTGTACTAGTGGACGGTATTGAAATCATCACAGCATTCGATGCAAATATTGGTATACCTTTGGTTTCAGTATTGGAAAAAAAGAGTAAGAGAACCTGGTTGATTTGGTTGCATCTGCGACTGGCTACCGGGTGTTGTGATCAGCAATGTTACCATGGGAGAAAATAAGAGCGCAAGGATCTGTTGGGTCTTGTTGTGCCGGTGCGAGAACCCTAAGTGCATGGCAAAATAGAACTGTTTCATCCACAATGCAGAATGTCTTGCGGTACATGGCATTGATGACTGAACATCTTGCCCAAATGGGGATCATGCCCAAACGGAGGAACAAGACATCTTTCCAGCTCAGCTAGCTATATAGTATATACCGTGAAACGGATGATTAACTTGTGCCACGCATGACAGCTTCTGTTCCATTCGGCCCAGGCTTAGACACATCAATGCCAATAGCAGCTGATCCTCCATTACATGCTCATTGGCGATTTACGGCCACCTCCAACTGTATCCGCCGTCCCTCAGCTTCCGTCTTCGCAGATCTGGCTCGGCGCAGTACATTTTCTCGGCTAGGCTCAAAGTAGTCCCACAGAGCGGTCCAAACACCTGAAGGCAAACCAGTCAGAAACTGGAGCGGCTCAGAGTCTTTCTTTATGTTATTGTACGTAAGCTGTTTTCGGCTTTCTTCAACCCATCGTCCAACTGCTCCACGAGACTCTGTACACGAGCTCTACTTGCTGCCAACTCCTGATGCAGATGCTGCACTTCCATTACAGGACCAAACTGCACTAAGCCAGGTTCCTTTCCAACTCAAAATGCCGTTGCCTCTCAGCAAAATACTGGTTTGCGAGCATGGGGAGCTCGTGATGCAGACGCTGCACTTCCATGACCGAACTGCACTAGGCTCAGCAAATACTGTTTTGCGAGCATGGGGAGCAGAGCGTCCAGACTCCACTCTCTTGCTAAAAGCAAACCTGGTACCGTAGGACAGCTGTTTGGTTTCCTGGACTCATCCTGCCCTTGTAGAGCTGGGCAAAACGATTTCGACTTCGGGATCGAAATGATCGCTGCAACTCAAATATTCAGAGTGACCCTTAAACTACGTCCTTCCTCACGGGGAATAACCTGGATCCGCTTGCTCCAGGCCGCTGTGGCTCCACACGAGGAAAGGAGTGAAATGACTTGTTTGCTTCGGCCTCCTCTTCTGACAGTGAGGAACGCAGCAATGATCCTGAGAAGGCATCCTGAAGTCGTAAAAAGGAAGATCTAAACAAAAACAAAACAGCTCAAATCAAAAGTCCTTGTGGCATTTTTTGTAGACAGGCTTGCACTGCGTGTAGATTTCGCGTGCTCTGCACTTCGCATGCGAGAAGTCACGCACAGCCGAGGTGAGGTTGGTCGCGTGTGTGCAGCAGGATCCCACGCGACTGCGGAGTTGCCCCCTTGCTCGAACCCAGACAATAATAAGGGGATCGGTCTATTCGTGCGGTTGTTTTCAGACGTTAAGCCCTGTTGTAGCGGTCTCAGCCCTCATTTTGTCTCTCTGTCTCTCTGTCTCTGTCTCTCTCTGTCTATGTCTCTCTCTCTCTCTCTCTCTCTCTCTCTCTCTCTCTCTCTCTCTCTCTCTCTCTCTCTCTCTCTCTCTCTCTCTCTCTCTCTCTCTCTCTCTCTCTCTCTCTCTCTCTCTCTCTCTCCTCTCTCTCTCTCTCTCTCCCTCCTCTCTCTCTCTCTCTCTCTCTCTCTCTCTCTCTCTCTCTCTCTCTCTCTCTCTCTCTCTCTCTCTCTCTCTCTCTCTCTCTCTCTCTCTCTCTCTCTCTCTCTCTCTCTCTCTCTCTCTCTCTCTCTCTCTCTCTCTCTCTCTCTCTCTCTCTCTCTCTCTCTCTCTCTCTCTCTCTCCTCTCTCTCTCTCTCTCTCTCTCTCTCTGTTTTTGGTGGACAAAAACATCTCTGGCGTTGATTGCTTTCTTGCTTCGACTTCTGCCGCGCCTTTGTTCTCATTCTCCCCTTTATGTACAAGTGTTGTGCAAACCCTCCTTTAATATAGTCTGTCTTATTTTTGCCCTGAGATGTTTTGATGCATAGTGATTATGACGCTCATTATTCGCTCCCTTGTCACTGGACAGTTCTGTCCGTTTGGGTTTTAGCGAATTCAAATAAAGAAAACAACAACAACATGCCCCGCCGAGTGTCGTTATAAGCGAAGTTGACTGGAGTACAAATACAAGCCTCTGCGAGAACGTGGGCGTCGGAGAAAAACGTGCAGTGCTCGGCTTGCTGTAACTACATGACTGTACAAGTAAACCACTGGACTCGACTCGCACTGCACTGGCCTCTGACCTCCAGACCTGTGCTCATGTGTTTTTGACTGGCAACAACGGCAGCAAGAGAAAAAACGCCGTTCCCGCATGCACCTTTGTTATGGTTATGGTCCCTTCCCGGTTCCCCGTCGGTCAGCCACGTGCATGTCCATTTCAACCGATGTACGTCGTGACAGCGCTCGGCTCAGGTCGATTGATGGCTTCAACAAGTCCACCCACATTAATTTTACTGGTCTAGCGGTGCCCGTCGATCCCGCACATAGTGAAGCGTTTCCATAGCCTGAACGCCTCATCTGTTACATACGCTCTTCGCTGGAATCATCTCACTCTGGAGCTGCGTTCTTGCTCACCATACTGCTAGGTTAGCCCTTGACTTGGCGGAAAATGCTCGGAAAGCTGTGAAATTTTCGGAATCATACACTTCCTTGAATGTGGTCCATTTCTTCATCATGTACTGCACTTGCCTGCGAACCGAGAGGTCGCGGGTTCCAGCCCCGCGGTCGCACATCTGACTGCAAATCCCCATGAAGCAGCTCACCAGATCTAGGTGTGGGTCGGGCCGTCCTCTTCACTCAGTAGAGCTGCTCTCAGCACTAGAGGCAGTCGAGCGAGCTGTATTCCCGGTGCCAAAAGGCGGGCTCACCACCCCTGCACCCCTGCACCCATGCACCCCTGCACCCCTGCACCCCTGCACCCCTGCACCCCTACATGGCAACTTCACCATGTCTAACAATACTGTAGTACAGTGTGGTTTTATTGGCTGGAGTTAAACAAAATTCTTCATCCACCTACAAAACCATTCCCGAAACACACAGGAAAATGTACCACGCTCTGCCGATTTTTCTTCCGACATTGTCCACCAAGGGATGCCTGCTGCCGCTACCTTCCGAGAGTCTTGTTCCGATTACATTCCTTTTCAAATCGTGCTGCACTGTTCTTTAATTCTTTGCCTGTGCAGTGGCGCACCCAGCACCGCACTACATTTGCTAAGCACCTTCAGACCATGCTAAAAGACCCAGCGTCTTTTCAGAAGTATTTTGAATTTTTGATCTTCTTTTCAGCAAACGCCCTCATTGATCTGCACCGCCTGTATTGTATAACTGTGTTTACTGCGTTCCTAGTTTAAATTCGTTTTTAAAAACATCTCTTTAATTCTTGCATTATCCCATTATGACCATGCTTAAAGACGCAGCGTCTTTTCAGAAGTATTTTGATCTTCTTTTCAGCAAACGGCCTCATTGATCTGCATCGCCTGTATACCTGTGTTTACTGCTTACTGCTTACTGCTGCTTTATTGTTCCAAGTATCAGTTAAGGTGGCTCACACCCGCGCGCATCGTTTGAAAAGTGTAGATTTTCAGTAAATTTTTCGGTAGCGATGATTTTTGTGCGATCAATCGTTGTAGGAAACTTCTTCTCGCTTTTCTGGCGACCTAGCTAGAACCTGCTGCTAGTGTCCCTCTTCACTCGTTCTCTCTATGAAAGGGGAAGGCAGCACTCGCAGAAGATTTTCCAAGAATGCAATGTCGACTGGTGCTCGTACCATAAGAAGGGAGAAATCAAAGTCCGCTCTTGAATCATGCCTGAGTATTAGAAAATTGTTTCAGAACACGCTTGTGTAGATTTCCTGCCAGTGCCACTGACATCTCGCGACCTTCAAATATTATAACTTGCTCGATCATCTCCCGCACTGACTGGCAAATTCGTCAGGTAACTGTGGATGGATCGATTCAGGGAGATCGAAGGTAAATACATCGAAGCACTTCAAACACGTTTCAAGACGCACTTCAAATTTTGTAATTGTGTCTTGAAAATTGTTTAGAACAATTCATACTTCAATACGCTGTTGCGAGAATTGTATCCTCTGCTTGGGAGTCTCGACTGTTTTATTGCTGCATGGCTTTCCTCAACACCGTTCACTGTACATGTATCGCGGAACGCAGATTGGATGGCATTGGAGGTGAATTTGATAATTTGTGACTGTGTCATCAACCAAGTGAGGACATCAAATATCAACAGGGACGCTCCGAAAATCACAAACGCTGCGAAATAGATATGAAATGGTCTTACACACTGGAGGGTATTCCACATTCATTGTGTCATATCTTTAGACTGTCCGAAAGTTTGTCGTGCCGTGCAACTTTCACAGACTAATCCGATAATTGGCATGTGGCCCTACTGGCACACACTCATGTATATGCCGTTGAGTTTATCTATATGTGCACGCACATGTGTGTATACATATACAATTTTATTACGTGTGCAAAATTAGGCAATCTACATGTACATATATGTGTGTGCACTCACTCCTATGACATAGAACGACAGTGCAGGCTATGTAAAGTCGCATCAATGTGTGTCACCCGGGTGTGTACATGCATGCGCGCTCGCGTGGGCGTTTTGTGTGCGCGCCTGGCATGGCATAACGCCGTTCAGTATGACTAGTGTTGAACTGTGGTAATTTGCCCCCACCCCTCTTTTTTCTGCTGGTGTTGGATATGCAACTAATGACATAAACTCGGTTGTTGAAAACGAGTGCCATGCACCACAATGGATTGATAATAATATAATACAAGTAGCACTGTAACAGCACTGGTAATACTAATGCTGCAGCCATGGCAGTTGTGAGTAGCTTTCCAAGTCAAGCCTGCTGCAGAAATTATTGCACTCTGACCAGCTGGAGTGGCCCAGGACTACCGGTTGTGGAGAACAGGAGTGATGCTTGTATATACGCTTGTGTTTACATGATGTACACAGTGTACTTCGAAGAAACGTTAGGTGTATTACTTGTGTGTTCTTCTGCCTGTGCGCGTGTACATGTGCTGGTCAGTGTGGAACCGCCATCCATATCAGATCATACAGCTAATATCAGTCTCAACAGCTTGTATCTGGCAAATAGGGTTTTAGTGACTCGATTTTGCTTACTGTGTTCAACAGAGTGGCATTGCACACAGCTACTTGATGTAATAGTAGCATCTTGGAAATTTTATATTTTTAATAGTTAGCTTCAGTAGAAACTTCTCCAGTGTGGCTCTTAGCTTCATTACCACGGAGACTAAGCATTCAAGTAATGCACGAAGAACAGTGGCTAGATGTGAAGTGAAAAGCCATTGGACCGTACCCCGTCAATACGCGTTTAGTATAGAAGTATTTCTTGCTATTTTGGCAGCAAACACTGTATAATAGAATAATTACATTACCAGTAGAAAGTGCCCAATGTGCATTGCTTCAGCACTATGTTTTGGACAAAGCAGTCAACAAATTCCACATCACTATCGGCTTCATGTTGGAGAAAGTTGTGAAAAACACTAGAGTATACATGTACAGTAGGTATCGGTTATAGCGTGGGTGTTTGAAAAACGACATTTGATTCTTATTGCCGATATTTCTTACACACGATAAATCACGTGTGACATATCATATGCGCGCACGTTTGGCATGTGGACACGTACACATGATACACACGGATCAATCAGACTCGCGGTCGTGCTAGGCGACTGTGGAGCAGCGGATACGAGAGAAGTCGGAAGAAAGAGTCCGACTGGACAGAAAAAGTGATTCTCCAATGTTCCCTTGGACATAACTCTCTTTTTGTGTTGAATATTATTGTATTGAGCATTCACAGAGCACAGATGTTATTACTACAGGCGATACACTTTGCGCTAATCTGGCATATTTTGCTACATAAAATCCATTCTTAGGGCCGATATATTCTACTATGCGATAATACTGCTTGTAAGAATAAATATACACATAAAATATGTGCTATGATTATGAAAAATGAGTGTTCATTCTTGTAAGCAGTATATTTTTGTATACGACCACACTGTACACTCGATACACATGCTCAGCTACATGTATGGCATTTAGTATGTGGGCGACTTCAAAGTTCTATTTTGGTAGTTTGCTTCGGTAGAAACTGTCTAAACTTGATCCAAAGCTCTACTACTATGTTCTGAAGATGTTGCAATCAAGTAATGTAAGACAAGTATCTGCCGCATTGGAGCTAGTTGTGAAAACCTTTAGACCATACACTCAATGCACATGCTCAGCTATGGCATTTAGTATGTGGGCGACTTCAAAGTTCTATTTTGGTAGTTTGCTTCAGTGGAAACTGCTAAAAAATGATCCAAAGCTCTACTACTATGTTCGGAAGATGTTGCAATCAATTATTGTAAGACACGTATCTGTTATATGGTGGAGTCAGGGGTTCTAAGGCGTTGGACAATGTCCCAGTGCAATGTGCTGATTCTTGAAATATGGCATCACTTGAAACTTCAAAGTTTTATTTCACGAGTTACCTCCGGTAGAACCTGCTCAAACGTGCTACACAGTACCATTATTAGGTTATGATAGCATAACCATCAAATACAGGGCAAGTCCAGTGTCAAATACTTGTGGGCGGGGCTAATATGTGGGACGTGTGCGCTGAAATGGGATGATTCCGAAAAGAGAAAAAAGGTCACCTTCTAGCAGAATTCTACCCACTTCTACAGCTTATGCTGATATTTAGCAAGTATACTACTGTCCTGATGTTGGACATCAAGAAAAAGGGGGTAACTACCAGTGCTACGGCCAAAACAGTGGTTTTCCGGTATTTTTTGGCCTAAATTGGCAATTGTGATTATGCTATGTTTGGCCCCTCCCCCGAGTGAAACCGGCCGGTAGAACTTGATAAAAATTTGTCTCCGTACACTAGATATCCAACGGAACAAAGTACAATCGTTTATAGCCACGTTTCAAACAAAAAAAATTGGACCCGAGGGGTAGGAGCCACCTTAAGTTTAGTTTTAACATCTCTTATTATTATTATTATTTTTCTCACCCCACACCCCTCTACTCTGTTATCGGCCCTCTTAAGAGTTGTGTTCATCACTGTTGAGGCTTCCGATGGAAGATAAAAGAATACTACCACTACTACTACATTAGGTGCCCGAGCGAACAACCGTAGTGGGTGGGGTTACCATGGTTATCCCGCTGATAGAATAATACTACCCTGTACATGTACAGTACAACCTGTCAAAGCAACCACTCTGATATAGCGACCACCTGGTCAAACGACCACAACAACTAGGACCCAGCTACGTTACATGTATTTCCGGTGAAGTGACCCTGGATTAGACTAGGATCTTCGAGATCTTTTTCGCCTGTTCACTGCCTTTCATGTACATATATCTACATGTACATGTTGTTGGTGTGACAGCGTGAAACAAGGTGTTCTGCATCTACATGACTGTATAGTGACTGTATATTGGAAGGAATTTGAAGTTCGTTTTGGAGAGATTTGGAGGGGTTTCCTTTTGTGTAGCCAAGCACTCTGTGCGAACGGGACGGTAGAAATTAAAAATCATTACATCTGTAACATTAATGTAAAGAGTAAGACCAGGCCTCACAGGCACAGCTGCCAAAAGTGTGACCGACATCAACGATAGAGCATTGGCACGCAAATCATCGAGCAATAGATAACCCATAAACTCGCGGTAACTTCAAGCTCCGTGCAAAAGCACTCTTGGGACAACTTCATTATGACACTCACAAGAGAATGCTTCACCAAATAAATAATCTACACTGGGTTGAAATTTGGAGGGATTTGGGGGCTTGCTGTCTTGTTGATATCTATTTTGCTTCGCAATGCCAAACCGGCAATGGTGCCTAATTCTATGGAAGTTAATTTCAAAGAGGGAGAGAGCGAGAGAGGGGAGAGAGAGAGAGAGAGAGAGAGAGAGAGAGAGAAAGAGAGAGAGAAAGAGAGAGAGAGAGAGAGAGAGAGAGAGAGAGAGAGAGAGAGAGAGAGAGAGAGAGAGGTACAGAGATACAGAGAGGGAAGAAGTGAGGTTCGGATCATCGGAGAGATGGATTAGTGGTGCGTGGTGGACGCATGAACGTGTGGTTGGGGGTAGCAGCGAAGAAGTTCCATGTACATGTGATTTTAATTACGGGAGATATGATAAGCGTTTTAGCAGCGTCAACAGAGGGAATACAAAGAGTTCATTGGTGCACAAGCATGCAGGCATGCAGAGAGGAATGCATGACGGAGTGTGTTGGCAGGCACAGTCAGACAGAGCATTCATTGAAAGGTGTAGGGGATGGAGGCAAGCTTAAATTGCTGAGCAGCCTTGACCTCCATCTAGCCGAAAGAAGTTCTCGCCCATATCCGAACTGGTCAGAATCTTCAACAAAAATATCATAAAGATCAGCTTAAGCTGCCTCCCCAATGTCGCCTCTATTATCAATGGCCACAGCAGAAGCAAGCTCAACCCAATTCCGGCAGATAAACCCTGCAACTTCAGGGAAAAGGAAGAATGCCCCTGGCAGGCCAACTCGTGCCAAGACGCATGTGCCGTGAGCGCCGAGAGGAAGGAGATAGTACATGTCTACATGGGCCTCTCCGAGACGCCCTTCAAGCTACGGCATGGCAACCACAAGCGGTCAATGCGCAGTGAACGATACTGCCACAGCACGGAGCTTTAGAGTCACACACATGTGATTGTCCATGTATGGTCGTTGAAACACCAAGGAAAAGACTATAGCATCAAATGGAAGGTAAGAAAGACGGCCAGCTCATACATCCCAGCCTCCAAGAGCTGCAACGTGTTACTTGTGCCTGGCAGAGAAGCTGGACATCATCACCGTGGTCTACGAGGCGCACTCTGCTAAATTCGCGGCCGGAGTTCGACACGAAGTGCAGGCACAACACCACGTACATGTTGTCTACCTGTTCCTGTGCCAGTGCATGGATATCACATCGACTCTCTGCATGTGCCAGTGCATGGATATCGCATTGACTCTCTGCATGTGCCAGTGCATGGATATCACATCGACTCTCTGCATGTACCAGTGCATGGATGTCACGTCGACTCTCTGCCAGGTTATACGCGGTCACCACCCACACAATGTTATCACCTACTTCAGTACTTGACAAAATCTTTATTAGGGAACTTGAAATAGAGATGTGAAAAACAAATACTTCGAAAGTACTGTAAAACCGGAAAGTTTAACGACCAAAAAGTTTAACGTTTTTTGTAAATTGGGCATGATAACGTGCAGCAAGTTTAACAATGGCTACCTGGTCACCCCCTCTGTAGGCGCATCTTTACACAGACATCTCAAACCGGGTTCACGATAACAAATTGGTCGTTAAAATGTTAGACTTTGTGCCTCGTTAGACTTTCCGGTTTTACAGTAGATGGAGCGGGAATGCAAAACAATGTCCAAAAACTCACGATTTAATTATCATGGGACAATGTTCGGCATCTGTCTGTGACAGCACCATTTCGCTTGGGCAGCTCTCAGCCCGCACGGAGTCGTGAAGTTCATCCTGTTGCGCCGGTACGGTGATCTCGAACCACGCAAACAGGTAACTGCCCATCGCATAAGGCAGAATGACAGCCTGCGGCGGAGGTGACCCATGATGAGGGATGAAAGTCGACGTTATTTTCCGCAATCAGGCATGCTAGTGTCTTCAGGAACATTGGACACTCTTTGCCAATCATGCCCGAGGTAGAGAAAACTAAAGGGGTAAATGCACCTCTCTCCACTGCTGTCACCCGCTCTCCGTACGGGCGCTTCTTCATCTTTTCATGGCTTAGGAGCTGGCTGATGACTTCCCGACGAGACAGAAAGCTTGCCTTTGGGTGTGTCACCCGGATATTTAAAAAAACATCTTGCTGTCTCGTCCAGAAGCCACCAGCCCGGGTGCCCAGGCGGGCCCCTGCCTTGGAGCCGCTCACCATCATTATTGCAACAGAGGCGGTTCTACCACAACATCCTGGACTGCTTCACGCATAACGTGAGCCAACAAGTTCCGGATCACGTTGTGGCGTGCCATGGGGTAGCCTCCTGCCGGACAGATCATCGCATGGTCGATTGCCATTGCAGCACCACATACACAAGTTAGCGGCAAACCGTCAGGCTCACGCTGCAGGCCGTAGCGGATACAGAATGCATCTCGGAAATCCAATTTATTGAGTACCATCTGCATTTGGGATGATGTCATCACCTACAAGTATCTACTCTCCCGTTCCTTACCATCTGTACTTCCAAAAGACCGCAATCTTTTGGCACGCCATATTAAATCCAGCACCCCAATCCCTCCAAAATTTCAACCTAGCGCAGGCTATTTTATTGGGGTGTTCTATTGCGGGTATCATTATGAAGTGGTTTTGCACGAAGCTCGAAGCGAAATAGACAACGCTGCGTTCTTCTGTGCCATATGGCTGACCGTTTAACAGGAGACATCGTCAGGAAGCTGTACCTTACGTATGTCCGCCCCACAGCAGAATACGCCGCCCCAGTATGGGAGTCCTCCCTCTCTGCTGCACAGCGGCTCACCCTTGAACGGCTGCAAGCCAGAGTAGCTCGCACAGTCATGCGGCTTGAGAGATGCCCTTGCCCATCAGACGAGCCCAAGTCATCATTGTTTAAACAGCTGGGGTGGCCAAGTCTATCCTGGCGCAGGAAGATCGCCTGCCTTATGGAATTCTTCCATTTGGTCACCACCCAACCAGAACTTTTTGAAGCAGCGGGATACTGCCCCACGCGTAGTCGCCGCCGCCAACTCGCATTCACTCTGCCACGGGTTGGGAAACACGCCGGGAGGTCATTTCTCTTCCGCACCGCTACTGTCTGGAATGCCTTGCCCGCAGACCTGAGAGCCACAGCCTCGCAGTCCCTGTTTCACAGTCACATTTGCACGCACTTCTCTGACACCAAACACAATGCCACTCCTCACTGACATGCCTCTGTCCTCCTTCTTTGTGCCTTGCGCTTATTCTTATTAAATTTTTGTGTTTCTGTTTCGGTACATTTCGTATTTCAAGGCATATCCCGAGGCTATAGGTATCATTGATTAAAGGACCATTCTGGAACATTCAGCATAATTGTATTTCTCTTGCTAGGCTGTTCATTACGAATTATTAGCCCTCCACTGTCTGCTATCTCAACCCTACAGCCTCCCATTATAATGGAACTCCCTTCAATTTAGACTACGTCTTTGGGAAATCCTCAAATATATAATAATAATAATAATAATAATAATAAAAACGAATTTCTCTGATGTCCATTGCTCGATGCCTTGTACACATCTACATGTATATACATGTTCGCAATACCCTAGAACACAATTGTAGCAGTGGCAAAGTAGAGAAATAGTAGTAAAGCACACACATGGTGATTTTTTTTTTTGTTGACAATGCAACACAATTATTGTGGAAAGATCACAACAATAAGAGACAAGATCAAAAGGAAAGCTTTCCAATAATAATAATAATAATAAAACGTAGCCTGTAAAATGTAAAAAGTCACTGACTACAGTTTAATTCAATATCCATGTCCAGTATTTATAATAAAAATAACCTGCTGCAATTTATAGATTCTCACATGCGAGCAACCTGGGCCTCAGCAACAACCAGCTCAGCAGACTCCGGATGCCGAACCAATCGCTCACACAATCCTTTCATTTCCATGTTTTCATTTTCTTTTTACAACTTACTTCTCCCATCCCCGATCTCCCTTTGGTGCGTCCATCGAGCTGTGAAGCCGAGACCTCTGGTCGGCTGAGCTTATTGGGCCCAACATCACACTCCATTATTCACTTCAGTGTCTGGAAATACGTCGATATTGTGGACAAAATGGGGGTAAACGCCGGCATACCCACACAGCACTTCCCAAGCCTTGTCCCTCTTCCCGCAGGAACTTTGCATTAAAGTTAGGGAGTGAACAGAACATCTTCTTTCTGATGTGTGAAGCCCAAGAATGCCAGTGCTCAAAATTGGCGCTTGAGTTATTTCCTGTCACGCAGAGCACCTCTCTACAGTGAAAACATTTCAAGCTGCCTTTTTTGTATGGTATGGTACAAACCTGACCACTTTTGCGGATGATACCACTTTGTACTCCCTCCTATACCAAGCCTCGAATGCCTCTCTATAACGCAGCCTAGATTAGGTTCATAACTGGGGTAAAAAATGGAGGATTGCGTCTGAGTCATCAAAATCGCAAATCATCACTCTATCACACCAGAGGAAGGGTACAGTGACTCCAAAAGCTGTCATTCGGCGGAACTCCTCTCCTACCAAATGAATCTGTCAAGATCATAGATGCTCGAAGTGACGTTTGATTCCAAACTTAGCTACTGACTCCACCTTCCGCAAGTTGCATCACGTGCCAAGAAGCGGCTGGGCCTCCTGCAGAAGGCAGCACCCCTCCTGAGCCACGAGGAATATGCCCCCCCCCCTCCCTTGCGTGGATGAGATCAGCTCCCTCCCTGGCCATGCTGAATGCTGTCCAGCTCCGCGTCCTTAGTGTCAGTACCATACTTCCCAGCCTCACTGTTCGGGGAAAGGTCTTGCTCTCTGCCTACTGTATAAACCGGTATGGGACCATGTGTTGCAGCTATGTTACTAAAGTACCACCAGTTACCTGCACAGCAGCCCTCTACTTCAATCCTGGTCACAGCACCACTTCAATTGTTGGCCGCTCCGGTTCACGTTCCGACCTTAACCAACGCGAAGCAGACTTCATGGAGGATGAACGACGACTCGGCACATCCGCAGTTCATTCCGGAATTTTTTTTTCTGAATCTGGCAAAGAAGTGACAGGTCCAGGTGTTTTATTACTCAAATATATCAAATATATCATTCCGGAACCGCCACGACGAACGTGGCCTCCCGCGTGAGCCTCACCATATCTGGTAATAATTTGTTGCGGCCGAAATTTCGTTTTGCAAGGTTTCGTGTGGCAGTGTAGCAGGTATTGGCAGTACGGACCGAATTTTAAATGCGACCGAAATTTGAGCGCGCCGAAAATTTGTAGACTTGCAGTACCCATTCTGTAGAGCATCGATGACTGTGAAGTCTGTTTTGCAATTTTTTTTTTTTAACGGTACGGTGTACAATATTTTGTGGAAACCAACTCTCATGGTCACACAATTACAGGCACAGAAGTACCGTACTTCTACCAACGTCTACCGACTTCTGCCAGCCTCACACCTGGTTGAGCCGGTAGAAGAAAGTAGAATATACTGTTTGGGGTAGAGAGAAAAAACCCCGAGCACGTCAACCGAATATTCATTGGTTTTATTTGAGGGAAAGATGCAAACGGGAAAAGTCTGAAGAAAATTTGACTGTCACCACCAGGACTTGAACCAGGGGCCTTCACTTGAGCATCTACGGAAAGCAGTACAGTCAACTTCGCTAATAACGACTGCGGATATAACGACCATTCGCGAATAACGACAGAATTCCCATGCCCAGAGCAAAGTCTCATCGAACTGAATACCTAAAATGAGACTTCGGGTAAAACGACACTTCGCGAATAAGGACACTTTTCTGATACCCCGCCGAGTGTCGCTATACGCAAGGTTGACTGTCGTTTCTACTGAAACCTGTAGATCAGAAAGGAGCGCCTCCTAAGGCCCAAGTAAGGGGTCGTCCATAAATATCGAACTTTTTTTCACAAAACGAAATGATTTCGTTATGGGGTGGGAGGGGGTTGACCAATTTCGTTTCAGAAAGCATTGGTTCATGTGCATGGCCGTTGTATATGCACGTATGTCAACATTTTTTCACGTTCTGAGGGGGAGGGAGGGAGGGGTTGGGTCTAAACTAAAATAATTCGTTTTGGTGAAAAATGTTCGATATTTACGGACGGGCCCTAACCCTGGGCATGCAAGACGTGTTTGTTTGACCTGATGTTATTATCAACTTTTTGAATTGTTCTCTAATTCTTTTACAGCCACATGCACAGTACTCGTACTAGTGACTCTCTCTCCCAGGCGATCTCATGCTGAGATGAACTAATTTCAAAAAGTGTTTGGCTAAGCGTTCAGTCTGCTTTCGGCAGTGAGACGATGATTTCGGAGAGAGAACTATAAGTTACAGATGTTCTTCTTGTACCTGTACAGCGAATAATAATAATAATAATAATAATAATAATAATAATAATAATAACAGCTCGCATGTACCCCATGGGTGAGATCACCAATGGGGCTAACGCATCTGTCGGCAAAAGAGTTAGAGAAAACGAGAAACACATGACATACACACCTTCTTCATTCTGTTATTGCAGGGAAAAACTACCTCGATTCCACCATGAGCCTAGGTATGAGGAATATAATATTAATTAAGTACAGAATGTTATTTACCAAAAGGATATTCAAGTAAGCGCAGATATTTTTTAGCATGATAAGTTAGTACATTGATTCACAGCGAATATAGGGATACAATTCCAAGTTCTGTAGTGATAGTTGCATTGCCCTGTTAGACTGGCAGTGGACTAAACATGGTGTATTCTGCTTGCTGATTCCACCTTGCAGTGCTTTCTCGGAATCAGCTGGAGGATATTCCGCGTCTCCCGTCGTCCTTGACCAAGTTGTCTGCGCCGTCGAATCTGCTGACCAGTATTCCGGATGTCCGCGTGAGTACTGGATTGTCTGGTTCTCTGTCTGTGTGTGCACGCTCATCGTGTGTGACTGTGTGTGTGTGTGTCTCTCTCTCTTTCTCTCTCTCTCTCTCTCTCTCTCTCTCTCTCTCTCTCTCTCTCTCTCTCTCTCTCTCTCTCTCTCTCTCTCTCTCTCTCTCTCTCTCTCTCTCTCTCTCTCTTTGTCTCTCTATTTCTCACCCTCTCCATGTCTGCGTACTATGACATACGTTTGTGTTTGTAGAAATGTGCTGACCTGATCGAGCTGCGCCTCAACAGCAATCGGCTAACGGCCGTCAGTGAAAGCATTCTAGAGAACAAGAGGTGAGCACACTCGGTTGTAGTCCACCACCATACCTGTCGTGAGGACTTCACCGGCACCTGGCTAGTCACCTGAGACTTCTGTGTACGGTCCCCTCAGTTTAACAGGCATACTCTACTCAATCTCCACCTCGGCTTGGTTGGCTCTCTGGTTGGCATCAAAGTCATCTGCTCTAGTGCAAGGCTCGCTGTGATTCTCGCAGTAAAAGCACTCTGACTTTGATACGGGCTTTGAGCCAATTTCTAAACGCTTTGTTGTGCACTAGACCTCGTCGGTTTGGCCAGTGACTTTGAGCTGCGTTGATAACACCTAACAGCAGGCGTGTAGCCTGCATGGAGCACCGGGGGGGGGGGGGGGCACGGCACGTCCACGACAGTAGGTTCAGCATGCACATAATGACTAGGAATGGCCTGCACCAGCTATCCTACACATATGCGGCCGTGCACTCCCCCCCCCCCCTCTCCGTAAAAGGGGGACCAGCTACGCCCCTGTGACAGGGACGAAGCAGCAAGCTTTCCAGTCATCTGTTACACAGTGAATAGTTTTAGCTTAGACTACAATCCAACGACACTCAACGAGAGAACAAGCTTCAGGCTTCAGCACTGGCTTTCAAGATGCTGATTGGGAAAGTGTCTGTCTGTCTGTTTGTGCGTGTGTGTCTGTTTGTACGTGCATGTGTGTGTGTGTGTGTGTGTGTGTGTGTGTGTGCGCACTCGTATGTGTGTGCGCGCGTGTGTGTGTGTGTACGTGCATGCGTGTGTGCGTTGTGTTTCAGATTGTTTGTGGTGGACATCGGGAGGAACAATATCGCTTCGTTTAAGTAAGCACTCGGTCAAACTTGCAGGCTTAAGAGGTTCACAGTTGTCACTGTGCCCGTATATGTACGTCGTTTATTCAATCTGCGGACACAACTGTTTCTTCCTTTGTGGACTCATCAGCGCAGCACAGAGGATATGAAGCCGAACCTGATAGCAATGAAAAATAAATTTTCAAAAGCCAGATTTAAACCAGGCCCGAATGTACCTTGCCAGAGTGTGCAAACTGACAAGTCAGTGAGCTCTGCATAACGCAAACAGCAAGGCAGTACCCCACACAAGAGTGCTCAACTGCTACAAGAGCAGGAGCTAAATACTCAATCTGCGGGCAGAACTGTTTCTTCCTTTGTGGACTCATCAGCGCAGCACAGAGGAAATGAGGCCGACCCTGATAGCAATGAAAGATAATTTTTCGTCGTTTATCCGAGCCATCCAGGACCGAACGCCGTGTGTAACATTGAAATATTGAAATATTCGTATTTAAACTCTGAGTCACATAATGTAAAACGGGCAGCCTCTGCTATCTGGAATCCTTCGCGCCGTGTATTATTCTGTTCCTGGTGTGCCTGTCCTTGCCTGGAGATTCGTTTCGCTCTAATTGCTCATAGTCACAAGAACAAACCAGGAGGGAGGAAGAAGAAAAATAGGAAAGTTTTAAAAGTCTTCGGCGGCTTCATCTGAAGAAAATTTCTTTCAATGAATGCATTCGGCCACGGAACACTTCACATGTGTATGACTTCTGCTCGACTTGTTCTAGTAACACAGCTATGTAATCTCACACTTGATGTCACCTTGTTTTCTGCGGTGTCCTTGCCGTCCGCTTGCAGCGACGTGGACTGTCTTGGCCGCTTGAAGTCGCTGCGTAACTTCAGTCTCCAGGGCAACCGAGTGTGCGACTTCCCCGACTACGCGGAGAAGGTGAGATTGGTGTTGAAATTCAGTGACTTCACTGCTGGCTACTATCATTATCCTGTTGTTTGTTGCAGGGCGTATACAGACTGTCGGTCGCCGAAGAATTGGGGGTCAGCCTCCTAGCCTAGACTGCTCTTATTTTCATCAGGAGTACATAACCCCCAAGAGTGTGCAACTCCAGCTATGGGGTCTGCGACGGCAGAACTTCACATCACGTGATGAACCCGTACACATTACTTGCACTCTGTGCATGATAGATACAGGTGTTGGACGCAACCCAGCTTTGCATACAACTCTCTTGTGGTCGCTTTGCATTGTTTTCCAGCGTAGCCTTTTGAACCATGTCACATGATCTGAAGTTCTGCCGTCGCAGCACTGTATAGAGGTTGTGCAGACAGTTGCACACTCTTGGGGGGGGTGATGTCTCTTGATTTCATGCCTTACAATCTATGCACAGTTGAGTCACCGTGTGCACATTGCTCTGCTATGCATGGTGAAATTCTAGTGTGGTCGTTCTTCCGCACTCTGTTCTCCGGCGCTCCGTTCTTCGCCGCCCGACAGTACTGTTTGCACACAGAACAATGTTTGTAGTGCACTTTAAAGGTGTGGCAGTATAATTATGATGTATTTGTGTGCGCTCATGCGTTGGTCATGGTGGTCATACTGCAATTTCTGTGCTGCTGTTTGCATTCGTGGTGGGTTGTTATGGTGCTGCTGTCACTGGAATTGTGTTATGTCATTTTTGTCAACTTGGTCTTGTCGGAATCATTGTTATTCCGAACCCTGTGTGGGTGTGGATGTTGCGGTCTAGATGTGGGTTTGTGGGTGCCTGTCTGTCTGTGAGAGGGGGGGGGGGTGAGAGTGTGTGTGTGGATGCGTGCGTGTTTGTGTGTGTGCGTGCGAGTATTCCTATCCATCTTTTATTGTGAATATGAGTGTGTATCTGTTTGGTGTTCGATTGCTTCAGCTGAAGGAGCTCCTGCCGCAAGTGAGGATTTTCGATGGTCGAAAGCGGACAGGTAAGATGGCTTGGAGTCTCGATGGGGATGTGCAGCCATCTACTAGTATATCTATATGATAACGCTGAAGACGGATGAGAGTACTCATTGCTGGTGTTGATCGACCTTTTTCCGAAGTATAAGCCGCTCTCTGAACACACAAAATGCACCCAAATTAAGATGTCTGTATTTCGTGACAAAGAATGGGGGTGCGGCTTATACATGTACTCCAGTGTGGCTTATACTCTGGACAATACGATTTATCTATATCCCTGTGTGTGTGTGTGTGTGTGTGTGTGTGTGTGTGTGTGTGTTGGTGTGTGTGTGTGTGTGTGTGTGTGTGTGTGTGTGTGTGTGTGTGTGTGTCGTGCCAGCTAGTTCGGTTGGTGGGTACACTTATGCCGGATTGTGTTGGGTCTGTTGCCAACGGGCTCGGCTGCTTGAAGGTGTAATGTTGTTTACACGACAACGCCCGAAAACGATACCTAAACGGAACGAAATGGAAACGCACTTCAAAGTGTTTTGAAACTTTTTCAAATCGTTTTCGTTCTCGTGTAAACGGTGAAAACAGTGGAAACGATTGGAAACGGAGCGCGGTCATGGAAACCATTCCGTGCAGGACTGTATTTCGCGGGAAATACCCAACCCTTGCGACCAC
The DNA here is from genome assembly GCF_964019385.1 of Sycon ciliatum. NCBI lineage: Eukaryota > Metazoa > Porifera > Calcarea > Leucosolenida > Sycettidae > Sycon > Sycon ciliatum. The sequence goes on from NC_088645.1 coordinate 33,907,745, forward strand.
CAGCACGTACCAATTCCAACTAACGTGTTACTTCGCGCCCTTGCGGCAAGCCACCACGTACTAACTCCAGCCTGCTCGCCCGTTTTCCGTTTTCGTGTAAACTGTTCAAAGCGATTCGCCGTTCTCGTGTAAGCGGTTTGAAAACGATTCGAGGCCAGCCCGTTTTCGTTCCGTTTTGTTTCGTTTCGGTTTGTCTCCGTGTAAACTTAACCTTAGTAAAAGTGAACTTCTTTTGATTTTCAGTATGTCACATCATTTTTTCTTCTTTGTGCGTTTTGACACTAACCCCTGGCATCGTGTTTGCCTTCATTGTTTCACACCCTCTCTCCCAGATCTTCCACATCTGGTCAAGTCCGTGGGACAAGCTACGAACTCCGAGGCTGCTCGCACTGCCGACGACGCTGAAGAAGATGGCGGTACAGATCGCCAGCAAACACCCGCCTCCGACTCACCAGCAAAGCAGGCCAGTTCGCCTACAAGCCATGCTGACACACCGCAGGCGAGGAAGAAGAAGAAACAAGCGGACGCGTCCAACGTCACTTCGGCCCATGGCAAGGTAGCGCGAGTATCCGAGAGCGGTGAAGCTGCTCCTAGCGCATCAAAGTCGAAGCAGGCTTCCTTGGCGGCTGTCGACAGCGAGTTGGCAGGGGACACCGCAGCCATGCCTTCAACCCCGACAAAGCAAAAGAAAAGTAAGAAGCCAAAGAACCGCCCCGTTGTGGAAGATGAGAGCTCTGATGTGGTGAATTCCGAGCACGCTTCACCTCTTGCTGCATCTCCAGTCAAGCGGAAAACCGAGCATTCGAAGCGGACACCAGTCAAGGATGAAGTGAGCTCCAGTAAGACAAGTGCCCAGCATACTTCACCCAACATCGCGACTAGCGGTGAGGCAGAAGGCACCACAGAGGCCAGCATAGCGACCCCGACAAAGCACAACAAGGACAAGAAGCTGAAACGGCAGCGCAAGGAGGACAAGGAGAGTGTTGGTACATCTTCCGCCACAACAGCAGCAGCAGCAACAGCCACAGTACCAGGAGCAACAGCAGCAGCAGCCGTAGACACTGAGACCACTTTTCCTGCAGGATCCATTGTCAGCGCAAAGTCAAAGAAACGTAAGCATGACTCTGCGGAAGCGATGGCTGAAGAGCCAACGGAAATGTCCGCACAGGCTATGGCCGCCGTAAACCATTGCAAGAAGGTCAAATCACCTGCCGACAAAGCACTGCAATCTACTCCGTCCGCTGCTAAAACGCCTTGCCCTGGAGAAACTAGCAGCCCCAAGAAACGCTCCAGAGTGAGTCAAGCTGCGGAGGTGGTCGCCTCACCGGCCAAGAAACACACGGCTACTTCTTCGCAGTCTGTTCTTGAGGAGCCGGAAGCTGTGCCAACCGGCAAGCAAAAGAAGCGTAAGCGACCCGATAGTGATCCCGTCGAGTCGACACCTTTGGTTGGTGATGCCGGCAGCAAGAACAGTCCCAAGAAGAAGAGAAAAGCAAGCGAGTCTGTCGAGTCAACGCCTCTCGTCAGTACTGCTGGCAGCCACGAGAGTCCCAAGAAGAAGAGAAAAGCATCGCTGTCTACTTCCCTACCGGACATCGCTAGCACACCGTCCAGGGACGGCGGTGACTCCAGCGGTGGCGAACTGGACCTGTCGGATCTTCTCGCTGACGGTCATGCCACGTCATCTGCCGCCGCGCCGGTCAACCCATCCGCCAGTGCTTTTTCGTCGACGAAACGTCTCCATAGGGAACGTCTTGACAGGGAAGAGGAAAAGGCCGTGTCGGTAACAAAGCATCCTCACTCCGGTGTCAAAGCTATGAAGATGGCCATGGATAAAGGAGCAGTGGCGCGTGGTAGGAAATCTGCGACCAAGTCGATACCGCCCAAGGCCCCGGGGACGGGATTCGATCCAACTAGCCTGCATGCCGAAAGTGACTTTGGTCTTGGAGATGCATCATCGTGGTAGTTAGATCACGTCACTGCAGCCTAAAAGGTATGATGTCATCCTATGGACAGATGATGGTGTCATCAATGACTCATCATGATGTACAGATGATGTCATTGTGACCTTTATTTTCTCGTATTCTCACTTGAATGTCTGTCTATGACTATGATACATGTACTTGGGCGTACATAAGAAAGAGGCACAGCTTGTTGTGCAAGTTGATGCTCTGAAGCTATTTCTGCTAGCATGTTATGTTCTCCTTTTGCCTGTTATTTCCGCGGGTAAGCCTTGGGCGCGAGTGCGTGTGTGTGTTGGGGGGGGGGGGGGGGGGGTGTATGCCCGTACTCCGCAGTGCACGTTGGCCTGAACGGGTGTCGTCAGGGGAACAACAAACACCAAACTGGCATGTGGATGTGAGCGATATTGTCCATACGGTTTAGTACTGTATAGCAGAGTGATGTTGTGCAGTCCAGGGGAGATTTCAAATGTCTATGTTGTGCAGTCCAGGGGGGGGGGGGGGATTTCAAATGTCTATGTTGTGTCGAGGTTTGCGTTCAAGAAAAGGTCGCCAATATCAACAGTTTTGTACAGCCTTCAAAATTCCCAAAGCCCTGCAAATGTCACAGGTTATCTTTTCACTAAGAACACTGGAAAGACAAGGGATGTGTACGGGACTCGTACTGAATGTTGATGACCTGGCCATGCCACTGAAGGCTACTGTATACCGTAGTGTCTTGTGTAGAAGCCTAATGTCTCATAAACTATAGAAGCCTGTTATGAATACAAGCATCATCTTCCAGATACGCTGTCGGCACAGTAGCGTGGTTTAGTGTTGACACACATAGAAATACCTGGTTCGAATAGAAGCCTAGCCCTGGCATCGGCTTCTATAGAAATATGCCTGGCTATTCATGACATTACGGTAATCATTGATCTGCTTGCTTTCTCGACTTGGTCTTCGGCAAAGACTTAAGAAGTAATTGCAACGTGAGTCGCTGGTGCAAGTGTAGCGCATTGCCGCGAGTGCGCAACTTCACCAAAGCATCTCAACTGAGGCAAATATCTACCATTTTATCACCATAAATATTAATTTGACCATCGGAGTCTAAGCCTCATGCCCCCCCCCTTTTTGGGTGAATTTTGAGTGTTCAAAGTGCGGTTGATACATGTACTCCAGAGAATACGGTCATTATGTAACAGTATTATAAGCATGGGTACCAAGCACTCACCAGGTCACTAGCAGTGCAGTGCTTCACCCATATCAACCAGCTACTACAGTATTCTGCACTCTGAACATTTATACCGATCACATTATAATATGCAGCAGCAGAACTTCATCGTACGTTGTCAACGGCAACCATGCACCATACATGTATGATTGTACCAGAGTAGCAGGAAGGATGTACCGGCGGGATTTGAACCCTACACCCGTCTTTCCGGGACAGTGCCCTGCCGATTTCATTGCCGGGGATCGCACAAAGCCGTGGCTCCTTCTTGCTACACTGCTCCCATGATATGACCCACCGTACCCTCTCTCCCCCCCCCCCCCCCCCCCCCGGCGAGTAGGTATGGGTGGTGTGAGTACACAGCCTGTGCGGGGAGCAGTGCAGCAAGAAGAAACCACATCACAGGTGTATGTGATCCCCGGTAGCCTAGTCGGTACGAGGTAACTGTCCCGGAAAGACAGTGGTGCCGGGTTCAAATTCAGCTCGTGGACCCCTCTCTTGCAACACATACAGGATTTCATTGTTCAGCAGTGGCTATACTCATGACACTGCTCACGAGTGTGATTCTCAGCAAATACGTACGAAGACTAGAACTGCACGGGAACGTTTTGTCATCCCAGCACAAGTACTAGACAATCCTATTATTTTATAGTGGAAGATTCACACCAGCTTGCCAGGCAGTCCACACCGCACAGAGTGATACCGATCCACAAGTGAAGTGCACAGAAGAGCTTGAAAGTGAGAGAAACCGAATCGACTTTGAAAGGAAAAATATCAGGGTGCGTACACAACTGCATGAGAAAGATTAGTCTGATATCAAAAGGAATGAGGTCATCCAGACCTAGATATCAAAAGCAATGAGGTCACCCAGTCTGACCCAGACCTAGATATCAAAAGCAATGATGTCATCAAGTCTAGGCATAGCATTGTAGCATGGTAGCAAGGCACAAGGTGATGCAGTCCGTTACATGTACAGGTAGGTACATGACTGTTTAACAAACAATAGAGAAATGGTAAAATAGAATTTTGTGAACAGCATGATCATGATCAGAGGCAAGGAAACCGAATACTGCGAGTGCATTGTCATTGTAGGTATTGATATGTACAGGTAATGTAAGGATGGAGTTACTCTAGCATATTACTATAGTATACAGTACATGGGCTACAGAGCAAAGTAGAGAAGATCTGGAAGGAAAACACCAAGTTACATCATACAAACATCAGTTAATTAAAAATATCAAGTACAGAATTTGAATATGGTAAGGCAGTAGTTCTGTGCCGCCTATATCCTGCTCAAATGTTCATATCCAGGGTGTAGAGGTGGTCATCTGATGTACTGAGCACCACTACTCCATTAAGTAGTGCTAGTGATGATGCACCAAACCATACATCCTGTACACTGGGCAACTCATCGGCGCAATGTGTACGTACATTGTACACAGTACACTTAATACGCTGTGAGGCTGAATCATAGCTAGCAATGACTAGACTACCATCAGACAGTGAACACGCCCGGCTGTTCTTCAGGTCTACACCATCTGGTTTTACAGCCTTTTGCCAATGACCATCATCAGTGTACTGGAGGAAACACCCAGTGTTACCACCAATGATGTACAGTGAACCATGACAGGCTACAAGTGAGGCATATGCACAGCCACATGGAAGAGCAGGTAGTGAATGTGAGGGGACAGCAGAGGATTTCCACTGCTGGTCAAGCAGTGTGTAACAGCTAACACAGTTGCTCATACCTGATCCACGGATGTAGCCACCTAGAAGACTAACACTAGTGTCAGTATCATGTACAGCACAGCCATGGTGCTGGCCATGCACCGGCGGCACCTTTGCTACTTCCACCCACTGCCTATCATGCTGATTGTACTGCAGTAGAACAGCTTGATATTGGTTGTCAAGACAATACATGTACAAAACCTGACCATTGCTTGCTAGGGATGGGAGTTTGAACAAACCACCATGATGTGGAAGAGGAAGGTCAGTCCAGTGACGTATGTCTGTAGTCTGCTGGATGCTTGTAATGGCGCAATCATCATCCAACCAGACAGCAACGAGAGTGTTATTGTGGACGATGAGTTCTGCACCACGATTGGATTCTGCTTCGATCCACTAGAGGAGACAAATACACACACAAACACACACACACACATGCACACGTACATGCACACCACCACACACACACACACACACACACACACACACACACACACACACACACACACACACACACACACACACACACACACACACACACACACACACACACACACACACACACACACACACACACACACACACACACACACACACACACACACACACACACACACACACACACACACACACACACACACACACACACACACATACACACACACACACACACAAAGTCACACACACACACACACATACACGCGTGCATGCACGCACACACACACACACACACACCTTGAACCTTGAACCTTGAACGTGCCCATTGCCGATGGCAATGATAGCGAAGGGACTATCCGCTAGCTTTGCAGTACGGAGCGTGGCGCTTGAGGTCCCCGGGACGACGGCAGACCTTTCCACATGCGCAGCGGAAGCCAGAGTCAGGATCAGGAGGAGCACGGGCGGGAGGACGACGATGAGCGATCTGCCTCCAGACAGAGCGATCCTGGGCAGCATCAAACCAGCAGTCAGAAGGCACAGGGGGGGCTGATGGAGCGGAGATCATCCACGATGACGTCACGCCACCGCTTGCGTGGACCATGGCGAGGGCGTGTTGCAGGGAGCTCCCCAAACAAAACTCGCTTCGGCATGCGGTCGTCGTTCATCCGGCCAACATGGCCAAGCCAACGCAGTCGATATTCCCGGATGATGTCCGCGACGTCACAGTCAATGCCGAGGGTTCGGGCCATGGTAACCGAGGTGACGCGGTTGTCCCACTGGTCCCGCCTGGATACGCCAACGACGATGCGAACACACTGGTGATGAAAGGTGTTGAGAGAGCGCAGGTCCGGTGCCTTCGGCGTCCACGTCTCTGCTCCGTACAGGAGGGTCGTTAGCACAAGGGCGATGTACACGCGGCGCCGACAGCGGAGAGATAACGACCGATTCTCAAACACTGGGACACGGAGACTGCCGAACACACGCGAAGCCTTGGCGAGACGGGACTGCACATCATGCGAAGACTGCCCGTCCCGATGGATGACGCTGCCAAGGTACGTAAAACTGTCAACGGCCTCGATGGTGCTCTCACCAAGAGACACCGGCTCATTCATGGGCGAATTGACAGTCATGCATTTGGTCTTCGATAGACTGACCGTGAGGCCCCACCGCGCCGCACACGAAATAAACAATTCCGTGCACCGATCAAAAATCGGCTTAGTGGTGGCATACACTGCAGCATCGTCCACAAACTGGGACTCTGTGACGACATCACGTTGCAGGCGGGACTTGGCAGTGCGGTCACCAACCAACTTTCGGCCAACCCGGTAGTGCAGCTCAACACCAGCGTCCGGGCACATGGAGCGCCAATACCCAACGACTGCAGAGAAATACAAGTTAAATAAGACGGGTGCCAAAGTACAACCCTGACGCAGACCGTTGTTGACGTTAATGGCAGCAGTGACACCGCCCTCGATGCGGACCTTCACCTCCATCGACTCATGCAAGGACTTGATGATACTGAGCATCCTTGGGGGAACACCAAACTTCTGGAGCAAACACCACAGGGCTGGACGGGGGATCGAGTCGTATGCCTTTCGCAAATCGACAAAGAGAGCATACAACGGCGAGTCATGTTCGTAAGATTTCTCAATTAATTGCCTGGCAACAAAGATCATGTCTGCACACCCTCTGCCCTTGCGAAAACCAGACTGTGACTCGGGAAGCATCTTCTCCGAGATTGTCTGCAGCCGGTTCTGAAGAATCCGCGCAAACAACTTCCCAACCACATCCAAAAGGCTGATACCCCTCCAGTTATCACAAACTTTCAAGTTGCCTTTCTTAGGGATTGGAACAACGATGGCATCCCGCCACTCAGCGACAACCGATGCCTCATCCCACACCAAATGCATGAGCCGAACCAGACGATCATGGAGCTCCTCACCACCCGAGATAATCATTTCGGGAAGGATACCTGATTCCCCACCGGACTTTCCAACTTTCATGGAGCGCATCGCCGCAAGCATCTCTGCCTTCGTCGGGGAATCATCCAGCTCGGTCTGCAGTGGCTCATCCGGGATAGCTGTCAAGACAGCTGGATCGTACTGGCTCTCGACATTCAAGACGCCGCCAAAGTGCCTGAAAAACCGATCCCGGATACCATCGGAGTCCGTCAGGAGTACACCATCCTCATGCAGCACTGATGTTTCACGCTTGGGCTGTCGACCTACGTGGAGGGTCTGCAACTTCCGGATGCAACGCCACTGAGATCCACCGCCAATCTCAGACCTCTCCGCCTCCTGCGATACAGACTCAATCCACTTTTCCTTGGTCTCCCGAACAGCCCGCGCCACGGCTCGCTGCTTCTGGCGGAAGCTCCTCATCGCTGATCGCGTGCCCTTCTGCAGCATCTCGTTGTTGGCTTGGTTCTTGGCATCGATCAATGGCTGCAGTACATCAATATTCTTTAGGAACCAGTCCGGCTGGATCCTCTTCCTTTCCCCAAGGACTTGCTCAGAAACCTCACACACACAATCCCGCAACGTCGACCACTCCTCATTGGCGCCTGACTGCCGGGGCCGTTGCTGTAGGCCGGTGGACATACTATCTCGAAACTTCTCACGAATAGCATCCCTTGTCAACACCTCCACAGCAGCCACGGCTTTTCGTCTTCCAGATGGAGGCGGGCGAGCTCGGCGCGGCTGAGCAGCACTGATACGAAGCTTGATGCGAACCATGAAATGATCGGTGAAACAATTGGCACCGCGCATAACGGAAACATCCTGACAATGCCAATGCTGAGACTGCCGCATGAGCACCATGTCGATAAGATGTGGGAGCCTGGTGGCGGGGTGAGTCCATGTACCACGCCGATGGTGAGGCTTTCGATACCACGTGTTCATAATGGACAGCTGGTTTGTAGCACACCACATCAGCAGCCGTTCTCCTGCTGCATTACACTGTCCAAGGCCATACCTGCCACGAACATCAGACCACATATCACCAGAAGCAGGCTGAACACCCACACGCGCGTTGAAATCCCCCAGAACAATTTGAATGTCATCACGTGGTACTCCGTCCAGTGTAGTCTGCATGTCCGCGTAAAATTTATTTTTCGTTGGCAAACTGGCCTTACTAGTGGGAGCGTAACAATTGATGACAGACAGGAACAAGTCCGACCGTCTCCTCCACCACTGCGAGGGCACCCAATCACCCGCGTCCGCCAGTTTGAGTCGCGCCACCACTATTCTTGAGCCTACTGCCGTCCAGGACTTGCCACCACGTCGCCACGCGTCAGTCATCTCTGGGTTGAGGACGATGCCAACGCCCTCGTTGCGGAACGCTGGAGTACCAGCAGGAGGCAGCTGACGGCCCGAGTGTATCATAGTGAAGCCAGACGACGACCAGACGTCCGCCCCGAACCATTTCGTCTCCTGTACGCCAGCTATTGCTATTTCGAAGCGCTTCAGCTCCGCTACCAAAAATTCAAATTTTCGGTCCACTACCGTATCCGCCTGCGCTGTCGATGGACGGGCCCTTGAAACCTTAGGGTCGCCGCCGTCCTCAACAAGCGTCCTGACATTCCATGTCGCGATATTCAACTTCCTGGCCTTCGCTTCTCCTCTCCGTCGACCCGAGTCCACACGCGCCCGCACCATTTCAAACAAATTTCAAAAAATTTCAAACGAGCGAGCAGACGTCCTCTTGTGCAAGCGTCAGTCAACACTACACTGCAACGGCTTGCAAGACCATTAGCAGAGGCCACAGCAGTCGTTCCCTGGTATCCACCACACGGGAAACAACTCACACACACACACACACACACACACACACACACATATATATACGCACACATACACACACACACATACACACACACAAAAACACATATGCACACACACACAGACACACACACATACACACAAACACACACACCTGTACTTGTACTTGCTCACTGCCAAAACTGGTCACGTTGGTCTCCCCAGAAGAGGGGAGAGAGAGACTCAAAAGGAATCTTGGAAAGATGACTCAATTGGCCATTGAACCACCCAACGGCCGACACCCCCTGAAAATCCCCAAACTAGGGTGGACTTGAAATGATCCCACTTATGGGCTCACCACACCTCAGTAAGTGGGTGAGGACAAGGTGCAGAAAAAGGATTGACGGCATCAGGGTATCCGTCCCGGGATCCAACTGCAGGTACCCCTGCCCCCAGTGAAGGTAATACTTGGTACTAGTGTGGGTAGCTAAATCAGAGTGGATCTGATTTTAAGCTTCACTAGCACCATTGATTACACAAGAGTTAATCTAGCCAGAAGCAGTCCATGGTTAACAGGTATGTATACTTCAAATAGAAAGTATATGAACCCTGGAACCAACGAAGGTGGCAGGTATAACATTAAACCTTCAAGCAACCGAGCCCGTTGGCAACAGGCCCAACACTATCTGGCATAAGTGTACCCACCAACCGAACTAGCTGGCACACAAACACACACCTTCCTTCCTTCTACCACTGCCATGGCTGGCTATGTGGCCCCATACAGGGCAGACCAGGAGACGTGTTGTCCATCGGGCGGGGAACGCCATACTCAGCAAGCGCGGGCCGCGCAAACAGCGTTACACTTGTGCCTCGCAAAATCCTGCAGCCGACGAAAACTGCGCGCACAAGTGCCACAGATGAGGGGCTTCGCCGCAGGCCCCATGCGGGACTGGACAATAGCGTCGACAGCATCACGGCAGGTGACCCGCCATCCCTGTCGATCTTGGACGATGTCACTAAGCTGCTCCAGAGGAACGCCAACAGCCATCAAGTCGCACTTCGCGGAGTCCTTCCAGCGCTTACGGGGTCCATGCGGTGGACGTTTGGAGGGTAACGCGCCGTACAGCAGCTGACGAGGGATCCGATCTTGCATGCGAGACGATGGCCAAGCTATCGAAGTTGACTCTGACTTTATTCGCGATCTCCTCCATATCGCCCCACATCCTGCGAACCTGGAGAGAGATGTGCTCCTCGATCTGCCGGCCACGATTTATCTTCAGGATGGAGCGCACGCACTGCAGGTGAAAGGGCTCCAGGCGACGGACATCACGCTGCCTGACGGTCCAACTCTCAGATCCATAAAGAAGGACCGCCAGGACAGTCACTCCATACACAATGCGCTTGATGGCGATGCTGAAGTCATCACTGTCGAAAACCGACTCCCGCAGTGTACAGAACGCACCCGATGCAGCAGCAACTCGCCGAGACACATCAAATGAGCTCCGGGCGTCTGGCGTAACATGACAACCGAGATAGCGAAAGGCCTCAACGTGGTCAACAACACCATCCAAAGGGGTCTGGTCGGCATCCACAATACCAGCCCCAGCCGCCATGAATTTGGTCTTGGACATATTGACACTAAGGCCAAACGCACCAGCTACATCCCTGAACGAGGATAGAGCCCTCTCAGCACCAGCATGCGTAACTGCGAGCAGGGCTGAATCATCCGCAAACTGACACTCCGTCAGCCGAACTCTGCGATGCTCTACCAATCTGGTGGTGAAAAGCTGCTCCCTCCGAAACTGGACGAGTGGGATCCCCAGCTCACCATCATCAGCAATCACGCCACGCCATTTCTCAAAGACTGCACACATGTATAGGTAAAACAAAAATGGGGCCATAGTGCAACCCTGCCGCAAGCAAACCGTTCTCAACCCGAATCGGTGCAAGCAGGTCTCCACCCACACGAGTACTGGCAGTCATGTCGCTATGGAAGAAACTGATGATGGTGATCAGATTCCCCGGGACGCCAAGTCTAGCCAACACTCTCCACATAGCACTCCGAGTCGTACGCTTTCTTCAGATCGATAAATACAGCCACAAACACACACACACACACACACAGACACACACACACAAACAGACACACACGTCTAGGTGGCTATGAAGTCGAGACCCTAGGTCGGCGGAGTTCCCTAAACCTCACCACCACTGCCACGATTCAGGTTGTGCGTGCTTCCCCTAGCTGCATCTCATGTTTGGCATTTAAGTGGTCTTAGTAAAAAATATAAAAAAATAAACACAGACACACAGACACACACACACACACACACACCACACACACACACACACACACACACACACACGCGCACACACACACACGCACGCACGCACACACACACATACACACACACACACACACACATAGACACACACACACACACACACATAGATACACACACACAGACACACACACATAAACACACACAGACGCACACACACAGACACACACACAGTCACACACAGTCACACACACACACCCCACACCCACCCGCCCCCGCTCCATGTCCGCTACAGTAGATGCTATACGATATCGTTATACCGTGCAACACCGTACGGTACAGGACAGGTACGGGATAGCGCCAGGCATGCCGATAGCACAAACAAACAAATAAACACGGATTTAAAGCTGTGCGGACTCTGGCTAGCGCTAGACGTTACTGAAGCAACGTCTTTTGCATAGCTACGGGAATAAAGGGAATTGCACCGTACATAGCTTACACAAATCCGCTTCAAAATATTCCATTTAGGTGCAACTATTTTTCGGAAGGAAATAATTACTTCTTCCTTGTAAGCCCAAGCCTCTAGAGCTCGAGTAGCTGCATCATTTTCTGTAGAGAATAACGTACAAGTTGGCTCTATACATCCACCGCTGACCACTATACGGATGAATAGAATAACCACCAGCACTCTTCTTCTTCTACCACCTTTTTCCCAGACTGGTCGAATCCACTCGAGTCACACAGACAGAATATGTGCTGTACAGCCTTTTGCCTCCGTTGTTTTGTGTCCATAATTATATAGTATGCTATGTTTTTTTCCTTGATCATCTTAGTTTTAATCTGGTTCCTCCTTGGACAATATTATCTGGCAATGAAAGTTTGGGGCACCTGGGACATGGACCAGTGGTTATAAACGTATTTTAAGTACTGATGAATTAGTTTGTAAACGGATCTAAAACCAGTGGCATAGACCATGGCTTGCAGGGCATTTCAGATTTCTATCCACTAGCAGGGTTTAATGACCAGCCGGATCCGCAATACTGAGGGAGGACCTGATCCACACAGTAAAATCATGGGGAGGGGGGGGGGGGGGGAGAGGAAGAGAAAAATTCCAAACGCGTTGTACTATACCTCTCTCTCCATTGTGATGCGCCGAATCTTGTCCGGTGTGATAATCAGAGAATGTGCGGCGGGTGCAGCAGAGTGCTGTCTAGAACTGTCACCAACCTACACACGTATCCAGGGTAGAATGTGAATAGAGGAAGGTAAGCAACACACACATACACACACACATACACATACACACACATAATATATATTAGTAAGCACACGCACATTGAAGCAGATGCACACACACATACATGAATGTATGTACACATGTATTGTGAGTACACATACATTGCACTTGTACTTGCTCACTGCCAAAAACTGGTCACGTGGTCTTCCCGGGAGAGGGGAGAGAGATTCAAAAGGCATCTTGGAAAGATGACTCAATTGGCTATTGAACCGCCCAACGGCTGACACCCCCTGAAATCCCCAAACTCTCGGTGGACTTGGAAATGATTCAACTTATGGGCTCACTACCCAGCAGTAAGTGGGCGAGGAGAAAGTCCAGAAAAGGATTGACGGCATTCGAGGACGCATGCACGCACTCGCATGGTGAAAATCAGGGAGCTGTGGCATTTTTGAGGAAACGGACTATTTTTACGCAAAATGATGTGTATCAGGACTCATGGTCGTGCGCACACGCACATACACTCATATGCCTGCTCACCAACCCAAACACCAACCCAGAACGACCATTCAACCTCCCCCCTCCCCCCAACTCCCTCCTCCTCCTCCCCCACCTAACGCACAACACACCTACACCCCCCCCCCCCCCCCCAATGATTGCCTGTCTTTGGAGAGCAAGACGTGGCCTCACGCTGCAGAGCAGAATTGGCTAATTCCGGAGTATCATTGTGCCTGTATTTCTCTACGGCTCAGGCTCCTAGAGCACAGCACAGCCCTGACCCAAACCCATCTTCATCGTCTGCAAGTTGTGCAGAACTGAGGTGAAAAGGCACTCTTTGGGAGACTGCACCTTGAAGCTGCACATGACCTGCTAGAACTTAAGTCGGTCTACCGAATCCGTGAGCTAAATGTTCAGAAGGTATTGACGCTCATGCGGCGCCGCCTCCATGGCCGTAGCCGGCCCACACTGAGAAGAACTCTTCAAGCTGTGCGATGGCCACTCAATCAGGCTCAGAAACACACAAAGGCTTGGAGGACCCAGTAAGCTGAAGCCATGCTGGGCATTGTTGGCTTGCCTCAACGGGCAGCACACTGCGGAACTCTCTAGCACCTGCATCGTGTCGGCTTCAATACTCCACTACCAACATTGGTCAAAATCATCGGAGAGTATCCATTCATGGACAGATGTGTGTGAACTGCTACACTCTTCATGTATTATGGTACTAGACACAGACCAGAAACCTGTTTTACCCATATTCTCCTCTATCTCTATCATACAGACCAGATATCTGTTTTAACTAGCATGCTCTCTATCTCTCTCTGTCTCTCCCTCCCTCCCTCCCTCCCTCCCTCTCTCTCTCTCTCTCTCTCTCTCTCTCTCTCTCTCTCTCTCTCTCTCTCTCTCTCTCTCTCTCTCTCTCTCTCTCTCTCTCTCTCTCTCTCTCTCTCTCTCTCTCTCTCACTCTCTCTCTCTCGGCGTAGTGTACATTTCTTATGGATCAAATCCAGCCAGTATCTTTAATTCCCGGTTTGTGAATCACACACAAGGGAGTCGATAAACACAGAGATCTGTGGAAATCAGTTCAAACCTGTATGCACTGTGAAAGAAAACATCGACAGCAGCAAGCTCTAGAACAGTTTTTTTATTTACATTTTTGTCTCTTTTCACACTATCATTGGACCGGATGAGGCGAAGCATGCCTTTGGCATTATACACATTATCAGTGGTATACTGGCAACACCAATCAAGATTTGTTGAGCAAGATCTGCTTACGCTAGAAACTGGAGTGGTCCTGGTGGCTCCGCTTTCTGCACTAGACGTCTGTCCTCTGCTAGCACTGGTCATTGCTGACCGTCCAGAGTCAGCGCCACTTCCCTGACCCTGTAATGTACAGAACAGCATAAGCATGTACACACATTTACATGCATACACACACACCAGTGTATGGCCGTAAAGACATGCACACATGCACATGCACCCAAGCACACGCGCATGCCCAAGCACACGCGCATGCCCAAGCACACGCGCACACACAGAGTAAGAGCTGACTGTCGGCCGTGCAATATGACCGTCCGCAGCCGACCCTGCACTAGTTATGGCTGATGTGAAGTGTGAGAAAGAATCAACATTGTCGACATCTCCACCACTGGGGTACATGCAAGTTTGCAGGGTCTGACAGCGTAGAAACTAGACCTGAGTCGGGTAGCATTTTCCCCCGGGTATCGGGTTCGGATAGTTTTCTACGGGTAGCACGGTACTCTCTCTCTCTCTCTCTCTCTCTCTCTCTGTCTCACTCTCTCTCTCTCTCTCTCGGCGTTGTGCACATTTTTTATGGATCAAATCCAGCCAGTATCTTTAATTCCCGGTTTGTAAATCACACACAAGGGAGTCGATAAACACAGAGATCTGTGGAAATCAGTTCAAACCTGTATGCACTGTGAAAGAAAACATCGACAGCAGCAAGCTCTAGAACAGTTTTTTTATTTACATTTTTATCTCTTTTCACACTATCATTGGACCGGATGAGGCGAAGCATGCCTTTGGCATTATACACATTATCAGTGGTAAACTGGCAACACCAATCAAGATTTGTTGAGCAAGATCTGCTTACGCTAGAAACTGGAGTGGCCCTGGTGGCTCTGCTTTCTGCACTAGACGTCTGTCCTCTGCTAGCACTGGTCATTGCTGACTGTCCAGAGTCAGCGCCACTTCCCTGAGCCTGTAATGTACAGAACAGCATAAGCATGTACACACATGTACACACCCACACCAGTGTATGGCCGTAAAGACATGCACACATGCACATGCACCCAAGCACACGCGCATGCCCAAGCACACGCGCATGCCCAAGCACACGCGCACACACAGAGTAAGAGCTGACTGTCGGCCGTGCAATATGGCCGTCCGCAGCCGACCCTGCACTAGTTATGGCTGATGTGAAGTGTGAGAAAGAATCAACATTGTCGACATCTCCACCACTGGGGTACATGCAAGTTTGCAGGGTCTGACAGCGTAGAAACTAGACCTGAGTCGGGTAGCATTTTCCCCCGGGTATCGGGTTCGGATAGTTTTCTACGGGTAGCACGGGTACTCTCTCTCTCTCTCTCTCTCTCTCTCTCTCTCTCTCTCTCTCTCTCTCTCTCTCTCTCTCTCTCTCTCTCTCTCTCTCTCTCTCTCTCTCTGTCTCTCTCTCTCTCTCTCTCTCTCTCTCTCTCAGTCTCTCTCTCAGTCTCTCTCTCTCAGTCTCTCTCTCAGTCTCTCTCTCTCTCTCTCTCTCTCTCTCTCTCTCTCTCTCTCTCTCTCTCTCTCTCCACACTATACTTTCGCCATTTTTTTTAATCTCTTTTGTTTCTCTTCTGTTCCCGACTTTCTGATGCGTGAAGCAGGCACGGATGCCGAGACCATTGGTCGGCGGAGCCTGCAGCACCCCATCACCACCGCTGCGTTGCATTCGCAGAACCATTCAGTCAATGTCTTGTTAGTCTGTTGTTTTGTAATGTCCTGCTTCTTTCTTCTTTTACGAATTGGGTGAGTGGTTTCAAGTAAAAAAAAGCCTTTTGCACTACAGAACTGTAGGGCGCCGAAGAACGGTCCGCAGAAGAACGGCCAGGCTGGATTTTCACTTTTTTTTCAAGGAACAGTGTAGGCTGGATTTATTTCAGTTGAGAATGGAAACCCTAATATACACTATGTAATGTACACTCAGACGTATAACTCTGCATACATGTACATGTAAGACTGTAACATCGAATAAGAACGAAACTGCTGTGTTCGCTAAAAATAGTAACGGGCTAGGCTAGAACCCTGCCCCCCCCCCCCACACACACACAGTTCTTTGGCTCCAGACAGTACTCTATACACATTATCAGTGTTGTTCTGGATACGACGGTCATCTTGTAGCCGAGGAAACCAGGCTCCGTCTGTACTACGCAATCGTCATACCAGTGCTGTTATACAACTGCGAACCATGGAGACTGACAGATGCTGCCTTGGAGAAGCTGGGCGCCTTCCACAAACGCAGACTACAGAACTTATCCAGAATTTGGTATCCCACAATCTTCTCCAACCACAACAGGCAATGGACAACTCATTCCATCAAGATGTCACTGGTATGCTTGAACACCAAAAGTTGAACCTGGCCACGGCAGTCAAGGAAAGGAAAGCGCTGCTCTCAAAGACGTGCCACTGAAGACCGTGAACAATCTAAGTGAGCTAATACTACGCACTTTGGACAAGTAATAATGTAGAACTTTTAGCCTGAGCTGGTTTGGCTCGCGCATGAAACGCACGGAGTAGTTGGTCCCGGACAGAGGCGGACCAGGCATCATGACTTTGCACATAATTATTATCGTTATGCTGCTTCATTACTCGACCTGTTCTATTCTCATTATTCTTTCTGCCAGCACCAATGAAGATTATTCCGCTTACACTAGAAACTGGAGTGTTCCTGGTGACTCTAGTGTCCGCACCAGAAGTCGATTCTCCGCTAGCACTGGCCATTGCTGATCGGCCAGAGTCACTGCCACTTCCCAGACTCTGAAATGTACAGAACGGCATAAGCATGTACATGTACATGTACACACATTTACACACACACACACACACGCATATGCACACGTACACACACACACACACACACACCAGTGTATGGTCGCAAAGGCATGCACACATGCACCCAAGCACACGCGCATGCCAAAAAACACACGCACAGTGTAAGAGCTGACAGTCGGCTGTGCAATATGGCCGTCCGCAGCCAACCCTGCACTAGTTATGGCTGATGTGAAGTGTGAGAAAGAATCGACATTGTCAACATCTCCACCACTGGGGTACATGCAAGTTTGCAGGGTCTGACAGCGTAGAAACTAGACCTGAGTCGGGTAGCATTTTCCCCCGGGTATCGGGTTCGGATAATTTTCTACGGGTAGCACGGGTACCTGATTGGGTAATTTTTCCATGGTAACACCACAATGCACTCCTTCCCTTACACACTGGGTAGACATGCGGAGTATTACGTGAATGTGTATACGTGCACTGAACATGATGTCATCTGCGACTTCAAGAGAGAATAGTACCCGTCTACCCGAGGTCCTTACGGGTAGCACGGGTACCTGACTGCTCGTGCACACCACTAGTGGAAATATCCTTGTTCTGGTATTTAGACTGACCGGCAAACTCGACTCAAGTACTGCACTGCAATGAATGTCAGAAGGCATTTGGTATCATGATGAGTGGCTTGTGGACTACGGAACCATAATTTTGTTGAAACACGCATTGCTATTCTATAGAATGTGCTATACATGGCATACCGTTGAAGATAGTGTCCCAATATTATGGTCACACATATAGATAACTGTCATGTGTGCTTGCAGACAACAACACATTGGTGTTTCATAAAATAATTATATAGTGAACCAAAATTACTCAAATCAATGGATTGCCATGCTTCTCTTTCCTTCACATCCATTCGAGTCAAAACTTGAAAGAGTAAAAAAACTGAAGTTAAAGGGAAAGTATACCCTAAAATTAAATTTTCACCATGCAGTTGTAGAGTTCGGGTGCGGAGTCGAATGGTCTTGGTCCGAGGAAGCTGAGACGCTCCCTTCCTCCTTTAATCCCAATCGAACTCGCGCACTTACACCGAAACTGGGTGCACCCTACTAGATGGGGATTTGTATGCAAAAGTCGCTAAAAGCGCTGTTTCGTTCTTATAAAAGCATGGATGACCGCGATTGGTCCATATATCGTTTTCTTTTGGACACTGAGTCGACTGGTTTTGGTCCGAAAAAGCTACAATGCAGCAGCGTTCGGCCCTTATTCCCAATCAGACACGGGTGAGTAAGCGGTCACGTGCGCATGCGTACACCAGTCACCTGGTCGCCGTGCCTGCAGACTACAACTTTCACACAAAAAAATTCACGGTTCGCGTTCAACTCCAATGTGCAAAAGGTTCAACTAGAGTGACAGAAAAGGTGTAAAAACTCACGGTTTGCGTTCAACTCCAATGTGCAAAGGTTCAACTAGAGTGACAGAAATGGTGTAAAAACAAGAGTACTTACCCCCCCCCCTCCCCCCCCCCCCCCAGGGTTACTCTTGGTAAACAGTGTAGCCTGCAGGCACGGTGACCAGGTGACCGGTGTACGCATGAGCACATGACCGCTTACTCGCCCGTGTTCGATTGGGAATAAGGGCCCAACGCTGCTGCATTGCAGCTTTTTCGGACCAAAACCAGTCGACTCATCGTCCGAAAGACTACAACATCGCGGTCATCTGTGCTTTTACATGAACGAAACGGCGTATTTAGTGACTTTTGCATACAAATCCCCATCTAGTAGGGCGAAGGCACCCAGTTTCGGTGAAAGTGCGCGAGTTCGATTGGGAATAAAGGAGGAAGGGAGCGTCTCAGCTTTCTCGGACTAAGACTATAATTATGACTCAGCACCCAGAAATTGGATTTTAGGGTTAACTTCCCCTTTAATGAATAAAACGAACCCCAGTCTTACCTCCAGTGTAGAGCGAAGGTGTGATAGTTGGTCATTCACTCCCCGGTTGGTCTCTGCTAACTGCTCTCTGATGGATGTACGTAGGTCTGTCTGCTCGGTAGCAACCACTGCTACATCTCCTTGCAGGCTGGTGACTTGCTGGTTCATAGCCTCCTGTCGGTCGTGCATTTCAGACACATGCTGGTTCGTAGTCTGCAGTTGGCCACGGATCCCAGTCACTTGCTGGTTCGTAGTCTCCAGTCGGTCACGGATCTTAGTCACATGCTGGTTCGTAGTCGCCTGTCGGTCACGCATCTCAGTCATATGCTGGTTCGTAGTCTGCAGTTGGCCACGGATCACAGTCACTTGTTGGTTCGTAGTCTGCAGCTGGCCCTGCATCCCGGTCACTTGCTGGTTCGTAGTCTGCAGTTGGCCACGGATCCCAGTCACTTGCTGGTTCATTACCTCCTGTCGGTCACGCATCTCAGTCACATGCTGGTTCGTAGTCTGCAGTTGGCCACGGATAGCAGTGGTTTCCAGCTGAGTGTCGACAAGACGCTGTGTTATGGTGCTGAGTTGGTCCTCTACTGCAGAGCTGCGTGCGGTGATGTCAGCAATGCATGTAGCTTGCTGGCTTAGCTGCTGTGAAATCGACTCTAGTTGCCTGGTAACCGCTGTACCAGCAGTGCTAGGCTGACTCTGTACAACATCATCAAATATACACACAGCAAACGGAGGGACAGACGGAGGGACAGACAGAGGGACAGACGGAGGGACAGACAGGCAGACAGACAGACAGAAAGAAATGCATAGAGGCAAAATAGGTAAACGGATAGAGAGACAGATACACACACAGGCAGACATTCTCCAAGAAACTCAATGTACATCAAGGTGTGTTAGGACGCACCTCAAAGTTGCATATCAAGCACAATACATCAGCAACAGTAATAGATACTCGTGTATACATACACTGTATGAAGACCTACACGTTTGCTGCATTCATTTTACCTAGCATACACACTGACAGTGACAGTGAATGGGTATGTAAAAAAACATTCCTGAGTATGTGACTGTTTCATTGCAGTTCATACTAGTACTTCACATTCATGTACTCATGAAATAAACGTTTAGGTCACATTCGATTACAAACAACACATAATTGCTCACCGGCAAAATACTGTTTAACATGGCCAGGAAACGTTTGATCTCTTCGTGCGCTTGCTCGGCTGACGGTCGGTCCTCGGGACGGTTAGAAAGGCAGCGACGTATCAATGGCTTCAATGTATGTTCATCCGGCAAACGTGCTAGGTAGCGTGCTCTGCGTGTTGTCTCCGGAATCACTTCTTCAACTTGTTGGCCACATTCTCGCACGACGACGAAATGTGGCGCTGTGATCAACTCGATGCCAGGCATAACTCCTGTTAGAACGCTCAGCATCATTACACCTAGCGAAAACACGTCCAAGGGACGATCGTAATCCGGAGCCTCACGCAACGCCTCAGGTGCCATGAATAGCAGCGTACCTGGGCAGCGAGTCATCTCCATTGCCGATTGGACTTGGTGCTGTTGTTGTCGAGGTGAGGTCAAGCGCACAAATTTAGCGCCGCCGAAATCACTGACTTTGGCCGTGCCATTTTTCACAAGCACATTCTTGGGCGCTAGATCGCGGTGAATGATTCCGAATGAATGCAGATAGCGAAGTCCTGCACTTGCGTCGCAGAGATACGACACGAGCTTAGGAGCATCTTCTCTGCCATCTCCAATGCTAGCGTCTTCTAGAGACGCCGACAATAACTCCAGGGCCAACGCAGCATTTCCCCTTACCCGAGCTAATCCTATCAGTTGACACAGGTTCGGGTGATGTACTCTGCTAAGACGAAACACCTCTTGGCCAAACGCTCTGAGCTTACGCTCTCTATCCTGTACACCTGGCTCAACAAACACGGGGTGTAAAACTTTGAGAGCGATATCGATACCTTGCCAGTTGACCCTGTAGACTATGGCATCTGATCCTCTGCCGATTTCGTCTTCGTCTCTCACCTGAACGTCACCTAGGAACGTGATATGCTGGTGTGTTAGCCCTAGGTCATCCAGCAACGCCTGACCGTCGCGATTCATCATGAACGACTTTGTCTACGATAGTCACGCTTCAGACAATCCGTTTCCAGTGGTAAGAAAAAGAACAAACAAAACAAGGACGCATTCTTCCCTCACCAACTCGGCGGCTAGATGAAAAAAATGTTTTCGATGCTGGCCTTACTATACGGTATCTGACTGCTAGTAGGTGGAGCTTCGCAGGCGAAGCCTTCTGTTCTGGGATGACTGGGATCTTACGATGCCGCAGATCTACGTAGATCTCCCATGTCTTCTGCGCCGGCTGGCTTCAAATCCTGTTCTTTCTGTGCGGTGCCCGGTATCTCGCATGATCTCGGAGGGTCATAATATGCATGGGCATGGCATGCGCTGTACATGACATTGTGTACATGTACTGTAAGTGTAAATACAAGTAAACCACTGGACTCGACTCGCACTGCACTGCACTGGCCTTCTGACCTCCAGACCTGTGCTCATGTGTCTGACCGGCAACAACGGCAGCAAGAGAAACGCCGTTCCCGCATGCACCTTTGTTATGGTCCCTTCCCTGTTCTCCGTCGGTCAGCCACGTACATGTCCATTTCAACCGATGTACGTCGTGACAGCGCTCGGCTCAGGTCCATTGATGGCTTCAACAAGTCCACCCACATTAATTTTACTGGTCTAGCGGTGCCGCGGCCACTACTGCCCCGTCGATCCAGCACATAGTGAAGCGTTTCCATAGCCTGAGCGTCTCATTATTATTATTATTATTATTTGAAGGATTCCCCAAAGGCCGAAGCCTAAATCAAGGGGGTCTCCGAGAATAAATATGCGTGTACAATGCGTGTACAATAGGGTGCAATTCTTAAAAGGAAGAAAATATTACGATAAAAAAAGATTAATGTGAAGAGGTTAAATAAGAAGTCTGAGTAGAAGCAAGCGAAAAGGGTACTGGTAAAGAAGGGGGGTAATCAGGAAGTGAGAAAACCTCGAGGATGGAATCTATACCTGTGGAAATGGGACATAACGTGCTGGCTAAATACACCACGGGTTTCAGATATCCTAATCTCGGTAGGCAGGGAGTTCCACGTGGTGATCATGGAATGTAGTGGAGTGGATCGGAAACAGGGACCAGTGTGAGTGGGCAGGAGGTAAAAGTGGGGACGTCGTGCACTCTTGGATAGAACTATGTTGAGATTATTGAGGGTTTCCGGGTATTGGCGGGTGAAATGGTAAAACAGTTTGAGGCAATGTATATGCCGCCGCCACGCAAGACTTTCCCATTCAGCAGCTTCAAACACATTCTCCATGCCATGAGGAATGGGCACTTTCCGACGGTGTAAATACTGCCTGGCCACGCGTGCTTGCAATCGTTCCAAAGTGTCAATATTTCCTGCGGTCAGTTTGTTATTCCACAGAGGTGAAGCATACTCAATGGAGGGACGGACGTATCCTTTGTAGAGGCGGGCAATGAGAGCAGGGGTCAGATTGGGTGGCATGTAGGATAGCAGAACAACGCGACGACGAAAGTTGGAGGTGACACTATTGATGTGGGTCTGGAAAGACAGGCGGGGATCCAGGGTGATTCCTAGATGGCGGTGGGTAGTCGAGGGACATAGGTCTGCAGCATCCACACGCAGTGCTGGGGCAGGAGTCTGGGCGGGGTCAAGTTTGCCGAATACAACACGCACGGATTTAGCGGCATTAAACCTGCCACCAAATGTAGCAGCCCAGTCCATCACCATGTTCACTGCTGACTGGAGCTGTTGAGGTGCTGCTGCTGACGGTCGGGATAACCCCAGCGCAGTATCATCAGCATAGAGGTATGTTTCCGTCCTGTTGCCATCAGGGATTGATCTCGGGAGGGTATTAATGTACAGGAGAAATAGGATGGGGCCAAGGTGGGAACCTTGAGGAACTCCCGCCGAGATAGGGGCGAGGGGGGAAAGGTCTTCGCCAACTTTGACCTGTAACTTGCGAGCTTCAAGGCAACCTGCAAACCAAGTAGTAGCCGTTGGGTTGCATAGTGGTTGTAGAAGGGCCAGAAGGGTAGAATGCGGGACGCGATCAAATGCCTTGGCAAAATCCAAGAAGACCACATCATACTCCTGGCTGCTGTCCATGCTCTTGGCGGCGCTAGCCATTAAATGTATCAGTTGGTCAACTGTGCTCCGACCGTGTACAAACCCGAACTGATCCGAAACTATTACATCTTCATTCCTAAGGAACCTGCTAAGACGGCGCGCGACAATCGAATCAAGCACTTTGGCGACCGAGTTCAAGAGAGAAATAGGGCGGTAGTTCTGGGGTTCAGCTGTGGAACCTCTCTGCTTATAATATTGGTACAACTTGCGCCGTTTTCCACGATGGTGGCAGGCGGCCTTGTGGTATACTTTTAAAAATTAAAGACTTTGCAGAGGGAGTGGGCAATGACACCAGCGGTCTCCTTCAGAATGCGGTTTGGGATGTCACCATCGGCAGCTTTATGGACAGGCAATCTCTTGAGAGTATCAAAGATGTCGTAGGCAGATATAACTGAGATATCGAAGGGCGATGTTGGCGTAGGTGGGGGGTGTAGAATAGGTAGTTGTTGGGTGTGGGTGTTGGAGCATTGGTTGGAGAACACGTCAGCCAGCAAGTGCGCCTTGGAGGCGTCTGTGGTTACAACCTCGCCTCCAGACTCAAGGGATGGAATTGGTGCACGCGTTTTAGATATATTGGTGAGCTGTTTGGCTTGGCGCCACCACTGGTACGGACTTCGTTCTCTGTCAACCCGTGCGCTCATGTTCTCCAGGTAGATCGCTTTAGAACGTCGGACGGAGGCTTGATAGGCATTGCGGGCAACTTTAAAGACAACCCAGTGGGTTGTTAAGTTTGTACGCTTGGCTAAACGGAAAAGGCGGTCTTTTTCTTGCAAAGAGTGGCATGGCGGCCAGTGTACCAGGGTGTATCTGTTCTTCGCTTTGTGGAAATAGTTCTCATAGGCACGTGTGACGAGATTGCCGTAGTAATGCAGGAATGTCAACTATCCCATGCTTGCTCAACTGAGGACATACTACTGATGTCAGACGAAAGTGGAAGATTCCATATGTGGTCTCTGAGTGCATCAAAATCGGTGTTTACGTAATCAGGAACGGCACGTGACTGACTGGGAGATGACTGGGCAAGGGAAGGCAAAGCAACTTTGAAGGCAACGGGACAGTGATCGGAAATGGAGGACAGCACTTGAATGTCACATACATGCTGTGGTGTGTTTGTGATGACAAGATCAAGGAGCGATGGACCCTGGCGGCCAGTGGCAGAATATCTAGTCGGGGTGTTGTGGACGAGTTGGATGAATCCAAACTGGTCAAATACTTTGAGTAGAAGCTTGCCTTCTGCTGTAGATGGGTCTGTAGAGTTCCATGTACGTAGTTTAGCGTTGAAGTCACCCACTAAGATTGTGGGCAAGTGTGGCTGGTTCTGTTCAAAGGTACGGCTGAAGGAAGTGAAAAATTGGTCGCGCTCGTCTACGGTACGATGTGGCGGGCGGTAGAAGACATGAAAGGCCATTGGAAGCTGTTGAGTGATGCTTACTCGAAGACAGAGATGTTCTATGTCCGGGCCCTCCATTTGTGGCAGCCTAGTAATCCTGTGGGAAAGACTGGATTTGACATACACTGCTATACCTCCTCCTGTGCTGCCTAGTATGGCTGTCTTTCGGTGACATCTGAATACTACATAGTTGTGGTCGGGGAGTGATAGAAAAAACCAAGTCTCAGTGAGAAAAAGAATATCTATATCGTGATATTTAATGAATGCTTCTAAAATAGAGAGTTTTCTAATTGCACTTTGGCAATTGAGGTGTGCAACTCGGAGCCCCGGAGGTTCCTATTGTTGCCGGTTTGAGCTCCCAAGTGCGCCAGCTCTTGGGTGTAGTTGTGCTGCGTTGCTTCGTGTTGTTGCCAGCGGGTCAATGTTGTGTGCTCGCATATACTCTTCTGCAAGGACCTGCGAATGAAGGATTACTCTGGGTGAATCCTTCGTCGCAACAACTTCGATGTGAGTGGTGCGCAGATAGCAGATCTTTCCGGCCTTTCTCATTGCCTGGAAAGCTGGTCGCAGCTTCTGTTGAAATTGGCGTTCGTCCCTGGTCATATTTTCAGAAAGGTGCACCTTTTCCCTGGTCTCGTTGGTTGTACGGAGTCTGCTCCGTAGCTGGAGCATGCGCTTGCAGGCATCTGGCGTTGCAGTGCGGACCAGGATGGGACGCGGTTTGAGTGGCGGTTGTTGTACTGACGTACGCGTGACACCAAGTCGTTACATACGCTCTTCGCTGGAATCATCTCACTCTGGAGCTGCGTTCCTGCGCCCCATATTATAGAGTAGGCTATACTGCTAGGTTAGAATTTGACTTGGCGGAAAATGCTCGGAAAATTGGCAGATCTGCTCGAAAAACTGTGAAATTTTCAGAATCATACATTTCCTTGAATGTGGTCTATTTCTTCATTGTGTACTGCTCGTGCTTGCGAACCGAGAGGTCGCCGGCTCCAGCCCCGTGTTCGCACATCTGACTGAAAATCCCCATGACGCAGCTCACCAGATCAAGGTGTGGGTCGGACCGTCCTCTTCACTCAGAGTCAGTAGAGCTGCTCTCAGCACTAGAGGCAGTCGAGCGAGGTGTATTCCCGGTGCCAAAAGGCGGGCTCACCACACCTGTATGGCAACTTCCCCATGTCTAACCCCTAAGACGAAATGAATACTGTAGTACAGTGTGGTCATATTGGCTGGAGTTAAACAAATTCTTCATCCACATACAAACCATTCCCGAAACACACAGGAAAATGTACCACGTTCTGCCGATTTTTCTGCCGCCATTGTCCACCAAGGGATGCCTGCTGCCGCTACCTTCCGAGAGTCTTGTTCCGACTACATTCCGTGCCTGTTGTGAAACGACAAGTTCTCGAGAGTGAAAGGCCTTCTCGCTTGTGACATTGTGTTCGCTTCAATGCAGCTGTATCCCGAATCCGCCGTACCGCTGATGTTTACGACGTGGCATACGCTACAGGCGCTATGTGCGGTTTGCTGTGTGCGCTGTAGTTGTATGTTGTATGTGTATGCTTTTCTCATATACGCTGTCATTTTCACGCTATAACTACCTGGTGGTTTTAGTGTTAGTTATTCAGTTAGTTTCAGTTGTACATTCAGTTGTTCTTTCATTGTTCATTGTTATTAGTCAATGGAAGTGAAATATACTGTTGAGAATAAATAGTTGTCCTCGTGCCGTGTGGGGTCGTTCGTTCCTGATACTTTAGAGAACCAGAGGGTTCAAAACAGTTGCGACCACGCCAGGATACGAAGCGAGAATGGCACAGGAACTATGGATCATTGAAGCCAGCTTTATCGCCAACGGAATTCGGTATGGATTTGAAGGCGATAGGTTGAGAGAATACGTGGAGAAGAGGCTCCGACAGAGTGAGGTGTTTGAAGAGCGCAGTGCTAGACGGCAAGAGGGTGCGCTCCGCACAGAGTTTAACGAAAAGCTCAAGAAGATTAAACAGCGCATCGCCAGCAGTAAATATGAGGGAGCAAAGCGAGATTTGCTTGCCACACGCGAAAGGACGCCTGACAAGGCGTGGAAGACTTTGCTTACAGACAAGCAGCGGCCAGAGGAGTATTCGAAGCCAGTGGGAGGATCAGATTCAAGGCCCACTGGGTCGGTGCAGTGCATGGCGACATCGGTCGGAGACGCTCAGAAGCAGCTGGAGTCTCGGCCGAAGGACATCGAGGCGCAAGACGTCGAGGCGCAAGACGTCGAGGCGCAAGACGTCGAGGTGCAAGACGTCGAGGCGCAAGACATCGAGGCGCAAGACGTAGAGGCGCAAGACGTCGAGGCGCAAGACGTCGAGGCGCAAGAGGAGTTGGAGGCGCAAGAGTTGGAGGCGGAAGAGTTGGAGGCGGAAGAGTTGGAGGCGGAAGAGTTAGAGCCGCAAGAGTTAGAGGCGCAAGACTTAGAAACGCAAGGCGTAGAAGCCGAGAAAATGAGAAAGGCGATACTACTGGTTAGCACGGAAGAAGTAAGCGGCGAGACTGTGTGGAACACAGAGATCCGATGTGTGTCCTCGGATTCCGCGCCCGCCCCGGGTCGAAGCAGTGTACCGGTGACCACGTCGTGTGTGACAGCCCACATCGTCGAGCTTTATGACATTATCGGTTGTGTGTTGTCTGGTCCAGCGTCTGCCCCATGTCGAAGTGGATCGGTGACAGTGTCGTGTGCGACAGTCCACAGCGGCAAGCTTCGCGAAGTCGAGTTTTCTGAATTGGTGGGCATTAGTGATATTCTACCATGGCCACCACCGCAGCAGCAGATGACGCGTAGTAAGCCCCAAATCGTTTGACTTGTGACTTGGTGTACGGCGGTGAGAAGCCCTTTGGTGGGGAGAATGTTGTGAAACGACAAGTTCTCGAGAGTGAAAGGCCTTCTCGCTTGTGACATTGTGTTCGCTTCAATGCAGCTGTATCCCGACTCCGCCGTACCGCTAATGTTTACGACGTGGCATACGCTACAGACGCTATGTGCGGTTTGCTGTGTGCGCTGTAGTTGTATGTTGTATGTGTATGCTTTTCTCATATACGCTGTCATTTTTACGCTATAACTACCTGGTGGTTTTAGTGTTAGTTATTCAGTTAGTTTCAGTTGTACATTCAGTTGTTCTTTCATTGTTCATTGTTATTAGTCAATGGAAGTGAAATATACTGTTGAGAATAAATAGTTGTCCTCGTGCCGTGTGGGGTCGTTCGTTCCTGATACTTTAGAGAACCAGAGGGTTCAAAACAGTGCCCGAGTGAACAACCGTAGTGGGTGGGGTTACCATGGTTATCCCGTTGGCAAATAGAATAACACTACAGTAAAACCTGTCAAAGCAACCACTCTGATATAGCGACCACCTGGTCAAACGACCACAACAACTAGAACCCAATTACAGGAGTTACATGTATTTCCGGGGAAGTGACCCTGGATAAGACTAGGATCTTCGAGATCTTTTTCGCCTGTTTACTGCCTTTTAAGTTTTACAATCATGCGCAATCATGTACATGTACATGTATGATAGAATTCAAAACTGGTAAACCAGCATTAGATAAACCTTGTTGTAGTTCACGCAATTGTTAGATTGACAGCATGAAACAAGGTGGAGGACACTGTGTTCGAAAACAGTGACCTTACTACAACCTTCCGCGGTTGGCAGGGTGCGATACCCATATGGTTCAAATTGTCCCCAGCGGTTGGCAGAGCCCCGGTCCCTGCCAACCGCGGAAGGTTGTAGTAAGGTCACTGATTTCGAACACAGTGTCCTCCACCTTGTTTCATGCTGTCAATCTAACAATTGCATGATTGTACATGTATCTACATGTTATTGGTTTGACAACCTGAAACAAGGTTATCTAAAAGCATTAATCCACATCTACATGTATGATGGAAGAAATTTGAAGTTCGTTTTGGAGAGGTTTCCATTTTCTGTAGCCAAGAACTCTGTGCGGACGTGGGTGGTAGAAATTCTTTCCCTCAAACTAGTTAATATCTGTGTGTGCATGTGTGAGATATAGAGAATGAATGTGTGTGTGTGTGTGAGAGAGAGAGAGAGAGAGAGAGAGAGAGAGATTTAGAGAATGTGTGTGCGGACGCGCGTGTGAGTGTATGTGTATGTGAGAAAAGGGAGAGAGTGTGGGTGTATGTTTGTGTTGTGGTGTGGGCATGTGTGGATTTGGCATTTGTCCCCAGCTCTATTCTATATCATTCATGCCGGAACTGCTGCTGCATAGCCCCAAGTCTGAAGACTTGGCAACTTCACGCCTGCACCTGACTCTTGCGCTATGATACGCGTCGCCTATGACACCCCTCGGAATTTCCCACCTTGCTCCCCCTTATGTTCTGGCTGCCCGTTTTGGATCTATCAGTTGCCTGATGATCGTAGAGATACATGAAACTCGGAGTTGTGACAAAGCTTCCAAACTCTCTCTTGTGTAATATTATTAATATAAAGAATAAGATCAGGTCCCAAAGCTGCCAAAGGTGTGCTCGACATCAACAATAGAAGCAATGGCACACAAGTCATCCAGCAATAGATAGCAGTAACTTCGAATTACGTGCAAAAGCACTCATCAGACACCTTCATAATGACATGGTGCACGCCCCTACATGGCTGCTTCCCCTTGTCTAAGCCCCAAGACGAAATGATAGTAGCCGACTGGCCGAAGTTAAATTTTGTTTAAACAAAAAAACTCACAATAGAATACTTGAAGTACCACAAATATATAATTTACACTGGGTTGAAATTTGGAGGGATTTGGGCGCTTGCTGTCTTGTTGTTGATATTTATTTTGCTTCGCAATGCCAGACCGGCAATGGTGCTCAATTCTATGGAAGTGAATTTCAAAGCGGGAGAGAGCGAGCGAGAGAGGAGAGAGAGAGAGAGAGAGAGAGAGAGAGAGAGAGGTACAGAGATACAGAGATGGAAGAAGTGAGGTTAGGATCATCGGGGAGATGGATTAGTGGTGCGTGGTGGACGCATGAACGTGTGGTTGGGGGTAGCAGCGAAGAAGTTTCATGTACATGTAACTTTAATTACGGGAGATATGACAAGCGTTTTAGCAGCGTCAACAGAGGGAATACAAAGAGTTCATTGGTGCACAAGCATGCAGGCATGCAGAGAGGAATACATGACGGAGTGTGTTGGCAGGCAAAGTCAGACACAGCATTCATTGCAAGGTGTAGGGGATGGAGGCAAGCTTAAATTGCTGAGCAGCCTTGACCTCCATCTAGCCGAAAGAAGTTCTCGCCCATATCCGAACTGGTCAGAATCTTCAACAAAAATATCATAAAGATCAGCTTAAGCTGCCTCCCCAATGTCGCCTCTATTATCAATGGCCACAGCAGAAGCAAGCTCAACCCAATTCCGGCAGATAAACCCTGCAACTTCAGGGAAAAGGAAGAATGCCCCTGGCAGGCCAACTCGTGCCAAGACGCATGTGCCGTGAGCGCCGAGAGGAAGGAGATAGTACATGTCTCTGTCCCCGGGGAAAATTGCGATTCCGCGGCCCCGTTTTTTCCCGCGTTTTTTGCGATTTTTAAAAGACCGCGTTTTCCGCGATTTTCACGCGTTTTTTTTTACTTTTGTTGCACTACACGTACACACAGTGCACTGTTCGGTCAGCAACGTCTCATCGTGGCGGCTTTTTACTCAAATATGACGAGTGCTTACACCAGAGACTTGTAAGTGATTGATTTCACTACATACTCACTGAAAATTTCCGCACATCAATATTATTCACCGCATATTTACCGCAAATTCACCGCAAATTATGCCATATTATGCCGCGTTTTCCCCCGCGTTTTTTGCGATTTTTTCCGCAATTTTCCGGGGGACAGATGTCTACATGGGCCTCTCCGAGGCGCCATTCAAGCTACGGCATGGCAACCACAAGCTGTCAATGCGCAGTGAACGATACTGCCACATCACGGAGCTTTAAAGCCACACACATGTCCATGTATGGTCGTTGAAACGCCAAGGAAAAGACTATAGCATCAAATGGAAGGTAAGAAAAAGGGTCAGCTCATACATCCCAGCCTCCAAGAGCTGCAATGTGTTACTTGTGCGTGGCAGAGAAGCTGGACATCATCGCCGTGGTCCATGAGGCGCACTCTGCTAAATTCGCGGCCGGAATTCGACACGAAGTGCAGGCACAACACCAGGTACATGTTGTCTACCTGTTCCTGTGCCAGTGCATGGATATCACGTCGACTCTCTGCATGTGCCAGTGCATGGATATCACGTCGACTCTCTGCATGTGCCAGTGCATGGATATCACATCGACTCTCTGCATGTGCCAGTGCATGGATATCACATCGCCTCTCTGCATGTGCCAGTGCATGGATATCACATCGACTCTCTGCATGTGCCAGTGCATGGATATCACATCGACTCTCTGCATGTGCCGGTGCATGGATATCACATCGCCTGTCTGCATGTGCCAGTGCATGGATATCACATCGACTCTCTGCATGTGCCAGTGCATGGATGTCACGTCGACTCTCTGCCAGGTTATACGCGGTCACCACCCACACAATGTTATCACCTACTTCAGTACTTGACAAAATCTTTATTAGGGAACTTGAAATAGAGATGTGAAAAACAAATACTTCGAAAGTACTGTAAAACCGGAAAGTTTAACGACCAAAAAGTTTTTTTTGTAAATTGGGCATGATCACGTGCAGCAAGTTTAATGATGGCTACCTGGCCACCCCCATCTGTAGGCGCATCTTTACACAGACATCTTAAACCGGGTTCACGATAACGTTTCTTCGAATAACGAAAACAAATTGGTCGTTAAAATGTTAGACTTTGTGCCTCGTTAGACTTTCCGGTTTTACAGTAGATGGAGCAGGAATGCAAAACAATGTCCAAAAACTCATGATTTCACTATCATGGGACAATGTTCGGCATCTGTCTGTGAAGCACCATTCCGCTTGGGCAGCTCTCAGCCCGCACGGAGTCGTGAAGTTCATCCTGTTGCGCCGGTACGAAGATCTCGAACCACGCAAACAGGTATGCCCATGCCCATCGCATAGAATGACAGCCTGCGGGGGAGGTGACCCATGATGAGGGATAGGTGAAAGTCGACATTACTTTCCGCAATCAGGCATGCTAGTGTTTTCAGGAACATTGGACACTCTTTGCCAATCATGCCCGAGGTAGAGAAAACTAAATGGGTAAATGCACCTCTCTCCACTGCTGTCACCCGCTCTCCGTATGGGCGCTTCTTCATCTTTTCATGGGTTAGGAGCTGGCTGATGACTTCCCGACGCGACAGCAAGCTTGCCTTTGGGTGTGTCACCCGGATATTTTAAAAAACCATCCTGAACTGTGTCTTCCACAGGGCCCAGTGGGACCTAAGGGTTTTACATCCTTCAGTTCGGTGTCAATAGGTTGTGTGCGTAAACTGTTGGTTTCCTTGGACACCAGCAAAGCGACAGGCAGTGATGGAATACCCGCATTTCTTCTGAAGTCCTGCGCTGATTTGCTAGCTCCCTCCTTAACATTGATATTTAATGCATCTCTTGCTGTTGGTTCTGTGCCGGACGGCATGAAGTTGGCACATGTCACGCCGGTATTCAAGGCTGGGAATCCTCAAGATCCGGGAAATTATCGCCCTGTGTCTCTCCTGCCAATTGTGTCGAAGCTGTTAGAACGAATTGTCCAGAGACAACTATCCTCATTTCTGGACAAGGAGAATTTGTACCCTCCCTGTCAGTTTGGCTTTAGACGTCAACATTCAACGGAAGACGCTCTAGTTTTCGTCACGGACACGTTTGTTCGCGCTCGCGATGCCGGACAAATTACTGGTGCTGTGCTCGTGGATATGTCCAAAGCATTTGACAAGGTCAGGCACCAAGTGCTCATTAATGATTTGTTTGAGCTTGGCATATCTGGTTCAGCATTAGTTTGGTTTGCCGACTATTTGTCCAATCGTCGCCAAATAGTGCACATTGCTGAGAACTATAGCCCTCCTTTCCCCTGCATGTGTGGCTTTCCCCAGGGCTCTGTTCTTGGTCCGCTGCTTTTTGTACTCTATGTTCGTTCGATCCAGTCCATTGTCTCCGAGTTTTCTGTGAAAGTTATTCAATTTGCTGACGATATTCTATTGTATGTTTGCGGTACGCAGAAGAATGCGCTTAGCAACTCCCTGTCTGCAGCTGTCTCAGTCATTAGTACCTGGCTGTCAAACCGCAATTTAATTCTAAATGCTCGGAAGACACAAGTGCTCTTCCTGTCTACGCCACATATTACTGACCACCAATTTGCAGTCTACTGCCATGGAGTGCAGCTCAAGCAAGTGACATGTGCAAAGTACCTTGGAATACATTTGGACCAGGATCTTTCTTGGAGCACTCAAGTTGATTCTATGGTCTCCAAACTAGCCAGTAAAATTGGTATTCTGTTCCGAAATCGACACAATATTCCGCTGACTTGCCGAGAAACCTTCGTAAAGTGCCTAGTGTTGCCAGATTTTCTATATGCATCAAATTGTTTTTCTGCTGGCCTTTCCTTAACCCAGTTAGGTAGGCTTGAACGAATGCTAAAGCGAGCTTTGCGTTCAGTGTACGATACTGGTTTTTGTAGCCCATCAAGCCCTTTATTTGCGAGACTTGGTCTAGATCGTTTGGCAACCATGTATTGCAAGAAATTACTGTATCTGACGTGGCGCTGTTTGGAAGGCCGCTGTAGTGTCACATTAAGTCAAATGTTCGAGCGTTTAAATAATGGTCTTGCAACGCGCAGCCTTGTATCACGCACTCTTAAGTTGCCCATGCTCAGACCTGCCTTTGCCCGTCATGGCGCTTCCTTCCAATGTGCTAAGCTGTGGAATGATTTGCACCCTCTAGCTCGCTGTGTGGATAACTCCGCCCGTTTTAAGAAACTGTTACCCCAATGCCTTGCTTTTTCACGCTAGTAATTATGCCTTTCAGCTATGCAAAATGCGAACATGATCACCTATCCAATACCAGTAGTCTATTATATTAATTATTCATATCTTTTTGCATCTTTCCCTCGAGTGGGTCTATTGTTATTAGACAATTGTCTGTTATAGTCACCACTATAAATAAAAATCCAATCCAATCCAATCCAATCCATCCTGCTGTCTCGTCCTGAAGCCACCAGCCCGGATGCCCAGGCGGGCCCCTGCCGAGCGGTTGGCTGTCCTGCCTTGGAGCCGCTCACCATCATTATGGCAGCAGAGGCGGTTCTACCACAACACCCCGGACCGCTTCACGCATAACGTCAGCCAACAAGTCCCGGATCTCGTTGTGGTGTGCCATGGGGTAGCCTCCTGCCGGACAGATCATCGCATGGTCGATTGCCATTGCAGCACCACATGCACAAGTTAACGGCAAACCGTCAGGCTCAGGCTGCAGGCCGTAGCGGATACAGAATGCATCTCGGAAATCGAATTTATTGAGTACCATCTGCATTTGAGATGATGTTATCACCTACTAGTATCTACTTCCAAAAGACCGCAATCCTTTGGCACGCCATATTAAATCCAGCACCCCAATCCCTCCAAAATGTCACCCTAGCGCAGGCTATTTTATTGGGGTGTTCTATTGCGGGTATCATTATGAAGTGGTTTTGCACGAAGCTCGAAGCGAAAACGAATTTCTCTGATGTCCATTGCTTGATGCCTTATACACATCTACATGTATAATGCATGTTCGCGATATCCTAGAACACAATTGTAGCAGTGGCAAAGTAGAGAAATGGTAGTAAAGCACACACATGGTGAATACAATCCTTTCATTTTCATGTTTTCATTTTCTTTTTACAACTTACTTCTCCCATCCCCGATCTCCCTTTGGTGCGTCCATCGAGCTGTGATGCCGAGACCTCTGGTCGGCTGAGCTTATTGGGCCTAACACCACACTCCATTATTCACTTCAGTGTCTGGAAATACGTCGATATTGTGGACAAAATGGGGGTTAACGCCGGCATACTCACACAGCACTTCCCAAGCCTTGTCCCTCTTCCCGCAAGAAGTTAGGGAGTGAACAGAACATCTTCTTTCTGATGTGTGAAGCCCAAGAATGCCAGTGCTCAAAATTGGCGCTTGAGTTATTTCCTGTCACGCAGAGAAGAACCTCTCTACAGTGAAAACATTTCAAGCTGCTTTTTTTGTATGGTACAAACCTGACCACTTTTGCGGATGATACCACTTTGTACTCCCTCCTGTACCAAGCCTCGAATGCCTCCCTATAACGCAGCCTAGATTAGGTTCATACCTGGGGCAAAAGATGGAGGATTGCGTCTGAGTCATCAAAATCGCAAATCATCACTCTATCACACCGGAGGAAGGATACAGTGACTCCAAAAGCTGTCATTCGGCG
Organism: Sycon ciliatum; assembly: GCF_964019385.1. Lineage (NCBI taxonomy): Eukaryota > Metazoa > Porifera > Calcarea > Leucosolenida > Sycettidae > Sycon > Sycon ciliatum. The sequence goes on from NC_088645.1 coordinate 33,942,826, forward strand.
GAACTCCTCTCCTACCAAATGAATCTGTCAAGATCATAGATGCTCGGAGTGACGTTTGATTCCAAACTTAGCTACTGACTCCACCTTGCGCAAGTTGCATCACGTGCCAAGAAGCGGCTGGGCCTCCTGCAGAAGGCAGCACCCCTCCTGAGCCACGAGGATTATGCCCCCCCCCCCTCCCTTGCGTGGATGAGATCAGCTCCCTCCCTGGCCATGCTGAATGCTGTCCAGCTCCGCGTCCTTAGTGTCATTGGCCCTGGTACCATACTTCCCAGCCTCACTGTTCGGGGAAAGGTCTCTGCTCTCTGCCTACTGTATAAACCGGTATGTGACCACGTGTTGCAGCTATGTTACTAAAGTAACACCAGTTACCTGCACAGCAGCCCTCTACTTCAATCCTGGTCACAGCACCACTTCAATTGTTGGCCGCTCCGGTTCACGTTCCGACCTTAACCAACGCGAAGCAGACTTCATGGAGGATGAACGACGACTCGGCACATCCGCAGTTCATTCCGGAAATTTTTTTTTCTGAATCAGGCAAAGAAGTGACAGGTCCAGGTGTTTTATTACTCAAATATATCAAATATATCATTCCGGAACCGCCACGACGAACGTGGCCTCCCGCGTGAGCCTCACCATATCTGGTAATAATTTGTTGCGGCCGAAATTTCGTTTTGCAAGGTTTCGTGTGGCAGTGTAGCAGGTATTGGCAGTACGGACCGAATTTTAAATGCGACCGAAATTTGAGCGCGCCGAAAATTTGTAGACTTGCAGTACCCATTCTGTAGAGCATCGATGACTGTGAAGTCTGTTTTGCAATTTTTTTTTTTAACGGTACGGTGTACAATATTTTGTGGAAACCAACTCTCATGGTCACACAATTACAGGCACAGAAGTACCGTACTTCTACCAACGTCTACCGACTTCTGCCAGCCTCACACCTGGTTGAGCCGGTAGAAGAAAGTAGAATATACTGTTTGGGGTAGAGAGAAAAAACCCCGAGCACGTCAACCGAATATTCATTGGTTTTATTTGAGGGAAAGATGCAAACGGGAAAAGTCTGAAGAAAATTTGACTGTCACCACCAGGACTTGAACCAGGGGCCTTCACTTGAGCATCTACGGAAAGCAGTACAGTCAACTTCGCTAATAACGACTGCGGATATAACGACAATTCGCGAATAACGACAGAATTCCCATGCCCAGAGCAAAGTCTCATCGAACTGAATACCTAAAATGAGACTTCGGGTAAAACGACACTTCGCGAATAAGGACACTTTTCTGATACCCCGCCGAGTGTCGCTATACGCAAGGTTGACTGTCGTTTCTACTGAAACCTGTAGATCAGAAAGGAGCGCCTCCTAAGGCCCAAGTAAGGGGTCGTCCATAAATATCGAACTTTTTTCACAAAACGAAATGATTTCGTTATGGGGTGGGAGGGGGTTGACCAATTTCGTTTCAGAAAGCATTGGTTCATGTGCATGGCCGTTGTATATGCACGTATGTCAACATTTTTTCACGTTCTGAGGGGGAGGGAGGGAGGGGTTGGGTCTAAACTAAAATAATTCGTTTTGGTGAAAAATGTTCGATATTTACGGACGGGCCCTAACCCTGGGCATGCAAGACGTGTTTGTTTGACCTGATGTTATTATCAACTTTTTGAATTGTTCTCTAATTCTTTTACAGCCACATGCACAGTACTCGTACTAGTGACTCTCTCTCCCAGGCGATCTCATGCTGAGATGAACTAATTTCAAAAAGTGTTTGGCTAAGCGTTCAGTCTGCTTTCGGCAGTGAGACGATGATTTCGGAGAGAGAACTATAAGTTACAGATGTTCTTCTTGTACCTGTACAGCGAATAATAATAATAATAATAATAATAATAATAATAATAATAATACGAAGTAGTGGTTGCGACTTCGGCGATGATTTGTAAGAAAGGGTTTGCTCCCCACACTGGAGCTCGCGCTATTCCGCCGACTTTACTTGACACTTGACTGACTCACGACTGCCATCCAGAGCACACGAGAAGTCCATCGAACCTTCGACTCGGCAAACCTGCAAGAAAGCACCACTCCCTGCTCAATACACAGTGTTTCGGGGAATTCACCCCTCATCAGTTGAGCTTGAGTAGGCTGAGGAAGATTGTGCCTGAAGAGCACCACTTATATAGTGCTCTCCAGGCACAAACATCACCAGGGATACAAACTTACAGAGACGCTCCATTTCCAGCGCGACAAACACCTCGTGAACACCAGATAGCAGCGTGAGTCAGTGTCGCTCCTGGACGGTGAGACCAGCACTATATAAGTGGTGCTCTTCAGGCACAATCTTCCTCAGCCTACTCAAGCTCAACTGATGAGGGGTGAATTCCCCGAAACACTGTGTATTGAGCAGGGAGTGGTGCTTTCTTGCAGGTTTGCCGAGTCGAAGGTTCGATGGACTTCTCGTGTGCTCTGGATGGCAGTCGTGAGTCAGTCAAGTGTCAAGTAAAGTCGGCGGAATAGCGCGAGCTCCAGTGTGGGGAGCAAACCCTTTCTTAATAATAATAATAATAATAATAATAATAATAACAGCTCGCATGTACCCCATGGGTGAGATCACCCATGGGGCTAACGCATCTGTCGGCAAAAGAGTTAGAGAAAACGAGAAACAACTGACATACACACCTTCTTCATTCTGTTATTGCAGGGAAAAACTACCTCGATTCCACCATGAGCCTAGGTATGAAGAATATAATATTAATTAAGTACAGAATGTTATTTACTAAAAGGATATTCAAGTAAGCGCAGATATTTTTTAGCATGATAAGTTAGTACATTGATTCACAGCGAATATAGGGATACAATTCCAAGTTCTGTAGTGATAGTTGCATTGCCCTGTTAGACTGGCAGTGGACTAAACATGGTGTATTCTGCTTGCTGATTCCACCTTGCAGTGCTTTCTCGGAATCAGCTGGAGGATATTCCGCGTCTCCCGTCGTCCTTGACCAAGTTGTCTGCGCCGTCGAATCTGCTGACCAGTATTCCGGATGTCCGCGTGAGTACTGGATTTTCTGGTTCTCTGTCTGTGTGTGCACGCTCATCGTGTGTGACTGTGTGTGTGTGTCTCTCTCTCTTTCTCTCTCTCTCTCTCTCTCTCTCTCTCTCTCTCTCTCTCTCTCTTTGTCTCTCTATTTCTCACCCTCTCCATGTCTGCGTACTATGACATACGTTTGTGTTTGTAGAAATGTGCTGACCTGATCGAGCTGCGCCTCAACAGCAATCGGCTAACGGCCGTCAGTGAAAGCATTCTAGAGAACAAGAGGTGAGCACACTCGGTTGTAGTCCACCACCATACCCGTCGTGAGGACTTCACCGGCACCTGGCTAGTCACCTGAGACTTCTGTGTACGGTCCCCTCAGTTTAACAGGCATACTCTACTCAATCTCCACCTCGGCTTGGTTGGCTCTCTGTTTGCATCAAAGTCATCTGCTCTAGTGCAAGGCTCGCTGTGATTCTCGCAGTAAAAGCACTCTGACTTTGATACGGGCTTTGAGCCAATTTCTAAACGCTTTGTTGTGCACTAGACCTCGTCGGTTTGGCCAGTGACTTTGAGCTGCGTTGATAACACCTAACAGCAGGCGTGTAGCCTGCATGGAGCACCAGGGGGGGGGGGGCACGGCACGTCCACGACAGTAGGTTCAGCATGCACATAATGACTAGGAATGGCCTGCACCAGCTATCCTACACATATGCGGCCGTGCACTCCCCCCCCCCCCTCTCCGTAAAAGGGGGACCAGCTACGCCCCTGTGACAGGGACGAAGCAGCAAGCTTTCCAGTCATCTGTTACACAGTGAATAGTTTTAGCTTAGACTACAATCCAACGACACTCAACGAGAGAACAAGCTTCAGGCTTCAGCACTGGCTTTCAAGATGCTGATTGGGAAAGTGTCTGTCTGTCTGTTTGTGCGTGTGTGTCTGTTTGTACGTGCATGTGTGTGTGTGTGCGTGCGTGCGTGCGTGTGTGTGTGTGTACGTGCATGTGTGTGTGCGTTGTGTTTCAGATTGTTTGTGGTGGACATCGGGAGGAACAATATCGCTACGTTTGAGTAAGCACTCGGTCAAACTTGCAGGCTTAAGAGGTTGACAGTTGTCACTGTGCCCGTACATGTACGTCGTTACTCAATCTGCGGGCAGAACTGTTTCTTCCTTTGTGGACTCATCAGCGCAGCACAGAGGAAATGAAGCCGAACCTGATAGCAATGAAAAATAAATTTTCAAAAGCCAGATTTAAACCAGGCCCGAACGTACCTTGCCAGAGTGTGCAAACTGACAAGTCAGTGAGCTCTGCATAACGCAAACAGCAAGGCAGTTCCCCACACAAGTATGCTCAACTGCTACAAGAGCAGGAGCTAAATACTCAATCTGCGGGCAGAACTGTTTCTTCCTTTGTGGACTCATCAGCGCAGCACAGAGGAAATGAGGCCGACCCTGATAGCAATGAAAGATAAATTTTCGTCGTTTATCCGAGCCACCCAGGACCGAACGCCGTGTGTAACATTGAAATATTGAAATATTCGTATTTAAACTCTGAGTCACATAATGTAAAACGGGCAGCCTGTGCTATCTGGAATCCTTCGCGCCGTGTATTATTCTGTTCCTGGTGTGCCTGACCTTGCCTGGAGATTCGTTTCGCTCTAATTGCTCATAGTCACAAGAACAAACCAGGAGGGAGGAAGAAGAAAAATAGGAAAGTTTTAAAAGTCTTCGGCGGCTTCATCTGAAGAAAATTTCTTTCAATGAATGCATTCGGCCACGGAACACTACACATGTGTATGACTTCTGCTCGACTTGTTCTAGTAACACAGCTATGTAATCTCACACTTGATGTCACCTTGTTTTCTGCGGTGTCCTTGCCGTCCGCTTGCAGCGACGTGGACTGCCTTGGCCGCTTGAAGTCGCTGCGTAACTTCAGTCTCCAGGGCAACCGAGTGTGCGACTCCCCCGACTACGCGGAGAAGGTGAGATTGGTGTTGAAATTCAGTGACTTCACTGCTGGCTACTATCATTATCCTGTTGTTTGTTGCAGGGCGTATACAGGCTGTCGGTCGCCGAAGAATTGGGGGTCAGCCTCCTAGCCTAGACTGCTCTTATTTTCATCAGGAGTACATAATCCCCAAGAGTGTGCAACTCCAGCTCTGGGGTCTGCGACGGCAGAACTTCACATCACGTGATGAACCCGTACACATTACTTGCACACTGTGCATGATAGATACAGGGTTGTACATCAAGAGTACATAACCCCCCGAGAGTGTGCAACTCCACTATGGGTGCTGTCCCGACAGAATGTCAAGTTGACGTCATGTTGATGATGCAATGCGCACTGTACACGGATTATCAGACGAATCCGGAACCTGTGGTTGACCGAAGCCGATCGATCCTGTACAAATTATTGCAAAGAAAAACGTGTGATGCGTTAACACCCGTACACATGTTGTAAATCACTGGTGCAAGGAGCATTGCATCATAAATAATGACGTCAACTTGAAATTCTGTCGGGACAGCAGGGTATGTGGGAGTTGCACACTCTGGGGGGTTATGTACTCTTGGTTTCATGCATTACAATATATGCACAGTTGAGTCACCGTGTGCACATTGCTATGCTGTGCTTGGTGAAATTCTAGCCTGGTCGTTCTTCTACGCTCTGTTCTCCGGCTCTCCGTTCTTCTCCGCCCGAAAGTACTGTTTGCACACAGAACAATGTTGTAGTGCACTTTAAGATGTGTCAGTATGTGATGCACTAGTGTGCGCTCATGCGTTGGCCATGGCGATCATACTGCAATTTCTGTGCTGCTGTTTTCATTCGTGGTGGGTCGTTATGGTGCTGCTGTCACTGGAATTGTGTTATGTCATTTTTGTCAACTTACAGTCCATTTCAAAACTATAGACGCGTAGGGTTTTTGAAATATTTCAAATTTGGCTGGAGCTTTTTTATTAATTAATTATTAATAGTTTTCGGAATATTGCTCAGGTCCGCTCCACAATTACTCTCATATAGTTTCTAAACGATTGGATAACAGACGCCCAATTTGGAAAAATTTATGCACAAAGTGATCACAGATTTTATGTGGTATCGATGCTGGCATAACGGTTTTTGCCTAGGTACGCGTCTATAGTTTTGAAATGGACTGTAGTCTTGTTGGAATCATTGTTATTCCGAACCCTGTGTGGGTGGGGATGTTGCGGTCTAGATGTGGGTGTGTGGGTGCCTGTCTGTCTGTGAGAGGGGGGGGGGGGGGGATGAGAGTGTGTGTGTGGAGGCGTACGTGTGTGCGTGCGAGTATTCCTATCCATCTTTTATTGTGAATATGAGTGTGTATCTGTTTGGTGTTCGATTGCTTCAGCTGAAGGAGCTCCTGCCGCAAGTGAGGATTTTCGATGGTCGAAAGCGGACAGGTAAGATGGCTTGGAATCTCGATGGGGATGTGCAGCCATCTACTAGTATATCTATATGATAACGCTGAAGACGGATGAGAGTACTCATTGCTGGTGTTGATCGACCTTTTTCCGAAGTAAAAGCCGCTCTCTGAACACACAAATGCACCAAATTAAGGGTAGGGGGGGGGGGGAGGGTGCTGCTTATACTCCGACTGTCAAATTAACAGTAATAAATAGAGTAGATGTCTGTATTTCGTGACAAAAATGGGGGTGCAGCTTGTACTGCAGTGTGGTTTATACTCTGGACAATACGATTTATCTATATCCCTGTGTGTGTGTGTGTGTGTGTGTGTGTGTGTGTGTGTGTGTGTGTGTGTGTGTGTGTGTGTGTTGGTGTGTTGGTGTGTTGGTGTGTTGGTGTGTTGGTGTGTGTGTGTGTGTGTGTGTGTGTGTGTGTGTGTGTGTGTGTGTGTTGTGCCAGCTAGTTCGGTTGGTGGGTACACTTATGCCGGATTGTGTTGGGTCTGTTGCCAACGGGCTCGGCTGCTTGAAGGTGTAATGTTGTTTACACGACAACGCCCGAAAATGATACGTAAACGGAACGAAATGGAAACGCACTTCAAAGTGTTTTGAAACTTTTTAAAAAACGTTTTCGTTCTCGTGTAAACGGTGAAAACGATTGGAAACGGAGCGCGGTCATGGAAACCATTCCGTGCGGGACTGTATTTCGCGAGAAATACCCAACCCTTGCGACCACCAGCACGTACCAACTCCAACTAACGTGTTACTTCCCGCCCTTGCGCCAAGTCAGCACGTGCTAACTCCAGCCTGATCGCCCGTTTTCCGTTTTCGTGTAAACTGTTCAAAGCGATTTGCCGTTCTCGTGTAAGCGGTTTGAAAACGATTCGAGGCCAGCCCGTTTTCGTTCCGTTTTGTTTCGTTTCGGTTTGTCTCCGTGTAAACTTAACCTTAGTAAAAGTGTACTTCTTTTGATTTTCAGTATGTCACATCATTTTTTCTTCTTTGTGCATTTTGACACTAACCCCTGGCATCGTGTTCGCCTTCATTGTTTCTCACCCTCTCTCCCAGATCTTCCACATCTGGTCAAGTCCGTGGGACAAGCTACGAACTCCGAGGCTGCCCGCACTGCCGACGACGCTGATGAAGATGGCGGTACAGGTCGCCAGCAAACACCCGCCTCCGACTCACCAGCGAAGCAGGCCAGTTTGCCTACAAGCCATGCTGACACACCGCAGGCGAGGAAGAAGAAGAAACAAGCGGACGCGTCCAACGTCACTTCGGCCCATGGCAAGGTAGCACGAGCATCCGAGAGCGGTGAAGCTGCTCCTAGCGCGTCAAAGTCGAAGCAGGCTTCCTTGGCGGCTGTCGACAGCGAGTTGGCAGGGGACACCGCAGCCATGCCTTCAACCCCGACAAAGCAAAAGAAAAGTAAGAAGCCAAAGAACCGCCCCGCTGTGGAAGATGAGAGCTCTGATGTGGTGAATTCCGAGCACGCTTCACCTCTTGCTGCATCTCCAGTCAAGCGGAAAACCGAGCATTCGAAGCGGACACCAGTCAAGGATGAAGTGAGCTCCAGTAAGACAAGTGCCCAGCATACTTCACCCAACATGGCGACTAGCGGTGAGGCAGAAGGCACCACAGAGGCCAGCATAGCGACCCCGACAAAGCACAACAAGGACAAGAAGCTGAAACGGCAGCGCAAGGAGGACAAGGAGAGTGTTGGTACATCTTCAGCCACAACAGCAGCAGCAGCAACCACAGTACCAGGAGCAACAACAGCAGCAGCCGTAGACAGTGAGACCACTATGCCTGCAGGATCCATTGTCAGCGCAAAGTCAAAGAAACGTAAGCATGACTCTGCGGAAGCGACGGCTGAAGAGCCAACGGAAATGTCCGCACAGGCTATGGCCGCCGTAAACCATTGCAAGAAGGTCAAATCACCTGCCGACAAAGCACTGCAATCTACTCCGTCCGCTGCTAAAACGCCTTGCCCTGGAGAAACTAGCAGCCCCAAGAAACGCTCCAGAGTCAGTCAAGCTGCGGAGCTGGTCGCCTCACCGGCCAAGAAACACACGGCTACTTCTTCGCAGTCTGTTCTTGAGGAGCCGGAAGCTGTGCCAACCGGCAAGCAAAAGAAGCGTAAGCGACCCGATAGTGATTCCGTCGAGTCGACACCTTTGGTCGGTGATGCCGGCAGCAAGAACAGTCCCAAGAAGAAGAGAAAAGCAAGCGAGTCTGTCGAGTCAACGCCTCTCGTCAGTACTGCTGGCAGCCACGAGAGTCCCAAGAAGAAGAGAAAAGCATCGCTGTCTACTTCCCTACCGGACATCGCCAGCACACCGTCCAGGGACGGCGGTGACTCCAGCGGTGGCGAACTGGACCTGTCGGATCTTCTCGCTGACGGTCATGCCACGTCTTCTGCCGCCGCGCCGGTCAACCCATCCGCCAGCGCTTTGTCGTCGACGGAACGTCTCCATAGGAAACGTCTTGACAGGGAAGAGGAAAATGCCGTGTTGGTAACAAAGCATCCTCACTCCGGTGTCAAAGCTATGAAGATGGCCATGGATAAAGGAGCAGTGGCGCGTGGTAGGAAATCTGCGACCAAGTCGATACCGCCCAAGGCCCCGGGGACGGGATTCGATCCAACTAGCCTGCATGCCGAAAGTGACTTTGGCCTTGGAGATGCATCATCGTGGTAGTTAGATCACGTCACTGCAGCCTGAAAGGTATGATGTCATCCTATGGACAGATGATGGTGTCATCAATGACTCATCATGATGTACAGATGATGTCATTGTGACCTTTATTTTCTCGTATTCTCACTTGAATGTCTGTCTATGACTATGATACATGTACTTGGGCGTACATAAGAAAGAGGCACAGCTTGTTGTGCAAGTTGATGCTCTGAAGCTATTTCTGCTAGCATGTTATGTTCTCCTTTTGCCTGTTATTTCCGCGGGTAAGCCTTGAGCGCGAGTGCGTGCGTGTGTGTGTGGGGGGGGGGGGGGTGTATGCCCGTACTCCGCAGTGCACGTTGGCCTGAACGGGTGTCGTCAGGGGAACAACAAACCCCAAACTGACATGTGGGTGTGAGCGATATTGTCCATACGGTTTAGTACTGTATAGCAGAGTGATGTTTTGCCGTCCAGAGGGGATTTCAAATGTCTATGTAGTGTCGAGGTTTGCGTTCAAGAAAAGGTCGTCAATATCAACAGTTTGTACAGCCTTCGAAATTCCCAAAGCCCTGCAAATGTCACAGGTTATCTTTTCACCAAGGACACTGGAAAGGCAACGGATGTGTACGAGACTCGTACTGAATGTTGATGACCTGGCCATGCCACTGAAGGCTACTGTATACCGTAGTGTCTTGTGTAGAAGCCTAATGTCTCATAAATTGTAGAAGCCTGTTTTGAATACAAGCATCATCTTCCAGATACGCTGTCGGCACAGTAGCCTGGTTTAGTGTTGACACACATAGAAATACCTGGTTTGAATAGAAATACCTGGTTTGAATAGAAATACCTGGTTTGAATAGAAATACCTGGTTTGAATAGAAATACCTGGTTTGAATAGAAGCCTAGCCCTTGTATTGGCTTCTATAGGAATAGGCCTGGCTATTCACGATATTACGGTAATCATTGATCTGCTTGCTTTCTCGACTTGGTCTTCGGAAAAGACTTTAGGAGTATTAAATTAAATTGCAAAGTGAGTCGCTAGTGCAAGTGCAGCGCTTTGCCGGGAGTAGTCCGCGGCTTCACCAAAAGCATCTCAACTGATGCAGACATCTACCATTTTATCACCATAACTTTGACCATCGGAGTATAAGCCTCATGCCCCCCCCCCTATTTGGGTGAATTTTGAGTGTTCAAAGTGCGGCTTATACAATCATGTACTCCAGAGAATATGGTCATTATGTAACAGTATCATAAGCATGGGTACCAAACACTCACCAGGTCACTAGCAGTGCTTCACCCATATCAACCAGCTACTACAGTACGCTGCACTCTGAACATTTATACCAATCACGTATAATATGCAGCAGCAGAACTTCATCATACGTTGTCAACGGCAACCATGCACCATACATGTATGATTGTACTAGAGTAGCAGGAAGGATCTACCGGCGGGATTTGAACCCTACACCCCTGTCTTTCCGGGACAGTGCCCTACCGATTTCATTGCCGGGGATCGCACACAGCCGTGGCTCCTTCTTGTTACACTGCTCCCATGACCCACCGTACCCTCTCCCCCCCCCCCCCCCCGGCGAGTAGGTATGGGTGGTGTGAGTACACAGCCTGTGCGGGGAGCAGTGCAGCAAGAAGAAACCACGGCACGGGTGTATGTGATCCCGGGTAGTCTAGTCGGTACGAGGTAAGTGTCCTGGAAAGACAGTGGTGCAGGGTTCGAATTCCACTCGTGGATCCCTCTCTTGAAACACATACAGGATTTCATTGTTCAGCAGTGGTACGAAGACTAGAACTGCCCGGGAACGTTTTTGTCTTCCCAGTACAAGTACTATGCAATCCTATTAGCGGAAGATTCACACCAGCTTGCCAGGCAGTCCACACCGCAAAGGGTGATACTGATCCACAAGTGAAGTGCACAGAAGAGCTTGAAAGTGAGAGAAACCAAGTCGACTTTGAAAGGAAAAATATCAGGGTGCGTACATAATTGCATGAGAAAGATTAGTCTGATATCAAAAGGAATGAGGTCATCCAGACCTAGATATCAAAAGCAATGAGGTCACCCAGACCTAGATATCAAAAGCAATGATGTCATCAAGTCTAGGCATAGCATTGTAGCATGGTAGCAAGGCACAAGGTGATGCAGTCCGTTACATGTACAGGTAGGTACATGACTGTCTAACAAACAATAGAGAAAATGGTAAAATAGGATTTTGTGAACAGCATGATCATGATCAGAGGCAAGGAAACCGAATACTGCGAGTGCATTGTCATTGTAGGTATTGATATGTACAGGTAATGTAAGGATGGAGTTACTCTAGCATATTACTATAGTATACAGTACATGGGCTACAGAGCAAAGTAGAGAAGATCTGGAAGGAAACACCAAGTTACATCATACAAACATCAGTTAATCAAAAATATCAAGTACAGAATTTGAATATGGTAAGGCAGTAGTTCTGTGCCGCCTATATCCTGGTCAAATGTTGATATTCAGGGTGTAGAGGCCATGTCGTGTAGCGAGCACCACTACTTCATTGAGTAGTGCTATTGATGATACACCATACCCGCTACACTGTACACTGGGCAACTCATAGACGCAGTGTGTACGTACATTGTACACAGTACAATTAATACGCTGTGAGGCCCAATCATGCCTGGCAATGACTAGACTATCATCAGACAGTGAACATGCCTGGCTGTGCTGCAGGTATACACCATCTGGTTTCACAGCCTCTTGCCAATGACCATCATCAGTGTACTGGAGGAAACACCCACTGTAACCACCAATGATGTACAGTGAACCATGACAGGCCACAAGTGAGGCATATGCACAGTCACATGGAAGAGCAGGTAGTGAATGTGAGGGGACAACAGAGAATTTCCACTGCTGGTCAAGCAGTGTGTAACAGGTAACACGCCTCCTCATACCTGATCTAAAGGTGAAGTCACCTAGAAGACTAACACTAGTGTCAGTAGCATGTACAGCACAGCCATTGTGCTGGTAATGCGCCGGCACTTTTGCTACTTCCACCCACTGCCTATCATGCTGCTTGTACTGCAGTAGAACAGCTTGATCTTGGTTGTCATGACAATACATGTACAAAACCTGACCATTGCTTGCTAGGGACAGGTATTGAAATGGACCGCCATGACTTGGAAGAGGAAGGTCAGTCCAGTGACGTATGTCTGTAGTCTGCTGGATGCTTGTAATGGCCTTATGTCCATTGAACCAGACAGCAACGAGAGTGTTATTGTGGATGATGAGTTTCGGAGATTGACCACGACTGGATTCTGCTCTGATCCACTAGAGAAGACACACACACACGCACACACACGCACACCCACGCACACCCACACACGCACGCACGCACGCACGCACACACACACACACACACACAAACATAAATACACACACACCGTACAGCATAATGGCCCAGGGAACAAACTGAAAATCAGTTTCTACATGTGTAATGGACAACAGGCCCACAAGCAGCCTCAGTCTTGTTGCTCAAAATCCAACCTCAGTTACCCCCCACCACCACCAAACACACATACACACACACACACACACGCGCACACACACACACACACACACACACACCCACACACACCCACACACACCCACACACGCATGTACGCACGCACGCGTACACACACAAACACGTATGCACACACACACACACACACACACACACACACACACACACACACACACACGGGCACGCACATACACATACACACACACACCACACACACACACACACACACACACACACACACACACACACACACACACACACACACACACACACACACACACACACATAAATTACAATAATTCTCAATTTGCAGTGGAGCTTGCGCACACTAGGAAAAACACTTTATACTTCTAAGCCCAAGCCTCTAGAGCTCGAGTGGTTGCGTCATCTTCTGCAGAGAATAACTTACATTTTTTCTCTATACATTTAGGCCTGGGCGGATAATGCTAGTTTTTTTGCGGGATAATGCTAATGGAAATGCCAGAAAAACTGTATCATAATGCTACTTATAGTGCTGCTGTTCCTCTGCAATGCCAGCAATTCACCAGTAGTATAATAATAATAATAATCAGCAGTACGCGTAGTATATATGGAAAAATGGCTTGGTTTGGGCAGTATTGTGCACGTTTCGTAGTTCTACGTAGACGGCATGGAAAATGCTAGAAAATCATGATCATAATGTTAAATTATGTTGCTATTGCTCCATACAATCCCTTGCAGCTAGCTGTCCAGCGAGGACAGTCTCGAGTGGAGGCCTCTCGATCTGCTCGCTCATTCGTCTGGCATTCAGTAGCACTTCATCGCCAAGGACTTCAATTCAAAACAGTTTTCACACTGCGCTTCAAGCCTTTTTCCTCGTGAACTTGCTGCAAACGTATGAGCTCTGCTGCGCGTGTTCCCTTTGTGCCCAGAAACAGCTAGTATCTCCGAACTTCGATTGGCTGGATCGATGTCGTCCAGGTTCTCCTCGCTATCGCCATCACGACTCTAACTGGAGACGATTTCTTCACCATTTTCCGCAAGCAGCAGCTAGCGCAGAAATTTCGCCATCCCTGAGTGTAGGAGATGGAATCCGTTCGATCAGCTCAAAAACTCTTCGTTGTGACTAGAGGAGTAGCAGAGAATTTTCTACCGGAAGCCCTTTGACTTCCCTGACTGCTGAAACCCTTCCTGCCATGACTGCTACTTTCTCAAACAAGAGAGATGCTCTTTGGTTCCACTTCACTGCACTCGAGCGTCCACGTCCACGCGACACAACCCTTTTACAAACATCATTTTTCTCAAAAAAAAAGATTTTCACCCTAAGCCTGGTTTTCGCAGAAGTAAAAATAATTAGTTGGGCCATTTGAGTGTAATGCCACTTTTGTGGAAATGTAGTGTTATAATGCTAGCATAATGCTCGTTGCAAACCGCACACTATAATGCTACTTAGAATGCTAGCATTATCCGCCCAGGCCTAACACTAGTGACCATTATAGGGATGAATAGAAAAACCACCATCACTCTTCTTCTTCCACCACCTTTTCTCGGACTAATCGAATGGACTGGAGTTGCCGCTTCAAGTCCTATCCTGTGCAGGCGCCTATTGATCTTTTGTTGCCCAAGCATTGGTCCGGTAGTTCCTGGACTACCGTACTCGTGCGATTAGTGACCCTGGGGCACTATATTTTCAATGTCCATCACTGGTGGGGCACTATTCAAGAGAGGGCACTGTTTTTTTTCAATGCTGGTAAACTTACATCATTCCGCATGAAAACAAAGAAGACAAAAAAACATAGCCTATAATGTAGTGTAAACTATCATGCCTCAACAGAAAGGGCAACAAGAACTGTGATCTTGATCCTGAAACCACCAATTCAATGATATGGACAAGAACATTAGCAAAAGAACACCAAACTATTACTTGCACGTGCGCTTGGTTACAAGGGGGGGGGGGGGGCACTTTTCAAGAGGGGGCTTTATTTCTTCACTGGCCCATAGAGACTGGGGCACTATTTGAAGATAGGATACTATTTAAGAGAGGGCTCTAATCGCACGAGTACGGTAGATGTGCAAAAGGAAATATACTCAGGTACGAGTATGTCAAGGGCGGAATTGTGTTAGCATTTCGTACGAGACGGAAGATCAATTTTTTTGTTCAGCCCTCTTCTTCGCGCCTTCCCCTCAGTTCAAAAAACGGTGATTTTCACTATCTTAACCATTCTGTAATATCTACTTTCAGTGACGAGAGTCATACTAGACACCCTTAGCAAACAATCGTAATGCTATCTTTTTATATGCTACTCCTACCTTGATCACTCATAGAGCATTGAAGCTGTAGCGTAAAAACGTTATTGGGCCTGATTTATCATTGTGACGAACGGTTTTTCGGCCAAATATTGCGAAGTGCGTACCCATTTCACCTTGTATCGCGTAAATAGCGTCATAAATGGTTGTGCCACACGAAATACAAGCTATTGTCATGGCAACAGTGTACTAAAATAGCGTGCGTCTTCCTAAAGTTCGAACCCAAATCTCTGTATTTTTCTCCTTACGGTAATGCCGTTTGGACAACATAACGGTTTTTTTGCTAAGGGTGTCTACTAACTCGAAACAACTGAACAAAGGAACTTATTACCAACTGCTGTGTCGCTTGCGGATGGTGTGCTGTGTAAACGTGTCGAGGTCGGCTGGGGAGCGCAATTTTGGTGTGGTGGTTGATGAAAAACCTTAAAAACTCGTTATATTCGAAAATCTCCAATACGGCTGTTCCTAGTATTCCAAGGATCGGATGCTGGTATTAAAAAATACACAGACAGAATATGTGCTGTAAAGCCTTTTGCCTCCGTTGTTTTGTGTCCATATTATAGTGTGCCATGTCTTTTTCCTTGATCATCTTAGTTTTGATCTGGTTCCTCCTTGGACAATATTATCTGGCAATGAAAGTTTGGGGCACCTGGGACATGGACCAGTGGTTATTTTGATAACATATTTTAAGTCCTGATGAATTAGTTTGTAAACGGATCTAAAAACAGTGGCATAGACCATGGTTTGCAGGGCATTTCAGATTTCTAGCCACTAGCAGCGTTTAATGACCAGCCGGACCCGCTATACTGAGGGAGGACCTGATCTACACA
The DNA here is from genome assembly GCF_964019385.1 of Sycon ciliatum. Taxonomy (NCBI): domain Eukaryota; kingdom Metazoa; phylum Porifera; class Calcarea; order Leucosolenida; family Sycettidae; genus Sycon; species Sycon ciliatum. The sequence goes on from NC_088645.1 coordinate 33,958,608, forward strand.
GTAAAATCATGGGGGGGGGGAAGGAAGAGAAAAATTCCAAACACGTTGTACTATACCTCTCTCTCCATTGTGATGCGCCGAATCTTCTCCGGTGTGATAGTCAGAGAATGTGCGGCGGGTGCAGCAGAGTGCTGTCTAGAACTGTCACCAACCTACACACGTATCCAGGGTAGAATGTGAATAGTGGAAGGTAAGCAACACACACATACACACATACACACACATAATAATATTTTAGTACGCACATGCACATTGAAGCAGATGCACACACACATACATGATTGTATGTACGCATGTACTGTGAGTACACATACATTGCACTTGTACTTGTTCACTGCCAAAAACTGGTCACGTGGTCTTCCTGGGAGAGAGGAGAGAGATTCAAAAGGCATCTTGGAAAGATGACTCAATTGGCTATTGAATCGCCCAAAGACTGACAACCCCTGAAATCCCCAAACTCCGGGTGGACTTGGAAATGATCCCACCTATGCGCTAACCACACCGCGGTAAGTGGGCAAGGACAAGGTGCAGAAAAAGATTGACGGCATTCGAGTACACATGCACATATTTGCCTGGTGAAAATCAGGTAGCTGCGGCATTTTTGAGGAAACGGACAAATTTCACCCTAATGACGTGTATCAAGACTCAAGGTCATGCGCACACGCACATACACTCATATGCCTGCTCACCAGCCCAAACACCAACCCAGAACGACCATTCAACCCCCCCCCCCCCCACCTCCCTCCTCCTCCCCCCCCCCCCCCCCCCCCCCGGTATTGCCTGTCTTTGGAGAGCAAGACGTGGCCTCACGCTGCAGAACAGAATCGGCTAATTCCGGAGATCATTGTGCTTGTATTTCCCTACGGCTACGGCTCCTAGAGCACAGCACAGCCCTGACCCAAACCCATCTTCATCGTCTGCAAGTTGTGCAGAACTGAGGTGAAAAGGAACTCTTTGGGAGACTGCACTTTGAAGCAGCACATGACCTGCTAGAACTTAAGTCGGTCTACCGAATCCGTGAGCTAAATGTTAAGAAGATATTGTCACTCATGTGGCGCTGTCTTCATGGCCGTACCAGTCCCACACTTAGAAGCACTCTTCAAGTTGGGCGATGGCCACTCAACCAGGCTCCGAAACACAAAACGACTTGGAGGACCCAGTCAGCTGAAGACATGCTGGGCATTGTTGGCTTACCTCAACGGGCAGCACTCTCTGCAATTCTCCAGCACCTGCATGGTGTTGGCTTCAATGCTCCACTACCAACAATGGTCAAAATCATCGGAGAGTATGCATTCATGGACAGATGTGTGTGAACTGCTACACCCTCCATGTATTATGGTAGTAGACACAGTCCAGAAACCTGTTTTATCTATTATTCTCCTCTATCTCTATCACACAGCCCAAATATCTGTTTTTAAATAGCATGCTCTCTCTCTCTCTCTCTCTCTCCCTCCCTCCCTGCCTCCCTCCCTCCCTCCCCCTCTCTTCTCTCTCTCTCTCTCTCTCTCTCTCTCTCTCTCTCTCTCTCTCTCTCTCTCTCTCTCTCTCTCTCTCTCTCTCTCTCTCTCTCTCTCTCTCTCTCTCTCTCTCTCTTGGCGTAGTGTACATTTCTTATGGATCAAATCCAGCCAGTATTTTTAATTCCCGGTTTGTAAATCACACACAAGGGAGTGGATAAACACAGAGATCTGTGGAAATCAGTTCAAACCTGTATTCACTGTGAGTGAAAACATCGACAGCAGCAAGCTCTAGAACAGTTTTTTTATTTACATTTTTATCTCTTTTCACACTATCATTGGACCGGATGAGGCGAAGCATGCCTTTGGCATTATACACATTATCAGTGGTAAACTGGCAACACCAATCAAGATTTCTTGAGCAAGATCTACTTACGCTAGAAACTGGAGTGGCCCTGGTGGCTCTGCTTTCTGCACTAGACGTCTGTCCTCTGCTAGCACTGGTCATTGCTGACCGTCCAGAGTCAGCGCCACTTCCCTGAGCCTGTAATGTACAGAACAGCATAAGCATGTACACACATTTACACACCCACACCAGTGTATGGCCGTAAAGACATGCACATGCACCCAAGCACACGCGCATGCCCAAGCACACGCGCACACACAGAGTAGAAGCTGACTGTGGGCTGTACAATATGGCTGTCCGCAGCCGACCCTGCACTAGTTATGGCTAATGTGAAGTGTGAGAAAGAATCGACATTGTCGACATCTCCACCACTGGGGTACATGCAAGTTCGCGGGGTCTGACAGCGTAGAAGCATCCTTGTTCTCGTATTGAGACTGACCTTCATACTCCACTCAAGTACTGCATTGCAATGTCAGAAGGTATTGTGTGATCATGATGAGTTGCTTGTGGACTAGATAATGTTTTTATTATTACTATTTTTTATACAAAGAACACACACCCGGCTCGAGACAAAAAAAAATAAGAACAAGAAAGATAACAAAGTTGTACGCAGGGAGAACGAAGAAACGACTAGAACACATAAGTTGAGGGTTGACAGAACAAACAATTATTGAGTCGGGGCTGACTAATAGTATCCACTAGCGCAGCTGTGTAGGTGTGTAGGTGTGCAGGTTGTTAGAAAGCGTGAGGACGCCTGTCAAAGCCCACCAATGCAACCTACACACAGCCGGAAACAGGCAAGTGTCCGCAAGGATATCAGATGATGCCACCTCCAAGCTGACAGTGACGTCAGTCAATTTCTGGCCAAGGCCGCTCTACTGCAGGCCGTGGAGATTCGATACCTCCAAAAATGCAAATGCAGCTAACAGCACCAGCCGAAGCAAGATAAGCAGCCACTACAAGAACAACAACAGCAGCAGCAGCAGCAGCAACAACAACAACACCAGCACCAGCACCAGCAGTCGCCGCAGCAGTCGCCGCAGCAGCACCAGCAGTTGCCGAAGCAGCACCATTAGTCGCCGCAGCAGCACCAGTAGTCCACGCAGCAGCACCATTAGTCGCCGCAGCAGCACCAGTAGTCAACGCAGCAGCACCAGCAGTCGCCACAGCAGCACTGGCAGTCGCCACAGCAGCACTGGCAGTCGCCGCAGCAGCACCAGCAGTCGCCGCAGCAGCACCACTAGTCAACGCAGCAGCACCAGCAGTCACCGCAGCAGCACCAGTAGTCACCACAGCAGCACCAGTAGTCGCCGCAGCAGCACCAGTAGTCCCCGCAGCAGCACCAGTAGTCACCTCAGCAGCACCAGTATTCGCCGCATCAGCACCAGTAGTCACCGCAGCAGCACCAGTATTCGCCGCAGCAGCACCAGTAGTCACCGCAGCAGCCCCAGTAGTCGCCGCAGCAGCACCAGCAGTCGCCGCAGCAGCACCTGTAGTCGCCGCAGCAGCACCAGCAGTCTCCTCAGCAGCACCAGTATTCGCCGCAGCAGCACCAGCAGTCGCCGCAGGCGCACCAGTAGTCAACGCAGCAGCAGCAGCATTCGCCGCAGCAGCACCAGTTGTCACCGCAGCAGCACCAGTAGTCACTGCAGTAGCAGCAGCAGTAGTCACCGCAGCAGCACCAGTAGTCACCGCAGCAGCACCAGCAGTAGTCGCCGCAGCAGCACCAGTAGTCACCGCAGCAGCACCAGTAGTCACCGCAGCAGCACCAGTAGTTGCCGCAGCAGCACCAGTAGTCACCACAGCAGCACCAGTATTCGCCGCAGCAGCACCAGTAGTCACCGCAGCAGCACCAGCAGTCGCCGCAGCAGCCCCAGTAGTCGCCGCAGCAGCACCATCAGTCGCCGAAGCAGCACCAGCAGTCGCCGCAGCAGCACCAGTAGTCGCCGCAGCAGCACCAGCAGTCGCAGCAGCATTATTCAGCGCAGCAGCACCAGCAGTCCCCGCAGGCGCACCAGTAGTCAGTGCAGCAGCAGCAGTATTCGCCAAACCAGCGACCAGTAGTCAACGCAGCAGCACCAGTAGACACCGCAGCAGCACCAGCAGTCGCCGCAGCAGCACCAGCATTCGCCGCAGCAGCACCAGTAGTCGCCACAGCAGCACCGGTAGTCACCGCAGCAGCACCAGTAGTCACCGCAGCAGCACCAGTAGTCGCAGCAGCAGCACCAGTATTCGCCACAGCAGCACCAGCAGTCACCGCAGGCGCACCAGTAGTCAACGCAGCAGCAGCAACATTCGCCGCAGCAGCACCAGTAGTCACCGCAGCAGCAGCAGTAGTCACCGCAGCAGCACCAGTAGTCACCGCAGCAGCACCAGTAGTCTGTGAGCAGCACCAGTAGTCGCCGCAGTAGCACCAGTATTCTATGCAGTAGCACCAGTAGTCGCCGCAGCAGCACCAGTAGTCGCCGCAGCAGCACCAGTAGTCATCGCAGCAGCACCAGTAGTCACCGCAGTAGCAGCAGCAGAAGTCACCGCAGCAGCACCAGTAGTCACCACAGCAGCACCAGTAGTCACCGCAGCAGCACCAGTAGTCACCGCAGCAGCACCAGTAGTCACCGCAGCAGCACCAGTATTCGCCGCATCAGCACCAGTAGTCACCGCAGCAGCACCAGTATTCGCCGCAGCAGCACCAGTAGTCACCGCAGCAGCCCCAGTAGTCGCCGCAGCAGCACCAGCAGTCGCCGCAGCAGCACCTGTAGTCGCCGCAGCAGCACCAGCAGTCTCCTCAGCAGCACCAGAATTCGCCGCAGCAGCACCAGCAGTCGCCGCAGGCGCACCAGTAGTCAACGCAGCAGCAGCAGCATTCGCCGCAGCAGCACCAGTTGTCACCGCAGCAGCACCAGTAGTCACTGCAGTAGCAGCAGCAGTAGTCACCGCAGCAGCACCAGTAGTCACCGCAGCAGCACCAGCAGTAGTCGCCGCAGCAGCACCAGTAGTCACCGCAGCAGCACCAGTAGTCACCGCAGCAGCACCAGTAGTTGCCGCAGCAGCACCAGTAGTCACCACAGCAGCACCAGTATTCGCCGCAGCAGCACCAGTAGTCACCGCAGCAGCACCAGCAGTCGCCGCAGCAGCCCCAGTAGTCGCCGCAGCAGCACCATCAGTCGCCGAAGCAGCACCAGCAGTCGCCGCAGCAGCACCAGTAGTCGCCGCAGCAGCACCAGCAGTCGCAGCAGCATTATTCAGCGCAGCAGCACCAGCAGTCCCCGCAGGCGCACCAGTAGTCAGTGCAGCAGCAGCAGTATTCGCCAAACCAGCGACCAGTAGTCAACGCAGCAGCACCAGTAGACACCGCAGCAGCACCAGCAGTCGCCGCAGCAGCACCAGCATTCGCCGCAGCAGCACCAGTAGTCGCCACAGCAGCACCGGTAGTCACCGCAGCAGCACCAGTAGTCACCGCAGCAGCACCAGTAGTCGCAGCAGCAGCACCAGTATTCGCCACAGCAGCACCAGCAGTCACCGCAGGCGCACCAGTAGTCAACGCAGCAGCAGCAACATTCGCCGCAGCAGCACCAGTAGTCACCGCAGCAGCAGCAGTAGTCACCGCAGCAGCACCAGTAGTCACCGCAGCAGCACCAGTAGTCTGTGAGCAGCACCAGTAGTCGCCGCAGTAGCACCAGTATTCTATGCAGTAGCACCAGTAGTCGCCGCAGCAGCACCAGTAGTCGCCGCAGCAGCACCAGTAGTCATCGCAGCAGCACCAGTAGTCACCGCAGTAGCAGCAGCAGAAGTCACCGCAGCAGCACCAGTAGTCACCACAGCAGCACCAGTAGTCACCGCAGCAGCACCAGTAGTCACCGCAGCAGCACCAGTAGTCGCCGCAGCAGCACCAGCAGTCGCCGCAGCAGCACCAGTAGTCGCCGCAGCAGCACCAGCGTTCTCCGCAGCAGCACCAGTATTCGCCTCAGCAGCACCAACAGTCGCCGCAGGCGCACCAGTAGTCCACGCAGCAGCAGCAGCATTCGCCGCAGCAGCACCAGTAGTCGGCGCAGCAGCACCAGTAGTCACCGCAGCAGCACCAGTAGTCGCCGCAGCAGCACCAGTAGTCACCACAGCAGCACCAGTGTTCGCCGCAGCAGCACAAGTAATCACCGCAGCAGCACCAGCAGTCGCCGCAGCAGCCCCAGTAGTCGCCGCAGCAGCACCAGCAGTCGCCGCAGCAGCACCAGTAGTCAACGCAGCAACCCCAGTAGTCGCCGCAGCAGCACCAGCAGTCGCCGCAGCAGCACCAGGAGTCGCCGCAGCAGCACCAGCAGTCGCCGCAGCAGCAGTATTCGCCGCAGCAGCACCAGCAGTCCCCGCAGGCGCACCAGTAGTCAGTGCAGCAGCAGTATTCGCCGCAGCAGCACCAGTAGTCAACGCAGCAGCACCAGTAGTCACCGTAGCAGCACCAGCAGACGCCGCAGCAGCACCAGTATTCGCCGCAGCACCACCAGTAGTCGCCGCAGCAGCACCAGTATTCACCGCAGCAGCACCAGTAGTCACCCCAGCAGCCCCAGTAGTCACCGCAGCAGCACCAGAAGTCACCGCAGCAGCACCAGTATTTGCCGCAGCAGCACCAGTAGTCACCGCAGCAGCCCCAGTAGTCGCCGCAGCAGCACCAGCAGTCGCCGCATCAGCACCAGTAGTTGCCGCAGCAGCACCAGCAGTCGCCGCAGCAGCACCAGTACTCGCCACAGCAGCGCCAGCAGTCGCCGCAGGCGCACCAGTAGTCAACGCAGCAGCAGCAACATTCGCCGCAGCAGCACCAGTAGTCACCGCAGCAGCACCAGTAGTCAGGGAGCAGCACCAGTAGTCGCCGCAGTAGCACAAGTATTCTCCGCAGCAGCACCAGTAGTCACCGCAGCAGCACCAGTAGTCACCGCAGCAGCACCAGTAGTCACCGCAGCAGCACCAATAGTCACCGCAGAAGCACCTGTATTCGCCGCAGCAGCACCAGTGGTCACCGCAGCACCACCAGCAGTCGCCGCAGCAGCCCCAGTAGTCGCCGCAGCAGCACCATTAGTCGCCGAAGCAGCACCATTAGTCACTTCAGCAGCCCCAGTAGTCGCCGCAGCAGCACCAGCAGACGCCGCAGCAGCCTCAGTAGTCGCCGCAGCAGCACCAGCAGTCGCCGCAGCAGCACCAGTATTCGCCGCAGCAGCACCAGCAGTCGCCGCAGGAGAACCAGTAGTCAGCGCAGCAGCAGCAGCATTCGCCGCAGCAGCACCAGTGATCAACGCAGCAGCACCAGTAGTCACCGCAGCAGCAGCAGCTGTCGTCGCAGCAGCACCAGTATTCGCTGCAGCAGCACCAGTAGTCACCGCAGCAGCACCAGCAGTCACCGCCTCAGCACAAGTAGTCACCGCAGCAGGACGAGTAGTCGCCGCAGCAGCACCAGTAGTCACCGCAGCAGCACCAGTAGTCACCGCTGCAGCATCACTAGTCGCCGCAGCAGCACCAGTAGTCGCCGGAGCAGCACCACCAGTCGCCGAAGCAGCCCCTGTAGTCGCCGCAGCAGCACCAGTAGTCGCCGCAGCAGCACCAGCAGTCGCCGCAGCAGCACCAGCAGTCGCCGCAGCAGCAGCGTAAGTAGCCTTGTAGAAGAGACAGCAATCCTCCAGCAGCCAGTAGACTCACTGGCAGCATGGGGAAGCAGGTGGAAGATTAAGTTCGAGCCCACAAAGTCGCAGGCATTCACCATCAGCCGCCACCGCTTGCCACCCCCCCCCCCCCCCCCCCCCCGAACGCTATACGCTTCCAAGGAGCAGTCGTGCCAGAAGTAGAGGAGCTCCAGCTTCTTGGCGTTACTTTCGACAGGCAGCTGGCGTTCCGCAGCCATATCCAACAGCTTGCAGTACGCGAAGCCCAGCGGCTTGGCTTCCTCCTTAAGGCATCGGCTGTACTACACCCAAAGTACCGGGCAACCGTGTACTGTGGCTTTGTCCGCCCTGTGTTAGAGTATGGCATGCTGGTGTGGATGAGCGCGGCCCCCACCACCTTGGCCCGCCTCACTGCCATCCAGCGCCGTGCCCTACACATAATTGGAGACAGATCATACCTCCCGAGCCTCGACATTCGACGTACCGTAGCAGGGCTCTGTTCCCTGTACAAGCTACACTTCGTGGAGGGTCCGGAAATGTTGAAAGCCATTCTGCCACTATCAGCAGCCGCACTGCAATGCCGCATGTCTACTCGTGAGACAACCAGATCTGCAATACATTATCCATCACAACTCACCAGTATCCTTCCTCCTCAGTCAACAACACACTCCGTTCATTTCCCCACCCCCTCATCGCAACGTGGAATCAGCTCCCACCTACCCTTCTGCAATCTCTCCCTTCTCGCAGAGGTTTGCACACCGTCAAGAAAAATGGCAACGACCACTTGCGGCGCAGCAAGTGGGAGTGGGCCACAGATAGGTTATGATCTCTCCATCGCCGCCAACACACCAGCCTAATATACTGATCTCACTCCAGGTCCCTTCTACCTCTCTCTGATCACCTTCGCTCAGCCTTAATATGCGATTATCAGTTCTCTCCATCTTCCTATTTCCACGGTGCACTGCTTTTACTATTGTTATGTCCTATCTCAACCTCAAATTCTCCCCATTATCGTTTGCACAGCCGGTGCTTCCCTCTTGGATCCACAATCATGTTCTTTTCTCCTATGTACCGGCACACATGAGTAACGATGAATCCGAGACCTTTGGTCGGATGAGTTACTTTTGCCCAGCCCCCACTTCCATCCAATATGCCACCGCCCTCGCTGTGCCGCATCTGATGGTTCTGTGGTACCGTATTTTCCCCAATAAATGTACAGTACTTTTATTTTTTCAAAGGTGATCAGACCTGTACTACTATAAGAGACTGTACTAGTATTGGAGACGTGTACTTTTATTGTTTCTGGAAAGATTGATTGCCTGGGTTTGGTGGCAAACAACTAGTGATAATGATGCTGTAAGGCTGTAAATTCACTCCACCATAGTAAGAATCAGTGTACAAAGACACAAAGATGATGAACGGGTAAGAAAAACGAAGTAAGGTGGACCCTGGTAGCTGTACCCCAGTAGTGTTCATCACATCATTCCGCCATTTACTCTTATTAGAGACGTGTTATTTTATATTTTTGATCAATGCTCAACATGTACTACAATTGGAGACGTACTCGTATTGGAGACGTGTATGTTTAATGGGGAAAATACTGTATTCAGTAAAAAAACACACACACACATTCTTACCTGTACTGTGGAGCGAAGTTGTGATAGCTGATCATTCACCCGTCTGTTGGTCTCATCTAGCTGCTCACTGATGGATGCCCGTAGGTCTGTCTGTTGACTGGAAACTACTGCTACATGTCCTTGCAGGCTGGTGACTTGTTCGGTCGTAGTCTCCAGTCGGTCACGGATCCCAGTCACTTGTTGGTGCGTAGTCTCCTGTTGGTCATGGATCCCAGTCACTTGTTGGTGCGTAGTCTCCAGTCGGTCACGGATCCCAGTCACTTGTTGGTGCGTAGTCTCCTGTCGGTCATGGATCCCAGTCACTTGCTCGCTCGTAGTCTGCAGTCGGTCACGGACAACAGTCACTTGTTGGTGCGTAGTCTCCTGTCGGTCATGGATCCCAGTCACTTGCTCGCTCGTAGTCTGCAGTTGATCACGGATAGCAGTGGTTTCCAGCTGAGTGTCGACAAGACGCTGTGTGATGGTGCTGAGTTGGTCCTCTACTGCTGAGCTGCGTGCGGTGATGTCAGCAATGCATGTAGCTTGCTGGCTTAGCTGCTGTGAAATCGACTCTAGTTGCCTGGTAACCCGTGTACCAGCAGTGATAGGCTGACTCTGTACAACACCATCAAAAACACACAGCCGACGGAGGGACACAGAAGGACAGACAGAGGGACAGACAGACAGAAATAAATGCAGATAGGGAAATAGAAACGTGGATAGAGACAGATACACAATCAGACAGACATTTTAACCCTTTCAGTGCTAAAGTCGACAGCCCATTCATGCACTCTAAGTGCCGCTGTCGACTGCAGTCGACCAGCAAGAATGCAGTTCCCAGTGCCACAGTTGACTGCAGTCGACAGGCTGACTTCGCCCAGTTTGGGCCACTATTTTGGGATATTGGAGATGTTTAGCTGCCATAGAGGGTTACTGGGCCCTGGAAGAGGTCCATATCCATTGAAATACGCTGCCAGGAATAGGGGTTGCCATTAAAAAAATCGAACCAGCGTCGTTGAAAATGTGTATCTGAGTTTTAGCCGAGCGGCGCTAAAAAATACGGTTCCCACGCACTACCACCTCACCGAGTTGGTGAGAATATAATTATTTCTATTTCCCGTCAACTTTCATTGCATGGAGCATGGAATTTGGTTTAGACTTGATGGCTATAGTGTGTTTCAAAAGTATAGACCTCTAGACTTTTCAAAAAATTCAAATTAGGTTTGAGCTTATTGTAAAATTTCTTCGGAATATTGCTCAGGCAGCTCACGCAATTTTTCTCATACTTGTATAAATTTCTAAGCGATTGGATAACAGACGCGCAATTTCGAAAATGTTATGCACAAAGTGATCATAGATTTTATGTGGGATAGATGCTGGCCTAACGGCTTTTTGAAACCAGAATTCTGGACTTTTGAAACGCACTATAGCAATTACCCAAGACTCCAGGCGGCTATCCATTGCGACAGGCGGTTGGAGTCACGGGTAGAGAACCAAACGACGGATTCCTCACGAACGCATTTTGGATGCAGCTATGCACAAACTTGACGGAAAAAGCGCTGGCGGCGCTCGCCGGGTCCAGAACTAAATTTTCCTGAGAACTAAAACGTTGCAATGGCAACCAGCACGGTCAAGGGACACTACAGATGTGTCAGCTACAAGTGTAATAATATTATTCTTTCCGCAACGACACCCACCTCAATACCTGACGATCTACTGCAAGCTGGTGCGGAAGTGATACCGCGAACAAAGCGCTTGTCAACGGAACAGGGAAGCGCTTCATTCTCCGACGTTGAAGAAATGTGCGTGGACTGCTGACAATCAGGAGAACAAAGGACCACTATGTTGGCAGAAATATCAGCGGCTGTTCAGCGACACGACCCCCTTCACGAAACGACTCGCAATCGTTCCCCAAGCTTTCTGCAAACAACAAGAATTGCTTCCGCAGCGACAGGACGAAAGTCTCTCGCAAACTGAAGTCCTGTTGCCACGAAGACAGGGAAGTTTCAGCAAGCACTTTTTTCTGTTTCAAGTGTTGTAGCCCTCCGGTCCACTTGCAGATCTTTCAATCAAACCGAACGAAAAACAGGATTTGCTTCTCTCTCCAAAACAACAACTAACTTAATGTCTTTACTTCGCAACTGGCCGGGCCGTATGGTATACATGTTCAGTCAACTTCGCTAATAACGACTGCGGATAGAACGACAATTCGCTAATAACGACTGCGGATAGAACGACAATTCGCTAATAACGACTGCGGATAGAACGACAATTCGCTAATAACGACTGCGGATAGAACGACAATTCGCGAATAATGACAGAATTTCCATGCCCAGAGCAAAGTCCCATCCAACTGTAATACATACATGGATAATAAGACTTCGGTTATAACGACACTTGGCGAATAAGGACACTTTTCTGATGCCCCGCCGAGTGTCGTTATCCGCAAAGTTGACTCTACTGTATGTAGTGCATGCGGCGCGTGGCGCACTTTCGCATTACATGATCACATGACTTGCTGCACAGCGGCTGGCGCTAGAACGCTCAGCGCGCTTGTCCTTCGGATTTTGCGATATTTTTCGAGGGCAATGGCTTCCTTTATCAGTTGGCTACCTACGATGTATAATTCAGGCCGTCATCACACTACGTTCTCCGACTCCCGTTTACGTCTACGTCTATTGTGAGAAAACAAAATGGGTGGTCGTGTCACCAGACAGGCACAGTTTTTGACGTGTTTACGCAGTCAGGTTTTTGGAGAAATTTGAACCCACGTACATCGAAATACAGGGTCGCTCGGAAAAGGCTGGGGGAGATACGCACGTTCATACAAAAAGTCGTATACCCGTATCCCCCTCTCCATACCACGTCTACGTCTCCCGTTTCCTCTGCTCCCGTTTTCACCCCGTATACGAATCATCATGACAACCGACCAAAACTCCTTACGTGGACGTAGATGCAGCGCTTTGTACCATGGTGTCATGACAGCCTGAGAAAGCGATATTCCGTCCAGAAAGTACCAAAAAATACAGGAAAAGCTGGCTTTTCGATTTTTTGAACTGGACGTAAAAAGCGCCTGGCGCTGGGGCAGTGCACAGCTGACAGCCTGGCATTGAGTGCCTTGTCACTTGAGCAGTCAGCTGGCAGTGAAAAGAAACTCAATGTACATCAATGTGTGTTTGGACTCGTCTCAAAGTTTGTTGCATATCAGGCACAATACATGAGCAGCAGTACATGTACTAGACTCCCGTGTATACATATGTTCCGCGCAATCTGAGATTTCCCAGATTTCCCGCGCAATCTGCGGTGACACAGTAATATTTGTGGCACGAGACTGAGCTTCTGCGAGACTTCTGGGAGCAAAAGCGGTACCCAAGTACGTGTGGTGAAAAACTCACGTGCGCCGTTCGTGCAATCTGTGGATTTCTCTCAAAACCTGAAAGGCACAGCAAATTCATGTGGAGCGCAGTCTGTGGGTGCAATCATTGGATTTCGTTGAAAATCATGAAGAGCACAATGAATCTGTGTGGCGGCAATCTGTGGCCCGATTTCGCTGAAAACGGATTCGCTGTGCTCTTCAAGTTTTTTTCAAAGAAATCCACAGATTGTGCCCACAGATTGCGCCCCTCATGGATTCGCTGCGCTCCTTGAGTTTTTCTTCTTCGGGGAACTCGGGCCACAGCTTGCGCCCCACACGGATTCGCTGTGGTCTCCTTGATTTTCAACGAAATCCACAGATTGCACTCGCAGACTGCGCCCCACATGAATTCGCTGTGCTCTTCAGATTTTGAGAGAAATCAACAAATTGCACGATCCACACACTGGAATTTTGCACCACACGTACTTGGGTGTGCTCACAGAAGTCTCGCAGAAGCCCAGGCACGCAGTTTTACTGTGCCTGGTCTGAGCAATTTGGCAATTCTCAGATTGCGCAAATTCCCAGATTGCGCGGAACTGCCGTCGCAATCTACAGTGTGAGCAGGCTACCTGGAATTCTCAGATTGCGCCGCGCGATCTGTAGATTGCGCAAATTCTCAGATTGTGCGGAACACATACATGTACACTGTATGAAGACCTTCAAGTTTAATGCATTCATTTTACCTAGCATACACACTGACAGTGAATGGGTATGTAAAAAAAGCATTCGTGAGGACTGTAAAAGCTATTATTCTAACGAGGCGCATATATAACGATTTCCCAAAATTGACTAGTTTACGTGTACCAAAAGTAACGATTTTCACTCATTCTCAACGCTCAATAGTACAGTATAATGTATCGATTTCTGTATAACGATTTCTATTTTAACGACAGATTTCTCCTCGTTAACTCGTTAGAGTTAGCACTTCGTTATATATATATATATATATTACAGTATGTGACTTTTTCTTTGCAGTTCATATTGCTGTCGTGGACACGGAAATCCAGTCGATTGACGGGGCCGGTGCCCTCAGCGCGTACAGAACAGCGCTTGATGCGACCAGCGCGCTGCAGCGTGAAATACAAGGTCATCCATGTGTGTGTGTGTGTGTGTGTGTGTGTGTGTGTGTACTGCTTACCCACGGCTGCATGGCCAGCGCCTTGGGGCCGCTAGACGTGCGACCGGATTTCCATGTCTACGACAGTACACGTAGATGTAGTCATGAAATAAACGTTTAGGTTACATTCACACACGGTACAAGACCGCATACAAGCATCATGTTCTTTGAAGTGGGCATGGAAACATGCGCGAAAAGTGAACAATCACATCAACGTTCAAAGCCATCCCGGAGCGGCTTTGAAGGCGGCTTTGAAAGCGGATTTCGACTTTTAGTTTTCAGGCAAGTCGAAACGAGTGGTTTGGTGTGTTGAGTGCGCGGAGTTTTTGTTAGTTTTTGGAGAGTCCGTACCATGCCTCGAGTTGTCTTTTCTGCCGAGGTGGAGCTACGGCTGATAGAACTATAGTCTATGGAGAAAATACCAGCAAAGTGGAACAATGATGAAAAGAGCTGTTGCCGAGAAGAGGATTGCAGATGAGCTGAATCTGTGCGCAAAGCAGCAATCCGGAGGTGATCAGGAAATGATATACACCGCCGCGATCGTTTACAACTCCAGCACACTCAGAGGAATACACCAGTTGTGGAGGCGTTCCACCGAGATCATACTAGCGCACCAAGAAATAGTATTATTGAAATGTTGAGCCAAGTGCCGTACTGTAGTCTGTACCGGTGCGCTCAGCTCATGCAGAAATCAAAATTCCCGCTCTTCGCCATGGGTCACACGGGTCACTTTACGTGTTCGGCATGCGCTGCATTTGACTGTGTGAATGCACAGGCGTTGCAAGTGGCTTGTACGGTCACGTAAACGCGAATTTTTGTACGGTGTGTGAATGCAGCCTTAGGTCACATTCGATTACAAACAACAAAATAATTGCTCACCGGCAAAATACTGTTGAACATGGCCAAGAAACGTTTGATCTCTTCGTGCGCTTGCTCGGCTGACGGTCGGTCCCCAGGACGGTTAGAGAGACAGCGGCGTATCAATGGCTTCAATGGATGTTCATCCGGCAAACGTGCTAGGTAGCGTGCTCTGCGTGTTGTCTCCGGTATCACTTCTTCAACTTCTTGGCCACGTTCTCGCACGACGACGAAATGTGGCGCAGTGATCAACTCGATGCCAGGCATAACTCCTGTTAGAACGCTCAGCATCATTACACCTAGCGAAAACACGTCCAAGGGACGATCGTAATCCGGAGCCTCACGCAACGCCTCAGGTGCCATGAATGGCAGTGTACCTGGGCAGCGAGTCATCTCCATTGCCGATTGGACTTGGTGCTGTTGTTGTCGAGTTGAGGTCAAGCGCACAAATTTAGCACCGCCGAAATCACTGACTTTGGCCGTGCCATTTTTCACAAGCACATTCTTGGGCGCTAGATCGCGGTGAATGATTCCGAATGAATGCAGATAGCGAAGTCCTGCACTAGCGTCGCAGAGATACGACACGAGCTTAGGAGCATCTTCTCTGCCATCTCCAATGCTAACGTCTTCTAGAGACGCCGACAATAACTCCAGGGCCAACGCAGCATTTCCCCTTACCCGAGCTAATCCTATCAGTTGACACAGGTTCGGGTGATGTACTCTGCTAAGACGAAACACCTCTTGGCCAAACGCTCTGAGCTTACGCTCTCTATCCTGTACACCTGGCTCAACCAACACGGGGTGTAAAACTTTGAGAGCGATATCGATACCTTGCCAGTTTACCTTGTAGACAACTGCATCCGATCCTCTGCCGATTTCGTCTTCGTCTCTCACCTCAACGTCACCTAGGAACGTGATATGCTGGTGTGTTAGCCCTAGGTCATCCAGCAACGCCTGAGCGTCGCGATTCATCATGAACGACTTTGACTACGATACTCACGCTTCAGACAATCCGTTTCCAGTGGTAAGAAAAAGAACAAACAAATCAAGGACGCCTTCTTCCCTCACCAACTCGGCGGGTAGATGATAAAAAAATGTTTTCGATGCTGGCCTTACTTACAATACGGTATCTGACTGCCAGTACAGTAGTAGGTGGAGCTTCGCAGGCGAAGCCTTTTGTTCTGGGAAGACTGGGATCTTACGATGCCGCAGATTTCCATGTCTTCTGCGCCGGCTGGCTTCAAATCCTGTTCTTTCTGTGCGGTCCCCGGTATCTCGCATGATCTCGGAGGGTCATTCATGGTCATGGCATGCGCCGAGCTAGTCCTCCTTCGGGGGCAGCACGCGGCCTTCATCCGATGCAGACTTGAACTTGTCACTGCAACAATAGACACTTTTCTTGGCTCCATGCCGATGAATCATGATGTCTGCTAGTAGATCTACTGTGTTAGGTCAAGCCAATGCGAGCACGTGCTGCACTGAGCAAAGGTCAGAGTACTACTAGTACTACTACTGTCGTGGACCATGTCACCATGAATTATAATGTGCACATGGAAATCCAGAGGACCAGACCGCCACCGGGGCTTAAGCTGTGTTCACAACTGGCGCGTGGACGCGGTACGCTTGCGGTTCATGCGCCCCCAAACGCGCGCTCAGCCTTTCACAAAAAACAGCAATCCGAGTCGTATTTAGCACGGGCGACACCTTCGAGTACTAATTTTTTGACCCCGCCAGTCAAAGTGACTGGCATGTACGCCGATATGTGCCTGATACGCGCTGAAAATTCCAACATGTTGGAAGTTCCATTTCGGCGCGTTTCCGTACGCATGGCGCCCCTAAAGCCAGCAAAAATACGCACAAACGCGTGGTTTCACGCGTACACGCGCCAGTTGTGAACACAGCTTAAAGGGGAAGTATACCCTAAAATCAAATTTTCACCAGTTGTAGTCTTCTGGGTGCTGAGTCGAATGGTCTTGGTCCGAGGAAGCTGCGACGCTCCCTTCCTACTTGAATCCCAATCGAACTCGCGCACTTCCACCGAAACTGGGTGACTGCGCCCTACTAGATGGGGATTTGTATGCAAAATGTCACTAAAAGCGCCATTTCGTTCTTATAAAAGCACGGATGACCGCGATTGGCCCATATGTTGTAGTCTTTTGGACGCTGAGTCGACTGGTTTTGGTCCGAAAATTGAACAAGCGGTCACGTGCTCCTGCGTACACCAGTCAGCTGGTCACCGTGCCTGCAGGGTACAACTTACTAGCCTGTTTGACCTTTTTGGGTGCAGTCCTGTCACTCGAGTTGAACTCGAGTTGAACCTTGGTGTGAAAGTTGTCACCTGCTGGCGCGGTGACCAGGTGATTTGGGCACCCAGGAGCACGTGACCGCTTGTTCAACCATGTTCGATTGGGAATAAAGGAGGAACGCTGCATCGCAGCCTTTTCGGACCAAATCCAGTCGACTCAGCGTCCAAAAGACTACAACATATGGGCCAATCGCGGTCATCCGTGCTTTTATAAGAACGAAATGGCGCTTTTAGTGACATTTTGCATACAAATCCCCATCTAGTAGGGCGCAGTCACCCAGTTTCGGTGGAAGTGCGCGAGTTCGATTGGGATTCAAGTAGGAAGGAGCGTCGCAGCTTCCTCGGACCAAGACCATTCGACTCAGCACCCAGAAGACTACAACTGGTGAAAATTTGATTTTAGGGTATACTTCCCCTTTAAGGCTGACGCCCTCAGCGCGTACAGAACAGTGCACAGCCATGGACATCTGCATGTTGATCCGATACGACCAGTACAGGGCGATGCAGCGCAATTATGTCATGCATCATGTAGCCTATACTAGTATACAGTGTAGCCTAGTGTAGGTCTACTGGACTGCTTAGTAGTTACCCACGGCGCCCTGGTGCCGCTAAATGTGCGACCGGACTTCTATGTCCACGACATCGACATTAGTACAGTAGGGGATCATCCCGCGGATGTGGGATCCAAATGACTGGAGATGATGTATGGGTGGAGCGAGCGATCCATTACAACCATAATCATCGTAAATCTACATGACTTTGCTGAAACAGTGAAAGTCATTACATGCGGACAGATGATGTCGTAATGGGAATGGGCAGCGAATGATCTCGTGATTTCGGTTGATCTCTGCAGGTAGGTTCTAGCTAGGACGACGCTGCTCGCTGTCCATCGTGGCTCTTGTAACGTAACCTCGGTAGTCATTGCTCGTGTGAACTGACTCCCGTTCATGGAGAGCTTGCTGTAACCTTGGTTTGATTTAGATTTCTTCTATACATGTCCAGTCAACTTCGCTAATAACGACTGCGGATATAACGACAATTCGCGAATAACGACTGCGGATATAACGACAATTCGCGAATAACGACAGAATGTCCATGCCCAGAGCAAAGTTCCATCCAAGTGTAGTACATAATAATTATAATGAGACTTCTGTCCTCTCTGTCTCTCTGTCTCTCTGTCTCTCTGTCTCTCTGTCTCTGTCTCTGTCTCTCTGTCTCTTTCTCTCTGTCTCTCTCTCTCTCTCTCTCTCTTCTCTCTCTCTCTCTCTCTGCCTCTCTCTCTCTCTCTCTCTCTCTCTCTCTCTCCTCTCTCTCTCTCTCTCTCTCTCTCTCTCTCTCTCTCTCTCTCTCTCTCTCTCTCTCTCTCTCTCCCTCTCTCTCTCTCTCTCTCTCTCTCTCTCTCTCTCTCTCTCTCTCTCTCTCTCTCTCTCTCTCTCTCTCTCTCTCTCTCTCTCTCTCTCTCTCTCTCTCTCTCTCTCTCTCTCTCTCTCTCTCTCTCTCTCTCTCTCTCTCTCTCTCTCTCTCTCTCTCTCTCTCTCTCTCTCTCTCTCTCTCTCTCTCTCTCTCTCTCTCTCTCTCTCTCTCTCTCTCTCTCTCTCTCTCTCTCTCTCTCTCTCTCTCTCTCTCTCTCTCTCTCTCTCTATCTATCTATCTATCTCTCTCTCTGTTTTTGGTGGACAAAAACATCTCTGGCGTTGATTGCTTTCTTGCTTCGACTTCTGCCGCGCCTTTGTTCTCGTACTCCCCTTTATGTACAAGTGTTGTGCAAACCCTCCTTTAATATAGTCTGTCTTATTTTGCCCTGAGATGTTTTGATGCATAGTGATTATGACGCTCATCATTCGCTCCCTTGTCACTGGACAGTTCTGTCCGTTTGGGTTTAGCGAATTCAAATAAAGAAAACAACGACAACATGCCCCGCCGAGTGTCGTTATAAGCGAAGTTGACTGGAGTACAAATACAAGCCTCTGCGAGAACGTGGGCGTCGGAGAAAAACGTGCAGTGCTCGGCTTGCTGTAACTACATGATTGTACAAGTAAACCACTCGGCTCGCACTGCACTGGCCTTCTGACCTCCAGACCTGTGCTCATGTGTTTTGACTGGCAACAACGGCAGCAAGAGCAAAAACGCCGTTCCCGCATGCACCCTTGTTATGGTTATGGTCCCTTCCCTGTTCCCCGTCGGTCAGCCACGTGCATGTCCATTTCAACCGATGTACATCGTGACAGCGCTCGGCTCAGGTCCATTGATGGCTTCAACAAGTCCACCCACATTAATTTTACTGGTCTAGCGGTGCCCGTCGATCCCGCACATAGTGAAGCGTTTCCATAGCCTGAACGCCTCATCTGTTACATACGCTCTTCGCTGGAATCATCTCACTCTGGAGCTGCGTTCTTGCTCACCATACTGCTAGGTTAGCCCTTGACTTGGCGGAGAATGCTCGGAAAGCTGTGAAATTTTCGGAATCATACACTTCCTTGAATGTGGTCCATTTCTTCATCACGTACTGCACTTGCCTGCGCACCGAGAGGTCGCGGGTTCCAGCCCCGCGGTCGCACATCTGACTGCAAATCCCCATGAAGCAGCTCACCAGATCTAGGTGTGGGTCGGGCCGTCCTCTTCACTCAGTAGAGCTGCTCTCAGCACTAGAGGCAGTCGAGCGAGCTGTATATCACCACCTCTGCACCCCTGCATGGCAACTTCACCATGTCTAACAATACTGTAGTACAGTGTGGTCATATTGGCTGGAGTTAAACAAAATTCTTCATCCACCTACAAACCATTCCCGAAACACACAGGAAAATGTACCACGTTCTGCCGATTTTTCTGCCGCCATTGTCCACCAAGGGATGCCTGCTGCCGCTACCTTCCGAGAGTCTTGTTCCGATTACATTCCTTTTCAAATCGTGCTGCAGTGTTCTTTAATTCTTTACCTGTGGAGTGGCGCACCCAGTACCGCACTACATTTGCTAACCTTCAGACCATGCTACAAGACGCAGCGTCTTTTCAGAAGTATTTTGATCTTCTTTTCAGCAAACGCCCTCATTGATCTGCATCGCCGGTATTGTATACCTGTGTTTACTGCTTACTGCTTACTGCTGCTTTATTGTTCCAAGTATCAGTTTAGTTTAGTTTAAACATCTCTTATTATTATTATTATTATTATTAAACTCGGATGTTGAGCCATAAATAAATGTAGAAGAGAAAAGGACATATGGATACGAGTTAAGAGTAACTCTCCATCACTGTAACATGATACTTTATACAGTCAGAAAGTGCAATAACTAGGCACAAAACTGACAGAGTACTGAAACATTCGACGTCCTGACACCTAGCTTCAACACATCTCCGTAGCGCTAACCGACAGCCTTCCAACTTGGAAGGTTCAAGGTTATGGAAAGACCAAAGAGGGGAAGGCAAGCGCAACGAAAACGAGCAAAAGCTACAGTCCCAACGGAACAAAGAATGTCGATTGTTACTGGACGATGACGAGACCAGTACGATATTTGACAAAGCGGTCTAACTACAATTCGAAGCAGCAAAGCAGCACACCACCCAACTTGGGTGGGTCATAAATATCAAAGATAAGTAAAGAAAGGGAAGCTTTGCGAAAACGAATTGTACAAGCCGAAAGCCAAACTCCTACAGTACTCCTCATGCATGACATTGTGATGGACTAGTTGACTACAAAACAAGTTGTTTCACACGACGTACGTTTCGCCGTATGGTTCGTGACGGCTCATCAGGTGTGCAATATGAAACTCGGATGTTGAGCCATAAATAAATGTAGAAGAGAAAAGGACATATGGATACGAGTTAAGAGTAACTCTCCATCACTGTAACATTCGTTGCGCTTGCCTTCCCCTCTTTGGTCTTTCCATAACCTTGAACCTTCCAAGTTGGAAGGCTGTCGGTTAGCGCTACGGAGATGTGTTGAAGCTAGGTGTCAGGACGTCGAATGTTTCAGTACTCTGTCAGTTTTGTGCCTAGTTATTGCACTTTCTGACTGTATAAAGTATCATGTTACAGTGATGGAGAGTTACTCTTAACTCGTATCCATATGTCCTTTTCTCTTCTACATTATTATTATTATTATTATTATTATTATTTGAAACTCGGATGTTGAGCCATAAATAAATGTAAAAGAGAAAAGGACATTTGGATACGAGTTAAGAGTAACTCTCCATCACTGTAACATGATACTATATACAGTCAGAAAGTGCAATAACTAGGCACAAAACTGACAGAGTACTGAGACATTCGACGTCCTGACACCTAACTTCAACACATCTCCGTAGCGCTAACCGACAGCCTTCCAACTTGGAAGGTTCAAGGTTATGGAAAGACCAAAGAGGGGAAGGCAAGCGCAACGAAAACGAGCAAAAGCTACAGTCCCAACGGAACAAAGAATGTCGATTGTTACTGGACGATGACGAGACCAGTACGATATTTGACAAAGCGGTCTAACTACAATTCGAAGCAGCAAAGCAGCACGCCACCCAACTTGGGTGGGTCATAAATATCAAAGATAAGTTAAGAAAGGGAAGCTTTGCGAAAACGAATTGTACAAGCCGAAAGCCAAACTCCTACAGTACTCCTCATGCATGACATTGTGATGGACTAGTTGACTACAAAACAAGTTGTTTCACACGACGTACGTTTCGCCGTATGGTTCGTGACGGCTCATCAGGTGTGCAATTTGAAACTCGGATGTTGAGCCATAAATAAATGTAAAAGAGAAAAGGACATTTGGATACGAGTTAAGAGTAACTCTCCATCACTGTAACATGATACTATATACAGTCAGAAAGTGCAATAACTAGGCACAAAACTGACAGAGTACTGAGACATTCGACGTCCTGACACCTAACTTCAACACATCTCCGTAGCGCTAACCGACTTACCGACCCTCTTTGGTCTTTCCATAACCTTGAACCTTCCAAGTTGGAAGGCTGTCGGTTAGCGCTACGGAGATGTGTTGAAGTTAGGTGTCAGGACGTCGAATGTCTCAGTACTCTGTCAGTTTTGTGCCTAGTTATTGCACTTTCTGACTGTATATAGTATCATGTTACAGTGATGGAGAGTTACTCTTAACTCGTATCCAAATGTCCTTTTCTCTTTTACATTATTATTATTATTATTATTATTATTATTATTATTATTATTATTATTATTATTATTATTATTATTATTATTATTATTATTATTATTATTATTATTATTATTATTATTATTATTATTATTATTATTATTATTATTATTATTATTATTATTATTATTATTATTATTATTATTATTATTATTATTATTATTATTATTATTATTATTATTATTATTAACTGGTTTTGAGGGAAAGAGACAAACTATTATTATTATTATTATTATTATTATTATTATTATTATTATTATTATTATTATTATTATTATTATTATTATTATTATTATTATTATTATTATTATTATTATTATTATTATTATTATTATTATTATTATTATTATTATTATTATTATTATTAACTGGTTTTGAGGGAAAGAGACAAACGGGAAAAGTCTGAAGAAAATTTTTTTTTGACTGTCACCACCAGGACTCGAACCAGGGACCCTCGCTTGTAGCCAGCGATGCTCTAACCACTGAGCTATGGTGTAGTCGTCATCCAAGCAGAGACCGTTCAACGTTTTCTTCAGACTTCGTAACTCACACTTCCTGTGAATCCACACAGGCGGGTGGGACGCAGCCCTCACTGTTATTATTATTATTATTATTATTATTATTATTATTATTATTATTATTATTATTATTATTATTATTATTATTATTATTATTATTATTATTATTATTATTATTATTATTATTATTATTATTATTATTATTATTATTATTATTATTATTATTATTATTATTATTATTATTATTATTATTATTATTATTATTATTATTATTATTATTATTATTATTATTATTATTATTAATGCAATGAATATAACTAAATGCGCACTCATATCACAACCATGGGGACGAATCATGTATTCCAGAACGTTTTCTTGTCACAATTATCAATGGAATTCGTGACTAAAGAGAATGATGAAACTACAATAGGATTTATACACTTGCAGTGGAACAGCGAGGATACATCATTCTCTTTAGTCACGAATTCCATTGATAATTGTGACAAGAAAACGTTCTGGAATACATGATTCGTCCCCATGGTTGTGATATGAGTGCGCATTTAGTTATATTCATTGCATTATTAAGATTATTGTCTCCACGTCGCCTTTTTACATATTATTATTATTATTATTATTATTATTATTATTATTATTATTATTATTATTATTATTATTATTATTATTATTATTATTATTATTATTATTATTATTATTATTATTATTATTAACTGGTTTGAGGGAAAGAGACAAACGGGAAAAGTCTGAAGAAAAAATTGACTGTCACCACCAGGACTCGAACCAGGGACCCTCGCTTGTAGCCAGCGATGCTCTAACCACTGAGCTATGGTGTAGTCGTCATCCCAGCAGAGGCCGTTCAACATTTTCTTCAGACTTCGTAACTCACACTTCCTGTGAATCCACACAGGCGGGTGGGACGCAGCCCTCACTGTAACCCACACACTTCACGTACAAACTAGCACGCGGGGAGCCCCAAGTCATAAAATATTAACTGGTTTGAGGGAAAGAGACAAACGGGAAAAGTCTGAAGAAAAAATTGACTGTCACCACCAGGACTCGAACCAGGGACCCTCGCTTGTAGCCAGCGATGCTCTAACCACTGAGCTATGGTGTAGTCGTCATCCCAGCAGAGGCCGTTCAACATTTTCTTCAGACTTCGTAACTCACACTTCCTGTGAATCCACACAGGCGGGTGGGACGCAGCCCTCACTGTAACCCACACACTTCACGTACAAACTAGCACGCGGGGAGCCCCAAGTCATAAAATATTAACTGGTTTGAGGGAAAGAGACAAACGGGAAAAGTCTGAAGAAAAAATTGACTGTCACCACCAGGACTCGAACCAGGGACCCTCGCTTGTAGCCAGCGATGCTCTAACCACTGAGCATATTATTATTATTATTATTATTATTATTATTATTATTATTATTATTATTATTATTATTATTATTATTCAAATAATCTACGTGGAGATAAAAGTTTAATAATAGCAATGAAAAGTATGAATGCCGCAGACATCACCACGCAACATGACAATTTGTTCAAGGTTTGGTTTTGTGTGTTTCCAAAATCGATTTTCACGTTGCGATCATCAGTGGAAATACGCAACTAAAGAGATCAAGGGAAAAACAAAGGTTAAAAATCCAAAGAAGTGTGACACATGACGGGTAACTTGTGGTAAGTATTACAAAAAGTGAGAACTAAAATAAAGAGTAAGTGTGACAAACGGGCATGAACAGTGCAGAAACAACTCATGAACACGGGGTGCAAACTCACGAAAATAACCTAAGTGCTAAAACATGTTCTTTTTGCTTACACAAATCGGGCTTATGCGTACGAATACAAACAGCTTCAAGGACCTTCAACTGCTGGACATAACGGGCACGACACAGTACAGAGAAGTGGGAATCATCATACACACTCAAACAATCGGGACGAGATAACAAATGCAAATACACAGCTGATTTCTTACGAATTTCACCCTCATCAGCTCCATCACCTTCCCTGCCACCTGACTCCTCCTCGTCCGTTTTATCACCATCACCACCAGCCGTCTCACCGTCATCCGCCTCGTCTTCATCCGCCGCCTCGTCATCACCCGCCTCGTCGTCATCTGTATCCTCGCCGTCATCCGCCTCGTCGTCATCTGTATTCTCGTCATCCGCCGCATCATCACCCAACTCATATTCACCACCAGTCAGTCGTCTGATACCATCCATGTTCTCCTTCCTACGTCTGTCCCGTGCCACTGTCCTTACCTCATCTACGTCCCGAGATTGTGTTCCGTTTTGCCCCCGGCTTCCGGTCTCCTTCGATGCTCCGCGTGGGCCTTGGCCATTCCTAGCATATATTTCGGTTGAATAATTGGCGGTCGACCTCCGTGGTCGACCCTTCAACACCTGAGCGCACGTATCAAGCAGCATGTACCACTTCACATGCTGCAGGACGCAGCAAAAGCGAAGCGCCCGAAGCGGGGAAGACCACGCAAGAACCCGCTCCCTCTACCACCGACACAACCAGAGCAAGTCGAACACACGGTGCAGAGGAAGAGTGGTGGATCACTAAGCCAACCGAATGTGCCTTCTCCACCGTTGCCCTTGCCGCCGCCGGAGCCACCACCAGTGCCGTTGGTGGCTGGGGTTGGGGAGGAGTTGGCAACAACAACAGTACCGCCAATCACAGAAATTGAGCCCATTTCTTTGACACAGTATCCGGCTGTGCGGACACCGCAGCACCCTCCGGCGATTGATCCGTGGGTCCAGAGACCACGGAGGTCGACCGCCAATTATTCAACCGAAATATATGCTAGGAATGGCCAAGGCCCACGCGGAGCATCGAAGGAGACCGGAAGCCGGGGGCAAAACGGAACACAATCTCGGGACGTAGATGAGGTAAGGACAGTGGCACGGGACAGACGTAGGAAGGAGAACATGGATGGTATCAGACGACTGACTGGTGGTGAATATGAGTTGGGTGATGATGCGGCGGATGACGAGAATACAGATGACGACGAGGCGGATGACGGCGAGGATACAGATGACGACGAGGCGGGTGATGACGAGGCGGCGGATGAAGACGAGGCGGATGACGGTGAGACGGCTGGTGGTGATGGTGATAAAACGGACGAGGAGGAGTCAGGTGGCAGGGAAGGTGATGGAGCTGATGAGGGTGAAATTCGTAAGAAATCAGCTGTGTATTTGCATTTGTTATCTCGTCCCGATTGTTTGAGTGTGTATGATGATTCCCACTTCTCTGTACTGTGTCGTGCCCGTTATGTCCAGCAGTTGAAGGTCCTTGAAGCTGTTTGTATTCGTACGCATAAGCCCGATTTGTGTAAGCAAAAAGAACATGTTTTAGCACTTAGGTTATTTTCGTGAGTTTGCACCCCGTGTTCATGAGTTGTTTCTGCACTGTTCATGCCCGTTTGTCACACTTACTCTTTATTTTAGTTCTCACTTTTTGTAATACTTACCACAAGTTACCCGTCATGTGTCACACTTCTTTGGATTTTTAACCTTTGTTTTTCCCTTGATCTCTTTAGTTGCGTATTTCCACTGATGATCGCAACGTGAAAATCGATTTTGGAAACACACAAAACCAAACCTTGAACAAATTGTCATGTTGCGTGGTGATGTCTGCGGCATTCATACTTTTCATTGCTATTATTATTATTATTATTATTATTATTATTATTATTATTATTATTATTATTATTATTATTATTATTATTATTATATATTAGAGCTTGGCTTCACTCTAGTCCGTGACTCCGTCATGATGTTGCGTGGTAGTCGGAGGAAGGTGAATTTCAGCCATCACCCCAGCGATGTCCTGCAGCATGAGTCGCTCATGCCAGTTTGACTCGGCTCGATTTGTCTTTTGTGTCTGTGCATGATGATGTCACAGGTTTGTTTGCCAGTTTTGGTTCTGTTGCCGTTTATCCTCCGTCTTTGCTTTTTGTTTTGCTGTTTCCTTTCTCTTCTTCCTCTTTGCTCACGTTGATGCCATTTTGTTGTGAGTCCGCATGCTTTGACTCGAACTCGCAAGGTTGATTATTATCTCTTGCACCTTTTACTGGTTTAGGACTTGTGCCCAGTCCTGAAGTTATTGCTCATTGTTTGTGTTTTTGTTTTTAATTGTTTTGCATTTACATTTACATGTATTTAGAACACATGTGCAAGGTTGATTGCTATATCCCTTGCACGTATCAGGGCCTGTGCCCTTTCCTGTTTTATTTCATCTCACATAATAGTACATAATAAACCAGTTTATTATAATATTATTATTATTATTATTATTATTATGGAGTTGGCTTTATTTCACTCACGTTGTCATGACATGAGGTAAGAACCCCATCACCGGGCCAAAAGAGACCAAGGGTAATGAGAGAAAAAAAAAAATAGATAAATGGCCAACGCAATGAAGACCGAAGCAAAAAGGATTGTAAAAACCAAAGCAAAAATATTGAAAGCCGACGCAGAAACTGAGAGACGGACAGAAATAAGCAGTACGATGGAGGATGCCAGGACATATTCGAATACAAAAAGATGGAGGAGGACAGGACATATTCGAATACAAAAAGAGTAATTACAAAAATGGACTACCAGTACAGGAATAGACCTGTAGAAATAGAGGAAGAGATGAATGCCGGACATACTCAAATGGCAAGAGAAAAATCAGGCTGTGAGAACCGTCATACTGCACATTCATGGATGTCAAAGCAAATGCGGTATTGGAGGTTTATACAGACTAGCTCTACCCGTAACATGAGGAGCCTAATGCCGAATGCCAAGAACCGACTTGATGATGTTCAGCGTGCCCAGGATAGCACATTGCTGAGCCCTTTCAATGCGCAGAGTGCCTGCCAATGCCAACACAAAGTGTGAGAGGGACACACCAGTCAGTCCACCAAGCGCCCCAACAACCAGGGGCACAACGCGGACATCATCCACATGCCAGATGCGCCGCAGCTCTTGGCAAAGGGGAGCGTACTTTGTTATTTTTTCGGCGATTTTTGTGGGCACATTCTGGTCCAGTGGAACACTGACATCCATCAGCAGCACCTGTGTGCTGGACCGCAACACCAGGTCTGGACGGTTGTGGCGCACTTGCGTATCCGTTGGGATATTGAACTCCCACAGGAGCTTCATGTCAGGATTTTCCGTGACAGGCACAAGATGATGCTTCAGCGGGTTGCTTCCCGGCTGACCCAGACCATGCCGCTTGCATAGTGCCCAATGCACCAACTTGACGAGCGTGTCATGCCGTTCGATATACAGTGTTTTGGCTAGGGCTGGGCAACAGGCCACAATGTGATCAACTGTTTCTCCGCGAGTGCCGCAAACTCGACAAATGTCCACAACGTCTCCCCGTCCAATGACCGTGACCTGATAGTGCCTGGTCGCAATGGCCTGATCCTGTACAGCCAGCAAGAGTCCCTCTGTCGCAGGCCTGATCGTTGGCGATTTCAGCCAGCGAAAACTCAAGCCCAGGTCCAAGCCAGCATCAGAAGCTCGTCTCCAGAACTGGCCATGGAGAGGCTTACCTTGGATAACGGCCAGGCACCGGAGAGCAACGGCCTTCTTGACAATGACTTTTGTGGCAGTCTCCAAGTCGGGTAGGTCAAGTTCACCCAGAAGTCTGGAGGCTTGACGTGTAACTGATTTTGACGGTGCCACATCATTGTCGTGATGGCGCTTAACAGCAGCCAACAGTGGCACGTTTGGGTGGGCTTGTAGGTACCGCGCCACCCGGACACGGGTTCTATCCAGGAGATCCCGGAATGATAGAATTCCTCGACCACCCATGTCACGAGGCAGGTGGACCCTGGCGGCAGAGTCCTTGGGGTGGCGGGCGTGTGCTTTAAACAGTGCTTGGCGGGTCTGTCGGTCGAGTTCTTCTATCTCTGCCTTTGTCCACTCAACGATGCACAGAGAGTAGAGGATGACTGGAATGGCAAAGGTGTTGATGGCTTTGACCAAGTTCCTGGCGTTCAATTGAGACGAGCATATCAATTGAAGGCGGCGGCCGAACTCAGCCTTTGCTGTGGTCTTCAATTCGGTGGCGTGAAAATGTGCTGATTCCGGGACACCAAGGTACCTGTAGGACTCCTCCGCCTGCAGCTTAGCAATGGCGTGACCCTGGAGTGTCTGGAGAGCAGACTGCTGATCGCTCTGGGCTCTTCCCCGTTTCATGGTGAGCCAGCTAGACTTTGCTGGGTTGAATCGCATACCAATGCAGTCGCCCATTGACTCCACAACATTGGTCATGGAGAGCAGATTATTGTCGTTTCGGGCGAAGAGCTTCATGTCGTCCATGTACCACAGGTGCGATACAAGGCACACCTGGGCCGGTGGGCCACAGCGGTAGCCAAGACCCGTATTATTATTATTATTATTATTATTATTATTATTATTATTTTACTCACCCCACACCCCTCTACTCTGTTATCGGCCCTCTTAAGAGTTGTGTTCATCACTGTTGAGGCTTCCGATGGAAAATAAAAGAATACTACTACTACTACTACATTAGGTGTCCGAGCGAACAACCGTAGTGGGTGGGGTTACCATGGTTATCCCGCTGATAGAATAATACTACCCTATACATGTACAGTAAAACCTGTCAAAGCAACCACTCTGATATAACGACCACTCTGATATAGCGACCACCTGGTCAAACGACCACAACAACTAGGACCCAGCTACGTTACATGTATTTCCGGTGAAGTGACCCTGGGTAAGACTAGGATCTTCGAGATCTTTTTCGCCTGTTCACTGCCTTTCATGTACATAATATCTACATGTACATGTTGTTGGTGTGACGGCATTAAACAAGGTGTTCTGCATCTACATCTACATGACTGTATAGTGTATGTAAATTGGAAGGAATTTGAAGTTCGTTTTGGAGAGATGTTAGATAGGAATACAATACATTATAATGACATGCACATGTACTTGACTTGTTACACCAGCCTCACCTTCTATCCTCTTTCACATGCACTACTAATACTATACAATGCGCTGTATTCATGTATTGTTCCCACACACTTTCGAGGTGGACCTAAGATAGCACACTGGAGACCTTTTGATGCATTTCACTTTCAGCCACCCTTTTAGTTATCTACACTAACAGCTGTACATACATCCTAATGGCCCTTTCAACAGTAATGTGTTGTTCTCCTGGTATTATTGCACACCTACATGTACATGTATACGATGTATTGTACACCCTTCTATTCAGTTCTTCCTCTACAACGTATTCCTCTTGCACAGGTGCCATGTCCCGACCTTTCCCATTCTTCTGCCCACACAATCATGTACCTTGTAGTTTGACCTTTCTTCTTACTTCTCTCTGCTCTACGTATCCCCTGACCATAGGCTAGCTTACTTACTCACCCCATAAAAGCTGCTGCCTTTCTAGTTTCCTACGGATTAGTTTCTTGCCGATTAAGACCAGTTCTCCGCAGATCAGTTCCCTGTACACGTGGATTAGTTTCATGCTAGATTACAGTGTATTACCTGAGAACTCTCTCTTTCTCTCTCTCGGAATAAGTATGCAATTCTGTCTGATAACCATTATCCATTACTGTAACCGCTTGCTCTACCGACTGAGCAAAACCGGGACTTAACATTTGGCCCCCAACAGCGGTTCTGAACGACAGGACGACCTGAGATTTCCGTATGCAATCGTAGCGAGTATTTTATTGCACAAGTTTTTCTCCTCCTAATCCTATTCGTCAAGATGAAGTTCGTCCCAGTCTTGTTCGTCACTCTAGTGGTATGTCTGGCTGTCAACAATCCTGTGCCATAGCAAGCACGTAGGCAAGAAGATTCGCAAGATGATATGAAGGCTTATGCTGAGTACTTGGATAATCCCCTACCTCATAGCGCTATGTCTGACCAATCGCACGCAGGGTCTGTCAACGTTGATTCTCCTTCCTGAACCTTCTACGAGAAACTCTTCAACCTCATCTACGGAAATATCTAGTAAGTCGTTTCACTGTGCCAACCATATCATACAAACTACGCTATCCCTCGCTAGTTTATTCGCTGTCTTTCCGCTATCATAGGCATAGTTGTTCCAGTCCTTTTTTTCACACTCTCAAGTCGCATCATTCAACCCATCCCACTCCCAGCCCCATCATTCTATCAAAATGTCTATCTTGCATACAGATGCATAAAGTACACAGTACTGTAACTACATGACGATTGTAGTTCTGGATCACCCAACATTTTTACAATGGTCACACTCAAGCACAACAGCTTTCTCAAGTTTCTGACAACACAGCTTCCTAGCATCTTCATTACCCATACACTGATACAGACCATGTCAACCACATACAGACCATGTAATCAGTTTGCTGGATCAGCAGTCACCATGTACCAGTCCCTGCCCTTGAACAGACGCAAAATACTGTATACTCTACCCTGCACGCACGCACTCAACTCACAAATCCATGTAACATGATATACCGCCACACGAAGAAGGCAATACTCGTAGAAGGCAATACTAATATGCAGACATCCTTGATCACCAAGCGCGAGGAGAAGTCCCGCTACACAAACGAAACACCCCCCGCCGGTGGCCATGTTGCTGAGTTGACGGCAGCGCCCCGGGCAAAGCGTAAGGCTTTTACATTGGAAACGTGCAACCTCACTGCTCCGCATCATCTATTGCTAAAATTTAGCAATAGATGATGCACCATTTAATGGTGCTCCGATCATGGGGTCGACATAGTGCAATGCGCCGTCTATGCATCAGCCTACTTCAGGACTGCATCTGCACGCGTGACTGTGGAGGCAGCCGACGAGGAGAAAGTAGCCAATAAGGCATTCTGGCCTGACATGCTTTCCCACACCATCCGACCCTGGCGCTTCAAAAGTGACAGCTTTGGCACCAGCACAAACAATGTCGCAACAGCTAGCGAATGATGGCCAATTCCCTCCTAAATCCACTGGCTCGGCCCTACTACCCGCGCTGCCAGGAAAAGCTAAACTTGTTCTCCATTAACTGCCGCTCCGTTCTCAACAAATCCGCAGAATTGTCGGCTATTGCCGAGATCCACAGACCTGACATTATCTGCCTCAGTGAAACCTGGTTAGCTCCAAGTGTCGCTCTTAGTATCTCTGGATACACCACCTTTCGGCGTGATCGACCTCCCAACGAAAACAAGTCTGGTACCGACTCCAGGGGATATGGTGGAGTCGCTATTCTCGTTCGTGATCATCGTTTCTGTTGTATCCAACTTCGCAACGACCTCAGTCGCCCTACCTGTGAAACAGTGTGGGTGGCGCTTAAACCTTGTTCCGGCTCCCCAAAGCCTATTATCGTCTGTAGTGCCTATCGCCCATCCTCTGCCAAAAGCACAGAGATAAATCACTTCTGTAACATGCTCACCGATGCCCTGGTCACTATCCCCATGTCCTCGTACCACGTTATACTGACTGGAGACTTCAACTGTAAGCACCAGCACTGATGCCCAACTGACTCAACGTCCCCCGCAGGAGCTGCGCTCCACCGCCACCTCACCTGTTCGGACTAGAGCAGCTTGTGAATACCCCGACGCACACAACACCTGCAGGGACCCAGTCGTGCTTAGACCTTCTCTTCGTCAACAACCCCCAGCTTGCAACGGATATTAACACGACTTGCGCTCTTGGATCCTCGGATCATCTGACCGTGTCATGTCGGTTCGAGCTCTCACCATCGCCTGCCCAACATCTGCAGCAAGCACCACGCAAGCATTTCCCTTACCCCTATCGTCATGTCCCCTCTCACTGCTGGGACTCTCTTAATTCCGATCTCTCTCATTGTGACTGGTCATTTCTACGCCCAGGCAACTCCCCAACTGTTGACGACGCAGTCGATCGATTTTCAATCGTCCTGGAACAAACCTTCCTGCACAACCTCGCGGATTTTTCCACCCATTCTTGTCGGTCAAACACACGCGCATCGTCTGTGACATCCAATCCACCCTGGGTGTCGACTGTCCTCGTATCTGTGGTGAAACGTAAACGAGACCTCTTCAGTGTCAGCCGAAAATTTCCAACACCTGTCAATATGGAGGCCTACCGAGTTCAACGCAACTTTGTCAAATACCTATCCCGTAAAACCTACCGCTCTTACATCAGCTCCCTCTCTGCAACAATCTCATCACCCAATCGTCCTTCTCTCTATCAGTTCATTCGCACCCACCGTCCCAGTGTCTCTCGCGCCCCAATCCAGTGCTTGATTGATCCTGACGGCAACCGTCAGTCTGAGGCAAAGTCCATTGCGGACACTTTGAACAAACAGTTTGTCTCTCCCGGCCTTCCCGACGATCCGAACTGGGTTATCCCGCCCCTGTACCCAGCTCTAGAGCTGCGCGCTCCACTTCTGGAGGTCTTTTCAACAACTGGTGTGGTCCGCAAACAACTGAAACGCTGCAAGTCTCGTGGAAAAGACGGTATTCCAAATGAAGTCCTTAAACTGCTGGTGCCTTCCTTGTCGTATCCCCTGTGCTTGCTCTTCAACTTGTCATATCGTGCAGGAGTCTTCCCATCTGCGTGGAAATCTGCTATTGTTGTCCCGATATTTCAGAAAGGACAACGCTCCCAAGCTGTTAATTACAGGCCCATCTCCCTCCTACCAACTATATCCAAGGTCTGTGAACGCATCTTCTATGAATCTTTCTACCACCATGTCACCCCTGCCCTCTCCTCTGCACAATCCGGCTTCTGTCGTGGCGACTCAACTACTTTGCAATTGACACGCTTAATCCAGGACATTTACGGACATCGTAACCTGAAGAAGCATGTAGGTCTTGTCTTTTTTGATCTATCAAAGGCGTTCGATACAGTCTGGCATCGAGGCCTACTTGCTAAGCTCGAGTCCATTTTTCTAGTAAGTGGTACAGCTCTGCAGTGGCTGTCGTCATATTTGTCGTCCCGTCATCAAACTGTCCGTGTCTCTGCTTCCTTGTCCGATCCTTTACCTGTAGTGTCTGGTGTTCCACAGGGGTCCATACTGGGTCCACTCCTTTTCCTAACTTATGTGACGATCTGCCCTCTCTAGTTCCAGACGTTAGCCTTTTTGCTGATGACACTGCACTGTTGTGCTCTGACAGCTCGCCGTCCAACCTCGTTACCTCCATGCAGACCGGCATTAACTCCACCATAGCATGGATGGAAGCTTGGAAGCTGAGGCCCAACATCGCGAACACCGAAGCAACGTTCATCAGCCCATCGCCGCCCACTCAGCCGTTGCACTTTCCAGGAGCCAATGCTAACGTTAAAATTGTTCATGAACACAAACACCTTGGTGTTATATTCGACACCCATTATGTCCTGGTCCCCACAGGTCCAGCCAGTATGCAAGCGAGCTGGCTCCTCCCTTGGCATGTTGCAACCTCACTGCCACCATTTAAATGACCATTGCCGAAAATTGTTCTTTACGTCGTATATTCTACCTATAATTACTGTGACACAGCGTGGTGCGGTCTGTCTCAGGCCCTTGTTCAAACTCTGGAAATACACCAGCGTCTGCTTCTAAAAATCCTGTTTCGCAAAGATCAAACATTCTCCTCCCAACGTTTCCACAGTTTAGCTTCAGTATCTCCCCTCTTAGAGCGACACCAGCAACATCTTTGCATCCTTGTACACATGATCTTATTAGACCTGGCTCCCAAACACTTTGCTAAGTATAACTGGTTTGTGTCCACCAGATCAACGCGTCATTCCTTCTCATTACCCCGTGCCAATACCTCCCTGTTTCTGAAATCTCCTATCTTCTCTGTGTACACCCTCTGGTCTTCCCTGCCAACTAGCCTTAAAGCATGCACAGACATTAAGGAGTTCAAGCTTCAGCTTCTTCGTCCTAAATAATCTCACCATTTTCGTCATGCCTCTTGCAGTACTCTCTTTGTTTCTCTCCTTATTATTCAGTTCGCCGGGGTTGGCTACCACCCGACTTCTCATTATATTGGCAGTCTTCTGACGAGCCAGGAGATGTTGAATTAATAATAATGATGAGCGAGTATACTTTCCCAGTTTTACCGTCCCCAAGAGTGACGCGATTTTACACATCCCTTTTTCACCGTCCAAAATAATTGAGACGTGAACACATAACACATTTTACCGCTCCACAGAGAGACAGGTCCTTCACACATTTACATTTTACACACAGGGTCCCTACTTTATTCTCAGTCTACCAAGCCATACTGTCCTGCCACACTTGACAATCCATGATTACAAATTACATTACACGAATCCATGATCACATCCACCCGTGCCACACTCCGCAGCTACAAAGTACAATACAATCATACGGCCAGTTCCGTACAATAATCCAGCTCTTCTACACACGTACACCCTCATCATTCCTAATCACACCCACTCCCTCTGAAGTCCCCCACCCAGCCCGCTACTCATTCTTTTTCTTTCTTCATGTCATTGTCTTATACTTTGTACTGCCTTATAGTACTAGTACTGCCTTGTACTTTTCTGTTTGCTGATAATGTACATGTACATGTCCCCTTTTACATTTTAATTCGCATGTGGACATGCGCCCGCAAAGGGGAGGGCTGTGTTAGATAGGAATACAATACATTATAATGACATGCACATGTACTTGACTTGTTACACCAGCCTCACCTTCTATCCTCTTTCACATGCACCACTAATACTATACAATGCGCTGTATTCATGTATTGTTCCCACACACTTTCGAGGTTGACCTAAGATAGCACACTGGAGACCTTTTGATGCATTTCACTTTCAGCCACCCTTTTAGTTATCTACACTAACAGCTGTACATACATCCTAATGCCCCTTTCAACAGTTGTCCTCCTGGTATTCTTGCACACCTACATGTACATGTATACGATGTATTGTACACCCTTCTATTCAGTTCTTCCTCTACAACGTATTCCTCTTGCACAGGTGCCATGTCCCGACCTTTCCCATTCTTCTGCCCACACCATCATGTACCTTGTAGTTTGACCTTTCTTCTTACTTCTCTCTGCTCTACGTATCCCCTGACCATAGGCTAGCTTACTTACTCACCCTATAAAAGCTGCTGCCTTTCTAGTTTCCTACGGATTAGTTTCTTGCCGATTAAGACCAGTTCTCCGCAGATCAGTTCCCTGTACATGTGGATTAGTTTCATGCTAGATTACAGTGTATTACCTGAGAACTCTCTCTTTCTCTCTCTCGGAATAAGTATGCAATTCTGTCTGATAACCATTATCCATTACTGTAACCGCTTGCTCTACCGACTGAGCAAAACCGGGACTTGACAGAGATTTGGAGGGTTTCCCTTTTGTGTAGCCAAGCACTCTGTGCAAACGGGACGGTAGAAATTAAAATCATTACATCTGTAACATTAATGTAAAGAGTAAGACAAGGCCTCACAGTCACAGCTGCAGAAAGTGTGACCGACATCAACGATAGAGCATTGGCACGCAAATCATCGAGCAATAGATAACCCATAAACTCGCGGTAACTTGGAGCTCCGTGCAAAAGCACTCTTGGGACAACTTCATAATGACACTCACAAGAGAATGCTTCACCAAATAAATAATCTACACTGGGTTGAAATTTGGAGGGATTTGGGGGCTTGCTGTCTTGTTGATATCTATTTTGCTTCGCAATTCCAAACCGGCAATGGTGCCTAATTCTATGGAAGTTAATTTCAAAGCGGGAGAGAGCGAGAGAGGGGAGAGAGAGAGAGAGAGAGAGAGAGAGAGAGAGAGAGAGAGAGAGGGAGAGAGAGAGAGAGAGGTACAGAGATACAGAGATGGAAGAAGTGAGGTTAGGATCATCGGAGAGATGGATTAGTGGTGCGTGGTGGACGCATGGTTGAGGGTAGCAGCGAAGAAGTTCCATGTACATGTAATTTTAATTACGGGAGATAGAGGGAATACAAAGAGTTTATAGGTGCACAAGCATGCAGGCATGCAGAGAGGAATACATGACGGAGTGTGTTGGCAGGCAAAGTCAGACACAGCATTCATTGCAAGGTGTAGGGGATGGAGGCAAGCTTAAATTGCTGAGCAGCCTTGACCTCCATCTAGCCGAAAGAAGTTCTCGCCCATATCTGAACTGGTCAGAATCTTCAACAAAAATATCATAAAGATCAGCTTAAGCTGCCTCCCCAATGTCGCCTCTATTATCAATGGCCACAGCAGAAGCAAGCTCAACCCAATTCCGGCAGATAAACCCTGCCACTTCAGGGAAAAGAAAGAATGCCCCTGGCAGGCCAACTCGTGCCAAGACGCATGTGCCGTGAGCGCCGAGAGGAAGGAGATAGTACATGTCTACATGGGCCTCTCCGAGACGCCCTTCAAGCTACGGCATGGCAACCACAAGCGGTCAATGCGCAGTGAACGATACTGCCACAGCACGGAGCTTTTAAAAAGTCACACACATGTCCATGTATGGTCGTTGAAACACCAAGGAAAAGACTATAGCATCAAATGGAAGGCAAGAAAGACGGCCAGCTCATACATCCCAGCCTCCAAGAGCTGCAACGTGTTACATGTACTTGTGCGTGGCAGAGAAGCTGGACATCATCACCGTGGTCCATGAGGCGCACTCTGCTAAATTCGCGGCCGGAGTTCGACACGAAGTGCAGGCACAACACCACGTACATGTTGTCTACCTGTTCCTGTGCCAGTGCATGGATATCACATCGACTCTCTGCATGTGCCAGTGCATGGATATCACGTCGACTCTCTGCATGTGCCAGTGCATGGATATCACATCGACTCTCTGCATGTGCCAGTGCATGGATATCACGTCGACTCTCTGCATGTGCCAGTGCATGGATATCACATCGACTCTCTGCATGTGCCAGTGCATGGATATCACATCGACTCTCTGCATGTGCCAGTGCATGGATATCACATCGACTCTCTGCATGTGCCAGTGCATGGATATCACATCGACTCTCTGCATGTGCCAGTGCATGGATATCACATCGACTCTCTGCATGTGCCAGTGCATGGATATCACATCGACTCTCTGCATGTGCCAGTGCATGGATATCACATCGACTCTCTGCATGTGCCAGTGCATGGATATCACATCGACTCTCTGCATGTGCCAGTGCATTGTCGACTCTCTGCATGTGCCAGTGCATGGATATCACATCGACTCTCTGCATGTGCCAGTGCATTGTCGACTCTCTGCATGTGCCAGTGCATGGATATCACATCGACTCTCTGCATGTGCCAGTGCATGGATATCACATCGCCTCTCTGCATGTGCCAGTGCATGGATATCACATCGACTCTCTGCATGTGCCAGTGCATGGATATCACGTCGACTCTCTGCATGTGCCAGTGCATGGATATCACGTCGACTCTCTGCATGTGCCAGTGCATGGATATCACATCGACTCTCTGCATGTGCCAGTGCATGGATATCACATCGACTCTCTGCATGTGCCAGTGCATGGATATCACGTCGACTCTCTGCATCACGTGCATGTGCCAGTGCATGGATATCACGTCGACTCTCTGCATGTGCCAGTGCATGGATATCACATCGACTCTCTGCATGTGCCAGTGCATGGATATCACATCGCCTCTCTGTATGTGCCAGTGCATGGATATCACATCGACTCTCTGCATGTGCCAGTGCATGGATATCACATCGACTCTCTGCCAAGTTATACGCGGTCACCACCCACACAATGTTATCACCTACTTCAGTACTTGACAAAATCTTTATTCCCGTAGCTATGCAGAAGACGTTACTTCAGTAACGTCTGCCGCTAGCCAGGGTCCACACAGCTTTAATTTGGTGTTTGTGTGTTTGTGTGTTTGTGTGTTTGTGTCACGCCTGGCGCTATCCGTATCTGACGGCAAAAAAGCATAGGATGTTATAAATTTTTCAATTCTCCTTTTTTTTCAGGCATGTCCTGGGATTCGAACCCGCACTATCGCCCTACATGCATTCTCCCATACACTTCGCATTCATACCCATTCTTCCAAGTAGCTTCACGTTATTATCTTGCGTTTGAAAGCCCTATTTGAATATTGCGGGCAGCTTTATGTGGCCAGCTGTGTTTGATGGTACGGTACGGGAGACGGTGTCGTATTACCGGTATACCCTCGATCGTACCTGTCCCATACCTATCCCCTACTGTAACGTGCCATCAAAGACGGCTGGCCACAATGCATATTCAAATAGGGCTTTCAAATGCAAGATCACAATGTGAAACAACTTGGAAGAATTAGTATGCATGCGAAGTGTATCGGGGGATGCATGCAGGGCGCGCGATAGTGTGTGTATATTTATTTATTTATTTATTCAACATCTCCTGGCCCGTCCGAAGACTGCCAATAAACATGAGAGGTCAGGTGATAGCCAACCACGGCAAGCTAAAAGGGAAAAAAAAAGAAAGATGCTGTCAGAGAGGGAAAGGAGATAGGGAGAGAAAAAGAAAGGGAGGCACATTAATAATACATGGGATCACTTCGGATGAGACAGTGTGGAAAGCTGGACTGTGAATTTCCTGATATCCTGGCATGTCTTAATGCTAGTAGGCAGGTTAGACCAAAGGGAGTATGCTGAGAAGAAAGGGGATTTCAAAAACAGAGAGGAACTAGCGCGGGGCAGTGATAAGGCATTGCGTGTTGGGCTAGTGGTAACAAACCAGTTGTACTTGGCAATATGTTTCGGGACTTGGGCTAGGAAGATTTTTTGCACAAGGATACAAAGATGCTGCTGATGTCGGGCAAGAAGAGGGTGCGTGGAAGCAAGTTTATAAAGACAAAGGGAGGCAAATGTTTGGTCTTTTCGAAACAGAATTTTCAGAAGCAAGCGTTGATGTACCTCCAGTCTGTGGAGTAAAGTCTGAGACAACCCGCACCAAGCTATATCGCAATAGTCAAATATAGGCAAAATGTACGACTTAAAGAACAATTCTCTGCAGTTATCATTCAAGTGTTGGCAGTGGGGTTGTAGCATACCTAAGGACGCACTCGCACGCTTGCACACAGACTGGACTTGTGGAGACCAGGAGAGTTGGCGGTCGAGAATAACGCCCAGGTGCTTGTGCTCGTTAACAACTTTAATAGGTGTACTATTTAGACCAGGAAAATACAGAAGTTGAGTGGGGGGCGAGGGAGAGAAGAACATGGCCTCGGTTTTGGCGAGGTTAGGCTTCAGTTTCCAGGTTTCCATCCATGTTACTGTAGCGTTGACCCCGGACTGCATGGAGGCCGTGAGGTTGTCTGCCGAGCTGTCGGAGCACATCAGAGCAGTGTCGTCAGCAAAAAGACTTACATTTGGTACAAGGGCTGGCAAGTCATTAACGTAAGTGCGGGTTCGAATCCCAGGTTATGTCTTTAAAAAAAGGATTTTTTTTTAAAGAATTTATAACATCCCTATGCTTTTTTTTGTCTAGGTCATCAAGGCAAAAAAGCATAGCGTAGGGCCCCGAGCTTTCAAGCTCTCTCGTTAGGGAGCTTGAAATAGAGATGTGAAAAACAAATACTTCGAAAGTACTGTAAAACCGGAAAGTTTAACTACCAAAAAGTTTAACGTTTTTTTTGTAAATTGGGCATGATAACGTGCAGCAAGTTTAACGATGGCTACCTGGCCACCCATCTGTAGGCGCATCTTTACACAGACATCTTAAACCGGGTTCACGATAACGTTTCTTCGAATAACGAAAACAAATTGGTCGTTAAAATGTTAGACTTTGTGCCTCGTTAGACTTTCCGGTTTTACAGTAGATGGAGCACTGCTGCAGGAATGCAAAACAATGTCTAAAAACTCACGATTTAATTATCATGGGACAATGTTCGGCATCTGTCTGTGACAGCACCATTCCGCTTGGGCAGCTCTCAGCCCGCACGGAGTCGTGAAAAAGTTCATCCTGTTGCGCCGGTACGGTGATCTCGAACCACGCAAACAGGTAACTGCCCATCGCATAAGGCAGAATGACAGCCTGCGGCGGAGGTGACCCATGATGAGGGATAGGTGAAAGTCGACATTATTTTCCGCAATCAGGCATGCTAGTGTCTTCAGGAACATTGGACACTCTTTGCCAATCATGCCCGAGGTAGAGAAAACTAAAGGGGTAAATGCACCTCTCTCCACTGCTGTCACCCGCTCTCCGTACGGGCGCTTCTTCATCTTTTCATGGCTTAGGAGCTGGCTGATGACTTCCCGACGAGACAGCAAGCTTGCCTTTGGGTGTGTCACCCGGATATTTAAAAAAAACATCCCGCTGTCTCGTCCAGAAGCCACCAGCCCGGATGCCCAGGCGGGCCCCTGCCGAGCGGTTGGCTGCCCTGCCTTGGAGCCGCTCACCTCCATTATGGCAACAGAGGCGGTTCTACCACAACATCCCGGACCGCTTCACGCACAACGTGAGCCAACAAGTTCCGGATCTCGTTGTGGCGTGCCATGGGGTAGCCTCCTGCTGGACAGATCATCGCTGGTCGATTGCCATTGCAGCACCACATACACAAGTTAGCGGCAAACCGTCAGGCTCAGGCTGCAGGCCGTAGTGGATACAGAATGCATCTCGGAAATCCAATTTATTGAGTACCATCTGCATTTGAGATGATGTTATCACCTACTAGTATCTACTTCCAAAAGACCGCAATCCTTTGGCACGCCATATTAAATCCAGCACCCCAATCCCTCCAAAATTTCAACCTAGCGCAGGCTATTTTATTGGGGTGTTCTATTGCAGGTATCATTATGAAGTGGTTTTGCACGAAGCTCGAAGCGAAAACGAATTTCTCTGATGTCCATTGCTCGATGCCTTGTACACATCTACATGTATATACATGTTCGCAATACCCTAGAACACAATTGTAGCAGTGGCAAAGTAGAGAAATGGTAGTAAAGCACACACATGGTGAATACAATCCTTTCATACAATCCTTTCATTTTCATGTTTTCATTTTCTTTTTACAACTTACTTCTCCCATCCCCGATCTCCCTTTGGTGCGTCCATCGAGCTGTGAAGCCGAGACCTCTGGTCGGCTGAGCTTGTTGGGCCCAACACCACACTCCATTATTCACTTCAGTGTCTGGAAATACGTCGATATTGTGGACAAAATGGGGGTAAACGCCGGCATACCCACACAGCACTTCCCAAGCCTTGTCCCTCCTCCGGCCAGAACTTTGCATTAAAGTTAGGGAGTGAACAGAACATCTTCTTTCTGATGTGTGAAGCCCAAGAATGCCAGTGCTCAAAATTGGCGCTTGAGTTATTTCCTGTCACGCAGAGAAGAACCTCTCTACAGTGAAAACATTTCAAGCTGCTTTTTTGTATGGTATGGTACAAACCTGACCACTTTTGCGGATGATACCACTTTGTACTCCCTCCTATACCAAGCCTCGAATGCCTCTCTATAACGCAGCCTAGATTAGGTTCATACCTGGGGCAAAAGATGGAGGATTGCGTCTGAGTCATCAATATCGCAAACCATCACTTTATCACACCAGAGAAAGGATACAGTGACTCCAAAAGCTGTCATTCGGCGGAACTCCTCTCCTACCAAATGAATCTGTCAAGATCATAGATGCTCGGAGTGACGTTTGATTCCAAACTTAGCCACTGACTCCACCTTCCGCAAGTTTCATCACGTGCCAAGAAGCGGCTGGGCCTCCTGCAGAAGGCAGCACCCCTCCTGAGCCACGAGGAATATGCCCCCCCTCCCTTGCGTGGATGAGATCAGCTCCCTCCCTGGCCATGCTGAATGCTGTCCAGCTCCGCGTCCTTAGTGTCATTGGCCCTGGTACCATACATCCCAGCCTCACTGTTCGGGGAAAGGTCTCTGCTCTCTGCCTATAAACCGGTATGTGACCATGTGTTGCAGCTATGTTACTAAAGTACCACCAGTTACCTGCACAGCAGCCCTCTACTTCAATCCTGGTCACAGCATCACTTCAATTGTTGGCCGCTCCGGTTCACGTTCCGAGCTTAGCCAACGCGAAGCCGCGGCAGACTTCATGGAGGATGAACGACGACTCGGCACATCCGCAGTTCATTCCGGAACCACCACGACGAACGTGGCCTCCCGCGTGGGCCCTCACCATATCTGGTGAACACCTCACTGAGGCAGCCGCTGACCGACGGTCCCTCGCTATCGTCTCTCGACATATACAGAGAGAGACCCGAGACCTCTTCTTGCCACAGCAACTTGAGTTTCCTTCCCTCAGCGGTAGGACTGCAACGAGACAGTGCCGCCTGAGCTCGACAGCTTTCAGATTTCGCCAAATACAGCAAAACCATTATCAAGCTTTGTCAGCTCGACCTCAGACAAGAGGATTTACGCTCGCGCATCGAGACATTCGCGCTCGCGCAGCTTACCGAACTACAGGACGCAAGAACAGATCTCGCGTTCTCAGACTGCTTGCCCGCAAAACAGAGACAACTTGTGCAGCAGCTGGGCACGTCTGATTTATTCACCGACGAGGGCAGGCGCCTCATCGCCATATCAGGTGATGTTCTCCACGCAAGTGCGCAAGCTGGTTCCGCTCCCGACAGAAGACAACAGCCCACTCGCGGTGAGAGTTACAATCGACCCGGCCGAGGAAGAGGGA
The DNA here is from genome assembly GCF_964019385.1 of Sycon ciliatum. Classification (NCBI taxonomy): domain Eukaryota; kingdom Metazoa; phylum Porifera; class Calcarea; order Leucosolenida; family Sycettidae; genus Sycon; species Sycon ciliatum. Next base: position 34,001,661 of record NC_088645.1, read on the forward strand.
GAGGCCGCGGTACGCAGCGGTTCGGCCAGTCATGATTACCGACACAACGGAATGGGCAAGGATCGGCGCCTCGCCAATGATCCTGGACTGGTTAAGCAATGGTTTCCCTATAAAATTCAAACAGTCCCAGCCAGCGTTCCACCAAGGCAACAGGCCAATGCCGAAGGAGAGCAGAGACTTCATCACGGCTCACATACAAGAATGGCTCGAACAGGGAGCACTAGAGAAGACACAAACGCCACCGCATTGCATCTCTCCAATAGCAACGGTGCCGAAGAAGGATGGAAAACTCCGAATGATTTTAAATCTCAAACGCCTGCACCAGTGCGTAGTGGAACCACGCTTCAGGTACGAGAACCTCGACACGCTGCAGGATATCTTACAACCAGGAGACTGGTGCAGCTCCCTCGACCTGCAAAACGGTTTCTTCCACGTGCCCGTACACCCAGAGTCTCGGCCATATCTTGGGTTCCAGTGGAACGGAAGCTATTACCAGTACGGCGTTCTGCCATTCGGACTATCTGCCAGCCCGTGGGCATTCACAACAACGATGCGGAAAGTCATGAGGCACATAAGATCTTAGATGGGTACCTGAGTAACGTCCTACGTAGACGATTGGTTGCTCATCGCGGCTTCTCTCCAGGAGTGCGCCTCGCTAACAGAGCAAGTGACAGGCTAACAGAGCAAGTGACAGCGCTGTTTCGCCGCCTCCAACTTCGGATCAACAAGGAGAAGTCTTCCCTCCATCCGGCCCAGAGCGTGGTCTATCTGGGGATGCGATTGGACACGTCATCACGCCATGTGCTGGTCCGAGTACCATCAGACAAACTACGCACGATTCCCAGGACAACGAGCCGCCTGCTGTGAGATTCTCAGGAGAGACCAGTCCCTGCACGTGTCGTTGCACAAGTTGCAGGACGAATAACTGCAGTAACGAAGTCTCTTGCGCCAGCAAGACTCATGCTACGGGCATTATACCAAGATTTGGCGAAGGCTCGTAGCCTAAACAGAGCCGTAACCCTGTCGAGACAGTCCAGGACCGACTTGAAGCACTTCCTGGAGCGCATCCAGACTTGGAATGGACGGTACCTGACAACACCTTCCCCAAGCGTAACGCTGACGACGGATGCCTCGGACTACGGATGGGGCATGACGTTGGCCAATGGCATGTCGGCGAGAGGTTTCTGGCCGAACCCACATGCCATGCACATCACCGAGAAAGAGCTAACGGCAGTATTGTTAGCGCTGAAGACTATAGAACGAGCAGACCCAGCGCTAATCAAGGACAAGACGGTTATGGTCAGGTCCGACAGCGTAGCTACAGTCTGCCAGCTGAACAACCTCGGGGGGGGGGGGGGGGGCTCGGAAGCTCAGACGGCTGTAACTCGTCGGATCAACGTCGTAACGTCGCGGCTCAAGACAACCCTCCTGGCAAAGCACATCCCAGGAGCAGACAATTGCGAAGCGGATCACCTCAGCCGAATACGAGATCCCAGCAAGTGGTCACTGAACCGAGCTATCTTCCGGACGATAGATAGAGAACCGGGACCACACGATGTGGATCGCTACCATACTTCCCAGCCTCACTGTTCGGGGAAAGGTCTCTGCTCTCTGCCTACTGTATAAACCGGTATGGGACCATGTGTTGAAGCTATGTGTCCCCAGCTGGCTATGCCGCCACGTCATCGCCGCACACGAGCAGCCCAAGCACAGCACCATCCCCACCAGCTTGAGCTGAGTGTCTCGCCACGAGCTCCTGACTACCTTCTGCGCTCTTTCCCCATACTGCATTGTGGCAGATCTGGGCAAGCAGCCAGTCCTGAAGCACCTGCAGAGCTTCTAGATTGCTGCATATCGTCACCTGCAATAGAGGGACAGGTGCTCTGCTCATGACTGGTGCTAGCCATGTACATGAATCACACTGGCCTGCTATCAGTGGCACAAAATTATTACGTTGACACTCTTCTACAAGTAGCATTATAGACATATGTGGAGATACATGTATGCCCCCAGAACTCTTTCTCCCTCCCTCCCTCCCTCCCTCTCTCTCTCTCTCTCTCTCTCTCTCTCTCTCTCTCTCTCTCTCTCTCTCTCTCTCTCTCTCTCTCTCTCTCTCTCTCTCTCTCTCTCTCTCTCTCTCTCTCTCTCTCTCTCTCTCTCTCTCTCTCTCTCTCTCTCTCTCTCTCTCTCTCTCTCTCTCTCTCTCTCTCTCTCTCTCTCCCTCTCTCTCTCTCTCTCTCTCTCTCTCTCTCTCTCTCTCTCTCTCTCTCTCTCTCTCTCTCTCTCTCTCTCTCTCTTTCTCCGTCATTCCTCTCGCCCCCCCCCACACATGGTGCTGGCTTTGTACGCCGATCCCTAGACCCTTGGCCTTGGTCGGGGGAGTCCACCACACCTCACCTGCGCAGCTCATGTAGCGCCTGCACACCCGGTCGCACGTCCCCAGGGCGCTGGCCATGCAGCCGTAGCACGTACATGTATTATGATTATTATGTATAGGATATTGCACGGTTCCAAGGGGATTATTTGTCAAATGCGCGCCGCGGGGATTATGAAAAATAATCCTCGCGGACGCCGTGCAATATCCTGTATAGACCTCGCTTTTCGGGTGATCAGCAGCGCTGCATGCAGCATGAACCAGTGCACTGTGAACGGAACACCGAACGCAAAGTACAGGTAGTTCTGATTATAGTCATTTGTTCGATCGACTGAATTTCCATGTGCACGACAGTACATGTACTCAATCTGCAGACAGAATGTTTCGTCCAGTTTGTGGACTCATCAGCGCAGCACAGAGGAAATGAGACCGAACCTGGTAGCAATGAAGCATACAATTTTCCAAAGCCAGATTTAAGGTGGCAGACTACCCACAAATACGCTGAAAAGTCGAATTTGTATATTCATATCGAGTGCTACATCAGTTGAAAGAGCATGAATAGCTGCAAATTCTCTGAAAATTTTGTCTCCATCTGACCAGCCGTCCAAGATTTAGGGCCGAAAATGTTCTCTTACTAGGAAAGATTTTTTGTTGCATGCACGCTGTCATTTTTTTGCAGCACTGTGTTTTACGAAGTAGTGGTTGCGACCTCGGCGATGATTTGTAAGAAAGGTTTGCTCCCCACACCGGAGCTCGCGCTATTCCGCCGACTTGGGTGAATTCCCCGAAACACTGTGTATTGAGCAGGGAGTGGTGCTTTCTTGCAGGTTTGCCGAGTCGAAGGTTCGATGGACTTCTCGTGTCCTCTGGATGGCAGTCGTGAGTCAGTCAAGTGTCAAGTAAAGTCGGCGGAATAGCGCGAGCTCCGGTGTGGGGAGCAAACCTTTCTTGCACTGTATTTTATTATTATTATTATTATTATTTATTACAACATCTCAAGACTCGGCGGTAAGAGTTATGGCCGAAAATGTGCCTTTGCAAGGAAAGATTTTTTGTTGCACGCTGTCATTTGTTGGCAGCAGTGTTTTTGAATGTGAGCAGACTGTGCGCAACTTGTCGTATCATGGAAACACGCGAAAGTCCAAAAAATCACGTTTTTGAGCCACGTATTGGGCTGCACGGCGGCGGGCTTTGCCCGCCGCCGTGCAGCAGGACTTTTGCCAGCACCCTCGTGACGTTGCAGATATGTGGCTTGATTATTGTAGTTGACGTTGATTAAGTGACTTTGGCAAGTTTGAGTCGTGTCAAGAAGTCAGGTAGGATTCAGTACTAGGCAGTCGTGGAACGTGAGTGGTAGTCTTTGCCGGTTTCTGAGGGTATCCTGGATTTGGTGTGCAGCGCTGTGGAAATGGCTTGCTGTGGACGTCCCAGCACTGGATGTTGTATCAAAGGTACGACCTCGTAGCACGTGCTAAACCTAAAAAATTCAAAAATTGACTTGGGTCTGTGGGAGTCCAGGTCAGCCTACCCATAAATTTCATAATGGCATTCAATTGACCGTAACTTTGGTGTTTCTCAATGGATTTGAGTGAAATTTTGACCACACACTCCTGCCACTATGCTGGCCCTCAGGACATGATTTACAAGTTCTTGCGCCTCACTGACAGGCTTTCCAGGCCGGAAAAACTCAAATTTCCGGCATAGTGCCACGGTGTGCGAGCCACCCAGGAGCCAAACAAATCCATTTACAATATTTTCACATTTTCGTGCTCATTCTGTTCGTGCGCGGGACTCAAACCTAGAACAAGTCCAGAAGCAGCCATGGGTGATGGGGTAGGGCCCCTCAACGGGGCCCTGGAATCTGTCACAACGGAACGAGTGGGCGTTCTCTCACACACTCCCACAGACCCAAGTCAATTTTTGAATTTTTTTAGGTTTAGCACGTGCTACGAGGTCGTACCTTTGATACAACATCCACTGCTGGGACGTCCACAGCAAGCCATTTCCGAATTCTGCACACTTTCGCGTGTTTCCATGATACGATAAGTTGCGCACGGTCTGCTCACATTCAAATACACTGCTGCCAACAAATGACAGCGTGCAACAAAAAAATCTTTCCTTGCAAGGGCACATTTTAGGCCATAACTCTTGAACGGCTGGTCAGATCGGGACACAGTTTTCAGAGAATTTGCAGCTATTCAAGCTCTTTCAACTGTCGTAGCACTCAATATGAATTTACAAATTCGATTTTTTAGCGAATTTTGGGTAGTCTGCCACCTTAATTTTAATTAGGGTGGCAGACTACCCAAAATTCGGGGGCAGCCTACCCATAAATTTCATATGGTATTCAATTGACCGTAACTTTGGTGTTTCTCAATGGATTTGAGTGAATTTTTCACCACACACTCCTGCCACTATGCTGACCCTCAGGACATGATTTACAAGTTCTTGCGCCTCACTGACAGGCTTTCCAAGCCGGAAAAACTCAAATTTCCGGCATAGTGCCACGGTGTGCGAGCCACCCAGGAGCCAAACAAATGCATTTACAATTTTTTCACATTTTCGTGCCCATTCTGTCCGTGCGCGGGACCCAAAACTAAAACAAGTCCAGAAGCAGCCATGGGTGGTGGGGTAGGGCCCCTCAACGTGGCCCTGCAATCTGTCACAACGGAACGAGTGGGCGTTCTCTCACAGACTCCCACAGACGCAAGTCAATTTTTGAATTTTTTTAGGTTTAGCACGTGCTACGAGGTCGTACCTTTGATACAACATCCAGTGCTGGGACCTCCACCGCAAGCCATTTCCACAGCGCTGCACACCAAATCCAGGTTACCCTCAGAAACCGGCAAAGACTACCACTCACGTTCCACTAGTGCCTAGTACTGAATCCTACCTGACTTCTTGACACGACTCAAACTTGCCAAAGTCACTAAATCAACGTCAACTACAATAATCAAGTAATCTACGTGGAGATAAAAGTTTAATAATAGCTATGAAAAGTATGAATGCCGCAGACATCACCACGCAACATGACAATTTGTTCAAGGTACACTGCTGCCAACAAATGACAGCGTGCAACAAAAAAAATCTTTCCTTGCAAGGGCACATTTTTGGCCATAACTCTTGAACGGCCGGTCAGATCGGGACACAGTTTTCAGAGAATTTGCAGCTATTCATGCTCTTTCAACTGACATAGCACGCAATATGAATTTACAAATTCGCTTTTTCAGCGAATTTTTGGGTAGTCTGCCACCTTAAACCAGGCCCGAATGTACCTTGCCAGAGTGCTCAAACTGACAAGTCAGTGAGCTCTGCATAACGGAAACAAAGGCACTAGATCTACCCCACGTGAGAGTGCTCAACTGCTACAAGAGCAGGAGGGTACATGACTATTGTACACATGTGTATGCACTGCCTCCAGCACAGCAAGGTGAGGTTTGTTGCGCGCACGCATTTGAATAGTGAAGTGATAATGAGTGCCATGTTTCCAGACTGCACTTGGGCAGGCCGGTGACGATGTCAGGTGACGGAGTATCGCCGAGTCCTTCTCATTATCGTCAGTGTCCGAAAGTGCCATATATACATACAGACTTGCTTGCTACCTTGTTAATCACCATTGTATTCGACTTGAAACGTAATGGTACGAAAGGCCTAGTCGAAACTATAATGGCTTCTATGCTTCGTGTGGCGATTATTTCCTTATCCTTGCAAAAACATGCATGATGCATACTCAGAAAAAGTCCCAATTTCTGCCGATATTCTGCCGGCATTGATCCGCCAAGGGCTGTTTGGAGGTGACATTTTGAAACAACGATGTCAGGCCTTTCGACCGGTACTGTATACCTCCGTTTACTGATTACAATGCGGTACGCTTACAGATAGTCACCACTTGCCCAATAGATGTAGAACATTTTTGGGATAGCAGATGGTTTGGCCCCGTCGTCCGCCGCCAGACTTTGAAAAATGTATCTTTTTCCAGCATGGATGGTCCACCTCGCCCCGGAATGACAGGCCCACCAATGCCAAAGGTGAGCGGCGCAAAGGAGTCATCCCGACACAAGCAAGCCACAAGCCCCGTTCCCAGGAACCCCGATCGTCATTCACCACTCACGCCAGGCCAGGATCAGGAGATGACAATCTTACCAGTAAGACCTTTTTAAAATCTTACTTCTAGGTCTAAGGAGTACCTAGCAACACATCTGATATAAGCCAAATCGGCCCAAAACTCCTAAAAAGCGCGCCCATCACTCCCGCGCCCCGCGACATCCACCCCCTCGAACGTCCATGAGAAAAACAGCACTAAAATTAAGAAGAGTATTCTCGAGTTGCTCTTAGCCGTGCGTAGTTAGACAAAGCACAGTGCCTGGAGGCAGAGGGGATTACCCTTTCAAGCCAGCGCGGTCGCGTTTTGTCAGGCCTACAAAGACCTGTGTGGTCAAACCCATTATTTCCATGTCAGCGCTCTTGGGCAATCAGGCATTACATTTGCGTTCGATTTTGAAGTAGCGAAGTTCATTACCGAGTGGACCATTCACGAACCGACCAAGGCACACTGAACACATGTCTTTACAACAAACTCTCTGAAAAGATGGGCAGGAAACAACTTCTCCTGCCAAGCGTGCAGACACGTCCTGAGCGTACACTTGACGTTTGTCACTTAGATCAGGCGTGATAGAGCTGGCAGTCGTGTGTGATTCTGGCTGCAGAGCTCGGCACCTGTGCATACTGCAGCTGCTACATATTACGCGCACGTCGTAGCTCTTTGTTCCACTCCATTCCTGTTGTTGTTCCTCTCTCGCTTCTTCAAACGCCGGTTCTGCCCCGCAGCGAGTGGAATGCGTTCGCGTCGCGTCGTGCTGATGATGAACGGGCATGATAAAGTCAACGTCGAATCGCTGTCGCCGCTGTGTTCCTTCCCTGTCGCGGCGCAGCGAACGGTCACCCGTCACCGTGTCAGTCTCCCCATATCCAGTGGCAAAGCGGTGGTCGATAGTTATGTCCACGGGTTAGGTATAAGGGCTGGGCGTAAAGTCACGCAAACTCGCTTGTGTCTCTTATCAAGTTATCTACCACTGGCCCTCAGACGGAGAGAGATACTGCGATGCTATGTGCAGTGCTGAACTTGAAGCAACGCGTTACTTGCGCTTCGCAGCCCCATGCTGCTCACCAACTCAGCACTAGCTCAGCAAAGTGGAATCCGCACTACACGGGTATCCTGGGTGCGATGTAGACTGTAGCATAGGTACCATTATTATTGTGTCGATATTTCCCCCTCTGCGCATGCTAGCAAGGCATTGTGGGATCAAAGTTCACCGAGGTCTGTGCACGCGCGCAGGTACTGCCAGCGACACACTCTTCTGCATCTGGCGCAGCGTGTCTTGGTAACTGTTCTCTCTGTTCAACAAGGCAGCTTACAAACAAAGGACGAAGATTTCAAGTGTTTTCTCTTTCCTTACCCTCTGCATGCTGTCCTGTGCATTGACTATGTCATCGTGAAGACTTGACTTGAGCTCGATAGCTGATGATGGTTTAGTGCCTCGCGCCGAAGAGGCCGCTGTTCACACATACACTTCTCTTTTGTTATTAGCTTCACGGCTGATTTGTTGCGAGCGATCAAACGGTAGCTGAAAACCTGTGCCCGCACGGCCAAAGTTTCCGGCGCTGAAGATCGGGTGTGTGGAGGGATCCGATGTGGCACTGGAGAGCGGTCCCGTTCGGGATAGCGCTATGGCTTTCCTGGGTGCTGAGTTGTTTTGGGCAGCTCACGAGAATGCCACCTTGTCCCAGCTGTAAGTCGAAACCTGTTTTTTTTGCTGCCTTTGGTGACACCTAGAAACGTTAACCCTTCAGTGATGTTCATGGAGTTCATTCGTATTGTACCCTGGCCTGGCTAACCTGTGTCCCTGTGATGCAAACCATCTACACATTATTATTATTATTATTATTATTATTACGCATTGACGTGCTGTGAACACGAGTGTGGCCTCGTCTGTATGCGTTTGGAAAGACCACCGCGTACCGCCACAGTTCAGTATAATTGTATTTCACCATCGAAAAAAAGTCCCAGGTTGCATCGTGCGTGAGCGACGGAGGAGGGCATGCACTCAACGAGCACACGAGTCGCCAGCCGCCCTGTTCATAACAACAAGGCGACGAGGATCGGTAGGCGGCGTATCCGGCGCCGGGGTGTCTTCATTGCCACGTGATCTTATCCTGCTGGACTCCTTTTGACACAGCGTCCGCGGCCAGCCAGCACGCCCTAGGCAACTTCAGTTGACCACTGTGTACAATGGTGTTCCGCATTCTTAAAATCTCCCAGTCTGACAACCCCAATTGTGCACACCCACACTACCCCTTATCTGGGCAATCATGAATATGTCAACATTTATGGAGCCAACCCCAAGTCCAAGGCATTTTTTTGCTTTAGGAAATACGGCTGGAAAAGTGTGCGCACCATTGACCGAAGTGGATTGTGTTGGATAAGGATATGGGCTTAACACTGATCCGTCTCTCCCCTGTAGAATGCTTGCATCAGTATTTGAGTTCGTCATCAGGATGCTCCTCATTGCTGAAGTTATTGCTGCTAGTTTGGGAGATGCACCAGTCGGACTTGTTCCTCTTGGGGAGGTTCTCTATGCTGGAACAGGCTGTTCCTTTCGCTCCGGGGGAGCAGTACGAGTGCATGAATGTGATACATTGGCAGTGCAAAGCTGGTCTGGCAAATTTTTATGGATAAGTAGAGGAAGGACGAAATGTTCCGAGTTATAACCAACTGTCCACCAATGTAACCAGATTAGGCCTTTCCCAAATCAGCCATTTATTTTGGCCAATTCGGCTTTTCGATCGGCTGAAAAAATCACCATAAAATTGGAATAATCCGCCTGTTCGCATCAAATTTCATACATGTTCTACAAGTACAAGTACAAGTAGATGCACCAGGAAGTTGTAGGTTTACGACTCCCTTGATAACATGTCCAGTCCACTACAATCAGTGACGGTCGTAGCTAGGTCGGACGGTGCGTTGGCCCCGTTGAACTTTTGCTACTACAGTACAACGCCCTCTACAAAAACATTCCCCTGTTATTTTGCACAGAACCATTATACATTATGTGAGCATAATGCGGCATAATATGATAACTTTTAGCATAAAAATGGCATAATTCTGCAATTTTTTCAGCAATGCGAAAAGCATAATTTCACGAAAATATTAGCATAATCTGTCAAGGCCTATTTTCGGTCAATGTTTTGGCCGGATAATGCCCACGGGCCGAGACGCAGGCGCGCACGAGCGGTCATGCCCAGTTGCCTACGACCCTGCAAAACATGTACAATGGATATTCCGCGATTTCTTGGTAAAATCTCAGAAATCGGCCAAAAGATCGGCGATTTTTCTGAAAAGGCTACTTTTCGGCGAATTTTTCGGCCGGCCGATTTGGGAATGGCCTAAACCAGATCATATACGGTCTGCAAGTGCTCGTAACATTTTGTCCTTCCTGTATTTATCCATGATTACGTTGGCTGAACATCCCAGTTCAACTTGGAAAGTTGGCACTAGTCCACTAGCCCAGTACTCGATCCAATGCTGTTTGTGATCAGTGCAATTTTAAAAGCTAAAAGACTCTAGCACTATGGCTTTTCAAAGTACCTTCTTGGCCTTTGCAATTATCTTGTCATCTCTGGTTGTGAAGGTTGTCTGCGAACCACTTGAGGTATTCCAGTAGGCCTATTACCCAGTGAGGTATTTGTAGTACTTGGAGCAATTTGGGGCAGTTGAAACTGTCATCTGGGCATTGTCTCCAATTGTTCATGAATCTACACAAAGGCACACAATGAAAACCTTGGCCAAATTCCATTGTGACTCAGATTTCATGGCCCAGCCAATCATCAGAAAACCTGAGCCCTAAATCTAGTGAGTTAGTTTGATGGCTCTACTCCTGCTGAGACACTCATGTTGGAGCACCAGCTACTGGGGTGTATTGCAGCAGGACATGGTGAGCCCGCTCTGCTGGCTATAGTTAGAGGAAATGCATGAGCGGTGACAAGATTTCACTAAGATGCCAGCCGATCACTGAAAGCAGCGCAGGTGGTCCATTGTTTCTGCTTTCCATTATGCTTTCTGTGGGTTACATTGAATTTTTGGGAATAGAATTTGCATCAGCGGTCCGACGGATTCCCCATTATGCAAGGAAATCGGGCTATGCGGAAATGTCTCTATTTCCAACAGCGTTTGTGAAAGAATACACCTAATATGCCCATAATATGCTCTATAATGTTGAGGATCACGAAACGGTGTCCCGGCAGCAGTTGAAGAAAAAGACATTAATATTCAATCGAAACACACAAAGGAGGTTTGCAGAGTATGTCGCGATTTGTGGCAAGTTGCCTGATGGGTCGTCTGATGCTTGATGATTGTATTTTAGCAAGAAACACTGGGAGTGGCGACAAAATCAACTCGGAGTAGAGACACACTTTATGAACCTCCTTTGGGCCTTTTGTGTATAGCAGTGCTCCATATGATTGTGCTGATCCCTCTTGGCCGGCTAAAGTGAACCTCCTTCAATTATGGTCCATCAATAATTTGGCCCGGCAGCCATCACTAGGGTTGATGGTGATATTCGTGGTTCAATTACATTCCAATTTTCTTGGAATGCAAAAGTGATTGTCGAATTAAAAAGGGTTTTAAAGGATTGGGAGAACTTCATATTCCAAAGGATCAGTTGGCGAAGTGAACTGCCTGAAAAGAGAAAAAAATTCCAACCCCACCTGCACTCGAGCCCGGCACCTTGCTTGTCATGAGGAGTGGAAAACCTGTCAGCGCCTTCTGGATTCAGCCTGGTCCCATAGCTCATATGGTTAGAGCATTGCTCATGACGAGATCCCGGGTTCGAGTCCTGGTGCGGTTGGCATTTTTTTCTCTTTTCAGGCAGTTCACTTTCCCGTTTGATCCCTTGATGTTTACTTCAGTCCATTGGCTGCAGTGGACTGTACACACTTTAATCATATTCTGAACAAGCCTAGCACGGGCAAAGATAGTGGAAATACCAGACTGTGTATCCGTGTATTTATCTTATTCAGCCATGCCAGTGGGTACTGATGCCTGCACGTGCCAACAGCCGGTGGAAACCGTCGGAACCCTCTGCTTCGGGATCGAGAGCGAATGCGAAGGGGTACCTGGCACCAACGACAGGTTCTTCTGCAATTGCCCACTGCAGTTCCCAGGCGCACAATGTGAAGCAAGTAAGCGATTCTTTGTTGTCATGTGTACGCTCCTACTGAATAAGGAGGAAGTTCACCCTAAAATGAGAACTTCACAACCTGTGGCGAAAAATGTACTGATTTCAAGGATGTAAGTCCCAGGCTGATTATATGTCATGCGTGTAGCCTAAGTTAATAGATGACGTCATGTATACAGTTTTAGCAATAATGTGATGTCATGTATACAGTGTGAGTGATTATGCGACAATTCTGAACTATAGCCAATAATCCTCGAATCACATGCTTAAATTAAACAACGATCCATCAATTGGAGTCATTCCAACAAGACCAAACAATGCAAGCTGTGTGTTGTGGAAAGTTATCGATCCTCGGCGGTGAGAGCAAGACCTTCCTCAACTGGCATGCTGGGCTCATCCAGAAAATGTTGGCATTAGGATAGGTTTACCTTTCCAATGGCTCAACTGTCGTGTCACCTAGAAGTCGTGGACAGTTTGGGCATGGGAAGGAGATAATGCCACACTGGCTTCATGATTCTGTCTCTCCTCCTCTTCCTCCTCCTACTCGCCTTTCTCTCTCTCACTCTCTTTCTCTGTATGTTTCAGGACTTGAAAAATTATTTATGTTCTCAATATGCCCCGCGCTTGAAACTTACCATTCAAGGGAAAACAGTCTACTGTCTCCCGTGTCCCTGTATACTGCTCTGCATTATGTGGAGTCATGCGTTATTTGCAGCTGTCCCAACTGCATGACCATGGTTGTGTTCGCTCTTTATCTGCTTCCTCAGATCTACAGGTGTGTAGCACGGTGGCCGACTGTAACCAGGCGAGCAGAACTGGCTTTGTGTGTGCAGCGTCAGCACTGACCGGAGACAGGCGCTGCACGTGCGCGCCTGGTTTTCGAATCGAGCGCCGCCAGCCCTCGGGCCGAAACGTGTGTCTGCGAGGTGAGGCTTTGATGTTAGAAAGGATGACATGTCGCACAGCGTGCAGCTAGACTTGGAAGGGCACTGTACACCAGTTGCATACTAATTGTACTACAATGTGTACAGAGTAGGCAAGCCATGAGCTCAGCAGGAGCACAAGTCACAGGTAACCGTACACATTTGGACTTTGTAGGCAACTACAGTCAAACCTGGTTTAAGCGACCACCCCACGGTGCAAGCTTAATCGGTCGTTAAAGCCAGGTGGTCTTTAGAACCAGGTCCCACAGTCTCCGTGTAGAACTGTCCGTGCCTGGAAAAGCGGTCGTTAAGAGCAGGTGGTCGGTAAACCCAGAGGTCGCTTACACCGGGTTTTACTGTGCTGTATAGGAGGAAATTTTAGGACGTGTACTATTTTCGTACGATTTCGTACAAGGCCTCTTTTGTACTAAAAAAATAACTCCGTACTGAAATTTGTTCATGTGAAATTATGTACACGACACATGCGTGCGAACACATGCATTTAGCATGCAGCACTGTGCGAAAATATGATCCGTACGAAATTTCGAAATTCGGCTTTGTCCGAAAGTATTCCCGTCCGGTAATGACTGGCTAGACAGTACTCTGCGATGCCCTCCCAAGTCTAGTTACACGTTTTTGGCGTATCGTCTACGTCCTAGTGAGCATTGCAATGACTGTGTTACGTTTACTCTGAACCTGGCTTACGACTTGTACTGAAGAATTATTGTTGATGTTTTCTTCCAGAAATTTGGCTGCGATTTTTGAGCGAAGATCATTTTGCACCTAGAAATGTTTGAGATCGGAGTAAAACAGTCAACTTTGCTGATAACGACTGCGGATATAACGACAATTCACGAATAACGACTGAATTTCATGCCCAGAGCAAAGTCCCATCCAACTGTAATACAATCTATATAATGAGGTTTCGGGTATAACGACACTTCGCGAATAAGGACACTTTCCTGATGTTGTTATACGCGAAGTTGACTGTATACTATTTTATAGTTCTACACTTCGTGCTGGCTTACTTATTTGTGTGTATATGTCATGCATGTGTGTATGTATGTGTACGTGTTTGTGTACGCACGGCGATTCGCTAATCATGAATTCGCTGCGTTCGCAGACGAATGTGCTGATCCAGCTCTGAATAATTGCAACATCAATGCAAGCTGTAAGGACACGGACAACGGCTTTCTGTGCGAGTGCAACGCCGGGTTTCGAGGAGACGGAGTGCAGTGTGTGCGTAAGTGAGATCTGTGCTCCTACATGTACCGTAAAAGCCCGCCAGAGCGCCCCTACCTCTGCCACCCTTCAAGTAGGTCCAGGTGGGGAGGGGTGGATGGGCTTACTGCATTCAGTATACAGTCGACCTACCCTATAACGATAACCTCTATAACGATATTACCCTTATAACGATATTTTTTCTGCCAAACCAAATCACTCAATTGACTTGTGCATACAATGCCTTACCTCTATAACAATATTGCTATAACGATATTACCCCTGTAACGATATAAAATGGGCTGACCAATCGACATTTTCCATTTTATAACAATATCTAGCAGGGATTATGTAGAGCCCACTAACCATAATGTCTGCACCAGAGCCAGGTCAGCCAGGTCAGCGAACCGGTTGGGTGTTATACTTGGTCCTGCTTGGAAAAAGAACACCGGGTGGTCACTTGCGATCCGGTTGGGACTCGATCGTGGAGCCCTCTGAGACTCCCGGACATCGCGATATGGATGTACAGTAGCCGCACTTGAATGTACCCGGGACTGACCCGGTTGCAAGAGTTGTGCCAGGTACACGTGTACCCGGTTGGTTTGAAATCCTAGGGCAGACACTGTATACATGCACACACGGCGTCAACTGAGAATTTTTGATGAGTGAAAAATGCCTACGCTCCTGAAACCAGATGATATGCTAGTACGTGGGAGCAGCGAGATGAAACACGAGTGTCTAGTTTGTGGCATAGGCAGGTGTTTTATGGAGCTCAGTTATATGATTATATGGTGCACTATAGCAGCAGACACAGGTGCATCCAAACTGCATATGTGTTGGATGCAACTAACTTGAAATGAACAAAGAGTCAAAGACTAATGCAGGCCTTGAAGCAAGTATGCGGTGAAACACACTTCATGTGACAATTATGCAGAGGGCATGCGGAGCAGATGGCTAAAAACGGCCCACTGATGTGCAATGTTCTGGTCTAGATTGTGCAGTCTAAAACGTGTAGCAGGAATAGCACACACATATTGTGGATATGCTGTGAGCCGAGTTCGAATCCCATTCAAAAATCCTAAAATAAATCCACTGTATGGTGTGTAGAGCTTGGTCATTTCCCCCTAGAACAGCCCGTTAATATCCTGCAAAAACAGCTGCGGATGTTGAACGGTCTCTGCTGGGATGACCACTACAGCATAGCTCAGTGATCAGAGCATGCCTAGTCTATAGTGAAGGCCTCTTGGTCGAGCACTGATTGTGACAGTCAATTTCAGCATTTCCTCCCTTTCAACACCCTCAACCAATGGACAAAAAACTCCATAGGCCTTGAATAGTACTATGCATGCACACACACATGCACACACACACACACATGCACACACACATGCACACACACATGCACACACACACATGCACACACATGCACACACACACATGCACACACACACATGCACACACACATGGATGCAATGAATGGGATTGTTTTGCCTTTAACCACTTGCTGGTGAGCTGATCTACTCACCTGACACCGCTTTAGGAGCTGCATCTGCGCCTTTATCCTTGAAGGGTAGTGGCGTTCCTACCGATGCGGAAAACTTGGCCTCTAACCGAGTCTGACTTGAACAGCGATAATTTTTTGATGAATGCACACACACTGACAGCAGGCATTGGTACTGGTAGAGACATCTGACTAAAAGTCACGCACTCTTTGCTGTTCACCAGCAAGTAGGGAAAAAGAGAAGGTAGGCGAAAAACGAAACGATATGGAACTACTGGTGCGACCGCATGATGCTTATGTGGAGCACCTTGGCAGGTACGTAGCTCGTATATATTCAGCGTAGTCCGGTAACCGCACCTGCAAATAGCTGGCATGGGCACTACACAGTGAAAATACAGTAAAACCTGTCAAGGCGACCACTCGGATAAGGCGACCACCTGTCCCAGAAGACCACTACAGCCAGCACCAAGGGATGCTATTTCCAGTTAAATGACCCTGGATAAGGAGACCACCTGGTTCCAGAGACCACATTTTGAAAGTTCCTTGAGCAGTCGTCTTAGACAGGTTTCACTGTAGGTAAAACTGTTTAGTATGAGGTACATGGTCACCACACCACAGATAAGCTCTGGTACAGGGTCGCCACACCACAGATGTGCGAGCTATGCCCCTGCTTGGCCTAATCTAAAACTACACTTTCATGACGCTGTGCATTTGATTCAAAGTTATGAACATTGGTTCGTAAAATTGTGATTGAACACCCGCCAATTTCTCCCCCCCCCCCCCCCCCACACACACACATACTCACCTACGCTTTTCAATGATGTTTGCAGGACAACAGGAGAATGATTTGACAGAAGGAGCTGAGGGAGATGCCGGAGAAGACGGAGAAGAAGAGCAAGACAATGAAGACGAGTGGGAAGGACAGATGAGTCATAGGCCAGAGCAAAGCATGTCCAGTTCGGAGAGCAACGGTAAGCTACTCATGATGTGCTGCTTAGCCAGTTACAGAGAGATGAAGATAGCTAGAGAAAGAAAGAGAGACAGGAAGACAGGCCGACAGACCAACAAAATAGGTCGACAGACACAGGGGCGTGCTTGGCCCCCCAACTAGGGGGGTGCACGGGAGCCGAGGGGAGCCCCCCCCCAGGCAATTTTCTGCAATTTGTTTGCAACCTTTCTTGAATTTTAGAGCATATTTGCATACATTACAATTGCAATTACCCAGATTGAAAATTTTTGGGGGGTGCACGTGCCCCCGTGCCCATCGCCGAGCACGCGCCTGAGACAGACAGGCAGTAAAACAGACAGGCTGACAGACATGCTGACAGACAGACAAACAGCAAACAGACAGACAGACAGACAGACAACAGACAGACAGACAGACAGACAGACAGACAGACAGACAAAGAGACAGACAAACAGAGAGAACGAGAGACGGAGAGACAGACTGGGAAGCAGATAGCCAGGGAGTCAGAGGCAGAACGGGTAGAGTTGGACAGAATCTGTAGCATAGCAGGAGTGTAAGTTGAATGGCATATGGAGGTAGAAGGCTAAAGGATTACGAGATCATTGAGAGGGAGAAAACATGTTGCAAATAAAAGAGTAGATGTATGGATGAAGGCTAAAAATGCACGCATTTGGAGCAGTTTTCGCTACTCCGCTGGTTTCCAGCGCTGGAGAAATGGCATCGTGGTCATCATGTGCGACCCGAGTCTCTTCCTCTTGCGGAGAACTTTCCGGGAAGCCTAAGTTTGTGAAGATTGAGTGAGTAGAACTGAAGTTAACGTACAAAGAACATAAAAATATGCAGAATTTTGAAAATTCCAGTCGGCCCTTGAAGGGTTAAACCGTAGGGCAGCGGTTAAAGCATTGCTGGCATATAGGGAATGTTAGAGTCCATGTGGCAACAGTCAATTTTTGTCTTCAGCCTGTTCTCTTTTTTCAGACGTGTGAAAACGAGGATTTTAACTTTAAAAGTGCACTAACAGTTAGTCGCCAGTGAAATCAAGCTATGGTTTGCACAGCTACAGGGAAGCAACTACTTCTGCCTAAGTTCAATGTTGCTGCTGTTGTTTCTTCTCTCTTTGTTCTTGTGTCGCATATCTGTCTTGTAGACTGAAGAGTGAACCAAGCCAGGAGTGAGCTGTCTGCAATCACAATGTCATCAGAAATATGTGGACAGGTTCCGCAGCCCTGGAAAGGACTGTGCTTTCTCACCATGACAAGACTGTGGTGCGCGCTGTAAATCACTCTGTACACAGGGGTCATGTCATCGCTACTACACTGGCTGATCTCCATAGTGGTGGAGGCACGCACCTGCACAGCAAGCCATAATACTAGCACTGTACACACTGCTCCTTTACACGGACACCTCCTCCAAACCGGTGTCCAATGGTGTACGGGATGATATGCTCTGGTGCTAACTGTCTGAAAGAAAGGAGATGATTGTATCCTCACACTTCACTCCGGCCAATGCCCCCCCCCCCCCTCTCTCACTGTCCCCTGCTACTGTCCCCACTACTGGACTTGGCTCCTGTGTACAGCATTCTGTAGTTGTGGATTGCCCCATTGTCACCCTATAGCAGTTCTAGTACATCGTCACTGTTGCCAACTCATTAATCTTTATTTCCATAATTGCAAAGAGCGTAATTTACAGTCTGCATTATGCCCACTCTTGACACCACTATTTCCCACTGATATTTATAATGTTTACACATTCATACATTATGCACGTAAATCTTGCGTTGAAAACTAATCTGTATCACACGTTCAACAACTGATGGCCACTGGTTATAAGAAAAATATGGCCCTATCTCAACCATCCAGTATACGCACAGGACAACTGCAGTCCTGTCCTGCATGCATGGTCAAATAGAAGCAAACCATCGCAAATTTATCTCCACAAGCACTTTCTACGACTATTAATTTTCATGCAGTGGGTGAATACTCCACTAGTCTTGCAGCTTCAGCTCTCTATACCCGTATAATTATAGTCTAGAGGATATGCAACTGATTTCATGGAGGTCAGTCAGCGGAATCCGATTATCGCGCATAGCAGCTTAGTATACCGCGGAACCGCTCGTGTGGGCTATGTACAAAAGGCACATGTATGCTGATGATGTAATGGCAGAACCCCTATTTTAAAATAATAATAAATACTTATTATTGATTATTGTCAACTGACGAGTAATGGTCAGAACAGTGGTAAAAGAACTAGAAATTAAAAAATATATATAATACTGTAGTTCGCACGTCCAGCATTGGCCATTGTCCGTGGTTCAAGAAGTACTTAGTTGCCCTGTACCACTCCAGTCCAGGCCACCCACTTTCGCCGCATAACGACGGCTACGTAGCTGATCTACTGCCGGCAGGTGGCCATTCGGTTTTGTTATGACGTTCTTGCTTGATGGTATTGGTCTAGGTGAAGCGCCGGCATACCTTTCTCTCACACCACACACACACACACACACAGACACACACACACACACTGCCGTCATGACAATGACTGAGTCCGTGGAACTGGAAGGAGCAAAACCTGCAGCCTGGGAGTGAGAACGCATCTATGGCAAACGCCGCAAAGCCATGTCACTTGTCAGAGGCAGATCTGACTGAAGTCTGAAGAGTTCTGTAGTGTCACTAGTCACTGAGTATGAGTGTCGCAGTAGTGTGTATGCGCATTATGTTGTTCATTTCTTGTCGGCTGACCAGACTGAAGCCAGCAAAGGAGATGGCTCAGGAGTCACGGGCCATGACTGCATGAGTGAACTGCATTGGTAGCGAAAAATGCCGACATGTCGCGCTCAGTGGCGTTTTCAGAACACGAAACGGCCGCCCAGCCGTCGCTGGTCGCACGGAACAGGACGGCTAGTGGTGCTGGCGACAACGATGGCCGAGGTCATCAAACGACTCGTAGATCTACCGGCACTAACAGTGCTCTGCCTCGCATTACTGTGTCTCAAGACAGCTGCACAGCGGCCAGCGCAGAGGCCGCCGACACCGTCGGCGATGCTCCGCCACAGTCGCAGCACTCGCAGGGTAGTGCTGGCCGAAGCTCAGTGGCATCGCTGATGAGCTGCTACGGAGGAGCGGAGGACGAGGGGGACAGTGTTCAGATAGCCTGGATCCGTCAAACACTGCAGGAGATGACACCCGAGGAGCAAGCTGTCCTAGCGTCAGTCTTCGAGCGGCAGCTAGAGGATTCACGTTCGGGTATGAAGTGGAAATGGTAAGAATTGATCTGAACTTGAAGAGGTTGGTCTCAAAAAAGTTTGAACAAATTTTAAATAATTACTCTCTTCGCGGTGAGATGATAATGAATTTAGTGTGTAGTATTTGTACACAATTTAGTGTTTGTGCCACTGCTTATGTGACGTACAAGTAATTAATTATATCCGAGTTTTAGAGGACGGTAGTGCATCGGGGGGGGGGGGGGGGGAACTTGGAAGGTAGTGTCGTGGACATGGAAATCCGGTCGCACGTCTAGCGGCCCCAGGCCAGGGCGCTGGCCATCCAGCTGGGAGTACGCACACCATACCGTGCACACATTCATATCATTTTTTTTATACGCTGAAGCGCGCCTGTCGCGTTGGATCAACATGTGCACTGCATGCAACGATACGTCCTGTGCACACTGAAAGGTCAAGTCACAGATTACCTGTCGGACAAATGCATACTCGCTCATTTCTCGCCTGCCTTCAGACTCATTTCAGAGAAACAGTAGATTACCGGTAGTTACGATAATGTGCATTCCCTTTTCCGTGTATTGGAATGATGTAGTAGGATACATGCAACAGGATACTGGCACTGTGTAAAGTTGTGGTTAACAGCAGGAAGGGGTGTGCGAGTTTCCTGCCGCAGCACTTCTGCTCCTTTTTTGGTGGCTTTTGCACAAGAACTCTACAATTTTAATTTGCGATGTTAGCAACTTTTGAGCTTTTTCTGAAAATATGGATGCGATTTCAGCAACTTGCACTTGTTTTGACACGGTTGCGAAAAGCATAAGTTGCGAAAAATTATGGCATCTTTGGGAAAGGGCTAGGGTAGTTTGTGTAGCGTATAGCGTATCCCCGTACGTTAGCATATCCCGTATGTTACTGTATTCCCGTACGTTAGCATATCCCCGTACTGTATTCCCATACGTTAGCGTATTCCCGTACATTAGCGTACGGAGTCTGCCTTTGCATAAAAGCTGCTGCTCACGATTCTTTTATTGCCAATCAGTTAATTTAGTAGCCAGTCAGTTAATTTAGTTGCCAATCAGTTAATTTAGTTGCCAGTTAGTTAATTTCGTTGCCAGTACATTTCAATTGCCAGTTACAGTGTGTTCACTGAGACCCGTGTGCATTTGCCTCCGAGAGAGAGACTGCGGCCCGCTACAAATTGGTGGCAGCGGTGGGATTCGAACCCACGCCATCGAAATGACTGGAGAGTCCACTATTCACTTGGTACTTCGTTCTGTGGTGGAATGCAGAATTTCGTCACCACTCTTCCTGGCTAGACCATCACTCTTTACGTCGCGCCAAGCGATGCTATCGACAATATGAAGACCACGATGCAAGACGAGGAGGGAGTGATCTGTCTGACGCCGAGCTAGCCGCTCTGAGTGACCGGCTCAACCAAGATGAAACCTGGCTCGCCCTCCGACGTCGCTCCAGCCGCCGCCGTGGTTACTGACGCTGATTCCAGGTATGGCATTTTCTTTCCTGTCTTCCTTCAGTCTCCCTGTTCTCTTCAGTCTTCCTTTATGCGAGTGTGTGAATCCAGTTTAGTTTGGTAGGCGTCCGATCATGGTGAGCCACGGTTTACCCAGCTAACCTGGGACAATGTGTGTGACAATGCCCCTTATAGTGAATAGTGATAATTATATAGTATAGTGTATTCAGTTCGGTTTTTGAACTTCGATGTTCCTGGCGGGTTGTGCCAGCGTTGTGCAGCAAGAGTGCTGTGGTTTTTCAGGTCCTATTTGGAGGACAGTTCTTTCCCCTTTTGACCCCGTGAGATCGTGTGAACCTGGTGTGCTTCTACTTTATGATTTGTTTATCAGTAAAATCTTCTGTCTATTCCAAACGTTATCATTTCCGATATTGTTTGCCATACTCCGGTTGACGCTCTCCCAGTAATTCGCGATCTACTATAATGTTCACGACTCCATACCTGTATTATATTATGCAAGTCATCCATTCTGCCTATCTCTTATCGTCGAGTTTATTCCGACGCGACCATGCATACCGCCAGTTTTTTCTAAATAACAGGCAGTTGTTGGTGTCCAGCTATCACCAAGTATTCGAATCACGAGGACGTGATTGTATTTGAGAGGGGAGGTGTAGCGTATAGCGTATCCCCGTACGTTAGCATATCCCGTATGTTACTGTATTCCCGTACGTTAGCATATCCCCGTACTGTATTCCCATACGTTAGCGTATTCCCGTACATTAGCGTACGGAGTCTGCCTTTGCATAAAAGCTGCTGCTCACGATTCTTTTATTGCCAATCAGTTAATTTAGTAGCCAGTCAGTTAATTTAGTTGCCAATCAGTTAATTTAGTTGCCAGTTAGTTAATTTCGTTGCCAGTACATTTCAATTGCCAGTTACAGTGTGTTCACTGAGACCCGTGTGCATTTGCCTCCGAGAGAGAGACTGCGGCCCGCTACAGTTTGTATTATACTCTTCTTCAAAGACTGTGGACACTACACTGGTGTACAGAGTAGGTGCTGCAAGGACCTGGTGAGTCTGCACGGGATTGGTGGGCTAACAGCAGGATCCAAAAGCTGTGTGTGCATTTACAGGTTTGTGTATTGGTACTACAAGTACTCACATTTAGGCCCGCCACTCAGGAGCAAGGCTTACATGCACTACATGTACCCACATTGTGTAGTCAAAAGGACTCCTGGTGAGAAAAGGCAGCAGGGTTCAGTGACAAAACAAAACACATCAATCAAGCACACACCTTTTGCCCTTGACCTTGACCACACACACGCACGCACGCACGCACACACACACACACACACTGATCTTTTGAAATTTGAATTTTCTCCCAATCCTTTAAAAAGTACTTTCTTTCACCTCTGGTAGTTTGTTCAAACTGGCTGTCGTTGGTCACTGGGGAGTGAAAAACACCTACACTGTACGTGCCATCAGTATGTGTGACATGTATTTTGAGCTGTCTTCGGAGAGAAAACCCTGTCAGCGCTTTCTAGGTTCGGCCTGTTCCCATAGCTCAGATGGTTAGAGCATTACTTATGACAAGCAAGGACCCGGGTTCGAGTCCTGGTGGGTCTGGCATTTGTTTTCTCTTTTCACGCAGTTCACTTCCCCGACTGATCCTCAGAAACATAGGCTGAGTAGGTATTTCTCAGCGTGAGTTGACAGATACCTACTCCAAAGCGGAATGCTGAAGAATAGGTCTTGACATGGAAGTATAAAGCTGAAGACCCTTCAGATGTTCATAGGCTGAGTGAATGGAAGAGGGAAAAGTCTGAAGAAGAAAAAGTTTACTGTGACTGTCACCGCCAGGACTTGAACTAGGGACCTTCGCTCGAGGCCAGCGATGCTCTAACCACTGAGCTACGGTGTGGCTGTCATCCCAGACTCCATTTTCCACATTGATGCTACCAATGGGATTTTTGGTCAGTGAGCAAGTTTGGTGGCAGGTCTGATCCTCTCGCCTCCCAGCACTTTAGGAGCTGCGTCTGCACCTTGATCATTGAGGGTAACTTAGTGCCGTTCCTAGGGATTGGGAAAACTCAATTTATGTGAGTCTTGCACGAACTGTGATTAAAAAAATCCTTTCAAGGAGAATCACACAGCTACCGTCCTAACCCTCCCCAGCGTGATGCAAATCAACCTGGTCTGATCTCAAACATCACTGCCTGCTTTTTCATCAGGTCGATTGAAACCTGCTTGAAACAGGCCAAGTTCGAAGATCCATATGAACCTAAAGTGATACAGGATGAGGATGACACGCCAATGTCAAGCAGCCTTGAGTGCTGCAGACGTTGTGATGAAGTGCGCGCCTGCTTCTTACAGATATACAAATTCAGTAAGGTGAGTTGAGAGATCGGAGTGTGAGTGTGTGTTTGTGTGAGTGTGTGTATGTATGTGTGTATTATGTGTGTATTATGTGTGTATGTGTGTTGAATGGTGCAATCCCAGCACAAGTTGCTACGGCTTCTGCTGTAGTGTCGCTATCATCGCCTCCGGCGATGAGCGTCAACTGGTCAATGTGTGTATATGCCCATGTGTGCATGCATGTGTGTGTATAGTATGCAAGCGTGTGTGTGTGTGTGTGTGTGTGTGTGTGCGTGTGCTTCCATGTGTGTATGTGTACTTTTGTTTGTGTGTGTGCGTGCGTGCATGTGTGTGTGTTTTTCCGGGTGTGTTTGCTTCAATGAGTGCGTTCATATGTGCATACGAATGTCTACCTCGAACTTACTTGCTGCACGATGCATATTATTCTACACGTTGACGGATGGAACACCTCTGGGTTGACACGGATATTTTCTGTAATCAACGATGCACCTTGTGAAATCTAGTTCTCCGTGACTGGCTCCGACTTATCAACAACTGAAAACCCACTGGTTCTTATGTCCAGTGTAACCCTGAAGGGGGGGGGGGGGGTGGATGATTAATGCTGAAGCATTCTATACACCCCTGTGCCGTCAATGGATTGATGAGCAATGTCCACGCCAATTTGGAGCTGACATCAGTATGTGTACGAAGTATTACATGTAGTCTCACGCGTGAAAGGGAAAATACAGTTGGAACTCCGGGAAGATGCACGCGATACCGTCCGTTTTATGCACTATGTCCTCGCCGGCTTTTTTCTTGCTGCACCTACCATAAAGGCCTGGCTGTGCTCGACCTGCATGTTGTCACGGTATGTTGCCAAGGCAACAGGAGAATGGATGCCCGGGCACGAGATCTTCAGTGAGATGAGCATAGTGATGCTAGAGGAGATTAACAAGCAGAGGCAACTCAGTATCTCTCCAGAACAATGGCAGGTAAGGGGCGGTATGTCTGGTGGGTCTACTGTTATTAGACCTGTTGCCTGTTTTGACTCCCACTTTATATATATTGCACAACAACAACAACAAAGTTCTGTGATGCAGTGTGCTGCCGTGGGGTCACAACACGATCTCCTTCTCTCTCCCTCTCTTTCTCTCTCTCTCTCTCTCTCTCTCTCTCTCTCTCTCTCTCTCTCTCTCTCTCTCTCTCTCTCTCTCTCTCTCTCTCTCTCTCTCTCTCTCTCTCTCTCACACACACACACACACACACACGCACACTTTCTCTGCTTCTCTGTTTCTCTGTTTTTTTTTTCTGTGTGTCTCTTTCACTAACTCTCTCTTTTGAAAGTATACTCTATGCGGATTGAAGTTAACAATGTGAAAATCGACTTGCTACAATCACGGCATGGATCGTATTCCGTCCACTTTGTGTCTTCTGTATGGTGTAATGTTGAGTGTACTCCGATTGGGATCCAGATGTTGCTTTCCTTGATTTTTGTCTCTGTCAGCTTCAGTTCCCTCACGATTTTATCATTGGTCTGCTGAGACTCACTCTGTGCTTCATGTGTTTCCTATGGCATTGAGTTGCGCTGATCGCACGCCCACAGCCGCCACCACCACCAGTCGACAACAGGCCGGGGGAGGGGGTATCAGGTGACTCTGATATTTTCTAGGATCTTGCTGTGCCTAGTTACGCACGCGTATATGGTATCGTTTGTTCTCTGCTGTGATGCTATGTCGTGTAGGATCAGTGTCGTCACAAGGCAATGTGTTCCGCGAAGGTATGTATGACGTGCAACAATTCTGGAAGGGATTGGGAATGTAGTACCCTCAGCCATCATTGCATGTTGCCAAGTCCAGCATCTGTGCAGTGCCCTTGAGCTCATACAGCATGTTTCGATTTTCATAATTTTTATTTGTGAGAAAAAAAACCAATCCACTGATTCATTTTGACAGAAAAATTATCTCCGGAATTCTTCGTTGACTACTTCTGATAGAAGAGTAGAGAGACGAATGTATGGTTTTTTTCACTCACATAGCAACCGGGTTGTACATGGGGTAGTGGTCTACCAGAATGTACTCACGATGAGGAAATGAAAAAAATTGCTTAACAAGCGAGGTGGGGGGAGACACCAATTGCTTTCACCTTCCCATGATTGAGTGAAACAGTCAACAGCCGACAAACCTGGGGACCACCAAAGGGAGTTGAAAGTAGGGAGGTGATGGGACAAATGACTCGCAAATCTATCGACAGTATGGGGGCCCCACTTCTTATCAAAATAAACAAACAATACGGCCGAAATAGCCCAGTCATCCATGTCTAGAATCCATGAGAGATAGTCAGCCATGGCATTTTCACCCCGGGGGATCCACTGTGCAAACAGTTCAATGTGTTCGCGTTGACAGAAACGAAAAATGTCAACAGCTTCTTGGTGCAGCGTTGGGTTACGGCTACCGTTACACAAAATGGACACCACGTTCTGGTTGTCGGTATTAAGACGAATTGCATGGCCAGACAAACGCGACACTAAAGAGATTAGGGCAAAGCGGGCAGCAAGCAGTTCCCTCAATGTGGAGCTGGTGTGTGCGGCTGACATGGTCCAGGGCCACTCACCCCTTGCAATTTCAACCCTGTTCATCAGGCTGAAACCACCCCACCCGGAGTCACTAGCATCCGTGAATACCAATTGCAGCGTGCGGGGCCCGGCAGACCAGATGGGTCTCCCGTGAAAATGATCAAATTCAGATTGCCAAAAACTTAATTCAGCCTTAGCAGCATGCTCAAGTGGGATAGCTATCTCCCAGCCTTCTGCTAGAGCTGAGCGACCCCGTTAGTTTGGCAAGCAAGAGTGCGGGGACCACAGTGGGGTAAGACATAATCTCAGCTAGCAGCAGTTTAAATTTGGATTCGCGGCTTGGGGTGACATGAATGCTGTTGTTGGCCGTGTCCAGGACATGACCCAAGACCGAGGCCACCTGCCGGGGTTGAAAATTACTCTTTTGTTTGTTAATGACAAGACCGCATTTTTCCAAATCTGACCTCACAAGTTGGGCGACCCGCTGCGGCTCCTCTGCGGAGTTTGCGGCTCCAGTTCCGTCATCCAGATACAGGAAAATACGTATGCCTTGGTCACGCCAATGGGTGACCAAAGGCCGCAGCACTTTTGCAAACACAAATGGGCGGGCTTAAGGCCAAACGGAAGTGCGGCAAACACAAAAAACCGGGCCTGACCCCGGAACTGCCATTGAAAAAATAGGAACTTCCTATGTTCTGGAGCAATCGAGATGTGATGGTAGCCATCCTTCAGATCAAAAGTGAACAGGAAACAACCCGGATCGAACAGGTCCGGGATGAGTCTCAGGTCCTCGACGCTAAAATGGGAGTCTGCCAAATGCTTATTGAGGAAGCGGAGGTCTATAATCAGCCTCAACTTACCGTTGCCCTTGGGAACCACCCCCAACAGACTAATTACATGGGTAGCGTTTTCCTCTGCCATCTCGACTGCCCCCGAAAGTAACAGCATACGGATTTGGTCAGACACAAAACTGGAATGATCATTAGAAGACTTTAGGTTACATGCCCAGAACTGGGGTGGGGGGGGAGACAAAATACAAAAAAAAAGCCATAACGAATAATACGTAAAACAAAATCTGAGGCACCAATATTTTCCCAAAATGCAATGCAGTGTAATAACCGCCCATGAACGTTATTGTCACAAGCACTTATCTCGCCAGACTCCAGCGGGTCTAGGCACTCATGCTCCGTACATTCGTGGACGAGCTCCGGCAGTGGGCTGTGGTTGCTGAGTCCAGTGTGGTTGGCGACTACTGCCTCGGCCGAACTGGGGGCAGTGCCTGCTGGCGTGACCCAACTGTTGGCAGTTCCCAACGTGGGCCGCTTCCAGGGGTTCGGCCACCGTTGGCAAACGGTCCGTGGCCCGATGGCCTCCGCTCAAAT
Source organism: Sycon ciliatum (assembly GCF_964019385.1). Lineage (NCBI taxonomy): Eukaryota > Metazoa > Porifera > Calcarea > Leucosolenida > Sycettidae > Sycon > Sycon ciliatum. The sequence continues at coordinate 34,028,874 of NC_088645.1, forward strand.
TGGGAGTTGTTGCCGAAACTGGGGGCACGAAATTCCTGCTTGGGTATGGCCTCTCAGTTTCAGGTTGGAAGCGCTCCCTGGGCTGCAGTTGCCTGAGTCGACGAGCAGTGGAGGCTGTGTCCGCGATCCGTTTGTCGTCAGCGAGGCTGTCACCCACGCTGCCCTCCTCATAAACTCTCACAGTCTCCCAGTCGAACGAATCTGCTATTTTCAGGGGCTTCTGCCTTTTGCAGATTTCATGCTTACCCTGCGTCAGGAGTTCCTTGGCCTCGGGTGCGTAGTCCGGGAGCACCGATATGGCGGCATCCACCTTTTGCAACACAGTTTCATTGGTGGCGAACTGGGCCTGCAGCCCTGGTGACTTGAGTTTCGGCTTTGGGGCCTGGTTTATTTGGCTTGTTAGGGACTGCGCTGCTTTGAGTTTTGCCACCTCAGCGCGGGCCGCCGTGGCCTCCTCCTGCACTCCCTTGATTTGTGATGACAGGTTGGTAAATGCGGAGGCGAACCACGACGGCATCTCCTCACCTGTCGAGCTTGGTGTTGGTGGGGCAGGTGAGGTGGCAGAGGTGGCGGCTGGGCGTCGTCTGGCGGTCCTGGCAGGCTCAGGATGAGCTACAGGAGCCGCGGTTCCTTGGCTGCGAGTAGACGGCATAATTTATTACTTTAGATCTCTGGACGTCAAAAAACTCCACGCTCTACGAGGAATACAAGACCACGATGGCAGGTGGGGGAGAGTTGCGCAGTGGAAGAGCAGCAGAGCACGACAGAAAAATGGTGAGTGAAAAATACGTTTTTTACACTCTTTCGCTACGCTCAGCCGTGAAAAAAAAACACATTACTAGCCACTTTGCCAGTCACAGCCTTCAGTCACAGATGCGATTTCTTCACCTTAATTTTGAGGTTTGATTTATTGATACGGGTATGGAAATAACTTGCGATACAAATGTATCATTCCCTTGTTCACGCTAGAAGAAATATTGCAGTATTTTCCGTTTCTCTCAGGTTGCACTGTTCTACAGCGAGGCTATGCATGTGGTGGCTGTGAGTTTAGCAGAGATACGTGGCCTGGCGCTGGAGAACCTTGCTCTACTGCGTGGCTGTGACCACTTTAAGGCACTGGTGTGTCTCCAGCCCGATACCATCTTGAGGTGAGGCGGTGTCCGGATTGTGACCATATCCCTTTCCCATTCTTTGTGTGTGCGTCTTCCTCTCAGTCTTTTATATGTACGCACAGTCAAACTTTGCTTATCCAAACCACTTGCCTTCCGAAAGCAATGGCTTTTAAGCGATTTACAGTATTCTTGATACATACAACATGACCGGATCTCGCGACCGTTATACCGGTGTTTGTGCGTACAAAATTGGGTTCAGACGTGTACAAAATACGTCCTTCTCCCAGTTTCCGAACGGCGTGCTGCAACGGATACAATGTGTATATCGGTATCCAGAAGCCGTAACAAGGCACTTGTGCAAAGCAAAATGGGTTTCAACAACTCAATGACCTGCTTTGCTGCTGACTTCATATACGCAGCACACGCATGAGCAGTGCTGAAACCGAGACCTTGGTCGGTTTAGCTGCCCTTGCCCCGCCTCCACTGCTTCAGCTGCCATCGCTATGCGCATCTCTGTGCGTTTTTGCCGGCGTTTGCACCATGATGGATTGTGGTCATCTTGTAAAGAAAAAGAAAAAAAACAGAATGACATTTCTACTCCTACTCTAATCTTCAAGCAGATCAGGTGAGGTCAGCTTGTCAAACATAGAAGTACCGGTAGTCATTCTAATCTCTATTTCTCTTGCATGAACACAGCCTTGGTTCTCCTGATGTTTCGATAGTAAGTTCCTTGTAAGCTGTAAAGTGTCTCTATGGTTGGATGCTGTGTGCGAATGTGCTGTTCCCCAGTGAGACATTCCGCATTGTAACGGATGCCTTGCCCGCGGTGGATAACTGCGACGCGACGTCGATATTCTACTTTGACAACCAAGATCCGGTCGACGTGGAGCAGAGCTCTCTTTGCGTTCTCCTCTTCTCTATAGGAAGCAATGATGTCATAGCCAAGGTTTGCTTAAATATACCTGCTAGAACCTAGTATTGGAATCAATAATATTATGGCTCCTGCTAAAGTTACGCACTTTGTTGATTTTGCACGTCTGAAGTGAAGACACCGCATACCTCACATCTGAAAATATTCAGGCCGTTTTTTGAAAATCACCAGCACAATCTCTTTTGACAAGATTGGTCCTTTGCACAATGTGGAATGGTGGAAGTTGTGAAACATTATCTAGACGTAATAATTATCAGGAAGTGCATTCCGTCACAGTCACGTAAAGAGTAAGGGGACCGTGAGGGGGGGGGGGGGGATAATTTCATCAAGCAAGACGGTTCATGGATGGTCCTTCGGCGATTCGGTTCTCGGAGGTTTTATTTGTGCTTGAATTTAGGTGTAACAAATGTGATGTTTGGCAAATACAGGTCTTGTCTTTTAGGCTGTGGACCTCCAGCTAGTATGCACGCAACATATTTCATTTTGAAAATTGTTTGCTGCAACACACTTGGCACATTGGTACAAGAATATCTACAGGAAGAATTTGGGCGTGATGAGAGATTGTTTTTCCTAATGTCGTGCTTCCAGGTGGAGTATCCTTTGTCTAGCCTGCCGCTGAATGAGACAGCAACGTTCATTCAGCTCGTTCAGCCAATGGCGAGCGAGAGAGAACGCTACAACGAGATTGTCGCCTCCGCTCTGGCCGAGGGGAAAAGCAGAGGAAGACGGCGCTCGCTTCACCCGATGAACCCTGAACCGGCGCCATTGACCACCCCTGAACCAGAAAAAGAGAGCGAGAACCGCCTCACAGCTGCCGAGAGCCCTCAAAAGGAGCGCTCGCAGAGCTTGCTCCCGGGTTTGGGAAAGGTGTTCAAGAAGAAGGCGTGGGCAAACCGAACGCAGGCAGTGGCCGATGTAGACAACGTGCCTGCAATACCCGACATCACAAACCTTTGGTCGTCCACCGAGGAGGATCTGGATGACGTAGTCGTGTCAGACGGCCCTCGCTTGCCCGCGGTGCAGGCCACAAGCATCAAGCGAACGTTTTGCAGCGTCCGCTCGTTCATCGAGATGTGCGAGGACGAGACGCTCCGAGCCACCAACGAGGCCTTCACGAATATCCAGGAGCAGGATCAGAAACAAGGAATGACGCTGCTGCAGATGTCGGTGAAGTCGTATGAACCCGAGCCAGAACTCCTGCTGCAGAAGAGCAGAGGTCTAGCCGTGCGTGGCGCTAAGAAGGCCACCGAGCCGAGACTGGTGTTTCGCAAAGCTCTGTATGATGATTTGAAGGAGCACGAGAAACCGTTGTACGTGCTGAGAAGCATGATGGTGGCTGAAGGTGAGTACAGCGACACACAGGAATACACGGTGAGGTTTGGGGCGGGACTTTCCCTTTTCAATGTGACCATTATATGTGAATTTGTTAGGACCATAAATTTTATATGAACACACCATGATCAAACCCATTGGAGTGTTTTGTGAGGTTGTTCTTCTTGCCACGTACGTTCTCACTTTTCCTACTTCTAAAATCTTCACTGGACTAACTCTGTCCTGAGGGCACGAGGAAATCTGACAAACCATTTGGACTTGGGACTTAGAATGCAGAGATACCACCTGCTCAAAGGCACACGTTTGCAAGGGACTGATGCCCATTGTCCACAAAATGCTGCATATTTGCATTTCACGTCTAAACAAGATCAAACAGCCAAACACATGTACTGTATTTCCCCGATTGTAAATCGCACCTCGTTTTCAGGCTTTTAAAAGCCATTATTGTTTTGATATATTCACTTCAGTAGTAAGTCATGCTCGAGTGACTTATATTCGGGGAAATACGATACTTGAAAAGTGCTCCGTTTCCAGCCTGGAGCAAAACTGGCAAACCCAACCACACCCAAGCAATGTTGTCCAATGACGAGGTAGAATACTATCACTAAGAGCATTGTGCTATTTGAGCACAGGTCCTTCACCATTGGTAGATATTCTCTAGGCCATGACAATATATTGTAGCGAGCCTTAGGTGGTAGCAGGTTGTGCAAATGCAAATGCAAGAAGCACTGATTCGCACCTATATGGCCCGGGGTAGCTGCAATAGAGCATAAATTATCAGCATTTCAACTCCTATATTGAGGGTTAATTCCCCAACCAGACTCATGGTAGTGAGGGACAACCCGCATTTTCCCCACTACTCACGCCGTGTCCAGCATTATTTTTTCTAGACGTGGTGTTCTCTGAAGATGCCTTATTTAAAAAAAGCCCAGTCAGAATGCCAACCCTGGTAAAATACCCCATAGGATGAATCCCTTGGCCTGACTGTGCACTGCTCTGGACTATTTTTTTTATCCGGAAAACACAATTTACAAACAAGTTTTCAACGGTGGTCAGAGCAGTGACAAAATAGCACCTAAGATAGCGCTAGTGGCCGCTAAAATGCCGGTTTATAAGGACTTGCTTGCTACCATGTTAATCCCCACGGTATTTGACCTGAAAAGTAATGATACGAAAGGACTAGTCGAAAGTGTAAAGCCCGATTCATACTTCATCTCGCGTACGGGAAACCCATCGCGCGACCGTCGCGCGATGGGTTTCCCGTACGCGAAATAGTTGAGCTCAGATCAACTTTTTCGCGACGCGACGCGTTTCCCGTACGCGACATGAAGTATGAATCGGGCTTAATGGTTTCAGTGCTTCGTGTGCTGATGAGTTTCTCTTTGCGGTCATGGTGTTCCTTGCCCAGAGCTTCGGTGCCGAGATCACCGGCTGCCCAGGAAGGCCGAGGCATTCGTTGACATTGTGGTGTCGCATCAGGATGGCGCGGTGGGATGCACCACCCGTCAGGTGCTGATCTCGCGCACGGCTGAGAAGTACCCGCTCAAAGAAGAGCCACAGTCACTGACCTGTAAGCTTTTGTGAACATCTAGCAAAAGTCATCCTAGAAAATACTTTGAAGAATAAATTGGTAAGCACACATGCTCTTTCTCTGGACACTGCAAATTCACAACTCGGTTCACTGTGTCATTATCGACGTTTCGGCAATTTGCCAACATCAGCATGGAAATTGAAGTGGAAGTGGAAGGTTTCAATCTGTTATTCAATAGAGCTTGTGCGGATGTTGTCGGAGATATTTGTACATGTTCTGGCTTGTGCATACATTTATCAACATTTTGGCAAGTTTCCACCTCTTTCTCGCTCAATGCTATGTCTTTTGTTCCCTACAAGGCCCAGGTTACTGTCTTAAATGAATATGCTGGACATGTAGCTTGACTGGTTACTATTGGTGTACTTGAATAGCTGGTGTCAAAATTTTCTACCAAACCTGCTTCCAGGATGGGAGAGTATTGCCGTCGCTATATATAGCAAGTTGTGTGTAACCTACTGTTCGGTTTGCCTTTTGTGGCTCGGCAGAAATTAAGTTCGCTACACAGCTTAGATTACCGAATTCTCCCGGTTTTCGTTTCTCCAGATCGCTACGTGCTGCTCAGGTTTGTGAATGCAAAGGGACAATGCATTGATCGGCGCAGCACATATCGTACCAAACCAGAGCCGGGCAGTCCCAAGGAGGCCGCATCGCTCACGGCGTCGTTCCGCAAGAAGTTCGCCTGGCTGCGCGTCAGCTACAATGCCAGGTTTGATTTCCAGAAAGACGTTCAGCGCAAAGGTGACAAGTACAAACCCATTCTAATACAGGTAATGAGTTGCGAGTCTTGCGACTGCAGCCACCTTCTATCATGCAGCATTCTATTGTCGATGTTTGCGGCTTCTCGTAGGAAGAAAAGAAAAACAAGGGTTGCTTATCGAGAAGAGTTGATGCGGATAATACCATTGCACAATATCTTTTATAGTGTGGCTCGCAAGTGTTCATGGCGTCTAGCCATTCCTGAAAAAAGTTTGAAAATGTGTCATTCGTTTGAATAGTCGTTTTATAGAAAAGTTCCCGCGAAATGGAATGAGGATGTGTATAGACAGAGAGGAGAAGACAGGCAACAAAGGGAGCCACTGTTTGTTGGGCTGTGGCACTGTGTTTGTGGAGTAGTTCACTACACTGATGCTCTAATACGGATTTTGTTTTTGATTTGAGAGGAGAGACGAGTATGCACGAGTACACGCCCGGACATGTTTGCGATTGAATTCAATTTCATCAGCGTTTGAGTGCGGTTTTTTACTCTGCACTGTCTCATGTTTGCGATTTCACACCCAATGTGAATACTCTAATTTCAGAATTTTTAGGTGCTAAATATTTTCGGTATGAGGGCAAAAAGCCAGGTTAGGTGAACAGAAATTTTCGGTACAGAAAAGCAGTTCCCTATTGGTTCATGCGTGTAAGTGTTTGTTTGGTGTATTGAAATTTTAGGTATGAAACAGATGCACCGAAAGTACCGAAAATAAAAGTACACCGAACATTTGTGAAATTACAGTATGGTGACAGTTTCCTGATCTCAAAAGATTCCCGGATACAGGGGCGCGCCTAGTTCGCCTTTCAGGAAGGTGTATGGCCGCATATGTGTAGGATGGCTGTTGCATGTCATTCATGGTCATTATATGCATGCTAAACCTAGGGGGGTGACATGCTCCACGTGCTCCATGCGGGCTCCACGACTGTCGACAACAGTAGCTCAGCCGACCCTAGGGGGCTTCAATTTAATGATCAGGATGTTGTGTATATGTGTATGTGTATATGAGAGTGCGTGTACATGTGTGCGTGTGCCTTTCCACCTTGTGGACTGTGAACGGCTCCATGCCCTGAAAAAGTGGCTGCAGATTGCACTGTATGTTTGATATGATCGCCTCAGACCATGGGCAGCTACAGTCTAAATTTCTTGGGTAACCCCTCTATAAACTTGGAAGTTGCGACTTCGGCGGTATTAGTCATGAAGTTGGTTGCTCCAACGAGGAGCACACGCTTCTTGCCGAACTTGACACTTGACTGACTCAGGACTGCCATCCGGAGCACACGAGGAGCACGTCACACTTTCCACTCGGCACACCTGAAAGAAAGCACCACTCCCTGCTCAATACACAGTGTTTCGGGGAATTCACCCCTCGTCAGTTGAGCAAGTGATCAGACAAGAACATTTTGCTTTGGCAGGGATATTTCAGTTCTTCATTTTGACTTACTGCCCAGGTGTTACTGTGTAGTGCGAATGGTATCAAAGCGGCGGTCAACATCAACATTGCAGACACCACGCAGGAGGTAAGTGGCAGGCAAGCAGTGGCACGGCGAGAGGAAAAAACATTACGGAGTTGCATGCAGTCGTCCGCGATAACAGCTTGGAGAGTGTAACTCAAGTTTGCAGCCAATTGTCCCTCTCCCCCTTTTGCACGCCTTGTACCATAAGCACGTGAGCACGCGGTCGGAAATGAGACATTTTCAAAGAAACGCATGTCCGAGTACATGGAAAGATTGTTTTTGTCTTGCCTGCATGCACATTGTACCCGTAAGAGATTATACACGCTCACACTACCGTCCCAGCGGTCTCTCGGCTACACAAATCACGAATAGAATGAAATAGAAAAGAAAAAAGGATCAAAGAACTACAAGTTAAGCTACAATGTCCACTAACACCGCCAGTTACTGAACAATCAGCTCCTTGGCTCTCCATCCGAGGAAAACATAGAATAAGGTCATGCACGGAACAGGTTATGCACAGAGCAGATCACACACGGGGAATCTAACCAGATTCACACCCTGTGAGGTTACAGCTGGAGCTAGGTGTCCCCCATCCACAACCCTCTATTGTTCCATGTCTGTGACTGGGCAACTGACATATCTCTGCAGTCTTGTGGATGTTGTAAAAGCAATGCTCAAAGCATGCACGTAAAATCCAGTGTAAAAATTTAACTCGGATACTGAGCCAATAAAAGTAATTAAAATAGAAGAAATCACATGGAAATGTCACAGTAACATGTCAGTTTTGTGCCCTGTTATCGCACTTTCTGACAGCTTGTTATCTTCTTACAGTCGTGGATAGTTGCTTCATAAGCGTTTCCATGTGATTTCTTCTTTTTTAATTATAAAATCCAGTGGTAGAAAAATCAGTGCATCTCCATTCTGAGTTTCATGCCGCTACTCCGCAAGCATCGGCACTGAAAGTCCTTCTGTATGTCACGATAAGCAAGCAGATGAGGGTATCGCTACCCAGTCAATGCGCTAGACATGACCCATTGTACTGAGCCATTCATACACAGTCTGCGGACAGAACTGTTTCGTCCTTTGTGGACTCATCGGCTCAGCACAGAGGAAATGAGGCCGAACCTGATAACCATGGAAAATACATTTTCCAAAGCCAGATTTAATTAAGCCAGGCCCGAACGCATCTTGCCAGAGTGCTCAAACTGACAGGTCAGTGAGCTCTGCATAGCGCAAAGACTGAAAGAGCAAAGGCACTGCCCCAAGAACCACTCATACATGTAGAAGACAACACATGCCGTCATCCTTTTGCTTGTGTCAAACTTTCCAGGTGCGCGGCACGTTCCGTCTGGAACCTGCACCCGGCTGCATTCACACCAATCACCACGGCCAGAAAGTAGCCAAACTGCCGAAGGACAAGTTTCCCATCAGCACGCCCTCGTCCAGTGTGTTAGACCCGAAACCAAATGCGGAGCATCCCCGTCGGGCCGTCAAACGCGTTCTGGGCGCCGTGCCCCTGTTGCGTATCGGACACAAACGTGCGAAGAGCGCCGCTGCTGCAGCAAGCATGCAGGACGGACGCGCGACCCGTCTCAGCGTCTCCCTGACCAGCCTTAGCGATTTCACCGTATCACCGGTAGATACGTGCTCGCTAGACGACTACCCCGGAAACTTGCACAACCCCGCGGACACACTGCACACCTGCCAGGTGACACTCAGGCCAACGGGTGGGAAAGACGCGCGGTTGTCGCGGCAACTAAGCTCGTCCGAGCCGGCCCTCGCCACGTCGTCGTCAGGGCAGCAGAACGAGGCGCGCTCTCGTGCGTTCAGCGAGGCCGCCGTTCGTGCCAGCCCAAACGCTGCCGCTGGCGCGCAGCCACCCGAAGAATGGAGCAGTCTGTCGAGCAAACGCTTCCTGCAGGTCTCGCCCAACTTCACGCGTGGCGTGCCATCTTCCGACGTCTCAGATGCTGGAGAGAGTCCGGGAGACAGCAGTAAAGACAGGAGCAGTGGAAGCAAGAGTGGGCGATCAACCCCAGCAAGCACGTCGTCGCCGGTCAAGCAGAGCAAGCCGCCCAAGGTGAAGCGCCGACGTATCGGCCAGAGGCAAAGCGTCAGCAGCACAGCTGCCACCGCCGCCACCGCCACACCGGCTGCTGCCAGCCGCAAGAAGTCACGCAGCGAGTCGCGCCTGAACCGTCTCGGCCTGTGGCCGTTCGCGAAGAGTGCCGGTAACCTGCCATCACTCGGCTCGAGCATGGGGGATGTGCAGCAGTCAACCGAAGCTGACACACCTGACAACGCGTAAAAACACTGGGCTGGTTGCACCGGGCAATGATTGCGTAGGACAATGCGCACCGAAATTCGAACCTACTGGGCTGGTTGCGGAGGATAATGCGTAACGAAGTTAAAGCCTACTGGGCTGGTTACCTAGGACTATTCATGATGGAATCAGTGGTGTACTGAAGTAGACGCGTTATTCACTACCCCTGTCTACCGGAGATGATGATAGGATTGCTCATTCAGGAGCACTTGAACTGTGCAAGGTGTAGCCATTCTATTACCAATTCATGGACCATGATCAAAGTTCCCCACATCCATACACATACACATGTTCAAAAATTATTAACTTCATCCCGAACTTTATTCTCGTCCATTAATCAGACACACGCGCACAACACACGCACGCGCATACATACACGAACACTCGCACATTCACAGCTAGATGATCAGACAGACACATATACACACAGTAGAAAACTTGAAAACTCATAATCTGGAATGGGTGGCTGCTAAGTTCATCTGACAAAACGGCTATTTTGTATTACTTAGCTCGTTAATGTGGCTCTTCCTTATTGAATGTCTCCTACCCTGTAACTGCAAGCAAATGTACTGTTCATCAGTGTACAGCTGGGAGAGAGAATGTACGTGCATGTGCATGCGTGCGTGCGTGTGTACAAGTATTGACAGCTTTTCACAAATTTTTGGCAACCCTCCGCTTAACAATTATTTATTTTCTCTGCTCCAAATACAAAAAATGATTATTTGATCGTTTTCTCGTTTCCCCTTAGTCTGGTATTCCACTGACCATTGCGACACGAAAACATTCTGGACACGACGCTGCGTTGGTTGCAAAGTTTGTGATCATGATTCGAATGTGCACTGTATTATTATTCTTTGCTTTTGTTCAAATTTAAAACTATGCCCCTTCTTGGCATATTTGCAATTCATTGCAGTGAGCCCTTCCTGGTTATAGCCGCGAGAAAACGTTAAAATAACCGCATGTTGCTCTGCGTCTGCGAACGACTGCGTTCACATTGTTCTTATCCTTGTTGAAGTCCCTGTCTCCTCGTTTCGTCTTTGTTCCAAAACATACCCAGTAGCAGAAGTTACCACCGCCGTGCAACCACTGCTTTCATGGTATCCGTGGCGTACACGTGCACTGTAAACCATTTTTAAAATCATGATGGGCAATTGTGCACAGCCCTTCCCAGGTAGCGGGAAAGTGAGTGTGTGGACGGGGGGGGGGGGGGGGGGGGTATGTAGACACAAGATAGGCAGGAAGGAGGTGCAGGGCAACACTGGACACTGCGTGCTGTAGCGCTGGACACCTACTACAGCTTGAGCCCTCCCAAATGAAATCCGGTCCTTGTTTTCCAGCACTAAGCTCCAGGCCTGTGGCTCAATGTGGCTGGACAGTCGTACCACAAGCGACCCACCCAACCCCACACAGGCTCTCCAGCTGGGGTTTGCCATGTATGTGTATGACTGTATAGACGTAGCGTAGAGGTTAAGAGCTAGCATTATCAGTTGACATGCTTTGGCGAAGTTGCAGCTTAGCGACCCACGTACGCTGTATACATAGCCTTGGTTGGCTATAAAACCCTGCAAATCGTCACGCAAAGTGGTCATTGGCTGCGCCAGCCATGTATTGCTTGGAATAAAACTGGGGGAAAACTGGAATAGTAGTAAAATAGCTTTATTTTACTACATCATTCGAGGCAGGCAGGCATAGTGGGTTGGTCTGAGACCATGATTGAGAAACAGAGGGTACCAGGTTCAAGTCCTGCTTGGAAGAGGAAGGAATTTTTCCAGCCGTGCTGCGACCCTATTTGGAAACTTGTGGCCTGGCACGAGGGTACCATGGATGCAGCTAATGGGATTTCGGTCTTTGACCACTTGGTGGTGGGTCTGATCTACTCACCTCCCACCGTTTAGGCGCTGCATCTGCGCCTTTGATCCTAGAGCGTGGTGGCGTTCCCATGACGGATGCGGGAAAACTGGGCTTCCAGCCGAGTCTCACGCGAACCGTGACATTTTTTATATTTTTTTATTCGAATTTAAAACATGAATACTCACGCATTTTCCCCTTCTGTTTATATCTTGCCCCGCTCCAGTAATGGTTCATGAGTCCCCCCAGTCCACACTCCCTGTCCCTTCCAGTTGCATCGTCCTTTCTTCTCTGCTTTACCGTTCTATTTTCATTCGCCCCTCTTGATATTTGTACTGTTGTGGAAAGGACCTGAAATACTAAAAACCAAACCAAACCACCATTGGCGCAGCCATCTCTAGGGTGTAATGCCACAGTTCTCGCAAGATGATGAAGATATTATGAGAAAAAAATGGAAGAGGAAAATAGATTAATGAACAAGGCACAAAAGAGAACACGGAAACAAATCAACGATGGAAGACTACGATTGACGTATTTGAACATGATGAAATGTTTCTTGAAAGTGACACAACGAATCCAAAGGTTCCAGGATTGAAGTAATGTTGACAGTTATGAGCCTTTGAGATCTTAGGAGAGGGTAAGAGAGTTTAGGAGAGAATACGCGTCATGTAAATTCTTCTGACTCTGACCCATGATATAATCGTTACACATGTAGTGTTGTATAGGCTTCAAAATGCAACTTGAAGCCTACATTGTCTATAATTACCGGTATCATAATAACCTTTTTACAAGGTCGATAATATATTGATGCATTTTTTTTAATTGCAGTTCAGAGACCGCATATGCGTTTCTTTTGAGCGATCTTGTATAATAATATTATAATATACACACACAATGTGGGCCTCCATAGGTACATTGTATGTACAACAGTGGGGCTCAACTCGATACATACGTATGTACACTGATATAATGTGCACATTCACATGTCTGAAGGTTGTGGCTTTTCAATAAAATACATAAATAAATTAAAAAAACTCAATTGTATAGCATGTGGTAATGGAAGCATTGGATCTGCACTGTACGTAACGCAAGTTAGGAATAGAGAACATGTGTAGGTGTGTGGGTGCGTGGGTGCGTGGGTGTGTGGGTGTGTGAGTGTGTGGGTGTGTGAGTGTGTGGGTGTATTCTCTGTGTGGGTGTGTGGGTGTGTGTGTGTGGGTGTGTGGGTGTGTGGGTGGGGTTTCCACGAAGCGTGTACATCATAAGTGCACCTTTCCGCGCGAGTGCTTTTCGGTAAGCCCCAGCGAGAACATCTGAATTGAGCTTGACTTCTTATCAGAAACCACTAGGCCTGACGCAACCAAGTGCTGCTTGTAAATACGGAGTTGAATGGGCTGAAGGACAGGTGCTGGAATTGCAGGCAGCTCTGTAACTCTACCACTGCCAGGGTGTGCACTGTGACACTTACCTACATGTGTGTCCCTGTCGGACTCTTTACACACTATCTGATGGTCACCGAAAGTTAATGTCGTACTTCCAATGACGGTAGGAACGTCGTGTTCCACTTCGACTTGCGTCCAGCATGCAGTGCTCACGTCTGCTTCATCCATATGAAACTTGTACACTAGGCGTTCATACTGCACGCGTTTTGTAGCATCTTCGCATTCTGCATCATGACTTGACGCTATCAAGTATATGTCATTGTTCAAGCTTATCAGCCTTTTAGGCTGTCGGATATGGGGCAGTAGTGGTAGACGAGTGAGATCAGTACACGCGTTGACAATCCCTGATGTCACAAAACCAGAACTGTGGATTTGCAGAGCATAGCATATGGAATATTGCCTTTGCGGATGCTGCTTAATGTTCGCGCCACATAGGAACATGACGTTATCCCTGACAAGCATGTTCACGAACATCAAGCCGACGGGAAATAGATCCTTGGTGAAGCGCGTGATGTTTTCACCGTCAATCGTGTGGAGTATTACTGTGCGCATTGTATCAACTTCAAATACAGCGATATATAAGCCGTTGTCCGTTGCATGAGCTGCAGAGGCAATAGCATGGCCAGCAGTGTACACTTGACGAAAGCTTTCTGCTGTCAAGTTGGTCAGATCGTCAGATTCTGTGTACTGGACAAAGATATTAAGTCGGTGATCAGTCTGCACACAGTACAACCTATTGCGGAACACCACGGACAGTCCAAGAAATATTGTACTTCGGGTGCGATCGGTGTGAAATGTCGACATAAAATCTTTAGCAAAATCCCACACAGGTGCCAGAACACTTCTGCCACGCTGCAAGACACACAAAAAGTGGAAAGTGTGGAAATGTAGTGATCAGCGGAAGCCTAGTTATTCCACACACCTGCAAATTTCAATAGGCGTGGTTTAAGGTCTGTGATAGCGCATACTCCACGTGTGAAGGACTTGGGAACTGTACTTACATATACTATGGTGCAGCTCAGTGAGGTACCATATTTCCAGGCGCGTGTCGCGTATGCGTTCCTGGGTGCCCGGAACCCCCCATTTTTTCACTCAAAATGCAGGATTTTTCTTCATTTTTGAAAATCTTCCGCGGGGAGGCCCCAGAACCCCCCCCCCCCCTTAAAGGGCACCGGCGCAAGCGCCTCATTTCCCCCATTAAACGTCTACGTCCACGTCTCCCGTACCAGTACAATGTCATGTACCTTTCCAATTGTAGTGCATGTTAGGTCAAACAGATAAAAGGACACGTCTTTAATAATAGTACGCGCCGGAGTGATGTGATGGGTATTACTGGGGCACAGGTACCAGGGTCCACCTTACTTCGTTTTTCTCACCCGTTTATAAATCGTTGTGTCTTGCTAGACTGTTTCTTACCGTGGTTGGATGTATTTTCAGCCTTACAGCATCATTATCACGAGTTGTTTACCATCAAACCCTCGCAAGTAATCTTTCCACAATCGATAAAAGGATACGTCTTCAAAACTAGTACCGTCTCCAATAGCAGTACCGGTCTGACCCCCTTTGGAAAAATAAAAGTACTGTACAGAGAAGAAAACACAAAAGGACCAGGGAACTACTAGTCACGCTATAATGTCCACTAACATCATCAGTGCCATGCTATCGCATGAGCCGATTGTTTAGTAACTGGTGGCGTTAGTGGACATTATACCGTATTAAACTTGTAGTTCCTTGGTCTTTTTTTTCTTCTTCGATCAATTAATCCTTGGCTCTCCATCCGAGTCCATTACTGTACATTAATTGGGGATAATGATGATGGTATGTTCAGGTTGTAGTGCACACATCATACTGCAGCGCGGTTATTCCGCCCCAGCTGCCTTGCCTGTACACACACAGTGGAGAAAACGAAATAATTCGATTATAAAATCGATTTCTTTAAAAAGCATGCAGTAGTTGTCAGAACTTACCAGCTGATGGCGAAGCATGGGTAGCTTTACGGGCTGCCACTGAAGAAGGAAACACACACACATACACACACACACACACACACACACACACACACACACACACACACAAACACACACACACACACACATGCCGTAGTGTCTTGTATTTGAAGCCTATCAAACCTGTTTGACTACCAGCCTGCTTTTACAGTTTACACACATATACACTATTTGAATACAAACCTGATGTGAATACAAGCCTATCCCTGGCTTCCACAGGAAAACACCCGCCTTTGATACGCGACATCACGCACACAGACATGCACACAAAAACACACATTCACACATATACATGTACTTGTTGTAATAATATAAACACACACACACACACACACACACACACACATATAATACACACACACATAAAACACTCAAACACACACACACACACACACACACACACACCATGTGCCATGTACCATGTGTACGCTTGTTGCAAGAGAAACTGTGACTCAGCATACCCCCCCCCCCCCCCCCTTACAGGTGCATGCATAAATGTGGCCAGATGTGGTGCAGCCGGCATTAGGAATTTGGGGCTCACAGGCAGGGCACAATAGAAGAGCCGGCCCTGCCTGTGAGCATTCCTACCGACGTACCAATCAAATAATAGTAATCACTTCCTCACCTGTCGTGATGCGATATCGGGCGCAAATGGCCCTGGGTCGTTGTTCTGGTTAAGCAAGAACACCAGCATTCCTGTGGTAATGCCTACCAGCAGGCAAGTCAGGAGTATTGGTTCCCAATTGATGCCGGTCTGTACACGGCAATACCAAGAAGAGGTAAACAGCAGCTTGCAATACTGGGGCTGGTCTGTATGTGGCCATGCCAAGAATCATTTTAAAAACAGCAGTGTGCAATACTCAGGCTGGCCTGATGGACAGTAGACACCATGTTGATTCCCCTTTCTGAACTTGTAGTGATGAAATTTAGCGGAGTTCTTCGCCCCTGCTGCTGCGCTTTCTACGGTTGAATCGCCTTCACTGACACAATAACTCTGTCCCGTTACACCTCACACAAACACGTTTGCTTCCACAACGGCACCAAATATCTAGGCCACCTCACAGAGACGTCTGTAGTGCATGCCGCTGCCTGATGATCGCCGAAAATGCGTGAAACTTGAAGTTACATGTACACATATGTCGTATCCATACTATTGACACGTGCCTTTTAGGCCTCTACGGGACAAGTATGCTTTTAGGTGTCTTATTATTTATCTATCTCCCGTAAACGGGTTCATAATCGTCTTTATTTTATATCTTCACGGAAGGCCTGGGGCCTTCCTTATTTGGGTATACGCTGTTATTTCCCCACATGGCTCCCGCTCCTTATGCAACAGTTCGTACACATATTTACTACGGTTTGATACGCTATTGCATGCGGGACCAGCAATCTCGTGGCCATGGACTTCCATGGCCGCAACTAGATACTATTGCCATCACCTTCCTTCTTTCTCTCTCTCTCTCGCAACTTCGTCTTTACGGCAAGTCACGACTTTCTTCCTTCTCGTTTGATAAGTATCGTTTGATAATATGTCTGACCGCAAGATGTGAGTCTCGATGTGAAAGTATAGGTGTGTATGTGTGTGTGTGTGTGTATGTGTGTAAGTATGTGAATGCGGGTGCTGTACATGTGAGGGCATGGCGAGTGAGTGTGTGTCTAGGTGTGGTGTGACCCGAACATGTCTAAATATGTCTGATGTGCGAGTGTATGTGGTGTCGGAATGTCTAATAATGTAATTGTAGTTACGGCCACCACTGCACGGCCTGTAATGGGATAGTTGTAGATTAGTCATGTTGGTGCCGCGGCTCCGGGGCCTAACTCCGGGCCGCCGGACTACGACATTTGGCGCAGTGAACAGGATGTCCAGTGGACGCTCTGATTGATACAGGATCCGCCGCTACGTTGTTGTCAGAGGATTTTGCCGAGCGCCTACCTAAGGAGCTGGAAAAGGAAACCTCTGACCAAGGCCCGAAGTTGATTGGCGCCAACGGACAACCACTGGAAGCCGTGGCGTCAGCAATTGTTCAGTTGGAACTCGGAGATGCAACCTGTTGGCACCGGGTAAGAATTGTTAAGGGGTTGCCGCGTGATTGTATTGTTGTATTATCCCATATTCCTTGCACAATTTCTTCGGGACAAGGGCGAATGTTCTTCTCTACCTCCCCCGCCTCAATCAGTACTGTGGGTTCGGATTATGGAGTGTTGAAACTGAAATCTAAAGTGACGATCCCGAGCAAGCATGAGATGATCGTTCCGGCCAAACTTAAACGATACGGTCACGCAGTAAAACCAGTACACGTAGCATTAGTGGAGGGTCTCCCTGGTCTGTCAGACTCGCATGACATCAATATAGCGTGTTCACTAGTTGCCTTGCCTGCCGGGGAGTTTGGAGTGAGAGTCCTTAACAATTCAGACCGTGAAGTGAAATTGTCACGAAAACTTGAGATAGCCAAAGTGTGTGAGATTGAACAGGTATGTGACGAATCTTCTGTTTGGGAAGATCAATTGCCATGCTCGTCGGGTTGGGAAGAACATCCGCCAGACAAGCCACTTTGGGACACATTGAATGTTGAAGACACCGATCTCAGTGACACGGAAATTCTGAAAGCTAAGGACCTCATCTCCAGATACCGCTCTGTGTTTGCTATGAGTAGTAAAGAGTTAGGCAGGACCACGGTACTGGAACACCGAATTGAAACCAAGCAAGCTGCTCCAATTCGCCAGCCGGTGCGCCGCCTACCGCATGCTAAAAGAGAGGAGGCAAGGGAACTGGTGGACAAAATGATAGATCAGGGGGTAGTTGAACCCTCCACCAGCCCCGGCCTGGGCTTCACCCGTGGTATTAGTCACTAAGAAGGATGGGAGTATTCGCTTTTGTGTGGATTACCGCCGCTTAAATAGTGTGACTGTGAAGGATCCGTATCCTCTCCCAAGAATCGATGACACCTTGGATTCCTTGGGAGGGGCTGCGTATTTTTCAACTCTGGATTTGTGCTCGGGTTATCATCAGATGCCTATGGCCCCAAGGGATAGGGAGAAGACCGCCTTTGCGACCCCAGATGGACACTTTGAGTTCAATGTACTACCATTCGGGGTGTGTAATGGGCCTAGTTCTTTTCAGCGCATGATGTCCGTAGTGTTAAGTGGCCTTCAATGGCAGATTTGTTTAATTTACATTGACGACATCATTGTATTTGGAAGCACGTTCGAGGAGCATTTGCTCCGATTGCAGTTGGTCTTTGACCGCCTCTTGAAGGCAGAGTGTTTCTTGTTCCGCACCAGTGTTGAGTTCCTGGGCCACATTGTTACCCGGGAGGGGGTTAGGACCGATCCGGGTAAGATCGAGAAAGTCAGAAACTGGCCTACCCCTGAAGCAGTTGGTGAAGTGCGTGGTTTCTTGGGATTCTGTGGGTATTATAGGCGGTTTGCCCAAGATTTTGCCACCATTGCCCGCCCCTTGTACAGCCTGACGAAAACTGGCCAAGTGTTTTTGTGGACTCCTGACTGTGAATCCGCTTTCCTGAATCTGAAGACAGTGTTGACAACCGCCCCAGTACTAGCTTACCCCAGGTTTGGGCAAGATGCATCACCATTTCTGGTAGACGTAGATGCTAGTGGACTAGGGTTAGGAGCAGTGCTGTCTCAGGTTCAGGAAGGTCTGGAACGGCCGATAGCGTATGCTAGTCGACTTCTGGCCGATACAGAAACACGGTACGCATCCACGAAAAAGGAATTGTTGGGTTTGGTGTGGGCTGTGCGACATTTTCGTTGCTACCTGCTTGGAAAACAATTTGTGATTCGTACTGATCATCGTTCCCTTAGAACACTTGGCTAATTTCAAAAATCCACCGGCAATTGTGACTCGCTGGCTGGAATTTTTGTCTGAATTTGAGTTCACCATATTGTACAGGGCAGGTCGATCGCACGCTAATGCTGATGCATTGTCACGCCGCCCTGACGCTTCGACGACGCTGTTCGTAGGGGCCGTGAACAACGACGTTGGCAACATCCCCACACCCCTCATCCGCCGTTTCAACTGGCCGTGGTCAAGATGGGAAACGGAGCAGGAGAAGGACCGAGATCTCGCCCAAGTGGTGTCCTGGCTAGGTATGGACTCTCCGCCTTGCCCACAGGACATGATGGGTAGCAGTCCTGAGGTACGTATTTTGTGGAAAATCATGAAATGCTGGTTCATCATGAGGGGGTGTTGTGCCGTCATTGGGAGGACCCTTGCCCCGGTAAGCCGTCTATCTTGCAAGTTGTTGTTCCCCGGCATTTACGTTCATTGGTTTTGCAAGAGTATCATGACCAGGGGGGACATACGGGTTCTACACGCCTGCAGAAGAAACTGACGCAACAATTTCACTGGGTAGGCATGAAGAAAGATGTCTTGGATTGGGTTGCAAGTTGTTCTTCCTGTAGCCAGTTGAAGCGTCCCGTTGGCAGAGGGTCTGGGGCTCCAATACAGTCTTCCTGGACGGGGTATCCTTTTGAGCGAGTAGCAATGGATTTGATCCCCAATTTGCCGGAGACAGCGGAAGGGAACCGCCATATTTTGGTTGTAGTTGACTATTTCACTAAATGGGTGGAAGCTTTTCCGCTTCCGAGAATGGATGCTTCCGCTATTGCTTTGGGGTTTGTCAATGAGTTTGTGTCACGTTTTGGTGCTCCTGATCGGTTGCATACCGATCAGGGCAAAAACTTTGATGGCTCTCTGTTTCGCAGTGTTTGCTTTCTGCTTGGCATAGATAAGACCAGGACAACTGCGTACCATCCACAGAGTGACGGTCTGGTTGAAAGATTCAACCAGACGCTTGAGCGTGGCCTGGCGCACTATGTCTGCCGGAATCATCGAGATTGGGACATCAAGTTGCCAGCCTTCTTGATGGGATACCGCTCGACGCCGCAGACTAGTACCGGCTACAGTCCAAGCTATCTGCTCTTTGGTCGGGAGCTATGCCTACCTCAAGACTTGGCATTTGGATTACCGCCAGGAGCAGCATCCGCAGTAGCGTCCCAGCCGGAATTCGCGAGTGCTCTCCGCCGACGCCTGGAGGACGCTCATGCGCAGGTTCGGGAGCACTTGGGCAACGTGCACCGCTATCAAGCGCATATCCGTGATCGCAACGCTAAGGCCATGACGTTTGCAGCTGGTGATGCAGTGTGGCTTCTGGTGCCGGCCATTCCGACGGGTACAACCGCCAAGTTTTCTAGACTGTGGCACGGACCGTACCTAGTCGAGGAGAAGCTCTCCGCCGTCACCTACCGCATCAAGCTGTCTGAGCCCACGGCACGTCGCCTGATAGTGCACGTCAACCGGCTGAAAAGTTGTCATCATCGATCGAGTCGGCTGCAGGAGGTCCACGAGCAAGATGAGTCGGACCCACCGCAGCCCATGGCATCCACCCTGACTCCGTCCTACCAGCCTGATGCCACTGATGCCGCCGCCCGAGACGAGGAGGACACCGCTCGGGTATTCGACAGTGCTCCGCCAGTTGGCGTGATGGAAAGGCGAACCCCGCGTTCCCGCCATCCACCTCAGCTGTTTGGGAGTCCTGTCTGGCATGAGTAAGGATTTCAGTGGTATTGGCTGGATTGGTTGTGGCTAATATTACAGCTAGTCTTTGAACAGTTTTCGATCGGAACTCCAATTTTGACCAGCACTCGTTTAGTTAATTGTTAGCCATAATCTTAGTCTAATTTATTACGTTACTTATAACACGAGGACGTGTTCTTTTCCGTGTAAGCGGGGGGATATGTCGTATCCATACTATTGACACGTGCCTTTTAGGCCTCTACGGGACAAGTATGCCTTATTTAGGTGTCTTATTATTTATCTATCTCCCGTAAACGGGTTCATAATCGTCTTTATTTTATATCTTCACGGAAGGCCTGGGGCCTTCCTTATTTGGGTATACGCTGTTATTTCCCCACATGGCTCCCGCTCCTTATGCAACAGTTCGTACACATATTTACTACGGTTTGATACGCTATTGCATGCGGGACCAGCAATCTCGTGGCCATGGACTTCCATGGCCGCAACTAGATACTATTGCCATCACCTTCCTTCTTTCTCTCTCTCTCTCTCTCTCTCGCAACTTCGTCTTTACGGCAAGTCACGACTTTCTTCCTTCTCGTTTGATAAGTATCGTTTGATATTATGTCTGACCGCAAGATGTGAGTCTCGATGTGAAAGTATAGGTGTGTGTGTGTGTGTGTGTGTGTGTGTGTGTGTGTGTGTGTGTGTGTGTGTGTGTGTGTGTGTGTGTGTGTATGTGTGTAAGTATGTGAATGTGGGTGCTGTACATGTGAGGGCATGGCGAGTGAGTGTATGTCTAGGTGTGGTGTGACCCGAACATGTCTAAATATGTCTGATGTGCGAGTGTATGTGGTGTCGGAATGTCTAATAATGTAATTGTAGTTACGGCCACCACTGCACGGCCTGTAATGGGATAGTTGTAGATTAGTCATGTTGGTGCCGCGGCTCTGGGGCCTAACTCTGGGCCGCCGGACTACGACACATGTACACAGCTACACAACCCTTCGTCTCCGTTGTTTGTGTATTTGGGACGAGATATACCGGTGAAAACTCGGATCTTGAGCCAACAGTAATATCAGGGTTCTAGCCAGGTCAAAATAGTAGAGGTGGGCATGGGAAACACCCCGCATCCCATTTTTCTACTTTCCAATATTGTCTTGCCATGTTAAATGCAACGTATAGGGCGAATCCCGACTTCGCCCCAGACAAATATGCCTTTATGAACAATCTAATAGAGACTTTCGACTGCATTTTCGTTGAATTGTTTGAAAAAAAGGAAAATCGGAAATGAGAAGGGGTGACACTTTTCACAGGGGGGACATGTAGAGGGGGGGGACATGTAGAGGGGGGGGGGACATGTAGAGGGGGGGACATGTAGAGGGGGGGACATGTAGAGGGGGGGGGGGCTGCGCCCCCCCCTTTGGCTAAAACCCTAAATATGTAAAGAGAAAAAGGACCTATAAGTTACTCTTTATGACTAACAGTTCACAAAGGAAACGAGATAATAATTATACAGTCAGATAGTGCGACAACAAGGCACAAAACTGACAAAGATATTGAGATATTCGTTGACCTGAAACTGAGCTCCATTGCATATACGAAGCGCAAACCAGCAACCTTCCAACAGCAATGAGCCTTCCCAGTTGGGAGATTGTTGGTTTGCGCTTCGTAGATGTGTTTGAGTTAGGTGTCAGGCCGATGAATCATCAGAATGTCTCAATATCTATGTCAGTTTTGTGCCTTATCGCACTATCTGACTGTACATTACACAAGAGATATTGGAAGCTGTGTCGCAACTCTGAGTTTCACGTATTACTACGATCATGCTGTATATTATCTCGTTAACTTGATGGGCTGTTAGTCATAACTAACGACTTAAAGGTCCTTTTTCTTTTTAATTATACACGTACTAAGTTATTTTCCTGTCCCCTTTGCGGTACAGTCAGACCTCACTTAACCGGTCCTCTTTTATCCGGATCCCTCGCTTTCCGGGAAAAAATTGCTGGTTACCGATGTGCAGCATACGTTACGCATACAACATAACCAGACCTCGCGATCCGCACACTGGTACATGATTTTGTGCGCAAACTGTTGGAAATGTGTACAAAAAGCTTCGTCGTATCCGGTTGCACGTGGCTTGCAGAAGCTAGAATCAGGGAGTTGTACAAACAAAAGAAGATCCTTCTCCTGCTGAATGCATGCGGATAGCACTCAGTTGCATGCTCGTGTCATTTTTCTCGCTGGTTTTACATACTGTGCACGCTAGTTGTACTGCATAGGACCCGTATACGTGTATGTACGATGCTGCCCCTTTTGATGTGCCACATGCATACACAGTATGTGTGTTCGGTTATCCGGTTCCCTCGCCTATCCGGATATTTTTGTGGAAAATGGATGTGTGCGGGTTAAAGGGGAAGTTAAGGCAAAAATTAAAATTTCACCAGTTGTAGTCTTCGGGGTGCTGAGTCGAATGGTCGTGGTCCGAGGAAGCTGAGACGCTCCCTTCCTACTTGAATCCCAATCGAACTCGCGCACTTCCACCGAAACTGGGTGACTGCGCCCTACTAGATGGGGATTTGTATGCAAAATGTCACTAAAAGCGCCATTTCGTTCTTATAAAAGCATGGATGACCGCGATTGGCCCATATGTTGTAGTCTTTTGGACGCTGAGTCGATTGGTTTTGGTCCGAAAAGGCTGCGATGCAGCGTTCCTCCTTTATTCCCAATCGAACATGGTTGAACAAGCGGTCACGTGCTCCTGCGTACGCCAGTCACCTGGTCACCGTGCCTGCAGGGTACAACTTACTAGCCTGTTTGACCTTTTTTGGGTGCAATCCTGTCACTCGAGTTGAACTCGAGTTGAACCTTGGTGTGAAAGTTGTCGCCTGCTGGCGTGGTGCCCAGGTGATTTGGGCACCCAGGAGCACGTGACCGCTTGTTCAACCATGTTCGATTGGGAATAAAGGAGGAACGCTGCATCCCAGCCTTTTCGGACCAAAACCAGTCGACTCAGCGTCCAAAAGACTACAACATATGGGCCAATCGCGGTCATCCGTGCTTGTATAAGAAGGAAATGGCGCTTTTAGTGACATTTTGCATACAAATCCCCATCTAGTAGGGCGCAGTCACCCAGTTTCGGTGGAAGTGTGCGAGTTCGATTGGGATTCAAGTAGGAAGGGATCGTCTCAGCTTCCTCGGACCACGACCATTCGACTCAGCACCCCGAAGACTACAACTGGTGAAATTTTGATTTTTGCCTTAACTTCCCCTTTAAGCGAGGTCTAACTGTACAATCGTTTTGACGAGCTGCTTAATAGTGCCTTGAATGAGTAGCACAGGAGAACTGACCTTGTGCTGTGGTGGCTGGGCACAGACGTTGCCGTTACGGTGACGTTTGTCGCTAACCATGGGGTGACCCGTGTCAATTTGCCCATTTCCGTGACCTTCATCTGCAGTCGGAGCCTGGGTCCGGCGTCGACGTGTGAATGCTCGTTGCGTCGGTGTTGCCTGGCTAGAATGGGTGGCTCGGCGTGTCACGAGTTCATCCCGTGGAGCTGGTGTGAGTTGATAGGTGGCGAGCAGAGCCTGTGGAGTATGGTGCGTATGTAGAAAGGGGGCGGGGAGGGGCGAGGCACAGCAATGAGCGTATACTTATAGTCATATTAATTTTATGACCAAATGTTCCATAGTTTCACAGCCGGAATATACGATATTACGTGACGTGGAATTTTCCATCAAATGGGTCGAATTTTTGTCGTCATACGCCAAATTTCGACGCGAGCTGGAGTTCGCTCGTTTTATGACCAAATGTTCCATAGTTTCACAGCCGGAATATACGATATTACGTGACGTGGAATTTTCCATCAAATGGGTCGAATTTTTGTCGTCATACGCCAAATTTCGACGCGAGCTGGAGTTCGCTCGTTTTATGACCAAATGTTCCATAGTTTCACAGCCGGAATATACGATATTACGTGACGTGGAATTTTCCATCAAATGGGTCGAATTTTTGTCGTCATACGCCAAATTTCGACGCGAGCTGGAGTTCGCTCGTTTTATGACCAAATGTTCCATAGTTTCACAGCCGGAATATACGATATTACGTGACGTGGAATTTTCCATCAAATGGGTCGAATTTTTGTCGTCATACGCCAAATTTCGACGCGAGCTGGAGTTCGCTCGTTTTATGACCAAATGTTCCATAGTTTCACAGCCGGAATATACGATATTACGTGACGTGGAATTTTCCATCAAATGGGTCGAATTTTTGTCGTCATACGCCAAATTTCGACGCGAGCTGGAGTTCGCTCGTTTTATGACCAAATGTTCCATAGTTTCACAGCCGGAATATACGATATTACGTGACGTGGAATTTTCCATCAAATGGGTCGAATTTTTGTCGTCATACGCCAAATTTCGACGCGAGCTGGAGTTCGCTCGTTTTATGACCAAATGTTCCATAGTTTCACAGCCGGAATATACGATATTACGTGACGTGGAATTTTCCATCAAATGGGTCGAATTTTTGTCGTCATACGCCAAATTTCGACGCGAGCTGGAGTTCGCTCGTTTTATGACCAAATGTTCCATAGTTTCACAGCCGGAATATACGATATTACGTGACGTGGAATTTTCCATCAAATGGGTCGAATTTTTGTCGTCATACGCCAAATTTCGACGCGAGCTGGAGTTCGCTCGTTTTATGACCAAATGTTCCATAGTTTCACAGCCGGAATATACGATATTACGTGACGTGGAATTTTCCATCAAATGGGTCGAATTTTTGTCGTCATACGCCAAATTTCGACGCGAGCTGGAGTTCGCTCGTTTTATGACCAAATGTTCCATAGTTTCACAGCCGGAATATACGATATTACGTGACGTGGAATTTTCCATCAAATGGGTCGAATTTTTGTCGTCATACGCCAAATTTCGACGCGAGCTGGAGTTCGCTCGTTTTATGACCAAATGTTCCATAGTTTCACAGCCGGAATATACGATATTACGTGACGTGGAATTTTCCATCAAATGGGTCGAATTTTTGTCGTCATACGCCAAATTTCGACGCGAGCTGGAGTTCGCTCGTTTTATGACCAAATGTTCCATAGTTTCACAGCCGGAATATACGATATTACGTGACGTGGAATTTTCCATCAAATGGGTCGAATTTTTGTCGTCATACGCCAAATTTCGACGCGAGCTGGAGTTCGCTCGTTTTATGACCAAATGTTCCATAGTTTCACAGCCGGAATATACGATATTACGTGACGTGGAATTTTCCATCAAATGGGTCGAATTTTTGTCGTCATACGCCAAATTTCGACGCGAGCTGGAGTTCGCTCGTTTTATGACCAAATGTTCCATAGTTTCACAGCCGGAATATACGATATTACGTGACGTGGAATTTTCCATCAAATGGGTCGAATTTTTGTCGTCATACGCCAAATTTCGACGCGAGCTGGAGTTCGCTCGTTTTATGACCAAATGTTCCATAGTTTCACAGCCGGAATATACGATATTACGTGACGTGGAATTTTCCATCAAATGGGTCGAATTTTTGTCGTCATACGCCAAATTTCGACGCGAGCTGGAGTTCGCTCGTTTTATGACCAAATGTTCCATAGTTTCACAGCCGGAATATACGATATTACGTGACGTGGAATTTTCCATCAAATGGGTCGAATTTTTGTCGTCATACGCCAAATTTCGACGCGAGCTGGAGTTCGCTCGTTTTATGACCAAATGTTCCATAGTTTCACAGCCGGAATATACGATATTACGTGACGTGGAATTTTCCATCAAATAGGTCGAATTTTTGTCGTCATACGCCAAATTTCGACGCGAGCTGGAGTTCGCTCGCATCGTTTTCAAATGCATGAGCCAAATAACGAGAGCGGAACTCTCGCCTCACATCAAAGTCACGTGCAGCTTAGTATCTCTAAAGTCTGGTCTGGACCTGTGTATGTAGCATTGGATCTCCTGGTCTTGTTTCCAACACTGCTGGTTGGTAGTGCCAAGCTAACCTTTCAACACAGCCGAATTCATAGCAGCCGCATGCTCCCTACCCCCTCTTCCGTCATTTCATGCATGTGCATAAGATTATTCTCCTCTCGTCTGTACTCTCTCCCTCACTTTATCCATTGATTGATGACTCTGGTTAGGAAGAAAGAGCAAACAAGGCTCCAGAAAATGCTCCGGTTTCCAAATCAGTTTCCGAGCTGACGAATCGTATATGTATGTGTGCAGCCTCAAGGCCGTGAATTTTACGAACATATGGGGGACATGTGCTGAAGAATCAGCGTTTGACTGAATTTTGAACGTAACTATTTTCAAATGGTTTCCATGTCTGCCGTAAGCGGCTGGGTGTTTGGTCAAACTCGCATTCAATTAATCTAACAATTAATCTACTGTCGTCCCACCCGCCTCTGTGGATTCACAGAAAGCGTGAGTTTCGAAGTCGGAAAAAAATGTTGAACGGCCTCTGCTTGGATGACAGTTACACCATAGCTTAGTGGGTAGAGCATCGCTGGTCTCAAGCGAAGGTCCCTGGTTCAAGTCCTGGTGGTGGCAGTCAATTGTTTCTTCAGACTTTTCCCGCTTGCATTTTTTACCCTCAGACTAATGAACAAAAGTAGAAAGGAAAAGGACGTAATTATGGAAACGAGTTAAGAGTAACTCTCCACCACCGTAACTATATACAGTCAGAAAGTGAAACAACTAGGCACAAAACTGACAGAGTACTGAGACATTCGACGTCCTGACACCTAGCTTCAACACATCTCCGTAGCGCTAACCGACAGCCTTCCAATTTGGAAGGTTCAAGGTTATGGAAAGACCAAAGAGGGGAAGGCAAGCGCAACGAAAACAAGCCCAGCACAAGCTACAGTCCCAACGGAACAAAGAATGTCGATTGTTACTCGTTGTTTCACTTTCTGACTGTATAGTATCTAGTTACAGTGGTGGACAGTTACTCTAAACTCGTTTCCATATGTCTATTTCCTTTCTACTTTATTATTGGCTCAATACCCGAGTTACTAATGAGCAAAAGAACATAAACATTTGACTTACAGACTGAGTTTGGCGTGCTACTGAGGCAGCCTCCCTGAACAATTCTTCAGCTTCAGCAGCAGAAGGTCGCTGTGCTGGGTCGTTAGAGAGGCACCTCAGGATGAATGGCTTCAGCATGTGGCTTTCCTCCAGCCGAGCTAGGTCCTTCTTGCGTCGAATGGCATCCGGGATATCCCTCTCGCGGCCATCGACCACTTCCGTTCTTGGTGACCACAGAATATCGTAGGAAGGCATGTGGTCCGTGAGCACACTCAACGCCAGTACACCAAATGCGTACATGTCCACACTTGTGTCGTACTTGCAAGAGAATTGTTTGCCAGTGAAAGCTTCAGGAGCCATATAGAGATGACCACCGGGGCAATCCGTCATCTTGGTGTTGGCTCGGGCTGATTCTCCCTCGCCCGCACTGCCATGAAGCAATCGCGAGACCCTGACGTCCGTTATCTTTGCTGCTTGTCTGTCGTGCGTGACGAGAATATTGGACAACGTCAGGTCGCGATGGATGATGTTGTTGTCATGTAGGTGAGCTAGACCCGCAGCGATATCTCCCAGGTATCCGAGCAGAGTGGCATTGTCACGTCTTCCAGAGCCGATAGCATGTTTCTCCAGCTCGGAACCAAGGTGCTCCATAACGATCGCTGGCATGTGGTTGATTCTCGCCAGCCCGTGGAGGCGCACCACGTTCTCGTGATCCAACGTTCCCTGCCGCTTGAACTCATCACCGAACTTTTTCAGCCTTTCTCTGCGTTCTGCATCAGGTACGTTCAACGAGAACGGAAGCAAGGCCTTAGCAACCGCTGTTTGGCCACGGTAGTCGCATTGGTAAACGATTGTTCCCGATCCTCCACCCAGCACAACATCCTCGCGAACATTTACATCTTTCAGAAAGATGAAATCCTCGCCCTCCAACCCAAGGTCTCGTAGGAATTGTTCATCGCTGGCCATACTCGCTGTCTTGAACAGATATCAGGCAATGTGAGTCATTAATCGTCCGGAGGATGTGGAATCCGTGCCAAAAACGTAACCGAGCACCGGGTCCAAAGGAGGAGTAAGACACAAAAGTATCTTTATTTCATTCCGCTTTGCCAGTGATCTGCAGTGTAGCGAGTATGCTTTTCCACATTATAGAGGTTTTGCAGCGCGAACGTTCGCATGGATTTTCGCGTCTTGACTTGCGAATGTTCGCGCCAAGTAGTTTAGAGAGGTCTGCACGACGAAGTACCGTAACGAAAAAGCTAACGAATATTCGTAAACCGGCGTGAGGCTGCGCACAACGTGTGAACTTTTTCGTAGTAGGTCAACGCTAGCGCTGTGTATAGCACTCTGCAGCCAGATACGAAAAGAGTGAAGGTGAATTATCAGTATTTTTAGTACGGCAAGTAGGGTCCACTGCCGCAGGCATTGGTGGGAGATCTGCGCCACGCCAATGCCGGATTGCTCGGGAACCTAGACGCTCTGCAGAGCCTGCGAGCCATTGCCCATGACCGACCCGCATGGCGAGATCTATGTATGAAGATCTGTGCATCGTGATATTCCAACAGATCCTGAAACAGTCAAACTCAGGAAATAGCACTATTATTATCACTCAGGCTGCAATATTCAATGACATAATTATAGACATATTCATAAATTACATATCTTCAATACCCATGAGCTACATTGTATATGATAATTATATCATTATATCATCGTTCTAGCTCAATTTCTTTCCCCTGTCATAGTCCTGTTTATCATGTTCAGCATAAGCGAAGTTGTGGATCATGCTTGCATGGTTGACTCCAACGCGTACATGCAAGTAATAATATTTATAATTATTATAAATAATAAGTAGGGTCCAGCGGATTCTGCCGGCAGAAAAATTGGCAGAATTCGGTCCTTTTTCTGGTAAGTTTCGAGCATGTTTGGTATGTGGAGACATGGAGCAGAATTCGAGGAATTGCCCGCCATAAGGCTTGTATGGTTCTGACAATTTTTCTGCTTTTCGAGCAGAGTCTGCTACCTTTTCGAGTAGAATCCGCCGGTCCCTAACTGCAAGTGACGAAAAATCAGTTTCGTAGATCTGCTCTGTTTCAGTCGCGTTTGGACTTTATTTTCGTCATTCGAACGCGGACAGTCAAGATCTGTTGTAAATCCAGCAAAGTCAATCCAATTTGCTGATGACATTGAGGTTGAATTCAGCCACACGTCATGTCATCTCAGCTAATCCCTCCACAGCAGTCACAAAGCTCAGTGACTGGCTACGTCAACGTGGCCTGATTCTCAATGAGACAAAGAGTCATCTCCTAGCACTGCTCAGTAGCAGTGTATGCCGGACGCAAACAGGCAACACCACCGATCGAAGTCACCTGCGAGAGAACACCCCGCCCGCAAGCCTCCTCAGTCAAGTACATGTATCTTGGAGTGACCGTGGACAACACGTTGACATTCAAGGAGCGCAGGTTCTGCTGAATCGAGCAGTCCGCACTGTCTTTGGTGTAGATCTGCCCACGCAACACTCAGCTGAACCTTTGCTGACCCGCCTGGGAGTTTTCCAGGTATCAGAGCACTTCCACCAGAACACCTTGGCTCTTGTGTGGAAGAGCCTACATGGTGAGACATCGCAGTCCGTCACGCAACTAATGACTCCACAAATGACCAGAGAAACCCACCTTCAGCAGCAGAACGGACTCAGTCTTCCAGTTGCAAGAACAAACGCTGGCAAGTCGAGGTATGCCTTCAACGCTACAGGTAAATGGAACAGCTGATTACCTGGAAACTTCCGCTCTAGCACAACGCTGGAGACCTTCAAAGCTGCAGCAGTACCCTACGCAATTGGTCATTGACTGTGCGCTGCCTGCTGTATTCCTTGCTAAATACATGCAACAGTAGGAAATGCCATGTTTGACAATGGATCCGTACTATTGATCTCCAGCTGACTATCATTTCCAGTGCATTGTACATTAGGATGCTGTGCTTGGTGAAGTCCTAGCCTTTCTATTATAATAATATTCTTCGGGGCTCCGTTCTTTCGTTCTTCGGCGCTCGACCGTGGGTCTTTGGCTGTGCTTGACTGCTCTCACACCACTTAATTTTAAAAGGGAGCCAGCACGAGGCATTGCAGTCCGAGATACTGTACAAGTCATGTACAAGGGAATGCCCCGGGGCACATCAGGGCACGTTCATTCATGTAACACCAGGGAGTCGTATAGACCCGGGAGGCGACACGCGCATCACTTGTGCACAACCATGATCGACTCAACGATTCAAAATATTACGACCTGCTCGGTGTGGGACAAGTCCGTACATAGGTCATAGCGCCCGGGAAATCCGTACATAGCGTCGTCTTCGTCCTTTCGCTGAACAATTGTGGTCAGACTTTCGATCTCCATTGCCGAAATACAGCCATCTGTGGCCATCGCTGAGGAGTTCACTAATAAAGGGGCTTGTTCACTGGCTTACTCACTGGCTTTGCACTGCCACTCGAACTCTGAGGCACTTTGACCACCTAAGATGAGGTAATCCTTTCTTTACAAATTGCCTCAATATTTTCTCACCTTTAGGGCAATGAAGTAATTTTTTTCCTCGTGACTAACTTCGACCGACCAAGTTGCCCTGTCCCAGTGATCTACAATACTTATATTGCACATTTGTGAAATATTGGACCTATCCAGATAAACGAAATGACTTATATTCGAAATTACATTTTCCAAAGTTTTCCTTCACAAATAGTCCCAATTTGTTCTCACCTTTAGGGCAATGAAGTAATTTTTTTCCTCGTGACTAACTTCGACAGACCAAGTTGCCCTGTCCCAGTGATCTACAATACTTATATTGCACATTTGTGAAATATTGGACCTATCCAGATAAACGAAATGACTTTTATTCGAAATTACATTTTCCAAAGTTTTCCTTCACAAATAGTCCCAATTTCTTCTCACCTTTAGGGCAATGAAGTCAATTTTTCTTCAGGACTAACATCGGCTAACAAAGTGGCGCTGTCCCAGTGATCTACAATACTTATAATCATTGCACATGTGAAATATTGGGAGTCACAGAGTGAGGAAATGGCCTAAATTGAAACTTGAACTGTTCTGCCAAGTTTTATGCAGTGAACGCAGAGCTGAGAGCCCGCAAGAGCCATCCCGGAAGATCTTGTGCACCACCAACCGAACCTTCGGTGAATGTTCACAAGGTTAGAAGCTTGCACAGATAACACACATTGGATGCTAATAGTAATACAATGCACTCAGGAATGTGTGCAAATACGACAGAATTAATTCCAAATAAAGTCAACAATAGCTGCCTCAACACAGTGCTATCAACCTTCCGTATTTTCCATATTTGTATGGAAAATCACTACTTCGTCCACGCTATGGATTTTGAGAAAAATGTACGGAAAATTGAACGGGATTGATCAGTATGTATAAGCATTGCAAGTGCAAGCTGAGCGATGAAAAGAAGAGAACCGAGTGGAAAGAAAACGCTGCAGTGGAGAGTCCTTAGAAAAGACTTAAAAAATATCAATAATATCGCTGCACGAGATCATCCTTATAAGTTATAACGTCGACTGATCGTACTGTGGTTGATTCATACGGCGGTAAATACACACCTGCCTACACACGCTCTCTAAACTGAAAAGTTATTCTGGCACAGAGCTCTCCTTCCCGCCACCACCACCATCATCAGTTCGCGTCTGGCACCTAGTCGATGCAGGGTGAGTGGTGTCCGACATAGCAGGCTGGTACATCAGGTAGCGTATGGCGCATAGCAGATGACACAGCAACAACATAGCTTGATTGCGACGTACCTTTCGTCCCGGCTGGACTCATCGGGCAATCTTCTTCTTAGATGTCTTCACAAGGAGCTTGACTCAGGAGAATGAAGTTGAAGACTCCACTGCAACTGCACTTATGGTTGGTTCATATGGTGGTAAATACACACCTGGCAATATGGGGGTAAATACACGCCTGCCCAGACACGCTCTCTAAACTGCAAAGTTATTCTGGCACAGAGCTCTCCTTCTCACCACCACCACCACCACCATCAGTTCGCGCCTGTCGCCTAGTCGATGCATGGTTAGCGGTATCCGACATAGCAGGCTGGCACATCAGGTAACGCATGGCACATAGAAGATGGCAACGACATAGCTTGATTGCGACGTACATTTCGTTCTCTCGGTTGTGCTGTAGCCTGAAAAAGCAAATAAGACAATGCATCCACATGACACAGACAAGTAATTACTGTTACAAATAATGCATACTGCTTGATAACAGAGAAAGAAAGTCAGTGGTCACACAAGTTTTTGCACAAGTTTTTGGTCGTCCCTGAAACGAAGATCGTTCCAGGGGGGGAGCTAAAATCTCAGTCGACTGACGCTATGCATACACATGTACATGGATGCGATTTTCGTTGTCCATTCATTTCGGAGAGTGGAGAGGAGGTCCGAGTACGAAATGAATGATGTTTTTTTCAGGGATGACTAATCACTTTTGCGATGACCCATTATTGCATCAATTTATCGTCTGAACTGCGCAATTGAGTCCCAATTTCATTATGTTGGGTCCAGATTTCAAGACTCGTGAAGTTCGAGGCGAAAAGCAGGCCGATGAAGGGACGCCAGTAATTCAGTCTAGTCCGGTGTCATGGAGAGGGGCCGATGAACCGGCAACAAGAGAATTCAATACGCATGCTACTCTTCAGTTCATTGCTGGGGAAGACTACTCAAGGCCACGTCACTCTGGCAATTTAATGTACAAATCAGCAGCAACACTTGCAAACGTATTCCTACCAGCTGACCAGCAAGTTACCACCCATCAGCTCTTCAAATAATTTCAACTTAACAAAGAGAGGAGATGGACAGATCGGAAAGTATCGTGGCAAGCTCCGGACAACACACGTCCGGCCCTATGTAACAACAGTGGAAAGTGCGTGCCATGGTATATTTTCGAAGGCATATCAAGAACCAGCTAATGTGGACTGGGAGCCCATTTGCATCGTCCGATCAGCTGCTACAAGTGCTGTGAGCCAATGGCAAACACGTTTGACAGAGACTACTACCCCTACTGAATGCAACTTTGGCATGGCAGAGATCTACAAGCACGTTATCTTATCTATCAATAGAGTTGTATCCTCGTATGACTATGTGAAGTGTGAGGTCGTACTGTACTGCAGACGCGTCTACGACCTGGTTGGAAATGTACGCAACAGTTCCCACCCTCTTGACCAGAGATCGCACACACCCTAGGGTTTTGATGGGTTTGTACGACTCCCAGCTCTTGACTTTTGTTGGGTGTACGAGACGCACGGACAATTTTCTTAGGGTGAGTACTTTTTCATGTAGTACTGAATGCGGCAAGCAGGACTCGCCCATCCGCCCCTCCCCAAATGGATCTACTCGAATGGTTCCGGAGGTAGGGGTGCTCTGGCGGGATTTTACGACATACACAAGCGCGCACACACGCACACAATATACACACGCACGCACACACATACACACGAACGCACGCTATGTCGCACGTCTTGGGCATGGCTTCGTGAATACAAATAATAATTTAATGTTATAATTTATAGGATCCAAATGTTAGAGCAGCTTTACAAAACCTACCGTTCAATACCGGATCATCTTGTGACAGCTTCCTTGCAACACCCATGACTTGACCCCACTTCGTCTTGACGTCGGGAAATCGTTCACACCGGAGTTGGGACACGACTCATTGAAATCCAGGCCTATCTGCAGCTGGGAGCAGGACAGAGCTGATGGACGTCAGCAGCGGCTGTAGAACAACCATAAACGAGTCTTCTTTCTCCGCAGTCAGGCGGGACAGCAGCTTTGAAACGCAAGCTTCTTGCCTTCTGTGGGTCTTTAGCGGCTGGGATTCGGAACGCTCTGTAGAAACCATTGAACAAGTACTGCACTCTATCAACCCACAAGTATTTCTTCCAATTCATGATTATTCGCAACTTTTCATGCAGTACGTGCACCAGATCAGAAGCCGCTAAGTAGCAAGGTTGAAAGTTTCAAGACAAATTGAAAAATATAATAACATAGAAAATTAGAATTCAAACCATACCTGTGGCCCAAGCCAATACAGACTGAGCGTTCACGCGAAGAGAACGTAGATCTACGTCAGCTGAGGTTTCCTTAGGATCAGGAGGTGATTCTTGACCCGGATCTGGATCGCGATCAGCAGCACTCTCTGCCTCAATCACGATCATCAAATGCAACTAATTACTTGGAAAAGTAGTTTATTCTTCTTCTTCTTTTCGAGCTACGATTTCCCACGATCCTATCGATCCTGCACGAGTCCGTTCCCCAGGCCAAGGAGTGCACTCCCAAACTAAGTCCCATGGCATAAGTACGCGGAGTAGTTGGTTTATAACTCAGGGCACGCACCGGGGATATCTGAGGGAAAAGTGGGAGAAAGTGCCGCGAGTCAATCATAGTCGGCCCGGAAGGCCTCGTGTCGCCTCCCGGGTCTATACGACTCCCTGGTAACACTAAGTCTTGTGGGACAGTTTGATGCATAATGACTAATGTCATGTCATGCATGGCGCAGGATCGCCATGGAAACTCTAAATCCTGGGATACGGCGTTACTGCGCAACAAGAAAAGCCGATTTTGAAACGCGATAGCCAGAGAATGCTCGTGCAGCTCTTTGCTGGCGACCCGGCCATCGTAGAGCAGGTAGATCCACAGTACAGTCAGTACTCTGTAGCAGCACGTACCGCTACTTGTTCTGAGCCTGTACTAGGCTGTAGTCCTTTGCCTCTTGATTTTAGAATCTGATAAGAGTGAGACTCAGAGGAGTGCTGAGATAGTCCTTCGCGTATGTGTGTTTCATAATAATTATTGTGAAGTTCGTTATCGTTCACATTGACCAGGTGCTCTTTACTGTTGGTAAACTGCAGTATTATTTGTTGGACTCGTGTCTAGTCTTACTGCGGGCTAGCAGATTTGGAGTCGGAGCGCTATCTCTTTGAGATAATTATTATTGATTTGTCCTCAAGGATACAACACGTAGGCTGGTACTAGTCGCTTGTGCTGAGTCTCTCATTTCAAGTCGACACTGGTCAAACATCAAATACTGTACTGTAGCAACTGTCGACCTTTCACGGTGGTGGGAGGTACGGTAGATGTGCTGACGATTCGACAGTCTGCGAGAAACGTGTTTGCAAGCGCTGGTGTTATGTGTGTGAACCACGAAGAAATAATCACCCTTGAGTTCTACCAGGCGAAAGATTTTTCACCCCCTGCCCTGAGAGCATAGAGGTGAAACGCAAAGTTAGTTTCTGTACAGCAGTCATTAGCAGCAGAACCACCTGTAGGACTTAGCCTTCAGCAGCGGAGCAGCACGGTCGGGTGAAGACACACTTCCAGTCGGTGTTTGGCTGCGCAACGCAACGACCATGTCGTCGGTAAGCTTGTGCCTGCCTGGCTGATTTCTGTATTCTCTTTAGCCTGCCCGAACTACAGTCGTCCGAATCATTGACCAAGAGGGCATGGGTAGTCAGCTGAATAACATGTAACGCCGGAGTAAAATGTCATTTTTCAGCTGCAGAAATTATAAGTAGGAGAAATATCCCTTTCGGTGCGCGATAAGTATTTCAATGGGCAGATATACATGTATCTTTCATGTACTGTCGCGGACATGGAAATCCGGTCGACTTACTGGGGCCTGCGCCCTCAGCGTGTACAGAATGCTGCGTACAGGGCACATGTTGATCCGATGCGACTAGCGAGCTGCAGCGCATAAAATGTATTACGTGTACCGCTTATCCACGGCTAGCTGCATGGCCAGCACCCTGGGGCCGCTAGACGTGCCACCGGATTTCCATGTCCACAACAGTATAAACCTCAAGGTGCACATCACTACAGCAGCAATTTAATATAGCGCACACACACACACACACACACACACACACACACACACACACACACACACACACACACACACACACACACACACACACACACATGCAACTAGGGCAGAAAAGCAGCTTGTTCCACTGACTTCTTGCCATCGTTTCCGAACCCTGGGCTGGGGCTGCTGCGAGCCCAGTTGGTCTACACTAATGTCTGTTGACGTATTCGAATTTTCATGTACTGCAGTCTATGCACTAGGCCTTGGCGGATAATGCTCGAAAAGGTGGCGGATTCTGCTCGAAAAGCAATGAAATTGGCAGAACCATACAAACTTTATGGCGGGCAATTCCTCGAATTCTGCTCCATTTCTTTATCCACATACCAAACATGCATAAAATTACCAGAAAATGTACCGAATTCTGCCAATTCTTCTGCCGGCATTATCCGCCAAGGCCTCCTATGCACAGTTGAGTCACCATGACTACATTGGTATGCAGTGCTTGGTGAAGTCCTAGCCTGCTAGTTCTTCGGGGCGCCGCTCTCTTCCGTTCTTCTGCGCCCGACAGAGGTTTTTGTTGGCTGTGCGCCAGTGCTCTCAAACCACATATTTCAGGAAGCCAGCATGAAGCATTGCGTTCTGAGATACTGTCCAGGGGAATACCTCAGAGTACAATCAAAGACATTAGTAGTCACTGGACATGTACACTGTATATACATGTACACGTACACTCTATATTACTTTTTTATTTTTTTATTTATTTTTTATACACGTACCCTGTACGACAGAACTGTTTCGTCCAGTTTGTGCACTCGTCAGCGCAGCACAGAGGAAATGAGGCCAAACCTTGTAGCAATGAAGAATAAATTTTCCAAAGCCAGATTTAAACCAGGCCCGAACGTACCTTGCCAGAGTGCTCAAACTGACAAGTCAGTGAGCTCTGCATAACGCATACACTTTACACTGTATAATATGTACACTGTATCTGATGCCAGCCCTGCACAGTGGTATGACATCTTGTAGCAACAGAAAGTCAAGAATGGCGGAACTGCCAGGTTCCTATAAATCCATAGAACGGCCGGCCTATGCCATGCACATGTATCTTATCATGCAGTACTGTCGGCCACCGGAGAACGGAGCGCCAAAGAACAAACAGACCAGGGTTTCACCCAGCGCAGCATACCAGTGTATACACGGCGACTCAACTGTGCGTAAACTGTAGTAGAGTAAAACCTGTGACTAAGGACCACCCCTTGGGGCCGCCGGAGAGAGCGGTCTTTAGTGGCAGGCGGTCCTTAGTTAGAGGTTTGCACTGTACAACCGTAATAATTATAATGAATGTGAGACCGTGCCTGGCGAAGTGATCTTTAGTACCGGGCTGGTCGCTAGTCATGGTGGTCTTTAGTTACAGGTTTTACTGTAGTACCAGGCTGGTCGCTAGTCATGGTGGTCTTTAGTTACAGGTTTTACTGTAGTACCAGGCTGGTCGCTAGTCATGGTGGTCTTTAGTTACACGTTTTACTCTACATGAGAATAATAACAGTGTAGACTAGGAGGCTGACTCCCTAACCTAGTTCTTCTGCACCCGACAATACTGTAGTGTTGTGCTGGTGTATCAGGGGATTCATTGCACACCGTTTAAAATCATCCTCTTGTGATTTTTTTAAATGTTATCACCAAAGACAAGAGGCAGTTTTTCAGTGCCTGCTCTAGGATTTCAAGCCAACCGGGTACAAGTGTACCTGGCACAACAGTCTTCCAACCGGGTCAGAGGCGGGTACATTCAAGTGCTGCCAGTCTACTGCATTTGCAGCAGGGAGCTGAAAATAGTGTAGGACACCCTGATGTACGATGTGTGTGTACCATTTATGTGTTCCCAACCCGGTCACAAGTGACCCGATGTTCTTTTGCCAAATGGGTCCGAGTTCCCCCAACCGGGTCGCTGACCCGGCTGACCCGGCTCTGGAGCAGACACTGGCCGTATTTCTATTAAGAATTGGGCCGGGCAACCCACTGCATTATGATCTTTTCATTTTTGCTCTATTTGTGGCATGTTCCTAGGGAGATAGTGCCACACCTGCCACCTCCGTCGCTAAGTCATCACATGGAACGGAGAAAACGTCGGATGTCTACTCCGTTGATCCGAAAC
Source organism: Sycon ciliatum (assembly GCF_964019385.1). Lineage (NCBI taxonomy): Eukaryota > Metazoa > Porifera > Calcarea > Leucosolenida > Sycettidae > Sycon > Sycon ciliatum. Next base: position 34,067,263 of record NC_088645.1, read on the forward strand.
TGCCGGAACGCTTCAATAATCCCGGTATGCATCATGTGTATGTGTGTGTGTGTGTGTGTGTGTGTGTGTGTGTGTGTGTGTGTGTGCTTGTGCCGGTGTATGTGTGTATGGATGGATGTATTTTGTGTTTGTTTGTGGGGCAGGGGGGGGGGGGGAGGGGGTGTCCTATATGAGAACAGGTAATAGCTATATTGAGAGATCGTGTGAAAGTGGGACTATTTTGTCACAAGATAACGGTCGGGATACTTGTCATGGCTTAGCACGCAGATGCCGATTGTTCAGCTGGCTGTGTTTCTCACCAAATTGCTCAGCCTGTTGTTAGGCTGCTGTGCAAAATGTAGCAGCCAAATGCTGTTGATGATAATAGTAGGGCCCTGAAGATTGAATAGGCTGGACTTTTATCATAATATATTATACCAGATTTCCATATGCACACGGTGGTGCCAACACAGTATTCTTTATCCACTGACGATGTTGTTCAGAACAACGAAACGTCTGGAGAAGTATCGTAAAAATTTCTATCGTTATTAAATGTTATCAAATATACCACTCTTTGGTCTAGAAAGAATACTTTTTGATATTACAATGAGAGTGAATAATCAACGGCTTGTCCACCAACTCTTTGACAGTGCAGCTTATTGAAATCCATTTGGGTAAGGCAAGTATGCGCCGCGCGTTGCGCAGCCCTAGACATGCGAACGCTGGGCTGCGAAATGGTGCAAGGCGCAAACTTGACTCCCGCGACCGGATGTCATTGAGCAGCACTGGAAGATATGCATGGAAAAGAGGATGCATTGAGTGTTTTTCTGTGTCGAAAATCTGCAGGCTTCTAGTTTTGCGCTGTTTGTGTATTTTTTGGTATTTGGTATTGATTTATTTGAATTCGGTATCTCAACAGTACAATGTACAACTTGGGAAGATCCGAATGACATAGATACATAAACATAAAAGTGGAGTAGCTGCTACAGCTGATCATGTATTCTGTGAATGACTTGCGTGGTTTCCTGCGTGCACGTCTGGCAATGCGTGTGTGTGGCAATGCGTGTGTGTGGTATATTGTCTGTACGGCCGTAGATTGGTTTGAGGGCTACGGTGTCAAAGCCGACAAGCAACATCCAATGTACCGCACCACCACGGCCAGCACCTACGGGTAAGTGATGTCACTGTACACCATGCGCATTCATGGTGGACTGAATAACCATGACAACAAGCCTTACAACCAGGTGGGGTGCCCAGACATCTAGAAACAGCAGCAACGGTATCAGCAGTGACAGCAGCAGCACCAGCACCAGAATCAACATGACCACCACTAGCATCACACGTTTTCACAACCACCACCACCACTACTACCACCACCACCGCCAGAACCACCACCACCACCCCCACAACCACCACCAGAACCGCCACCACCACCACCAACACCATCACTATGACCACCACCAAAGCTGCAGCAATAAAAAAAATTATTCTTGTAATAATTGAAGTATTTAAATAACCGACGAGGAGACAACAGTCGTAAAATAGCAATGAAAAATATCAATTGTGCACTCATAACCATGTATAAACAATTAAAATGAAACAATTCCAGAACGTTTTCGTGTGACTATCATCAGTGGAACAACTGATGATGGTCACACGAAAACGTTTTTTTTACATGGTTTTGAGTGCACAATTGATATTTTTCATTGCTAATAATTGAAGTAAAAATTATAACATGGGGCATTTGGGCCCAATTTTACGAAACCATTTCCCAGATGAGTGGGTCTGTCTATAAATAATTATTGTGAGTCTGTACTTCCTCGTGCAATGCTAATTTACTCATGTTGTGCCTGTGTGTCCATATGGTGTGTGCATGGTGTTTGCATATGTGTCCATGGTGTGTCCATGGTGTGTGTCCATGGAGTGTGTCCATGGTGTGTGCATGGTGTGTGTCCATGGTGTTTGCATGGTCTTTCCGCACCTTGTCTTGTGTTCGCCAACGTGTGCGTACGGCGTACAGGGCAAGGCCACCGTGCGCTCATACGATGCCCACCAAGTTCCGAGGCAAGTCTCAGAAGTTCTCAGAGGTGAGATGACAAAACCGTGATGTTCTGACAAACCCGTATCTCCCCGATTATAAGTCGCACTCGATTATACGTCGCACCCCCTTTTCAGGTGTGAGCCATATTGTTTCAATATAGTCGCGTAGGTAGGATGTCACACTCTACTACAAGTCACATCCCTTCCTTTGCCCTTGAGGTGAACTGTAAACAGGTGCGACTTATATCCGGGGAAATACGCTAGGGTCCAGACTGTGATGTTGCATTGTACACCCTGGTGCTTTGAAGCTAGCAGCAGTCCTGCGGTTGAGCATGCATTGCTCTTGTTGACCCAGGGAATGGGAGTATCTTGGGAGATGCTGACGTCTTGGAATGTGAAATGATGCGAGTGGGGCCCTTCGGTTCCACGCCGCTTTGTGCACGCTTGCACAATCATGGTGCTGCGCTTTGTGCACATTTGCACAGTCATGGTGTTGCTGGACCGGGCCGTGTATCCATAGACCACTGCAGTGTCTGCTCTAGGATTTCAAACCAACCGGGTACACGTGTACAGTCGGACCTCGCTTATCCCCGGGTCCATCGCCATCCTGAAGAAAAATGTTTACCGATCACAGCACCATACATACATACAGTATGTGTGTTCGATTATCCGGTTCCCTCGTCTATCCGGATATTTTTGTGGATAATGATGTGTGCGGTTATGCGAGGAGGTCTGACTCTACCTGGCACCTGGTCAGAGTCGGGGCCTGTTCAAGTGCTGCTACTGTACGCAAGTGGTATTTTAATACCAAAATATTGTACACTAGTATGGAATCGTGCGGGTCTGTCACTGAATTCCTCTCCAACATTAATGTGTTTTTTTTTCTTCTTCATGGCCTGGCACTGTATGTGTGTTCCTGGTGTATGTGTTGTGCATGTTTCGTGTTTCTGCACTGCTAAGGTTAACACCCTGAGTGTTGTATTCTGTGTTTGATCACGATGTGCAGCATCTAGGCCGCGCGGGTATGTACCGTAACGACTCTCTTCACACGACGGTTGACAAGAAGTACTGTGATAAGACATGATGATGGTGGATCAGAATCATCAGCCGCAGCAGCACAGTCGGATAAATGATCCATGCTCCTTTGACTTTCTGCCCACCTGCTTTGCACATCTGCTCGTATCATCTCCGTGTGCAGTAACAACAGCATGATACACATTAACGAGTTTCGTCAGTAGAGCTGATCACGCAGTAGTGTATATTATATCAGAGTATAAACATTGATCAGGTGTAACATTGGAATGAAATTTCCTACCTTTTTTCGTTATTGTTGTTGCTGTAAAGTCCGTCTTGAGATCAAAATAATAACTGCTATACACACATTAATGTTATGCTTCACCGGATTGTTTTACATTCTATGCTAGCGCGGCCTACTCTCTACCAGTACCTACAATATAATGTACCTGCTTAGTGTGAGCAAAAGACAATTCAAGAAATCTCAAGAAGGCATGGGAGCAAACAGCTTGGTTGTGTGGAGTGAAGGAATGCAGGCGAGCTCACGTGCAATACGAAGTTTTGAAATATTCTAAAAGAAAGTGCTCTCGTTTGACGACACCTCCTGGCATACTTACTAGGCTAGTCGTCTACTGAATATGGTTACTATTACAACTATACAACTAGAAGTGTTCCTCTATATTCCATAATTATAAGAGAATCGTGGTTGCATGCTAAACTCGACCAATGTGCCACAAAACCATGCTAGCTAGCAGCTACTGGAAGACTGTAGATAGCAGTCATGTTCGCCTCTGAGAGCATTATGCACAGAATCATGTACAATCACCCACATGCAATACGGTTGGCAGCAGGCCGGTTGACGTGAAGTAATCCGTGTCCAGGTTTAATGTGGTGCATCATCACAGAAGTGACACAGCTTCACCACCCGGTACATTGTTCTGTAGGCAAAATTTCAAGCAAGAAAGATCCCTAAAGTAAAAAAAAGTAAAACTGTTAGCGCGCTTTACTTTTCAACGGATTTCAATGTCCTTGGATTTCCTATCCAAAAGGATATAGACAATTCTAGAAACAGAAACTTGGCATTATGAATGTAGGAAGTTCTGGCCAGATAATTTCGAACTCGTGGATAAGTAGGGACATGTGATCGAATCCATGTGTTCAATGCATTCTAGGTTGCTAACATAACAAACCAGACCAGACACGGTATGGACTCATGATTGTATGTAGGTGTGAACAAGTTAGTTTCTGGCAATGTTGTGGTGTTTGGTTTCCGCCCAACATTGTCGATCTGCATGTTTGCACTAGCGTGCAGCTGAACCAACGCAGCCGAACCAACGTGCCTTGCAATGCTTTGCTAGGCTTTTCTTTCACTGTATCTTTTTGGTCACATATAATACCGTACACTTTTCTTACTCAACAGAATCTTAGAACGAAGAAGGAACGGTCGGTTGTTGTCTTTGGCGGTGTGTCGGATCATAGTGCATGCTACTAGGCGCCATTCGGTTACAGCACTTTTTGGTGCCGAAACCCGGGACTCAGGAGTTTGTGTTGTAACTCGGATTAGTCGGGCGAATTGGGTAGCAGTGCGAGATGGCCAAAGTCGAATGCTTCTTGAGACCGTTCCGCGGGGGTCGGGACGACCTGAGCGAATTCTGGGCGAAGTTCTCAGTTGTCGCGGACTTGCAGAAGTGGGACTCGGACGAAAAGAAGATGGCGAATCTACCGCTCTATCTCGAGGGTGAGGCGTTCACCGTGTGGAACGAGATGGCGGCAGCGGATAAGAAGAAGCCGGCCGATGTGAAAGCGAAGCTGACCGCCGCTTTTGGGATGGCACCGGATCAAGCATACTCGATGTTTACGTCCAGGATCTTGCGAGGAGACGAGTCGGTGGACAACTTCGCAGCGGACTTGAAGAGGCTTCTCACCTTGTCTGGTGAGCAGGTTGATGCTGATGGGAAGAATAAAATAGTGATCGGGCAGTTTCTCTCCGGGCTCCCCTCTCAGTTTGCGAAGGAGCTCCGTATGAGTGGAAAAACGGGCACCATCGACGATTGCGTGGAGTACGTCAGGCGGCTTAGAAGCGTGGAACGATCGATGAAGCCCGGTGTGGCAGCAGTGAGCTACGGTGCTCTAGACGATCGGGCTCCATCAGGCTCTTCCAGGATGACCGCTGCAGCAGGTGTAGGTCGCGACTCCGCAAGACGTGTCCTGTGTTACAAGTGTGGTCAAGTTGGCCACTTCAAGCGGAACTGCCCTGCGAGCACGAGTAGTGGTACCGGTAGCCACAAGCAAGCCAAACACAGTCAGCTGACGTGTTTATTCTGCGACGAGGCTGGGCATATGATGAGAGATTGTGCGGAGTTCAAGGCCTTCAAGCAGAAGAAGCAGCGGGGTGGGAGTGCAGCCGCTGCTCCTGTGCACTCTGGTGATCATGGTGACTCCAAGGTGTTATGCCTGAGCAGTGGAGGTGACAGTCTGCCACGGATCTTTGTGGACATCAAACGGTCCGGCGGTCCAAGCAAGCGTGTAGTAGCTGCTGTGGACACCTGTGCATCCCGCTCCCTTGTAGCTAGCGCCCTGGCAACCGACCTAGCTTTGGATATCAGGCCTACGTCATCGACAATTAATGCGATCGATGGCAGTCCGGTGGATGTCCGTGGCGTCGTGGAGTGTACAATCTCACGGCTGGATAGTGCTGTGGTTCGCCTACGTGAGACCGAGACTGACATGCTGGTGGTGGACGACCTGTCTGTCGTGGAGGCTGATGTGCTGATTGGAGTTAACAGCATCGCGACTTTGGGTGGTGTGCATATGCAGTATGACGCAGGAGAACTGGTGGGGGTTGTATTCGGGACCGTCAGTGCTGCATGCCCATTGGTGCTGGCGTCGAGCACCCCAGATGAGCATCCATCACGCCCCGAGTCGGAAGCACGAGCCGTCGCTGAAGACTTTCACCACGCGGACGTGGAGAAGCTCAGCAATGGCGATTTTGTGCTGCGGGCATCAGATATGATCCTCCGGTGGAGTACGGCTGACAAGGCGTGGGAGGTGCAGTGGCAATGGGCGGACAAGACGGAGCCGACTACGTGCATCGGGTCAGGCCTTGGAGAGTACCCACGATCCAAGCTCTCCAAGGAGCAGGAACAGCTATTTGGAGATGAGGTTGAAAAATGGCTCGGCAACGGCTGGCTAGTGAACCATGGTGAGCCGAGATGTGTGCTGCCTCTGCTCGCTGCTACGCAGGAGCATAAGGCATCAACGCCAGTTCGGCCCTGCCTCGACTACCGGCTCCTCAACCAGAAGCTGACGTCGCACCCTGGCACCGACGCTCCGGCACGTGTGCGAGACCTCGTAAACGAAGAGCTCTCCCGGAACGACACAGAGAGCGTGATCGAAGGAGCAGAGTACAGCGTAGGGGATGCGGTGCTGTTACGTCGGCCTTCCCGGAGCCGCAAATGCCTGGCACCGTACGAGCCTGGGTGGCGCATCGTTCGCGTTGTGTCGCCGTCGACAGTTGTCATCACCCGGGCTGCCTATCCACACTCAGCGGAGAAGATTGTCAACGTGGAGATCATCAAGAGGGATGTCGCCCGTGACTTGGCCCAATCAACAGCGCTGATGGACGACAGTGCAGCGGCTACAGATGGTGGTTATCTGTACCAGCCAGCATCAGTGCTGCCAGGCCCTGAGCCCAACATTGGGGATGGCGGCATTCGCATGTCCCTGCGAGACAGATCTGCCATTAGGCCACCGCAGCGCTATGGCTCCTGAAACTGTACGTGTGCCGTGTTATCAGTCTAGCTTGGCGCGTGCTTAGTTAGGAGCAAGCTAGCAAATGCAAGACCCATTACGCATTTTGCTGTTCTCTTGTTTAGCTGTTGGTGGAGTGTTGTTCTTTTCTTTGGAGAACCTTAGTTCTACGTTTTAGTGCAAGTTCCCTGTTTTGTTGTGTTACCAGGGGGGAATGTGTGATCGAATCCATGTGTTCAATGCATTCTAGGTTGCTAACATAACAAACCAGACCAGACACGGTATGGACTCATGATTGTATGTAGGTGTGAACAAGTTAGTTTCTGGCAATGTTGTGGTGTTTGGTTTCCGCCCAACATTGTCGATCTGCATGTTTGCACTAGCGTGCAGCTGAACCAACGCAGCCGAACCAACGTGCCTTGCAATGCTTTGCTAGGCTTTTCTTTCACTGTATCTTTTTGGTCACATATAATACCGTACACTTTTCTTACTCAACAGAATCTTAGAACGAAGAAGGAACGGTCGGTTGTTGTCTTTGGCGGTGTGTCGGATCATAGTGCATGCTACTAGGCGCCATTCGGTTACAGACACGTTCGAGTGTATAGGGTAGCGTGTGCAGTGCAAGAGCTGTGTATCGCCTGGCGATGTTTTATTTTCAAGAGTACCCATTAAGTTTCGCAATTGAGTCGATTCACCGTCTACCAAACACAAATCCTCATCATCTCTGCTCTCCCTTGGCCATTTCTCACAAATAACAACTCTCTGGAAAGCTATTGATGGCAGCTATGCACTCGTAGAAACTACAACAAGCGCCATTCGTGTGTGCCGCATCGTGACGAAGAGGTCTTCCTGAAGACGTAAAGCCCTCATTTGTAACGATCCGACAATATTTGAGCGTGTGGCGGAATATTTAGTGATCGCCTATTGCATCGATCCACGTGGATTGCATCGATCCACGTGGATCGATATTTGAATGGCTGGTAGTGAGACGGTTAAAAGAGTAAAATGAACACCATGACACAACACACTGGCCTACTCACCTTTTCGAAGCGCATGAAGCGGTGCGGCACTTCCACAGTCGAATCACCCCTGGCAACCCGGATGTAACCGCGGCGGTTCGCTGACACACCGACCAGATGAACCTCTTGCCCAGTCAGGAATATTGGCTCTCCAAACTCTGCCAGGTCACAAAAGCAGCAAGTTCCAAAAAACAAGGGTTGCATCGAACAACGAAAGAAAACATGCCGCTACGTGATACACGTTTAACATACAGAACAACAAGGGTAATCAAGAGTGTTGAGCACTGTCAGCACACTGGGTGCATCCTCCGGTGTGTAACATACAAGTACATGTATCCATAGGAGGCACTAGAAATTAGGTGCATGTACATCTCGGAGCTGCAGGCCTGTCAGATTGCACTGGTCTTGTTTCGCGCTCGTCGTTTACGTATGATACCTTGCAACTGTGGGTGAATGCTGTGCATAGGATTAAAACTTTCCCACAATTGTGGTTGGAATAAAAATAAAATTCTATCCGGGTAGCACGGGTACCTAGTTAATTTTGGATATAGCTTAGACGGTGAGTGTATGCTTGCACTACATAGCAAGTGTACAGTCAGCACGTAGGCGTGCTTTTTATATGCACCAATGTGAAAATACCGTACTCCAACTACCCGGCCGGGTTCTCAGGAGCAAACTGCTACCCAAATGACCGCTCTAATTACGGGTAGCAGGGTTTCCAACGTACCTGATGACAACCCCGCTGCCCTGCCCCATGATTTTGAGGCCCAGAGAAGAGAGATACGAGTATATTCTGTGATGGCATCCGGTGAATGGCAAGTTGCAATGCATAGAGCAGGTTCAGGCAGACATAGTCAAATTATTATTGGAGCAGTGATGTTGGACTAAAGGAAAGAAAAAAAAGGTGTGTCACTCACCTGGGTAGTTCGTAGCCATCTTTCTTGCCTGCGGGAATCCAACCTTGACATTGCCCACGACAGTGTACGGACGTGTTTTCGGCAATGGTGGAGGTGAGAACTACAGAGAGAGAGAGAGAGAGAGAGAGAGAGAGAGAGAGAGAGAGAGAGAGAGAGAGAGAGAGAGAGAGAGAGAGAGACAAATAGAGAGAGATAGGGAGAGATAGGGAGAGATAGAGATGGGGGAAACGGAAGCCGGTGAACACAGGTGGCATACGCATACGCACAAAGTCACAAAATCGAGTCGCCTGATGACTGAATCGTGCAAGAAACCCGGAGTTGCGACATTCTCGGTAAGCCTCCTGTGTGCCTTCTGCGTGCACACACGATCACGTATGTGATTTCTTGCAATTCTACTTGCCCACTATCAGATATGCGTTTAGGTGCTTCCCTTGATGAGGCCTGGGAGAAGAATAAGGTCATTGTGAATATTGGAAACATGACTCCATTACCTGCTGAACTGCCCACTAGCATCAACTGATCAGCTGTGCGCCACATGGCACTCTAGCCTCGTTTACTTTAGTTCTCCCAATCCTCTTCCCCGCCCTGGTATAACTATGTGTTACCTTCCGACATGCTTGGCTTGCACCGTTCATCTAACTAAAATCAGCCTGTAAGTAATGTGCAGGAGATGATGCAACAGTATACGTTTTCATATGAGTATCAATTCAGTTCGTAAAACTAGAGTTACGAAAAAAGCAACTGCTCGTCATTCTATCTGTGCAGGAGATGAAAGATTTTTAAAGAAACCAAAATCTGAATATGTAGCAGAGAGCAGCGATACACAAGTACTGTTCACTGTATCAGAGAGTACTTACACCGTCAGCCGAGTGTAGACATGTGGCAGAGTCATGCTCCACTGCCGGCATGGATATCGTGGTACACTCAGACACACTGCAATATAGTTATGCACAGACAAACGAGAGACAGACAGGTGGATTAACAAACAGACAGACGGACAGATAGAAAGACAGATAGACGGAAAGACGGAAGACAGACAGACGGAAAGACAGACAGACGGAAAGACAGACAGACGGAAAGACAGACAGACGGAAAGACAGACAGACGGAAAGGACAGACAGACGGAAAGGACAGACAGACGGAAGGGACAGACAGACGGAAAGACAGACAGACGGAATGACAGACAGACGGAAAGACAGACAGACGGACAGACAGACAGACAGACAGACAGACAGCCCAAGACACACTAATTGGCAAACACAGGTAGATAGGCAGACAGACACTATGACCGCGTATACACACGTGATCACACAATGCATGCATACGTACACAAACACTAAGTTGCCCACACACACATAAAGTCACAGTTCTAGTGCATATACACATGAGCACATGTGCACATAGGCGCATGAGCACATAAGCGTAGAACCCAGTGTTTCAGCTTGGCTACTACCGTAAAGTTCCGTAAATAAGCCCCGGACGTATACAGAACAAGGGTCTGAAAACTGGGCGATACTTGCGCATGGGCGTTATTTCAGGACTGGGCCTATACAAGGTGCATATTCCATCGCTTGCGTTTTCATAAGCATGCATAACATTTTGCACACATACGCATACACAAGCACAGCATCACCCTGACCGGTTTTTGGGCATGGGCGAACTGGCGGGCTTTGAGTGCAGATGTCGATTCGATGGGCGCTATTTCGGGCATGGGTGTTATTTCGAGTGAGCGTATGCACGGAACTTCACGGTAGTAACTTTCACATCTTCCGCTCTCTCTTTCCTTCAGATACACGTGCTTCACAGAATTAGAACTCAAGTGGCCCCAGCTACAAGTGTGATGACGAGGTGGCCGAGTGGTTAAGGCGATGGACTGCTAATCCATTGGGCTCTGCCCGCGTGGGTTCGAATCCCATCTTCGTCGTTCAATCTTTTTTTTTCACTCTTCTCTTTTGTTCTGCTTTGATGTGTTCGGACTTGCACACGTCATTTTTCGCGTACACTGAACACCCTTGCGCCAGTTTTAAAATGATTTTCGATTGTCAGTTCTAGGATTGTTCGTCGACTTTTTTTGTGATTTCACACCCAGCGCAAGTACCGCCAATTTTTTTACATGTACACAGACTGCGGAGAACGACATACTTGCATCTTATAACATATTTCCTCATGGCTGATGACTCTTGTGCTATGGTACCCCTCATAATTTCTCACCTTGCTCCCCCTTATGTTCAGGCTGTCCGTTTTGGAGCCATCAGTTGCCTGATGATCGTAGTAATACGTGAAACTCAAAGTTGCGACACAGCTTACAATCTCTCTTGTTTTTTCCTTCATGGATATATTGATGAAAAAAATACAACCTCAACCAAACCAGGGCAAAATGGCTAACTCACGTGTCACTCCTGTCCACTGGGTTGCTCCTTTGCTGTAGCAACACTCTCTTCACGTCCGGCCACTGCCGGACGCACAGCCACCTGCGCACCTGGCTCTGCAGCTTCACGACGCAACGCTCGCGCCACAGGTTGCGCCGGTGCTCCAGCAGCTGAAGGGTTACCTCACTGGACAAGAGCAGGGCGGGCACAAGATAATGAATAACTGTAGAACGGGTAATTTTAGGGAGTATTAATTTAGCGTTTTCCCATTGTCAACCGGTTAGCGACGTTCTATTTTAGCGATTTGCAGCGATTTTACTCACGGATCATCAGTGCACTATTAATGTCTCAACGGATTAGCGACTTAAACTTTAGTGAAAATGAGTCGATCGCTAAATTCGCTAGGGTTTTTACGTCGCTAAAATTACCCGATCTACAGTATACAGGAGTAGATTGGCCCACAGATCCAAGAGTACTCACCGCAGTGAGGTCGGGTCCATAGGCACCGTATAGGGAGACAGGACAACAATTCAACGTGATGATAATGATAATGGTATTTGCCGGATCCGATTCAGCATCGCTTGAATATTCGTATCCGCAGGCCACCACTATGCCTGTACAGCGCCACCTTATTGATCCATGAGGAACAATATGTATCCGGTACTCACCACACAGAGCAAGGGATGTAATTTACACATTAACGTGCGGCGAATCTCTAGGGCAAAGTCCGGCCATCAAATCTGGGCTCATGCTGCCGCTACGTCTATAAGGTATTACACACGATAATGTATTAGATACTGATCTTTAACTATATTTCTTAATTGGAAACGTTGATGGTGAAATTTGATGCGCTGTACCTCTATTGATCACCAGAATTGCCGATGATCTTGCTATTCTTATGTAGACACGGGAATTGAAATTTCACCGTTTCAATCAAGGCAGACATGATCATCACATGGGTGCGCACCTGAACAGGACCAGCTTTTCACCGACAGCCCACACCAGGTTGGAGGTCTTGCTGTCGGAGCACACAACACCACTGCCCTGGGCACCTGCACCGAGAGTGGTCGAAGAGCTGGTGCCTTGCAGGGATGCAGCTGATGATGCACCATCGATAGACTTCAGGATACCCTACACAAACAATACCACCAACGAAATCGGAATAAAACAAATTATATATAAAAAAAGCCCGGTGCATACATGATATTTGGTACCATTTTCATTCGGGCCGTCAATTCATGCTAGTAATCGGTTCTTCTTTCGAAGAGGCAAGAGACCATACGGCGCTTGCAGACACCAGTATAAACAGCTGATGTAGAGTACTTGCTGTCATGTCGCTGGTGAACTGTCTGTACTAGTGCATAGTAGCGTCGCGTCGTCCTGCCTGGTCGAAAGACTCCCTTTACTAGTGTTTTCATGATCGACTTTCCTATCCAGGTGATACGTAGGCTGCAGTCTGCAGATAAAAATACGTTCAGGTAAAGTGCCATCAAAGGAGACATCTTGGTCGATGCCTAAAGTTACATCTCCCTAGAGAAAGATATTTCAGAGTTGCAGTGGTTTCTCTAGACATTGCGAAGGTTTACTGCACAAGTTCACCACATGATGTTCGTTCTCCGCTAGGCTATCATCTTACCACAGAGAGGTCAGTGCTGCTCGCCTTCTGGTAGCGAATGTGAGCCACACATGAAAACCTGCACACATATTATATAAGCCATGATCTCAGTAAATGGACCTAGGGGTGAAATTTAGGAAAATCACTTTTTATTTGGAAAATGTACTTCAAAGTACTTTAGTATGTAGACTTCCATGTCACAAAGTTTCACATCAATATTTGCCTTACAAGTCCCTTGAATTCTCCATATTGTAGAATGCACTCTAACCGTCAAATTCGGTTACGGACATGCACATGTATGCAGTATCATACACTAACTCAAACAAACTCATAAATACATACATGCACATACATGGAAATGCACATACACAGGCATGCACACATGCACATTTGTACGCATACCCACAAACACACACACACACACACACACTAACACACTAAGGGGCCATCCGTAAATACCGGTATTTATTTAAAAACGAAAACTAGTCGTTTCTCTTCAACCCCCCTCCCCCCCTCCCTCAGAAACGAACACATACAAACGATGCATAGTATCGATATGTTTTCTTTTCTTTTCTGGACGTGCCCACACATACAAACTGTGCATCTATATTTTTTGAGAAACGAACAGGCGCTCAACGATTAGTTTTCGTTTCTAAATAAATATCTATATTTACGGATGGCCCCTAACACACTAACCTTTGATTGAATTTCTCAACAGACCAGTGGTGCGAATACCCTAAAATATATATACATGGACAGGAACACAGGTGGCATTTGATTGGTCGGTATACATTGTATGCAGTAACAACACTACATAACTTTGACTGATATGTGCCACAAAACGTAACATTTACATTCAAATATTACGGTGTACCCATGATTATTGAAAGTTATCATACAAATTTGAGTGTAGCAATTCATTAAAGTCATAATTTTCAGACTGCCGGTTGATATCTCAAAATCAATGGTGGCAAGACCGAGGCCCTGCCAACTGGTTTACGTTTGTGATCAGGGGCATTGTTCCGTAGTGTGCATCCATGTGATATGCTCATACCACCATATTTCGTAAAATCACAATCAGGCCAAACAGTGCAAATGCTGATAGCTAGACGGTGCACACACACACACACACACAATGAAAATATCGCTTCATACCAACTTGGGAGGGGGTGCTTTGTTCTTCCTGCTAGTTAGGATACAGCAGACAAACACCTAGTATTATTTCGCGTACTAGGGCTCCACCCCCTATGATGTGAGTCAACAAACATTCGGCGCATATTTGGAGCTATCTTTGCCGGGCCTGAGCATTTTGGCCAGTTTTTTTTTGCGTTGCCTAAAATTTGGTTTGCAAGGTTTATTGTGACAATGTATATAGGCAGCAGCAGTACAGGCTTAAATTGTCATGCCCCTGAAATGTGTTTTAGCCTTGGGAGGCTGAAATTTAGTATTTGTAGACTTACAGTACAAACAAGGCCGGTCGAGGCAGCTCGGACTCGGAGCAGAGTGCTCAATGCACAAATGTGCAGAGCAGTAAACACATACAACAGAGGCAAACAGGCCGTGTACCTGTAACTTCAAGACCTAAATCAAGCATTCCTACAGCAAGCATGCTTACAGCAAGCATGCCTACAGCAAGCATGCCTACAGCAACAAAACCAGCCAGGTCTATGATGCCTACCGTATTTGAAGAGGGCTAGCGTGTCCGGCACATCCAGCTGTCGCAGTTGTCTAGCCACCGTGCTCTCGTCAAACACACCAGCTGCTCCCGTACTGTTGCTCTGCTCCATATACGTATACATGCATTCAGGCACGCATACACGCCAGTACACACGCAAAATTTACACATTCGCATATACATACACAGACACACACTCTCACACACACACACACACACACACACACACACAAACACATGGACACACACACGGACATACACACGGACATACACACAATCAGATGAAGAGGGATGCAAGATGTATGACTCAATATCATGTCAACTCTGACCCTCGATTTAGGCACTCAGAGCATGAAGCTTGGCTCAACTCAAGTTCATGAGCAAACCACGACACTGGAAGACAATCCTGGATAATTGTAGGACTGTCGACAATATGGTGATGGGAGGTGAACCCAGGTCTCATAAATATGACGGCCCTGCGGTTGCATAACGTAACCTTTGAAGTGCATGTCCTTTGGGTGTGTGGCCTTGCGGGAGGGGGGGGGGGGATATGACCCGGAATGTGCCCTACCCTGAGGTGCATTGGTCTGGGTGGCATGGCCCTGAGTTGCATGACGGTGGGTGGCAAGGCTACAGGTCTGCGTGCCCCTGTCACTAAACACACTGAACTGTGCAGTAAACGTGGATAGAATCAACGGCTGAATTTCACCTCCAATCATCAGCATGGCCACCATGCCATGAACAGCAGAGCACTCGCCTTGACCAACATCTTCAAGCAGCCGGTCTTACCTTCAGACAGTGAATGTAGTGAGGCGGGTCCTGCTCCAGAGTGTACAGCAGTGCATCCAACTTTGTCTGAAAGTCACGCACCAGACTGTTGGGATTGGAGTCGCTGCAGAGCAAACACACAAGTTCTTGTTTCAGTGCCTAAATCCCTGGACATTTAATTCCATGTGCACACAACACTCCTCTTTGTAATGCTTTATCCAGCTAATCCATCAGCCACGCACCTCTCCGGGACAGGCAAATTGTAATTTACTGCTACATGGTGTGCTCAGTAAGTAGACCTTAATTGAAGTACATCTCAAGACAGAGTGCATGTAACCTCCATTGCCGAGCCTACCTGTTTCCTGGCGCTGTGACTTGTGGTGTGATTCGGTACTGCATGCCTCGAGGAGACGGAGCACCATTACCACCTTCACCTAGCACCACAACACAGTAACAAAAAGGACAGGTTATGATCAAGAATTGGTGAATAAAAGATGCCAAGAAAGGATAGGTGGGTAAATGTAGGTATGCAGCCAGGTTGTTATCAAGGAGTGGGGATACATTATATTCTATACACTATACTAGTGCCATCTAGACATACATATATCATCAAGAGTGCATATAAACAAGAGTGTGCAACACATTTTCTGAAGATCATGAATCATGATTTTCGTATGAGGTATGTAGTGCGATTCTGTGGTCGCGTGAACTCGCACTAAGCCTGCAGTATGAGTGCGGTGAACAGCTTCAGCAGCAGAACAATTTAAAAAAATTGTTTCGACAGCGGAAAAACACAAACTCACGATAAAATGGACCCTTAAGCGACACAAACTCACGATAAAATGGACCCTTAAAGTGACATGCAGTAGGTTCTGAAAAAGGTGACAACTAAAATTTTCCAGTCGACCAAACTACCGTATTTCCCCATAAGTTAGTACGTACTAACTTTCGAACTTAGCAGCCAGACGAGTACTAACTTTCGGGGGTGGTACAATCTTTCGGGGAGTACTTTTTATCGGGGGTAAATGACACGCAGTGGGAAGCCTGCGCAACTCTAGTGTCCGTGCGTATGATTATGTACTGTACGGTGTCTGTACATGTAGGACGGGTACGGACTTACTATCTTTCGGGGGAACTGTCTTTCGGGGTGATAACCTCGGCAGTGGAAAGTTTATTTTTTATAGAGGGGTACTAAGTCATTGGGGAGAACTAACTTACGGGGAAATACGGTAGCTGTGGAGTGACACACCTTGTGTATGTACTACTGACATAAAACTACATATCTAGAAATAACATACTGGCATTGATTATTATCGACACCGTTCAACTTTACTAACTAACCCGCCATCTTTGTTTCCGCCGAGAAAAGGTGCGACACGAAGCCAAAATTACAATTCTAGAATAGGGAGAGGGCAGGAAAACACAAAATCAATTCATAGCAGACTCAGCCAAAATCAATTCAGACACATGTGACAATGGCAGAGGAGAAGTGGAAGGGGCATGGCCGCAGCCACCAAATTATGACTGGTCCGGATAGACATTTCGCCTTGAGAAACAAAAAAGCTGTTCAGTAGAAACAGTTGGCACCGCTGGAGCGGCAGGGCATAGCTTAAGGATTTCATTTAGCTCGGACAAATGTCCTTCCGTTTTGAAATCTGTCCAGACATGCCCGGACATTTTCCACAACACATTTTAAGGGTGTTTCTTCTTTTTTTAGTAGTACTGAAGTATATTCACAATGACTCATTATGTGGACGTATCTCACACATTACTATGTACAATTCACCAATTTATTTGTATTAGAAACTGAACTTCTTTTTTTTTACTGACGACAAATGTATGTACAAGAAAGCGGTAAGTCAGTTCGAATTTGCGTCGTGCAATAGTGGCAGCACCATCGTCCATCTTGCACAGTGCCTTCCCAATTGGAGCGAATTCGAGGGCATTTTGAGTGGGACTCTCTTGCCTACGGAAAAGATTCATTGCTCGTTTATGCATCTCCGTTCCAGCATGATCCTTAAAGGCTGATATTCTCAGGTTCTTGAATCCGGTTATGAAAGCCTCGCTGAAGTTTTTACAACTGCGGACTCTGTCTACAAACTTGATGCACATGGAACACTTCAAACATTCTGCTAACAGCCGATGTTCTTCTGCCGGTCATAAATCAGCCAGGCGGAAGTAGTCAGCTCTGCATCATTGTCCGAGATCCACTTACCGCACGTAGCGGCCTTCACACCACGGACTTTATTGCCCGGCAGCAAGTCCTCTGAATCTCCCTTTCGCTTTCCACAAGACATTCTAAAAGACTATCTGCATTTCTGGTTAGTGAAAGAGTGAAAAATAATAGATGACATCTTCCTCTCAAGAGCGAACACTGCAGTTCAACCCATCGATTCAAGTGCGAAGTCGACACCATGACCAAAGGTCGAAAGTGTGAATTGACTGTAGCAACCGGGTTGCTACAGGCGGATCAAGTAAATCTGGTGAAGTCTACGCCTGAGGCTACGGACCGGTGTAGACGTGTTAGTTGTACGACATGCAAGTCGCATTTGGCACGAAGCTCCAAAGAAAGCCCAGCTCTGCACAAAAAGGTCGAAAGGTCGCTGCTCTTTTTTTCCTTTTTGACCGGACACTATGTCCGGTGAAATTGAAAACGTCCGGTCAGTGGCCGAAAATGGCCGGAAAATGTCCGATGTCCGGCCGTTAATCTATGGCCTGGAGCGGTAGTTATGTATTTATTTATTTATTCCTGCACCTCGTAGCATGTCAAGACAGCCAATTGAATTGAGGAGAGGGTGAGACCAACCACGGATCTTGAGAAAAGACAGCAGCGCCTTGCTTTACAGGGGATAACAACCGAAACACACTGGATTTAACTCACCGGTACTTGGAAAATAGTCACCACATCATCAGCAATGGTGTCCTTGTTGACCTCAAGTATAGCGTCGGCATTGTACGTAACCTTCAAAATACACGATAATTGTAAATCTCAGTGACACAATACATCCTTATTGCAACAGATTCCCTAGATAACATGCTAAAGTTAACCCTTTAAGAGCCGCCCCATACTTGAATGCAAAACTTCAAAAGATCGTAACTCAGTCCAATCTCGCTCCAATCCAGTGATCGAAATATCCAGGGCGAAGAGAAAACTCTCACCTGTCGGGAGAAACAATCCGCGAAGCGCTGCGAGCAACGGTTCCCGAGATAAATCACTCGTAAGTTGAGCCGCGATCGCGGCAATTTCAAAAGCGCGCAGTGCGACTTTAGTATTGAGAATTTTGAGACTTTTCGTCACGCTGGTTTACTCGAATTTGCATGGGTTTCACTGTTGATATTGTCAAGAGTACACAGCGAAAAAATTGGAACTCCACGATCGAGTAAAATGAAATATCTGGTGCGGGACGCAATTGGGCGCATTTGGGGCATTTTTCGTACTGTCGCTGCGATCTAGCGCTGGATAGACGGTGTGCTGGCTATCATGATCGACCTCATTCTCTTCCTCTCGCGGAGACTGTTCCAGGAAGCCCTAGATTGTGAGGATTGAGTGAGTAGAACTGAAGCTATGATCCAAGGAACACCAAAAAATGCAGAATTTTGAAATTTTCCTGTGGCTCTTAAAGGGTTAAGCTTCAACCAGGGACATAACATTCGTTCATTGCAACTAAGGTTTGCCTTGTTTGGGCTCCCTGAATTCGGGTTCCATTTTGCACCTCTTAAAATTGCCCCCAAGTTTGGTCCTATGAATTTGGACCTTGATTTGGACCCTCCAAATTAGAACCATTTTGGAGTTCTTTTGTCCTCACGGCCATTGACGGAATCATTAAACTGACTGGAAGTTGTCTAGCAAAACAGCACCGAAGACATGGTACCTTGCCGTTGTAGTGGCGAATGGTGAACGAAGATGAGCTGGAGTCCACAGCAGCCACACTATATACACGTGCACACATACGCAGAGACACACAGACAAACAGACAAGCAGACAAGCAAACAAGCAGACAAACAGACAAGCAGACATGAATGTCCATGTGCACTGTAACAGGGCGTCACACTCCACCCTTACACGCTTAGTCCTATTCACTCCTCTCACTCCTATTATCTCACCCGGTGTTCTCATCTGCATCCTTTATCATGGCTATGATCCTAACAAACAGCCTCTTACATTCCACAGCGTCTCACCAGATACACACAATCACCCGATACCACCGGCAGACTAAGTACAGAACAAAACTCACAATAGGGCTTGAAAGTGCTACGTCACAGCATAGCAACAATTTCAAAAAGTCAAAAACTGGATCCACTTGGATCCAGTTTTTGTATGGATCCAAGCACATTTCAAGCCGTCTTACTCACAGCAAGGTGATGTAGCCAGTGAAACCGACTGATTTGGCTACAGGGGGCGGGGTAACAACTGGTGGTGAAGTAAAAGTCACCGCTGTATACGACATGAGTGGGTTGCTATGCACCCACATACTGAGGCTATAGCAAAGTCACACCTTAGTGGATCCAAAATAGAAATCTGATGTCAACGTACTACTCCCTGGGCGTTTTTTATGTCATCACTTTCAAGCCCTATTGTACTACAGCTGGTCATACCTTCCCAGTATGGGAAAAGTTGAACTTGCAAAAAAATCTGCAGACACGTTAACTCATAGATGCCTTTTTGTGTTAGCACTTACCACGGGTTCCCACCATGTGACGTGCTCAGTTTGCCAATGAAATTCTCCACAGCAATTCTGCAACGGTCACAAGAGAATAGCCATGTTCAATACTACAGAACTACAGTCAATGACAGGGCAGATCCACGATATCCAGGCATCATCAATTAGCTAGTCCCATGATACTCTGCATCAACAGACATGCTACCATGCTGGCATGAAAAGGAGGGAGGGGAGGACGTGGAAGAGGCAAGGGTGGGGGTGGGGAGGGGGGGGGGGGGAGCGGCAGGCAAATGAGCTGACTCATGAACCTGGAGACTATTTACAATGACATTCCAGATACCTAAACCAGAGCGATGAATACGCACACGCTGAATTCCAAGAATGTCACGGTGGTCCACATCAAGCTCTCAAATTTTGTCTCTCACACTGCACAGGACCAGACTAGATACTAGCTATAGGAACCGAGTAGGTTTCATTTGGCTACGTGGGAGCGTTTTGCTCGTATAAGGCTTACCGTGGCATGGCACATTCTTTAGTCATAAGAGGAAATATTCCAGAGTGCTGTCCAGCAGGGTAAAGAAAGCACACACACACACACACATGCACACGCACACACACACACACACGCCGACACGCGCATACACGCAGATATGCTCACATGCACACACGCTGACATGCTCACATGCACACACGCTGACATGCACACATGCACACACGCTGACATGCACACATGCACACACGCTGACATGCACACATGCACACACGCTGACATGCACACATGCACACACGCTGACATGCACACATGCACACACGCTGACATGCACACATGCACACACGCTGACATGCACACATGCACACACGCTGACATGCACACATCGAGACACACGCAGACACACACACACACACACACACACACACACACACACACAGGCAGACACACACACACACAAACAAACAAACACAAACAAACACACACAAACACACACAAACACACACAAACACACACACACAAACGCTGTTAGTCAGCGACGTCCATGCACAATCATGGGCGAGTTGCCGTCAAACAAAGAACTGTGAGTTCTGTATGACCAATATTCGTTGGCTATAAAATGTGCAGCATGTCCAGGGTTCATCACGGTTTCAGAGACACAAATGGCCATAAAACACGGCCGATGCAGCATTTTCGGGCGCAGAAGAATGGAGTGCCGAAGAACAAACAGACTAAACGTTCACCAAGCACAGCACGCCAATTTATATACGGTGAGTGATCCATAGGCTGTAGTACATTGGAAAAACTAACGGTCTAGACTACGAGCTATGGACATACAAGCGGCTTGTTATGCACATGGACATACCTGCTCTGTGAACAGCTGGAAGCAGTCACATCGATTGTCGTATTCTGCTTCGAACATTACGTCTATTCTTTCCAGCCTGCATGTTATCACAATGGCCCAGTCATGGAGAGGCACACACGCATGTATGCGCATACACAACCACAAAAGTAGGTACACATATGCACATGCATGTTTGCCCATGCTCCAGTGAACACACGAACACACACATGCCCAACCATACGTGCAACTATTACTCACATACGCACACATGCACATACATACGCACATACATACGCACACACATACACACACACACACACACACACACACACACACACACACATCCAGTCAGAGGACATTCCATGTTTTTTTACATGTGACAATTGACTTGTCAAGGTTACTGTAGTTTTGAACTGATAGGCGTAAACCAATTTCCTGTGCAACTCTACCATAAGTATGACCTGTTCTTTTGCATTTGAACCAAACAATTGAAGAATTTTCACTCACAAAGCAACTGTTCAGTACATGGGGTAGTGGTCTACCAGAGCAATCACACTCACGATAATGCATAATGCACATGTTGTTACTACCAGCTAGGATATGTAGAAGTGTGTATTTGAGAATAGAGAGTAGATAGTATAGTGATCGTTGGCTAAAGCAGCAGCAGGGTCAACATTGTAAAGCAGCAGCAGGGTCAACATTGTGCCCTACCTGCATTCCATGGCACTGCGTTTGAAGACGGAACTCTGGTAGAGCTGCTGAAGCGCCTCCGCCGTGACATTGCAACACAACGTCTGGAACCGACAGCTTGCCTGAATAAGCACATACAGAAAAAGAAAAGCAAATTATTAGAAAACATATGGGGCTGAAAGATATGCAGTAACATTGGCAGTGGCGTAATAAGGAAAAAATTCAGAAATTATTTGAGTAAGGAAAACTTAGGAAACATTGATCCACTATCCATAGTCGAGGAATGGATGGAGCAGAATTGCGTTTGGTAATTGGTTTGTCACTCATACTATACATAGGGATTATAATTGCACAGTGCAAGGAAAGAAGCATCAAGCATCAAGTCCAAGACATAGCCAGCTTGCTGGTTTCTAACCTGAGAAGCACCTTGGAAGCCAAACAAGTCAATGACCGACACCGACTGCGAGCCGAGGTGAGTGAAGTTGCCGGAACTGGCCAGCCCCAGCCCCAGCGCTGTGGCCGACGCTCCACTGTCCTCCGCCACGGTCATCGCACCAGCAGTGGACGCTGACGGGGCCGACTTGCTGGCACCGGTGATTCCCGGCTTCTTGGTGTTTGAACCGGCCAGTTTGAGATTTGCCGTGATGACAGTGTCTGATTCGGACAAAAGGAAACCATTAAAGAAGTTATAGCAAAACAGTAAAATTAGCAGCATTGTCTTTGCGCCGCTTAGTAGAGAAGTTAGCAGGATTCACACAGCGGATCGGGAGATTAAATAGGGCTCATGGCATTGACACCGAGACCTTTGGTCGGTGGATCCCCTGGCACCTCACCATCACTGCTGCCTAGTGCAGCCCCTACTCAGTACCTGTTTGTTTTTGTCCACATGATTATTTATTTTACGAGTTGCGTTTGTGGAAAAAAATTTAAAACATTCACGGTTCGCGTGAGACTCGGCCAAAGGCCCAGTTTTCCGCATCCGCAGGAACGCCATCACCCTCTTGGATTAAGGCGTTTGTGGATAATAGTAAAAAAAAGAGAAAAGAACACAGTGGTTTGTTGATACTGCCTGTGGTGCGGGGAGTGCAATGCCTTGGTTTGAGAATGCTTGTTCTCCTTCTACATTTGATGATATTTTTTGCCTCCTCCATCCACTAAATTATCTCAACTCTGTCCCGATAATAAAGTAATAATTATAATTTCTTTCCAGGTCATAAGAACCGCAATTAGAGGAAATGCAAAATCAAACGGGTGAGAAATATGCCTATGAGCAAAGCGTCAGTGGCTGTTACTTCCGTGACAACTTACCTCTTCTCTTCGCAACAATACTTTCCTCCTCAGTTGGCTTGCTGCTCCGATTGCCCGTCGTTGTGCCATCATCCTGCTGTACCGGTGGGGTGGCAGAACTCCCACGCGAGTCCGGGAGTGGTGGTGGCGGGGGCAGACTTGGCGGGGACCGCGCTGCACAGAGATACGAAGAAAATTATGAAGTGAATCCGATAAAAATAGAAATAGATTCACGGTTCGCGTGAGGCTCGGCTAGACGCCGAGTTTTCCGCATTCGAATCCGACAGCATAACATTAATTTAAAGTTATGAAAACCCTTTGATGTTGGATCGAGGATGATATGCATGATCGTGTCTATCAAAACTTTTTTTTCAAATGCGACCCCACTACCTTCTCTTGTATAGGTAGCAATAGGTCAGTTACTAAGAGGCCTCTTGATCAGGCGTCTGAGATGTACGAGGACCGGCTATGCAATCAGTTTTCGGTTTGCAAAGCCAGCACAGGTTGAAATCGACCTACCAGCAACAAAGGGCTAACTAATCATTCAAATGATTCTGACATTCAGCACTGTCTACGCAGTGAATGAGGCACAACCAGCAAGGACTCACGTTGCTTGGGAATCTGCGGCAGTGGTCTCTCCTGCCCTGGGGCATCGCTGTCCGAAACGGTACGCCTGGTTTTCTTCATCTCCGCTGCAAGCGGAGCCGGCTTCTGCATAGGTACAGCTGGACACAAGGGAAAGGATAACGAGTACCACAGCGATTATCTCATTTGGTATGCCACGGTAGATTTTGGTGACGACATTGGCTATGAACTGGGGTCGACAAGGTGAACACTCCCTGGTGTTCTATGCCCGGTTTTGCCCATGATCTTGATTTGTTTTGACAGCTGTGATACAGAAATATCACTGTCCTCACAAAACTACAGTGAAACGGTCCATTATCCGTTCTTCATTGCATGAATGTCCTGCTTTAAGCGCATCTACAAAATGTATGTGTACGGGCATGACATCAGGTGCGTAGCTCCGCTGTTGGAGGTGGTCCGACTGGAGGGGGGTCTGGGGTCTCCCGCGAGGGAAATTTTTGAAATTAGTGTGCAATATCCTGCTTTCTAGGCCCTGTATCTCATGCATATCCGGAGGACAGGATGTATGTATGCAGAAAAATATATCAGCTGAAATGCAGAGAATGTCCGGAACAATACGGTGGTGAGACTGGCCGCTTCTTGGAAACGCGGCTGGAAGAACATGAGCCCCAGCCAGCAGAAACCTGAACATGTGTAATTTTTCAAAAATTATTTTTTCGCTCAAAATTGATTCTACACTATTAATCACTCAAGTTATCAAGTTTGGATACAATCTGATAAGCGAAAGCATGGAAAATAGAGTTTGAAGTCACACAGGTCAAGATTTGGTACAGTTGGCGCAGCATCCATGCCCAGTGACTCCATGCAAGTTGATCCTACAGTTTCTGATTGTGATGTGGAACAGGTACATGTAAGTAAATAGAATGCAAGTCAGGTGTGCCCTCTTGGTGCTGCAGGCATGAGTAGTTCAGAAGTGTGACGATATTCCGTATACATCACTACCTTCTTTACAACACCAGAGTGCAAAACGATGATTGGTGGCTGGCCTTCCAAATTGTGTTCAGGGACCTCTGTGCTAGCAGTTTGAGCGTTGTCCCAAAGCTTGCCATACTGATAGATGTACTGACCAATACCACTGACATCCACTCCCTTGCACACTTCACTCAGACCATGATTTCAGCATAATTGTATTTCAATGATATGAGCGAAAACTCGCGTTTTGTAGCGCGTGAAGATGTTGCCCCAAAGCGTTCAGCCGGTTTGACCTTTTAGGAATCCCCTTTTCTCAGCACAGGCAGCAGCCAGCTTGGCGTCGTCTGGCAAGGTAGAGTATAATACTACGCTCTGTTTTGCGCCGTGAGAAGCCCTCCATCAGTGTCTGCAACATCATTGTTGTCGATGTAGAAATACGGATCGCTCAGCGGGTCGACATTCAGCTTCTCCTCGCAGTCGCTTTTACTCCAGCACTGACTATCGTCGTCACCAGTATCCAGTGTCGATTTTATGAGGGCTCTTCGTTGCTATGCATATGAGGCTCGCCACTGCTGGACAAACTCAGCGAGATCGCCACCAAAGAAATAATTCCGATCGCGAACTAACTTTCAGCGCCGCTTCGTACAGGGAGTCTCACGCTGACAACTCTTGACCTTGTCGCGACACCTGTCGCCATCGCTGTGTCTAAACTCAACCTCCGTGTGACGAGCTCTCACCTAGCGCTAAAATCAATTGACCAGACTCACTTGAAGGCACTTAAACTCCTTTGACAACAAAGACACCCACTCGATTGAAAAAGAATCTTCAAAAGCCAGCTCACTGCGCGTCCCAAACTTTGACGTCACATTTTGATGATTGATATCAAGTACACAAGTGCTGGTTTCCGCTGGCCAGGGCTCACATAATGGTGAGGCAAGACGACAAGAACTCGCCAAGCCATGGGATCAACATTTCCGTATTACTCACCCTGGATCCAAGCTCAACTATGGGCAAAGTGCATTCTCTGCAGTTGCAGTACTACATTAGGGAGAGAGCCTGATCGAGCCCGTCGCAAACTACGCGGGGCGATTGAGATACACGATACTAAGCCCCATGTGAACATAAGCACAGGATGGGATATAACAATTATTATGACTCAGCTTGTCCGTGCTGATACTCTTTTTTGTACATCAATATCATTGAATGAGGCAAGTCACTCCAGACCACGCCTCGTTGCGTCCCTGGTGATAAAAATCACGCATGGGAAGTGTGGGATCACGCGGTTGTCTGCTTTTCTCACACATTCTGTGATTAAATACATAGTGCATTGGCACATGGCCTTCCGTGTTCCCCTCCTGTAATGTGCTAAAATTAATACCATATTATTCGGCATGCAGACTCACTTCACAGAGTACAATGGCGCGCTGCCTTCTGCTGCTTCTTCTCCGTGTTGTGCACAGTAGATACCTTTTGAAATGATGGAGGAAGATGCCATGGAGATTCCTAGGCGGCGTCCTGGGAATGGCCTGGTATCGTGGGAATTTTGCTTGCGCCATTGCGTTGCATTGCAGAAAAAGCAAACCCGGTTTACTTTGCCGAGTGACAACTTTGTTTGAAGCTGCTAAACGCAGGGAGGACGAGCTATACCTTCTTGCGCGAGAGCCACTGCACCGAGGAGAGCGTCCGCGGATGGTACCATTGCAAGTGCTACAGTACATACACTAACAGAACGTTGCTGGGTCGGCTGCCACTTGGACGTGGCCATGACTGTTCAAGCGATTCCGAATTGGAAGAGATACATGTATGTGATGACGGGTCACCAGCAAAGCATTGAACAAGGAGATATGTACAGTCCACGTCTGCAGACGTGTGCTTCATGTGTAATAAGATGACCAAATAAATGAAGGAAAGAAACAATCTTTAACTCTGTTCCAATCTCTGTCAGCTAACGGCAGCATACTTGAGGCAGCAGAGTTGGAGAACACAATCATTTGCTTTTGCTCCAGAGTGGCCCAGATTGCGGTGCAGCGGAAATCCACTATCACCGAGCATGCTACAGTGCCTGCACCCACGCGGGCCTTTGATATGATCTGTTGTCCAACTCCCAGTGTGATGACGATTTCTGACGATTATCGCATGAAAACGACGTTCAAATCCTAAAATATTGTTCCATTGTTCTCGTGGTATGAGTGCACTCACTTTACTTTCATCGATACAAGAGTCTGTATAAAACATCTTTGTGTAAACCAATCAATAGGCGCATTAGCATTGGGATCGGCTCAGCGACCATTTCCCCATATGGCAGCGGCAGCAGCAAGACGGACCTGCGGAAGAGATCCTAGTGTTCGTTCTCTTGGTCCTCGTAATGTGCACCGTTCAGCAGGCGGAAAACTGGAATATCATTGGTCCGAGACACAATGGTCCAGCAAAGTGACAAGCTGCAATAAACCCCCAGTTGCTCGTTTCATGCCAGCATTTCGTGGACAACAACCCGGTAGTGCGTGACCCAGGTGTAAAAGGACAAGCAGTCCAACCTAAAATGATAGCTTCACAACTTGCCACAGACAACACGAGAAGGACACCCGCCTATCGCAGTACGTCCGGGCCAAGAAGGATGAAAGGAAGGCATGCATCATTCAATGGGCGGTACACCGCAGAGCAGCGGCCTACAGCAACAAAAGCAAAAGGTGCAACCTGTGCCTGGCGGAAAAATTGGAAATCGCGCAAGCACCCAGGCACCTCTTTCTCAACAAAAGGAGTGAGCTTGTGTCAAAGTGTCGCCATGCGAATATGTACTACCTTCGGAACTTCAAACCATCCACAGCCATCACCTAATTAAGTAAGAGACAACCGGCTCCAGTGGTTGTCACCTTTCACCACTGCTGTCATTCACACTGTTACTCTTAGATTTGCCTCACGATGCAGTCATTCACGCTTTGCACTGCCGCCATTCACAAAATTTAGATTTGCGCCATGCTGCAGCTATTTACACTTTGCTTTGCGAGTATATAAACCAATACTGATCCAGATTTCTCATTACTATCTTCTGATGATCGCCTAGTGCGTGAAACTCGGAGTAAAAACACTTTCCCTGTCCTGCTATTGTTTGAACCAGCTCTACCTCTCGGTATTGAACACTCTCTTGGACAGCCTGGAACCTCTCTATTTTATAGCTTCACAACTTGTAGTGAAAAATGCACTGATTCCAATGGTGAAGGTCCGAGGTGGATTGGAGCAGCCGTTGCCGAGTTATACGAGTTTGAAGTTTTGCAGTAAATTTGGTGACATCATGATGACGGCATTAACTTGCCCAGACTCGGCCGGATTTATGACCTAAGAGAGATAGATAGACTTTGTATGGGAGTAGATGGGGAAAAACCAATTTCTTTCTTGTTTCTCTACAACAACGAACTTCGAAAGAGATTTATTTCCAGCCGGGATACCGGTGGGGTGCCATATGTCCCATATCGAACAACGGAGGGCCAAAAAACTGGTTATTTTAGCTGCTCCTATGAAGCAGGTTGCAGGTTTGCCGAGTCAAAGGTTTGAAATCCTACTAGTGTGCCTTGAATGGCAGTCGGAAATCTACCAAGAGTCCGGCACATCATCTCCACTTAGTTACAACCAGCTTTGTCTACTACGCCAACAGTCAATATCTGGTACACGCATGGGGTGTCGGTACCAAGGGCGGGACAGTCAATATCTGGTACATGCCTAGGGTGTCGGTATCAAGGGCGTCACAAACGGTATGACCAGTATGACCATGGTTGTACCACTTTTCGCCCACGATGGCCTGCCCAGAGTGCCTGTGCAACGCTAGAATGTGTCCTGTTGGCCGAACCGAAAGCTCCAATTTTTCCCCGGGTACACCCACCCTGCACCCCCCGGTCGTACCACTCCACATTGCCCTGTGACGACCCTGAGTACTCATGGTTTCCTTTTCAGAAAATCCGATTTTTCCCCGGGTACACCCACCCCGCACCCCCCGGTCATACCACACTCCACTGCCCTGTGACACACTGGGTACTCACGCTTTCTTTTCGGTGCCGGCGGAGGATTGCGTTGCTTCATGGTGTTGACCCGCTTGATGACGGCGTTCAGTGTGCGAATGTACAGCGCTTGGGCAAGCGCATCGCGGCTGCTGTTTGCCTGGAGCAGAATCGGCAGAAGAAACAGAAGAAACGCGAGAGAGATTGTTTATGGTGCACTGAATCTGCATGAGTGAGAAGCATGTAAGTGGGAAACTCGACTTGAAATACAGCCTTGTTCGTTTACTTAATACCTCCTACACACCACATTCAACGCAAACCGGGCTTATACAGCTGATTTGCAAGAGAAAAAAAGCGTTTGCCTCATTTTTTTTAGAAGCGCACGTATGTATTATCTACCTGTTGACTTTTCACATGAAGATGTCTGGTTTAAAGTTTTTATAATTATTTCGCCAATGACGGTTACTTCACTTCTCCAGTGCTATTCACAGTAACGACTTTGTACAGGACTCACAGCAACTGGATCCGAGCAGGAGCGCAGTGATTGACCGCGGATCAGTCGTGTACGCGTGGTCAGTGCCTGGTACAGCGATACCGGGGATACTCCCAGCAGCGACGCCACAAGCTTCAGCTCATCTGCAGACAATACACATGAGGATGAAGACATAATATTGACAGGTTAGAGGGAAAGATGCAAACGGGAAAAGTCTGAAGAAAAACAAATTTCTCGTCACCACCAGGACTCGAGCCAGGGATCTTCACACGAGGCCAGCGATGCTCTAACCACTGAGCAATGACGTAGCTGCCATGATGAAACAATGTAGGGATTTCAGACCAGCTGCCTTTGGAAATGGTCATTCAAGGCGGCCGTGGTTATGAGTTCATGAGTAACTGGTAAGGCCAAGTTTGACGCTACGCTAAAAGAATATGAGCTGCATTTACATGTTCTAATTGTAGCCAATTGTGGCTTACAAAACAATCAGGAAAATGTCTTTCTGTCTCAGAGTTGAGTATTCTAAATCGTACATTTCAACTTTGCAAGTTCCAACAGGCTTCCTTAGCATCACTGAAGTACATTTGTTAACCCTTTGCGTGTGGATGACGTGTATACACGCGCCTGAACCCCATGCCGGTTCTCTGAGGACGTGTATACACGCACTTTGGTTTGCGTTGTGTACGTGGTGAATAGACCAGTGTACAAAGTTTCGTTACTCTGTGAAAGAGTATCCGATCTCCACATACGATACACCGTTGGAAAGGTATTGAGCTCAGCTTTCCAGAGATATAAAGTTCTTTGCGATAGGATAAAGATTCACTGAGTGGCGACAAAATGAACACGGAAATCACGGGCTGGAGTGATCGCGAATATTTTTGTTCGTGACTTCGCAGTTTTTTGGAGCGTGCCAGGGGATTTCCCTTTTGCCCTGCACATGCGTTATGGACATCAAATGAAGTGCGTAGATCTCAGCTTTGCAGAGCAGTTTGAATCGTGAAAATCGGTTGAATTTGAGCAAGGAGCCGAAATAGAATTTGTGACTGAGTTGTTGTTTCGTTCCGAAGCATGGTGGGCCAGTTTGGAGAGGTCATGGAAGTGGCCCTGGTGGAGCTGTGGAGCTGAGAGCTTCTAGGATGGATTCGCTTGGTCCTGATCTTTCCAACAAGCCCAGGATGAGGAAATTCCATCCAGGTGAACTGAAATGAGAATAAATTTGGTTCCGAGCAGCGCACCCAAACTCCACCAGGAGAGTCCATACTTAGGAGTGCCAGATTACTGTGGAAAACAGGCCAGCATGCAAAGGGTTAAGCTCAAAATTGGTAGGTTACAAAAATCCTTTTGGCAGTAATCGGAGGGACAACAATCCTACAAGAAAGCAGCTTTGCCTGTGCTATAACGAAGTGCAGTAAAGAATATAACACATACTGCTATGACACAAGTGCAGATAACGAAGCCGCTTTCCCTTACTTCCGGTGCCCTTGACGTCGAGCTGCGATCCGGAGCGGCTGTCCAGGACGAACTGGATTCCACTGAGTAGAACGACAGCCATGAGCACGCGCAAGACGTCCGTAATGGGTATTCCGAACCGTGCGATGCACATCTGAATGCAGCACAGCATTAACACGGTCGCCACACAAAATCAACTTTAATTAATTTCAGTACCAGCTGTAAGCTGGAAGATAGATATTGGAAATTCACAAATTTTCGGTGTACTTCTTTTTTCGATAGTTTCAGTGCATCTGTTTCATACCTCAAATTTCTGAAATTGGAGTACACCATTCCTAATATCAGTTTGAGGAATACCAACGTGGCACAGAAACCCAACCCTTCAGCAGGGCAAGCGAAACAGGTCTGGCAATGCAATATCCTCGTACCCATGACCACCCTCAGCAGTCAAACGACCACTTTCACGGTCACATGACTACCCTGGTGGTCGCGTGGCCAGTCTCAGCGGTCACATGACCACCCTGGTGATCACATGACCACCCTCAGCAGTCACACGACCACTGTCATCGGTCACATGACCAGCCTAAGCGGCCAAAAGGTATGCATTACCATGGTCTGACCAACCAGACCCGTTCCAGCGCGCCTATTCATAGGATATTGAGCGTCTGCTTAAACGGCCAGACGAGAAGGCATGCCTACCTAAGCATCAAGTGGAGAAAATAAACACGACCAGGGACTAAATATAATACCGTCCCATAGCAATAGATGATATGCCAAATAAGCGCTCGAAAAATGGAGAGGGCATGCCCAGGCTGAGCTTGTCAAGTGCACGGGATGTGCAAAGTACACAGATTTTAGGCTTGTCACTTGCTTACGCGCTCAAGTGCCGCACGTGCATGAATGGAAGGCATGCAGTTTCACCGTGACTGCATTTAGCATTTCCAGAGAAAAATTTCGGATAAAGAAAAGGAACTCCGACACCTTCGTGCATAGTTTGCTTTCAATTTTTCATTTTGATATCCGGATATGGGAGCAAGAAATATTTCGCCGCCAATCATTGCTTCTCGTTTTGCGGACCCACTTATGGACGAGATGATTTCTAGATGGACTTTTGCTCAGCTGAAGACTTACCTGGGGGCTCACTCAGTGAGATACCGGTATATGGAAACCAAAATGATTTGTTGCAGAGGTAAGATCGAAAGACTTTGTCATTGCTCTTCGGTAGACAAGCATCCCACTGACGACAATGTCCATCCAATGTATTGTTGATGCTGAAGGTCGAAGTATTACTCCAGTGCCCCTGAGCTTCACATGGATGACAAGGATGGCAGCCGGCGCCGCGCAACGAAAGGGCAATCAAAATCCGTTCCTCCTTCACTGGTTGCTACAGCAGCGAGTACCTTGTCACCATCTGCATCGGGAACAGAAGAAGATGCTTCTCCAGTGAATACAGCAAATCATAGATGCTGCTCAGCAAACAGACGCAGAATCTCCCACGGAAGGTTGGAACCATCGCTCGAAAGATCTGCAACATGGTGTTTCTGTTGGTGCTGTACTCCAGTATCTTCAGAGTACCTAACGACACAAAATCATTCCGGCATCAGTTCTTTTTCTGGCCATGCATTCACGGTGGTGAATGTTGCTTCCAGGAACAAAAGAATTTTGGACCGCAGCGAGACTTTGTCAAGGTTTTACATCTCAGAGGAAGAAGGAGAGCTACAGACCGGCTCAAGTATGCGCTACAGTGCTTTAAAAGCATGTAACAAATCGAAGTGATGTCTGCATATTTCACTTACACTTCTGGCATTGCATACTCCTGCCACCGCATTGTTGCACGGCTGCTGACCTTCAACTAATGCGAGATGAAAAGACAAGACCTGCCATCTGCAGACAGGAACTTAGCGACAGCAGCAATGGGGCGCAAGGGTCAAAGAGCGCCGTTGCGTAACCGGCGATGGATGTCAATGTGGAGCGTGCAGGGACAAATCAAACCTCAGACATGAGAGATATCACCGAAACTGATCTGGAGAACTTGTGCGAAGCTATGAAAGACGTTTATGCCAAACTGCCCACTCCTTGCTGTACTGCCTGACCAGCTCAAGTATGTGCTACAGTTCTTTAAAAGCATGGACCGAATCGAAGTGATGCCTGAATATTGCACTTACACTTCTGACATTGCACACTCCTGCCACCGCATTGTTGCACGGCTGCTGACCCTCAACTAATGCGAGATGAAAAGACAAGACCTGCCATCTGCAGAGTCAGGGATCTAGCAACAGCAGCAATGGGGCCCAAGGGTCAAAGAGCGCCGTGACGCAACCGGCGATGGATGTTAATTTGGAGCGTGCATCGACAAATCGAACCACAAACATGAGAGATATCACTGAAAGCGATCTGGAGAACTTGCGCAAAGCTATGAAAGACGTTTATGCCAAACTGCCCTCTGCTCACTGTACTGGCAGCAAAGGTGAAGATCCAAAATGTCCAAGTGAAGTAGGGGCCTGTTCCATGCGGATCAGTCCTATGTCACCACCTGATTCCAGAAGGTATGGAACATTTGCCTTGTGACACTGAGACGGAAGAACAGTCTCACACTGGTAACAAGTTCATTAAATTGCCTTTGTGCCAGGAAATCCCATCTTCCCTATCCCACGTCACAGAGAAGGTGTTTGTAACAGAGGCAATAGCGGTAGAGCGCCAGCGCCGTACCTGACAGCAGATTGGCAGCAACATATGGAATAGGCTGAGAAGCAAGACCCCGAGGGCTCTGCGGTTTCATGCCAGCACTCACCGGAATTAAGGAGATAACCTCACAGTTTGCTCTGTCATTGCCCCAGACAACCAATTTGTTATGTGTTCCTGCTATCAGTCAGGGCCATCGCAAACGGAGTAGTTGTACTTTGGTGTTGTATTCATTTTTTTGCTAGGCCAATCCCCACAGACAATAAGTCTTTTTACAGGATTCCCGAGGTATTAAGTGCGTGAAAAAAGTCAAATGAAGAAACCCAGGCTGCATGCTACGTCAGTATGTGTTGCAAAAGGGGCTGCATAGAGCGTTATAACCTTCTACGCAGCTTCTGCCGCCAGGTTGCCTCCTTCGTCATATCATGATGAAGGAGGCCCGGTGGCTCTCCGATGGAAGAGAACTCCACTACAGTCGTCCCTCTCTAATCCGGCACTTTATAATCCAGCACCCTCGATAAACCAGCACAATTTTCAGTAGCCAAAATGTCCTCTTCATGCACATTGCAGCAGTATATCAGATTTGTTAATCCAGCACCCTCCCTAATCCAGCAGATTTTCGTGGCACAAATGGTGCCGGGTTATATAGGGACCACTGTATCAGGGACCAGGCATTGCAAAGAGAAACCATGCTGTGAAGCAGTATTAGGTAGAGCTCGCACCTTCGCTCGAGGCCAGCGATGATGCTCTGACCACTGAGCTATGGTGTAGCTGTCATACCAGCAGAGACCGTTCAACATTTTCTTCAGACTTTGAAACTCACACTTCCTGTGACCCTACACAGGCGGGTCGGACGCAGCCCTCACTGTTCCCACACACTTCACGCACAAACTAGTACACGGGCAGTCCTAATGTATCAAATATTCATAAGTTGACGGTATGGAAAAGGGAACCAGGACCCAGGTTTGCAATCTACCGTCCCATACCAACTGGCAGGGGCGGATCCAGGCCTGCAACCTGAGAAATGTCGAAAATACAACAGCAAACTTTCTATGGACAGGCACACTTATCATAGTTACACCATGATACCTAATTTCAGAAACCCCTGTGGGTGCGAGAGCGCCTGTGGGTAATCCCCTGGGTCTGGCGTCGATTTGATTAGGTCGAAGGGTTATATTCTTCATGCGTAATGTGGAAGTACTGCAATGACTTCCATACGGTGTCTGATCAATCATTGGAGCTCACCTTCCATCGGTTGTATTCAGCCTGTACATCAGCAATGTGATCAAGCGAGGAGCCAATGAGTTGTTTTAGGGTGTCTTGGGTCAATGACTCAATCTGCAGCTTGACTAAGAGCAACAGGATAATCAAGATAGAACAGTGTGTCAGACAAAACCTACACACACGAACACACAAGCAAAATCGTACCCGCATGCAAGAACATGCTCATAATTATACTCCTGCCCATCGCTGACGCGATGATAGCGAACAGGCTATGTTTAGATATAGCAACTTGCCTCCTGCGTAACATACGCCGCTAGCCCTGAAACCCATACAGCCCCCACATTGACTGACATCCTTCCTCAGAGTGCTACAAGACTAGGGCTGAAACAATTATACCGCTAACTCGCATAACGATCGTTGAGAGTGCAATCGATAATCGTTAATGTTCAAAACGAGTGCTAACGATGAGGTTTGCGGATGTACACGAGTATCGATAAATATACTGGCAGGACAATACCTTTAAACTACTATTCAAGGACGCATAGTACCCTACAACACAAGTTGTGTGGCTCTGAAGATTCAAAGATGAATCGGAGGGATAGCGGAGGGATAGCTAAGCGAACATGAACGATACAAAGTCGAACACCTCACAGTCCTGTTCTTGGACTATGAGAATTCAAATGAAAAATAAACATCTGTAACAAAATAAAATAACATTTTCACACGACGATAGTTTCGACACGTTTACTTAAGGTTATCTTCCATTGTCTGGCTGTTTTTGTCCATGGACGCAGCAACGTTATCAACTCAATCCCTCTTTGAACTCGTCCTACATTAGTGCTGCGAAAACCTTCTACATCTCCATTTCCGGACTAAGCCTGGACTCAAACCATCTCTGGGACATCTACTGGCTTGCTACCAGTGATTTGTGTGGCGAACGTCTTGTATCAAGTCCATATCGACGGCATAACCTCCCACACAGACCTCGATTGCTTGCCCAACTATCGAACTTAGCATTAACGCTACATGAAACGTCGCATCTCGCCCTTCAGTGGAGCAGGGCGGGGTTATTGGTCCACCGTCAGGAGCTCACCGCAGAAGAAGTTAGCGCCTGGCTACCGACTCAAGGAAGTCTGTTCTCGGTGGAACACTAGAAAATGTGACGAAATTGCTCCACAAACGTTTCGACTCGCATGAACAGTACCAGCAAGCTCTTTTAGATGGGCTGGAGCAAGATGTTCCAAAGCTGCTCCCTCTCTTGCACGTTGCCTACCGCTACAGGCGACTTATCGAGTTTGCACACTGCTTTCATAGCACTGTAGCCAGAGATCTATCATTGTTCTCATTGATGGTACGGGATACGAGCAGCAGAACTTCTCATCCGTACCCATTGTGTACGTGGACCCATCACCAGGACCTCCATTGGAAAAGTGTGTATGAATTCAGGTCTACTCCAGAGGATGACAAACATGTCCGCAGGACCAGAGGCCGGATTGACGTGACCATTCAACTTTTAGATCATTCCGTTATGAGTCTCCTGATACCGGGAAAGCTTCGGACCTCCCAGATGACGATTACTTTGAAGCTGTCACTGAGTATAACAAAATCTGGAAGGAGTTGTCGCAGTCCACTCGCCCCAGTCTTGAAGGTATACACCATAAGTTGGGAACGTTTCTCCTGTCATCAACATCACCGACTCCAGGAAGGAATTTACGAAAGAGGAATTGGTGAACGCCATGATAATTTTTGGCAAGAATCTTGTTGACGAAGCAACTAGCAAATCCACCAACTAACAATGGAGAGTAGAGCCGCAGCACGTCGCCTACAGGAACTGTGTGATTGAAAGAGACTGTGTTGTTCTGTGTAAGGGCCATGATATCAATACGTCAGTAGAGTTGGATGCCGATGGTTTGACAAATACCTTTTTGATCCCGTCCACGATGATATCAATACATCAGTAGAGTTGGAAGCAGATCAAACACCTTGTCAATTCTGTCAAAGATGATATCAATACGTAAGTAGAGTTGGATGAAGATGCTTCGACAAACACTTTGTCGATCCCGTCCACGATCATGCTATCTGGCTATGGGCACCGTGGTCTGCTGAAAAGCTATGCGCTGATCGATTTTAACACAGCCGACGTTGGGCAGTGTAGCGGGACCATGAAAAATATCACGCATAAGTGATAAGTAAAATACGGAATGCGTGCGGCAAGGCTAACATCTTTAAAGCCTAACATTTGTGCCATCACTCGCAGTGCTTTGCAACCACCAGTTCCCGACTGTCCTGGGAAATTGAGCTGATCTTTTCCACCTCACTTTCCTGGCCCTACTGGAAAACGTCATACAGTCATCGTCTCCCATTTTCTCTGGTATGGTTGTTGTTGTTGTTGTTGATTTTTATTTTGCTTCGCAAGGCCAAACGGGCAAAGGTGCCCAATTCTATGGAAGCGAATTTCAAAAGGGAGAGAGCTACGGGGGGAGAGAGAGAGAGAAGAGAGAGAGAGAGAGAGAGAGAGAGAGAGAGAGAGAGAGAGAGAGAGAGAGAGAGAGAGAGAGAGAGAGAGAGAGAGAGAGAGAGAGAGAGAGAGAGAGGGGGGAGGGGGGAGGGAGGGAGGGAGATGATAAGCAATTTTGTAGCGTCAACAGAGCGATTTTGCAGTGTCAATAGAGCGATTTTGAAGCGTCAACAGAGGGAACACAAAGAGTTCATAAGCGCACAAGCACGCAGAGAAGAGTAAATGACGTGGTGTGTGGACGGGAAAAGTCAGACAGAGCATTCATTGCAAGGTGTAGGGAATGGAGGCAAGCTTAAATTGCTGGGCAGCCTTGATCTCCCTTACACTCCTTGGGAGAGCGTTCCAGGCCAAGGCTGCCTGAAAGGCCAGGCGAGATCTGCCGGCTTCTGACTGTGCCGAGGGGACAGTGAGGCCCCTGGAAACCTGGTGCCGGGTGGTGCTGCCAGCTGATGGTGAGAATAGGTCCTGGAGGACACTGCTGGCTTTCCCATTGACACAGCGCCACACCAGGACGAGCCGCTTCTGGGCGTAGCACTCCCGAACTCTGTACAGGGACATCCGTTCGAGCAGAGGCTGAGCCGAGGTGTGAGGCGGCAAACCGTATACCGCTCTCGCCGCTCGGTTAGTAAAATTTAGTGAGTTATTCAAATGCTAATGCAACATAGCCCATGAGCATATCGTGGCTCCAGAGGACGATTGATGTAGGATTTCCTAAAGCAGGAAATATGTGCACATATGCACATGCTCATTCGCATGATGTGCACACTCATGCAAGTGACGTATTGATGCCTGGTATGGTATCAATACGTCACTCGTGTGAATGTGCACTTAGTGTAGCTCACGCAGCAGGGTGGCTGCTACACGGAGACTTATCTGCACCGCGACTGCAGTTGATCAGTAGTACCAGCTGCAATTCAACTCTGCTATACCTACACTGTGTACATATAAATATGTACTGTACTCGCCAAAGCAATCCAACCTTAAGAGTGAAATAGCATTGCTGGGCGCTACGCAGCCCTGGCACTCCACATTATTGGTGTGTGCACTCGAACGCGGCGTTTCTCTATTCAAGAGGTTGGATTTCTCCAGCACTGTATATCGACAAGGCTGCTGTTAGTCCTGCTGTGAAAACGCCTTGAAACTCTAAACCTGCTTTAGGAAATCCAACATTCTTCCTCCTCTGGAGCGTTCGCCTGCATTGTTGTATTACCAGTAGTATCAGTACTACTCCCCTTTCCCGCCCCTGTCCCTTCTTCCTGCCCCTCCCCTCCCCTTCCCCCTCTTTTTATCCCTCTTCCTGCCCTCTCCCTCTTCCTTCATCTCCCCGGAAATGGTGGGAGTTCTTACCTTTGTCTTCGGGTGAGATGGAGGCAAGCATCATGCTGAGGATACGGTACATTGACCGATCCTTCGACGACCGGAACACATGAGCCTGCACGAACAACATACCAAAACAATGAACCAGTCAAATAAGAAGCAACAGTGTCCGTGATACCGAACCAAAGCACCAACAGGGCTCTTTCGCACTATCAGTCGAGAACGAGTGAACTGCTCATTCATAATCTGGATTCGATGCTTCGTGCAAGCTCTACAGAAAGGCTCACCGATACTCGTGCACGTCAGTTCATTCGATACTGTCCCTTCAGGTATTGCTGTCACGTCAGCACATTCATAATCTAGAGCTTACACAAGAGAGATTGGAAGCTGTGTCGCAACTATTTCACGTATTACTACGATCATAAGGCAACATTTAATCTAGAGCTTACCTGATCTGCGAAGTAAGCGTGGACTCTGCTTCTCACTATCACACCTGCCGTCAGCTGCAACTCCGTGACGAGTCCCTGAGCAGAAATTGAGGAAAGCAAGACAGAGATGGAGTGAGCAATGCCCCAAATGCGCACGGGGGAAAATCCCTCTTCTTGACTCTGCCATCGTCATGGGCAACGTATTGTGAACATTATCGCAAACTAGGGGCTTGAGAAACTATACAAATGACCTGATTCGAGTACACAGTGCTGCCTTCGATGCACGTATTGAAGATTGTAATGTGACATTTCACCATGTGTACGAGAGAATTCAAAGTTCAGGGCACATGTCGGTTCACGATTACATCATCAGTCAAATACTTTGGACAAACCAAGGCACTGACTGTAATGCACTAGCTCAAGTGAAACAGCCGACAAAGGAGGTAGTGAGTTATCTCCTATAGGAGAATCAGCCGACCAACGCTGTATATTTAAACCCCATAACGAATCCGCTATTCCTTTAGGGATTTGAAAAAAACTGGTCCCCTTGTGCATGTCAAATGAAAGATATCATACCATTATCCTCAGTGACGATTTTTAACCAAAAACGGAGGAAACCTTCAAGAAAATATGCCAAGCATTTTTTTATTCAAACAAAAAACTACTCAGTGACTGGCGCTTGCTTACCACTCTGGAAGAATCCTTGCTTTCACTGGTCTGTGCCGTGATCATGGGCTGCAGGACAGTCACAGCTGCTGCATAGTGCTACAGGCAAGCAACAACATCAAACCAATGGGACGGGCTAGGATCTCAAACATGACACTAGTCACATAAACCGCAATTCGAGCACGAGCAGTACTGGATAGTGGGCATGAACGTATCAGAATTCACCAAATCTTCATTTTGGAATGAAATGATGAGAAGGATTGAGGATAGTCTAATTTCAGAAGTTTTCTGTGCTCAATATTTTCGGTATGAGGGCAAAAGGCCAGGTTAGTGAACAGAAAATTTCGGTACAGAGAAGCAGTTCTCTATTCGAGTACCGTATTTCCCCGTAAGTTAGTACGTACTAACTTCACAGCCACATGAGTACTAACTTTCGGGGGTGGTACTATCTTTCGGGGAGTACTTTTTTATCGGGGGTAAATGACACACAGTGGGAAGCCTGCGCATATGATGTATGTGCTGTACGGTGTCTGTACATGTAGGACGGGTACGAACTTACTATCTTTCGGGGGGAACTGTCTTTCGGGGTGATAACCCTCGGCAGTGGAAAGTATATTTTTCATAGGGGGGGGGGGGGGGGTGCTAAGTCATTGGGGAGATCTAACTTACGGGGAAATACGGTATGTGTGTTAGTGTTTGTTCAATGTATTGAAATCTTAGGTATGAAACAGATGCACTGAAAGTTGCGAAGTATACCGAAATTTTGTGAAAATACAGTACATGGATGCTACACTGTTTAGTGAAGGTCAGGTACGTGGGCGAGCACATAGTCAGGCAGTCAGGCAGTCAGGCAGGCAGTGAGAACTCGGGAAGGAAGGCAGATTAAACACACACACACATGCACACCTCGACAGTACTCACCTTGAAAGGCTCGGCAAGCAGACCATGGCTGGCATTCTCAAAGAGCAGTCGCACAAGAAGCTGCGACGCAAACGTTTTGCCACTGCCACTCTCCCCACTGAGCAACGAAGAGAACCACAATATCAAAACAGAACACTCAGCCATTGTTAACTGGCCAGCTGGATTATGACATTAGCTCCTGGCTCAGAGCACCTCGAGTACGAGACAATCTCATACATCTTACTTCCAATAGCTCCAATAGCTGAAAGGAATTATGGGCAAGAGCAGGGCTATCATTTAATCTTTTTTCCCGAAACGCTCCAATTTTTAAAGTTCTTCCGACAAACCCACCGGAAACAAGAAACATGGATTGTTCATGCTGCTCCCACTAATCCCTTTCAGAGCATTCTTGAGAGGGATTGAACCAAAATGGTAGCAAGAGGTGACCAGTGAAGAAGTTGTATTTCTCGCCGGCCGAGCGCAGCGAGATAGGCGAGAAATGATTTCTCACGAAATATTTTCAGTTGCAAATATGGCATCTGGTGTGTTCTTTGTTGTCGCTTCTTTTGCTGACTTCTTCAGTCAGTTTTGAGTCTCACCAGTGTCCCTGCCCTCCCACCAGTCACATCTGGCTGCGGCCAACTACCCTTCACTTTGTGTGTTGTCGCTATTGCTGTCTATGTCTCTGTGTATGCCAGTATATGTGGAGCGAGAAAGTGTTTGCTCCGAACATCGGAGCTAGCGTTTCCTGCCAACTGACTTCTTGCAGGTTTGGCGAGTGGAAGGTTCGATGGGCTTCTCGTGTGCTCTAGACGCAGTCATGAGTCATTCAAGTGTCCAGTCAGTCGGCAAGAGTTTACCAGATTATTAGTATAAAGAGCCCAGGGTAGAAACCGACATGATTCAGCATTTCAGTCCCCCGCATCGTCTACCCGGGTGCTAAAGACTCCCTGGCAATAGGTTAAAGGAACATAGCATTAGCCGTACCTTAGTAGGACGGAGATGCTGGGAACACCGTCTTGCAGTTGATTGACAATGGTTTGGGTTATCGTACCCAGCTGGTTTGCGGACACCGGTAGCGCACCGTACACAGCTCTGAGGGGCGGCGTTGCAGCGTTGCTCTCACCGCTCGTGCCAGCGTAGCTGTTCAGAACTAGAGTGATGCCGCCAAGCATCGTCTGCAGGGAAAACATAGGCCAGTACAGGAGCACGTGACAAACACGAACCTTCACCAGATAAGACAACTAATCCACAAGCGTCATCAAAAGGAAGTGATGTGCTAAGAGATTTATGTATTTTCCGCAGTGTAAGCGCACTTTGACCGCTCGTAATTTATCTAACAAGACTCGATGCGGCTTTTACTATGGTGATTAAATGAACAGTGAAACCCAGGGTAGATATAATTATGTATTTCATGGCAAAAAATCTGGGTGCGGCTTGTACTCCAGTGCTTGTACTCCACATAATGCGGTAATTTGTTACGAATTGGATTTGCCTCTCGTCCATTGCTGTTTGCCTGCACCGGCACAGCCGTGTCCCTTACCACATTGTGTCCGTGCACTAGTCGGCGACGCAGGTGTCCGAGGATCTCCTTCTCCGACGCAGCACTGTCCAGCTGGACCAGGTCGTAAATCTCGGCCAGAACTTCATCGCTAGCGCCTGCATAAACACATGGTTGACGGAGATACACACATATAAAACAAGAATCCGAAAAAGACAGTAAAAATACACATCACGGATCCTTATGGAGAAAAAAATTACTGATCTAAAATTTATGGTGGTCAACAGATTGTGATGACAGAATCTACCACGTAAAGTAGCTATGAGCGGTATGTGGCTGGGCTCCAAATGACCACATTGCAGAGGTGACGAGAATGATGTGCTGGTAGTGAGTCAGCTGAATCACTTTTGGGTGCTATGTATATAGCGAGAGTCAGCAGAGTCGCTTATGGGCGATATGTCCACACAGTGAGGCAGGGGTTTGGCTTGGGATAGTGCGTTGCCATACGCTGTAACTTTACCTAAACATCTAAATTGGTGCGATACTCGCATAACTTCAGGAGTACGAAAAGGACAATAGAGTTATAAACGCACAGGTGTACGACACACTACTGTATAGAGAGTGTTGAGTATGAATTTGTACTCGAGTATATCGCAAGTAGCTACCCAGGCCAACAGAACGAAAGGTCAGTATGACGTAGTACGAGTGCATGCAGGCCGGCCAGCTTAGGAAAGGTTGTAGGTAAGATTGTACGGGAGGAGGTACCTAACACGAGTTATATTTGGTGTAACTTAAAGCATGCCGTTGGTGTTTCAAGCAATCATTAAATTTCGGTCATTTCGGTAGAGAAACTAGGCACCTACAAGTACTTGAAGTAAATTTAAATTTAGGCAAAATGGCGCCGGAGTATGCACTGTATGTGCAGGGAACGTAGGTCACTTTAAAATTATCCATTTCACCTGAAACCTGGCAGGTGCCGGACACTGAAATGTTACTCCACCTAAAATTACATGTTATACAGTAT
Organism: Sycon ciliatum; assembly: GCF_964019385.1. Lineage (NCBI taxonomy): Eukaryota > Metazoa > Porifera > Calcarea > Leucosolenida > Sycettidae > Sycon > Sycon ciliatum. The sequence continues at coordinate 34,110,129 of NC_088645.1, forward strand.
TGCATCATGAAAACTGCACCTTGCGTTGAGCCGTCGTTGTCCTGCCGCTGAGTCACCAGCTGACCCGACAGAGAAGCTAGCTGCTGGTTGGCACGGCGAAGGCTGCTGAGCAACGAACTGCCACTCAGACGGGATTCGTCTCCTGCAAAACCCCACAACAGATCGGAAAAAGTACCAATAAAACAAAGTCGAATCTTCGGCAGCAGAACCTTAATTTTTGAAACCTGGGGTCATTCCGTGTGTTGTGCCATCCACATTATCAAAAATGAATGACTAGCCAATAGTACATGACGTAGTGTCACTCTGACGTTGCACGGGCATTCCAAGGCATGTAGGACTATACACAGGTGATGTGTGTAGCCTGTGTTAAGCCTTGTCTAAGGATATAAATTATTTGTAAGCCTTATGACTTCTCAATATAACAGACAAACTTCTATTGGGCGCTTTCGATTAGGGGCCATCCGTAAATATAGATATTTATTTTGAAACGAAAACTAGTCGTTTAGGGGAGGGGGTTTAGCACCTGTTCGTTTCTCAAAAAATATCGATGTACATTTGGTATGCGTGAGCATGTCCAGAAAAAAAGACCAAAAATATCGATACTATGTACCATGTGTATGTGTTCGTTTCTCAGGGGGGGGGGGGGGGGGGGAGGGGGGTTGAAGAGAAACGACTAGTTTTCGTTTCTAAAAAAATATCGGTATTTACGGAAGACCCTTACTGTAATTTCACAAATTTTAGGTGTACTTTTATGCGTGTGGTTCATACCTAAATCTTCAATACACCGAATAAACACTAAACACCCCTAATCCAATATGGAACTACTTCTCTGTGCCTAACATTTCTGTTCATCTAACCTGGCCTTTTGCCCTCACACCGAAAATATTGAGTACCTAAAATTTCTGAAATAATTAGAGTACACATTCTGGACCCAGCTTTTATAATTCTGGAATGAACAGAATGATCGGATTGCGGCCATGGTAAACAAACAGCTACATGTAAAATCGTAAAAGGGGATCACGTGGTATCCCATGCACCCTTGGGCACACGTGGACCTAGCAATCATGACGTGTACACTGAGTGCGTCAGTTCTGGCGGAAGAATCAGCAATTTAGAATTGACGGAATTCAAATCGTTGATTCTGACCAGGACATTAATTTCGTGTAATGGAATGATGCATTCACCATAACTAATAATTATTCTAGAATTGACCAATGATGTAATTGAACCGCCCATTGAGATCTCCAAAGCCTGTGTTGCAGCACTTTCCACAGCCCATTATTAACACATACCAGTTACATGTAGGTAATGTGCTAAGTGGACCCACTAGGCATATGCGCATAATGCTGGCAGAAAAATTGGCAGAATTCGGTACTTTTTCTGGTAAGTTTCATGCATGTTTGGCATGTGGATGAAGAAATGGAGCAGAATTCGAGGAATTGCCCGCCATAAGGTTTGTATGGTTCTGCCAATTTCACTGCTTTTTGGAGCAGAATCTGCCAGTCACCTTTTCAAGCATTATCCGCCCTAGGACCCACAGCACTTCACTGCTAACAGTAATAATAATTGTTTTGTACAACCTCAAACCCATTGCTGTCAGGGTAATAGTAATTACTGTACAGCAATCACATTGCACTTGACGAAACTGAAGTGCTACTTCTGAAATGTCACTACGACTACTAGGTCTGCATCCCCACTTCAACCATACAAATAATTGTGTATCCAACACCAGTATAAATCAGGTCAAAAATTAAAAATAGTGACTGACCATGACTACTAGTGGCGGTAGTGCTACAGAGACAACAACGACAATTTTGAAAGTACAGTCTCGGCCCACTGACTGTAGCCGAACTCTGATGAAGCCTTTGAAATTCAAGGTCCAGTAACATGATTGTTCAGGCTATTTGTGCCGGCAGTAACACAACGGGGTGGTCAATACAGAAATCACAGTACCTGTTGGAGAGCGTCGCAGGCTGCCGGAGAGTTGCTTCAGCGGAGAGACGCAGCGCTGGACGTCCGCCACGCGGCCACGCAGCTCCTTCAGTTCCTTGCCTAGCTGCTCGCGTTGCGTTGCCGTCAGAGCCAGCGAGTCTCGCTCGAACATCTTGGCCTGTGCGGACAAGTCGTGCTTCAGGCGCTGCACGTCGCGATTCAGAGCGCCGCTGACCTTTCGCTCCTCCTGAAGATGACTGCGGTGCTCCTGTAGAGAGCCTTCCATGGAGCGCACGGTGCGGATGTGATTCTGCCGCTCATCTTCTAGCTGTCGCTCGCTCTTGCCAAGGCGCTCCTGGAGATCTTGGTTAATGCGCAGCAAGCGGATTGTTTCCCCGCTGCCACCGTAGACCGATTTGGAGCGAGCAAGGCGAGGTGCGTCTATGCTTTCGCCGTGCCAGTCGGGTGCCGGAGGTCGCGGGCCGATAGGAGGCTGCTGCTGCTTGTGCTGTGCATTCTGTTGCGCACTCTTGCTTGCCCATTGCATTGGAACCGTGCCGACCTCGCGACTCAGGGATGAAGTCTTTGAACTGATAGCGGCCTTGACCGCCTGCTGCTGCTGCTGGTGCTGCGTCTTTTGCTGTTGCTGCGCATTTTGCTGCTGCAGAGAGGATAGCGTTTGGTTTGCCTGCGATTGTGGCGGACTCCTGGTTCTTGTGCTGCTACTTGTAGGGAGCGATGGTCGTGTGAAGGGATGCGCTTGCTGCTGCGACGGAGCCTGTGCCTGTGGTATTGTGGGTAGATTTGGCGCTTGCAGCAAGGGCCCAGGGTGTGAAGGATGCGACGTTGTCGAGGCTGGTGCACCTGCAGCTGCTGCAGATTGAGTCTGTGGTGCTTGTGGCAGAGGCACGCTTCGCCGTCGCCATGCAGGCTGAGGGGGTCCGGCACTGAACTGTTTCTGCTGGTGAAGAGAATCGCCCATACTGCTTCAGGAGAGTTGCGTACCTCTCAGTCTGCCCTTGGTGTTCTCCAAACCGACATACACGACGCGTGTGCCACAACAATTATTACCCGGCTATGCACTACTAGTGGAGAGTTTCATCTTTTACCTCTCTATAAAACCACAATTGCAATAGTTTCCACCCGCGGACGGTGTTACTGGAAAAGAAAAGATTCTTCTTCCGACCGGAAAGAAGGACTGGTGCAGTAGTAAATCGGTACTAGTAGTAGGGAGGCGAATCTAATTCGGCCTTCCTAACTTCGGAAGAAGTTTCTCTTCTACATACCACTGGTACATGACTAGCCGGGACTCTGTGCAGAAGTGGTTGCCGAAGGAAAACTAACTTTTTAATACATGTAGTTGTTTGGTGTGCGTGTGCCAGTCGACAACAGCAAAGACACGGCTAGAGATAGCCGTACTGCACGTCCTGTAATGTGTTGTCTGTGGTGTTGGCCCGGATAAGTCCGCAATCCATCGAGCTCAAATTTCCAATCCTGGGAAAGACGACACCTGTCGGACGAGCGGCTGCGAAATGTAGGCAGGATTCCTTCACGGTCATGCTGATGAGCCTTTGAGTTTGAGTCTGCAGATCTGATAGCTGAGGCAGATGCAGAGTCGTATCACTATCAGTCGTAAATCTACGGATCGTAGAGTGCAGACTGCAGTTCATTCTACATAACATAAGCATGATAAGGTCCATTGTAGTAGAATGTACAGCTACACAAGCACATACGTATATACATGTACAGTAATCATTATCATTCACAGCGCTGACCTACATGTATACACTATACTATTTTATAATACATGTACTAGTATTAATTTTTTTTGTTAAGAGGTCGGAGGCGGATAATACTTTAAAACGAAGGTAAGTTATGGGTCGCAAGTATCCACGCAAACACACATCCAGTCACAATAAGGCACTTGTCATAAGTATTCGAACGTTTTCGGTCCCTTCTCAGCAGGGATTATACAGGGAATGGCTCAAGTTGGAAAAACTAAAACTTATATAGCGTAAAGATAATTAGATAACAACACTCGTGACAAGGTGGAAAATTATCAAGTTCAGCACGACACAAAACTCGAAGGAAAATAATAATAGTGACAACAACATAGTGAGCAAATTAAGTTACATTGTTAACACCGCGACGAGGAGTAACACCAAACAATTGTAGCGACAACACATTTTCTTTCTGTACGCAAAGTTCAGGATCTAACTTACGGATATACAAAGCTTCTAACACAGCCAAATGCAACGCAAATCTACCACGTGACAATATTGAGAAAACATTATCACTGTACAACTCACGACAATTGGTACGGGCTGACACATGTTGCTTGATTGACGAAGTGCGATTCTTAGCTCCGTTGGGTGTTGTCTCCTCCAATGTCCCGCATTTTACCTAAGCGAATTCTGTGGATCCAAATGCAAAGCTGCTGTTTGGGATTATCTTGCAGTGGGTGAGTATTTCTGATACAATAGAGCTCAATGTGAAGAAGAGGTTGGTGTGACGTCGTCGATATTTGGGGAATTGTGTGTTGCTCCCTATGTGGGAGTTTGCGCTATTCCTGCCGACTTGAAAACTTCTCACTTGACTTGCTCACGACTGCCATCGCATGCTCTGGCACACGAGAAGTCCATCAAACCTTCCACTGGGCAAACCTGCAAGAAAGCACCACGCCCTGCTCAACCCACCGTGTTTCGGGGAATTCACCCCTCATCAGTTGAGCTTGATATGAGTAGATTGTGCCTGAAGAGCACCATTTAGATGTATAATATAGTGCTGTCCAGGCACAAACGTCACCAGGGATACAAACTTACAGAGAGGCTCCGTTTCCAGCGCGACAACCACCTCGTGAACACCAGATAGCAGCGCGAGTCAGTGTCGCTCATGGAGGACCTCAGGTGCTGAAAGGGGAAGTAAAGGCAAAAATTAAAATTTCACCAGTTGTAGTCTTCGGGGTGCTGAGTCGAATGGTCGTGGTCCGAGGAAGCTGAGACGCTCCCTTCCTACTTGAATCCCAATCGAACTCGCGCACTTCCACCGAAACTGGGTGACTGCGCCCTACTAGATGGGGATTTGTATGCAAAATGTCACTAAAAGCGCCATTTCGTTCTTACAAAAGCATGGATGACCGCGATTGGCCCATATGTTGTAGTCTTTTGGGCGCTGAGTCGATTGGTTTTGGTCCGAAAAGGCTGCGATGCAGCGTTCCTCCTTTATTCCCAATCGAACATGGTTGAACAAGCGGTCACGTGCTCCTGCGTACGCCAGTCACCTGGTCACCGTGCCTGCAGGGTACAACTTACTAGCCTGTTTGACCTTTTTTGGGTGCAGTCCTGTCACTCGAGTTGAACCTTGGTGACCAGTTGATTTGGGCACCCAGGAGCACGTGACCGCTTGTTCAAGCATGTTCGATTGGGAATAAAGGAGGAACGCTGCATCGCCGTCTTTTCGGACCAAAACCAATCGACTCAGCGTCCAAAAGACTACAACATAATGGGCCAATCGCGGTCATCCATGCTTTTATAAGAACGAAATGGCGCTTTTAGTGACATTTTGAATACAAATCCCCGTCTAGTAGGGCGCAGTCACCCAGTTTCGGTGGAAGTGCGCGAGTTCGATTGGGATTCAAGTAGGAAGGGAGCGTCTCAGCTTCCTCGGACCAAGACCATTCGACTCAGCACCCCGAAGACTACAACTGGTGAAATTTTAATTTTTGCCTTAACTTCCCCTTGAACAAACGCTGAGGACCGTTGGCCATTCACAATGTTGTTGCCTCCAAATCATCTACTTGTAATTCGCAAGCCCGCACCGGGGACAACACTGTGAAGAAGAGGTTGGTGCGACTTCGGCGATACTTGGGCAATCGTGTGTTGCTCCCTACGTGGGAGCTTGCGCTATTAGCGCGGAGCTTTATTGAATCGATTACTAGTTCATGTGTGCGAAGAAGGCAGCAAGAGGCATCGGACAAGCGGAGTGCTGAAGCCAGAACGGGGGGGGGGGAGGAGGAGGAGTCCTGATGATGGGATCATGCCGATGTGGAGAGTAGTGGTGATGAGGACGGCAGGGACGATGAGGAAGGGGATGAGAAGAATATCTCGGCGATGTGAACAGTAGTAATAGGTTTACTACTATTAAAGGGGCACTCCGGCTTCATTTTCGACGCCGAGTTTTCGATGCCATGACGAAGGTAGGTGAAAGAGACGACCCATCGAACAAGAACGAGTCTCCAGAAGCGATCGAGTCGAGCAGGAAGACGACTTTTGAATTTCGCCGAGCGAGCGCTGATGACCTAATGAGGGATTAGCTTGCCAGTGGAAATGCATCTGCGCACATACATTTCACATACTTTTTGGCCAATTTTCAATTGAAGAGGAGGTTGTTTTCTATGTTCTCTCAACGTCGTGAGCGATCCCGTCTTCTATACCCTTCCAGGTACCCTCAAGGTCCTCCAGAGGAGAATTTATCTCCAGCGAAGCGTTGTTGATCCGCTAAATTCGTCTCGAGACATATTCACCCAGTGCAGTGCTGATAACTGTAGAATGTTGAATCTGTGATAATTTGTTGACAATGGATAGAGAGGCTGATAGCCGCTGTCACAGGGAGAGTGAAGCTGCTGGAAGTAACAACGGGGAGCCCGTTTGTATCACCTGAACAACCAGACTTCAAAGCAGCTTGACCAAATCGGAGGGTGCCTCGTTGCTTATCGTGAATATTACACCGACATGAATTACTACAAGTACACTGGTGAGTTTTTATCTTGTTTTGTCCGTATGCTAGTACCCTGGCCTGGAGTTCTCGTTAGCAAATTCCTATTCCCTGGCGTTTTCTAAACATTCCGTGTAGTACTGAATATGTGATCAAGTATACCGGTTTGGGTAGATGTGGAATTTGGACATGTATTTTAAAAAATAATTCTTTTTTTCCCAATAGAGCGTTTGTAGTGAAACGGTTGCCCAAATACAACGAAATTGATTCTGCAGTTCTACAACTTGTACTGAAATCCAGTCAAAGTAAAAATGATTCTTCATGACAGTTGGGGTCAGTGAAATCTGATCCAGGCATGACGAATAGTGATGCCTGCCACCCCGAGAACGAATGCCCATTTGGTGGGGGATACCTAAGTACTCGAAAGTGGTGCGTGTTTCAATGTGGCATGGAAGTTTTATAATATGATCCCTGGTTAATGCAACATACGATAGCCATCATGACTTGCAGGCCTCGAACGCAACTCAGACCAGAATTGGCAGTTCCCTAAGTTTATAATTCCATGGCCCCAGCTGTGGTTATAGAAGTTTGTTTGCACATTATTCTTATAGTCGATAGGTTTATACTGATGGCCACAAACAACGGCAGTTCAAACTTAACTGACGTGTTCATGAGCTGAGAGATTTCTCTCCACTATTTCTGTTGTGCATACAGGTCTGTCCAATATGCATTGACCGTATTGGGTATGGTATCTGCTCTGAGAAGGGAATCGCTGGAGCCACAGTCCAATTATACAGGCTTTCAAGAAACAGAGAGGATCCGTCTTTCCAAGCTGATACCTGATGTGTACTGACAGAATTCTCACGAGATACCTTACGGACTACGTGTAGTGTGTACTTCATAGTACTCCTTCGACTGCTATCTAGAATCAAGTCGACTGGAACAAGTTCAAACAACTCTGGCTTCAAACGAGCCGTCGATTAGACAAACAAAACATTCTCTCATATACTGGAGCACTCGGACAACTCACGACCTATTCCTAACGATTTCCACCGCTTATAAATATGTAGAGTGCTGATTGGAATGTGCTCACAATCTCAACAATTCAGTGCTATAATTATTTGAACAATGTGTTAGAAATTATTCCACTTTTCCTTCCATAAATGTTGTATCCACATAATAATCCACAGTGCTCCAAAGTTTCAGAGTTCTCAGGGTATCAAACAAAATTATTTCAAATACAGTGAAATTGTTCGTGGACATTATTATTATTATTATTATTTTGCTTGTTCGCGTTGGCATCAACCTGCATAAAGCAGGTATATAGCCTTCGCTTAAGCTGCCATAAAAAAGAAAGCTCATCCTAAGCGAGAGGGCTAGAGGGAAATATAACGATAACGAGATACAGAATACAAAGAAATCCAATGAGTTCAACGTACAATTCAAAACAAGAAAGAAAGGGAAGAAAAACAGAGCCGAATCTACCGATTGATCCATCAATCGACAAAGGGGACTAATCCGTTAGTGTTGCAAAGTAGAAGCTGATTATAGTTGCAGATCTCCAGGCCAGGGCCAGCATATTGCCGATTCTGGATAGGTCTCCGCAGCATTTGATGTGGACATTATAGCGTAACTAATAATATTACTTGTAGTTCCCTGGTCCTTTTCTTTGCTATAAATTAATCCTTTGCTCTCTAGCCGCCTGCGAGTCCAACAGTGAAATTGTTAGTTCATATTTATAATGTGGGAATGTGGGAGGGGGTTGAACATATTTTTTATATAAGGGACCTGCAACTGTAATACCACAGTACAGTAGCCGGCAAATATGTAGAAAACAGAAATGCATGTTCCCATCATTGTACATGGACGGGCGCAGCAGGCCGAAGCTATCAGCCAGAACAGGATTTACAATCACTTAGAGATACTTGAGCTATTCCAGTATTCTCCGTGAGCTGTCCAATTCCACAATGGTTCATGCCACCATTATTTCTGGTAGTATCCATGTGCATAGTTCCAAGACCATCTCGGATTCTTCAGCAATTTGTGCCATGGCAAAAGACAATGCTTGACTCGGTCACTGGGGCTGTCAAACCTCCCATCACAAATGAACTTCAATTTCTCATCTGTTTCAAGTATATGTACTGCCATGACTTGACCATGCTTCATCCACAGCTGGGCGAAGATTGTGGCGTTGAATTCCATAGCGCACCTTCTTGCTGCCATGCAGGAGTATGTTGAGAGAAGTGAACCTATTTTTACTAAAAAACAACAGCCACTGAAGAGGATAGCAATAGCCTTGGGTGAATTTCCTGCAGGTACACGTTGTTGGTAGGTCTACTGGTCGGTCTCCATATCGTCAAGTTCAGAAATCACCTGCACTACACATCTTGTAGAAGGGATCCTGATCGAATAATTTTCTGGTCATGAAATTCACTAAACTGAGGGCGAGACAAATAGTCAGTACTCCCCGATTCCGTCAAGCTGCTTTGAAGTCTGGATGCACATGTGATGCTAACAAGCTCCCCGTTGTTACTTCCAGCAGCTTCACTTTCCCTGGGACAGCGGCTATCAACCTCTCTCTCCATCGTCGACAATATCACAGATTCAACATTCTACAATTATCAGCACTGCACTGGGTGAATATGTCTCGAGACGAATTTAGCGGATCAACAACGCTTCGCTGGAGATAAATGCTCCTCTGGAGGACCTTGAGGGTACCTGGAAGGGTATAGAAGACGGGATCGCTCACGACGTTGAGAGAACATAGAAAACAACCTCCTCTTCAATTGAAAATTGGCCAAATAGTATGTGAAATGTATGTGCGCAGATGCATTTCCACTGGCAAGCTAATCCCTCATTACGTCATCAGCGCTCGCTCGGCGAAATTCAAAAGTCGTCTTCCTGCTCGATTCGATCGCTTCTGGAGACTCGTTCTTGTTCGAGGGGTCTTCTCTTTCACCTACCTTCGTCTTGGCATCGAAAACTCGGCGTCGAAAATGAAGCCGGAGTGCCCCTTTAACTACTATTTGACGGACCTATGGAAGATGGCAACAAAGAATTATGACTTCTCCTGGACCAGGAAACCTGCCATAGTCAGAGGAAGGATGTGATCTGCTGCTCGGATTATAGCGTTAGACGCCAAGTCGCCAGCCCTGCAGTCAATATCTAGATGGATACGTCGCCTCAGCAGCCCACAGCTCTATGTCACACCCAGCAGCCTTCCTTTCATCTACCGTTGGCTGAATTTCAATCATCGAGGTTCGTGAAGTATTTGTCTTGTGCAGTTAGCAATCTTCAGATGTGACGTTAGACGTCCGTGATGATTTGTTGGCTTTCACTTGGCGTCTACTTTTCACTTTTCACCTATCTTTGTCACCACCTCAGTACTCTTTGTGACGTGTAAACTAGCGCAACCTATGCCTGTGTACCTCTCCTTCTCATTGTGATCGATTTAGCACTTGTGATAGTTATGTCTGGTAGGGTTCATAACACCTCCCATTCTGCACTATTCCTCTTTGTGTTGATTTGTCACAAATGTGAGATAGTTGAGTGTTTACACCTTGCACCGGTATCTTCTCTATAAAATAACATTATTCAGCTTAACTCCATCATTCAACAACTGCTTCTCCTCTGATGAGTTCCCCGTCATCTTTATGGAACGAAACAAGACTTGTCAGGAGCAATACAGTACAGTCAACTGTGCGAATAACGACACTCGGCGGGGCATCAGAAAAGTGTCCTTATTCGCGAAGTGTCGTTATACCCGAAGTCTCATTATGTATTACAGTTAGACGGGACTTTGCTCTGGGCATGGTGATTCTGTCGTTATTCGCGAATTGTGGTTATATCCGCAGTCGTTATTAGCGAAGTTGACTGTACTTGCGAAACATGCTTTCGTGGAGTGTGGCTGGTGAACTGTTCGTGCTGTTGTCTGCAAGCGTCGTATGGTCTCGAAGGGTCAAATAAAAAACCTATTACTACTATTTGACAGACCTTTGGAAGATGGCAACAAAAAATGATGTGAACAGTGTCGACAATCGTCTACAGATCCGTAGTTCAATGTCATGTACATGTACATGTATGTCTTAGAAGCTGTATTCGTTCGCGACAGACAACTAAACTGATGCATGGAGAAAGAATGTTTCATCACATTCACACTCTTCCCCTCTGCTTCACTGCCAAATTCTGCTCTGTCTCCAGAAACACCTTCTTCTGCTCGAAGGTCTGCCTGCAGAATCCACCGATCCCCATCGGTCAATGATGTACATGTACATGTCCGTCAGAGTGCTGTACATGACGTGGTCGTAACAATAATACAATTAAATTACGAACTTCGCATTTTTCGGATTTTGGGGTAGACTGCTACTTTTTAAAGTAAGGTGGCAGACATACAATGTAAGTCATGTACATGTACATGTACATGTACATGTACAATCATTATCCTTTTGCGTTTGTATCAGACGTTTTATATTTTGTGAGTAGCGTCATGTTGCAAAGTGAGAAATCTGTACAATGTATGTACAAATATGTACTACTCACTACTAGTAAGTCGAAGAGGAAGCTCCAAGCTTTCCAATGGTGAATCGCTTTGCGATAGGAGAAACGTATCGCAATGAACTTACCTTTGCATAAAGGTTGTCATAATACTATTCATCCCATGCATCGGGCAGCAGTCACACATGTACATGTACATGTACATGTACACGATTTTACATGTATATGACAATTAGACAAGCCAGTGCCCAGGATAGTGTATGTACAAATCATTCGATAGAGAGGAATTATGGAGAAGTCCAGAAGGAAGAACTCAGACCAACATACCGGTATCAAGTGAAAAAAGGGAAGCAAAAATGTATTCAAGCGGAGTAAACAAAAGCTAATACATGTATGAAGCAAAACCACTGGGGCCGTCAGATTGATTACCTGGACCGAGCCAGCCGGGAAAAAAACCCTCGCGCCGATGGTGAGGGTAAAAAACCGGGTGTATAACCCCAGTGGCAATACATTGTATGTCGTCATGGAAGCGTGGCACATGTACATGTACATCTGCATTATTATGTGTATAAGGCAAAATCTAGATGCACCTAAATGACGGTTGGTACATGTAGGTCAAGGACACTCGTCACATTCCAAAAACGGACATCGAAACTACTACTAGTGAGTAAGTTAGTAACCCAAGAAAAGGGTCAACGCTGCTGAACAGGAAATGAAAAGGCTGGCATGCATTGGCAAATTACAGAGGTGATGCCTGTAGCAAAACGAAGAAGAACTAGAACAAATAATATTAATATACATGTAGTAAGATGAAGAGAATCAAGCAAACAGTCTGCCTGTCCAGTGCCAACGTCACTGACTCCTATTTACATCGCATACTTTTCACAGTCCTGTGAATAGTACAACATCATTGTAACGAGAAGGAAAGACGACACTCTTTCCGCTCCTGCAGCATCCTTCTCCTCGCGTAGCTCTTATCCAAGCACCAGATTGAATGCCGCAGCTCCTCAACTGAATATACAAGCAGGTCGACAGGATGAAAACACAAACAGAAATTATTTCAAACTTAGAAGTTGCGACTTCGGCGGTAAGAGTTATGAAGTTGATTGTTCCAACTAGGAACACACGCTTCTTGCCCAACTTGACACTTTTAAGTGCGTAATGTTGTCCCTCACGCGGACGTGCGACTAGTTGATGGAGGTGACAGCGTTGTGAATAGACACTGGCTCTCAACGTCTGTTTAGCGCAACTCCATGAGCGACTCTGACTCACGCTGCTACCTGGGGCTTCACGAGGTGTTTGTGTAACAGGTAGCCGAGTGGTAGGCGCGGTGAAATCAACAATAATTAGTTTTATTCTACTTCTCTCAGGTACACACCTGAGATATAATTATTAGTGAAAGAAGAAGCGGCAAAATAAATAACTTTCTCTCCAGTGCTCACCTGGAGGTTGACTACTTCTTCTTAGAGTTAGCTTTCGTTGCTATCTAATCTAATCTAATTAAAACAGAAATGCGCAGCAGCTTTTATGCAGCAGACGCCGTATACTCATATGCGGAGATACACAAAAATTAATATACATAAGCTCGTTCCGTATTGCATCCGTATTACTTTCGTATTAGCCAGGCAGGGATACTACATTTGTCGCGCTGGAAACAAAGCGTCTCTGTAAGTTTGTATCCCTGGTGATGGTTCGGCCTGGAGAACAGTATACAAGTGGTGCTTTTCAGGCACAATCTTCCTCAGCCTACTCAAGCTCAACTGATGAGGGGTGAATTCCCCGAAACATTGTGTATTGAGCAGGGAGTGGTGCTTTCTTGCAGGATTGCCGAGTGGAAGGTGCGACGTGCTCCTCGTGTGCTCCAGAGGGCAGTCGTGAGTCAGTCAAGTGTTGACTCAAGTTGGGCAAGAAGCGTGTGTTCCTAGTTGGAACAATCAACTTCATAGGAATTATTTCATATCATCAAAAATAATTATCGACCCCTCTCTGGAGATCGCAGTAATGGTGTGTTGGTTGATGTTAGAACCCTCTCTGTAGTATTTGTTTTGTATTATAATCACCCCCCCCCCCTTCTCCCTCCCCTCCATCCGCCAAAGTGCGAATTCCGTCCAGCTATGCTCAGTTGGTCTGTAGGCTGGACTTACTGTGGTGTACTATCAGTTGTCTCTGCTCGCTCGCTTGTGCTTTCTTTCCTTCGCCGCTCAATTGATTTGTTTGTGTTTCACATATACATGTACATAATGTGTTGATACATGTAGTTTGACAGCAGCATGAAACAAGATGAAGGACACTGTGTTCGGAAACAATGACTTTTCTGTAACCATCCACACGGTTGGTAGAGCTTCGGTCTGTTGAGACCATCTGAACCGTATGGGTCCTGGACCCGGTTCCGACCCTCTTTATTCTAGAGGTCAAACTTTCAATAGGCCTGGGCGGATAATGCTAGTTATTTTGCGGGATAATGCTAATGGTGATGGCAGAAAAACTGTATCATAATGCTACTTGTAATGCTGCTGTTCCTCTGTAATGCCAGCAATTCACCAGTATTCAGTAATACATGTAAGTATGGAAAAATGGCTTGGTTTGGGCAGTATTGTGCACGTTTCGTAGTTGTGCATAAACGGCATGGAAAATGCTAGAAAATCATGATCATAATGCTAATTTTATGCTGCTATTCCTCCATACAATCCCTTGCAGCTGGCTGTCCACCAAGGCAAGTCTCGAGTGGTGGCCTCTCGATCTGCTCGCTCATTTGCCTGGCATTCAGTAGCACTTCATCGCCAAGGATTTCAATTCAAAACAGTTTTCACACTGCGCTTCAAGCCTTTTTCCTGGTGAACTAATGACTGATGTTACTTGCTGCAAACGTATGGGCTCTGCTGCGCGTGTTCCCTTTGTGTGAGGCCCAGAAACAGCTAGTATCTCCGTACTTCGATTGGCTGGATCGATGTCGTCCAGGTTCTCCTTGCTATCGCCATCCCGACTCTAACTGGAGACGATTTCTTCATCATTTTCCGCAAGCAGCAGCTAGCGCAGAAATTTCGCCATCTCTGAGTGAGTGAGCGGTCGATCAGCTCAAAAACTCTTCCTTGTGTAATAGAGCAGTAGAGGAGTATCAGGGCCAGGGAATATTTTACCGGAAGCCCTTTGACTTCCCTGACTGCTGAAATCCTTCCTGCCATGACTGCTACTTCTTCAAACAAGCGAGATTCTCTTTGGTGCCACTACAGTCTTCACTGCATGCACTCGAGCGTCCAAGCCACACAACCTTTTTACAAAACATCATTTTTCTCCAAAAATTTTTTTCACCCTAACCCTGCCTGGTTTTCGCAGAAGTAAGGGCCATTTGAGTACGCGTATAATGCCACTTTTGCGGAAATGTAGTGTTATAATGCTAGCATAATGCTCGTTGCAAATCGCACACTATAATGCTACTTATAATGCTAGCATTATCCGCCCAGGCCTAACTATCAACATGTAATTTTTGTACAAACAATGGTTTTCTAAGAGAGACTGACATACAAGAACGCGCGATTAATACGTGACTGACTGAACCTCAATTTTTGAAATATTTTTACTTGTATATCAATACAAAAGAGAATGAACATGGAACTAAAAGTTACGGCTATACTGTCCACTAACACCACCAGTTACTAAACAATCAGCTCATGCGATAACATAGTCATTGCACGACACTGACCGACGGTACTGACTAGGCTCAGGCGGATTATGCTCGCGAAATCATGGAATTATGCTTTCAAGAATTCTCGCATTATGCTCGTAAAATCCTCATAATAATGCTTTGGCACCCGGGATATATATTCACTTTGTTGTATTTATGGAGCCTCAATGTTCGGAAAATTGTGCTTTTTTCGTACTTGCAAGTTGCAAGTGGCCATAAGTACAACAAAACACATGAGTATCCCCATATCAAGGTGTCCATGCATATTAGAGATCAACATGGAAAAGAGAAAACATTACTTCTTCTATTCGTCACTTGATTTCTTTTAAATATTATTTCATTGCCAAATTAGTTTGAGTTACCTTTGAAAATTATCAGGTTCAACTCACGCTATTCGTAATTATCATACTCGTCCAACCGATGTCACCCTCACCCTGCGAATAATCAGCTCATCTCTCCCGTAGCTCCACTTCTCCTTCCATCATGACCGTACATCAACTATACATCAATTTCGAGCAATACCGATAGCCTGCAGTCTTATCATGATTGCTAAAAACCAGAGGTCATGACTTCGTAACATGCATAATGTACCATACTACCAATGTAATGTACATGTACATGTACATATACATTACATTGGTACATTCATGTAAACGGAGTTTTGCGGACTACCCGCCACTAACTCATCCGCCCCGGGATACCTGCTGAAGGCTGATTCACTCGCATCTTCTGCTACATCATGTACTGTGTCAGTGTGAGAAAGAACTTTGAAGAAGACGAGTTCGAGCATACAATACTGTATTGCCATGATTTCTTCGCTGCTTTTCATTGAAAACACAATCTGCATGACCTCCGAACCCTTTACCATGCAGACCACCAGCACTGATCAGGTGCATTGTATGTACATGTATATAATATTACCTGAAGCGGAGTGAATATGGGCGAATATTCACTAGTATACAAACCGAGGCGAAGCCAAGGTATGTATAACTAGTGAATATTCGCCCATATTCACGAGGCTGAAGGTAATATTAGACTTGTACCTCTCCATATTCACCCTCTCGTCCCTAAAACCCAACAAACGAGTCCTGTTGGTCATACATGTACATGTTCGCAGAACTAACGTAAGTCGTTGTTGCTTCACTGAGCCTTCAGACCGACTGGCGTGTTCTTGCCTGAATCCGAGGGCGGCGTGTCCAGAATCTTGTTCAATCGATCGTGTACACGTACTGGTGCATGTGGCATGGGAGGTGACGACCTTGGAGAACACGCTCGTGCCAATCACCATGGAGAACACGCTCGTGCAGCTTTGTGGCGGAAGCCAATCATTAGAGAAGTTTTGTTTCACGCGAAGATTTGACCAATCAGAGAGAGGTTTCGTTTCACGCGAAGATTTGACCGATCAGAGAGAGGTTTCGTTTCACGCGAAGATTTGACCAATCCGCGATCATCGCGCCATTTCGGGAGTCGGTTTATAACAGCGAGCCAAGCGGTTCTACCCTCACTTCTTTTCTTTTTAGGCAGCGCTTCGGAGCTGTTGTGTGCCCTAGGAAAATTCTACGCTAACGTCCTTGAACAGGGCTGTTCTGAGTACAAACGAAATTCCTGGCTTGCCGCTTGATCCGCAATCATCGGGCCATTGACATGTTGAGCGTCCAAAACCTTGTTTGCTCGCTGCAACGCTCCGTCTGTGAAGATGCTCACTGTTGTAGCGACCTGACTCACTGACTGTTACGTCATTCTACATGCGCATGCGCAAGAAATAAAATCATTCTCTTTGGTCACAACTTCTTCGTTGTCCGGTTGGCCAAAGTAGCCGTCGTCTAGGGCCCGACGTAAAACCCTAAATTGGTGACCCTGACGCTGCGCTCTTCGGAGTTTTGAGCATGCCATCCCTGAGCTCGGCCCGCCGCAGTTTCCTGCTCGCCTCAACTCTCGGGATCCCGTCAATCGCCGGCTGTTGACGTAAAACTTGAGCCTCACCACCACTCGTCACTGGATCCGCCTCGGAGCTGCTGTGGCCCCTGCCACCCTCCCCGGCCCACCTGGATACCCCGCTATCCTGCCACGGCATCGTCCAGTCGTCGTCGTCGTCCGTATTCGTCCTGGCCTCAAGCTGGAAATTGGCCACCTCCACCATCCGTACCAGCCCAACTGTGCACGCACGCAGGCACACGCCCGGCACCGGACCCCATGGAGCTGCGCTCGCCTCCATCTGTCCCCGCCTCAGTCGGCACGCCTCGCCCCAGTGCAGCGCTCCTGCTGGTATCCCGCCAAGTCTGCAACATGCAGCCGCCTCTGACATGATAATACTCCTCTGTCACGCGTACATTTCCTTTCTTTCCGCCTCTGACACGATCACACTCCTCTGTCACGCGTACATTTCCTCTTTTCTTTCTTTCTGCCTCTGACATGCTCTCCACCTCTGTCACGTTAACACACCTCTGACATGTTAACCCGCCTCTGTCATGCATCTCTCTCATTTCCGCTTTCTGCATTTTTGATTTTGTTTCGGCCTTTGTTGCCACGTCACAAACAAATTTCATACACGCAGCGCTCTCGCCTGTACATATGTATCATATTATTATATTTTTGCCTTTCCGCCTTGTACATGCTGCGCTTTCCTTTCTCTTTTCTTTCTTGTTTCTTGTTTATCGTGCTTCGCTCCTCCCGACCTCACCACTGGCGGGGGAGTACTGTAGCGACCTGACTCACTGACTGTTACGTCATTCTACATGCGCATGCGCAAGAAATAAAATCATTCTCTTTGGTCTCAACTTCTTTGTTGTCCGGTTGGCCAAAGTAGCCGTCGTCTAGGGCCCGACGTAAAACCCTAAACTGTCAGCACCTGGTCACATCCGGATCCAGCGGCAATGGCAAGCAAGGAATTATTTCGTTTGTACTCAGAAAAGTCCTGTCTACGGAAGTTAGCGTAGACATTTTCTAGGGCACTCGACAGCTCCGGTGCGCTGACTGAAGAGGAATCAAGCGCAGCACCGAGTACTGCTCCCTTTACAGTACAACGTAAGTATCGAAAAGTGGTGAATATAAGTGGTGAATATAAGCGGTGAATATTCAGCAATATTCACCACTTATGTAGATGGCCAATTGCATGTGGGTGAATATGGAGTGAGGTATAAACAATTGTATAGCCTTCAAACTAGAACTGTGGTATAATCGTGTAGTTATGCTCCTACCTTCGAGAGGATGCCAAAATTTCACGGTTCGCGTGAGACTCGGCTGGAAGCCGGGTTTTCCGCATCCGTAGGAACGCCACCACCCTTCAAGGATCAAGGCGCAGATACAGCTCCTAAAGCGGTGGGAGGTGAGTAGATCAGGTCACCAGCAAGTGGTCAAAGACCGAAAATCCCATTCACTGCATCCATGCTTTCCTCGTGCCAGGCCACGAGTTCCCAATTAACTGTGGGTCGCACGGCTGGAAAAATCCTTCCGCTTCCATGCCAAATTATGCTCCAAATTTTCAACCACCAAATTATGCCAATCATTATTATTATGCCGGCATAATCCGCCGGTGCCTAGTTCCGAGCCACCAATCGCAGTGTCTCCAGGTCCTTCAGACTCCGGAGACGCATGGACGTTGCCTTGGCTAATTCAAAAAAGTTTAGTTTACATCAATATCAAATTCAAACAGTTGTATAGCAGGGTGTCGTTGCCTCCTCCATGATCCATCATCGACCCCAGCGACTGCGTGGATGCCTGCAGTTGCAGTGAGGGTGGCAGAGTACTCTACTACTCCCTGGTTGCAGTCCTAGTGCTGCATACTCTGGTGGACGCATTGCTTCGAGAGAGGAGGAGAGAGTTGGAGATCGTCCGCGATCGGGGCCAAGGAGTTGGGAGAGGGATTCCCTCAGCAAGAATCCACTCATAACGATGCAGTATCGTTTGCGAGATCTCCAGAACGTACAGTTCATTGGCAAAGAAGAACAATAATAATGAAAACTGAATACCAAACGGCAACTCAACAACACCAGAACTCAGTGCAGAAGTATCACACCAAACTCCAAAGCCATCACCATGCAGGTTCCGCCAAAGCGGATCCGTACCGTGAAAGCGGAGGTTCCGCTCGCATATTTTTGGCGTAGCGAAATCCAAACTTTCCGCCAAAGCGTACCTTACACCTCCGCCGTTGCCGAGGGGCAACGGCGGAAGCGGAAGTCGACGCTTTGGCGGAACCGCCAAAAAAAGTGCATGTGTGACCGCGGCCTTACTTGAATGTGATTTTCCCGTATGTCACATGACTGTCGCCTTGGAGTCGACCAATAGGGCTTGAAAGTGATGACGTCAAAACGGCCAGGGAGTAGTAAGTTGACATCAGATTTCTATTTTTGGATCCACTAAGGTGTGACTTTGCCATTGCCTAAGTATGTGGGTGCATAGCAACCCACTCATGTCGCATGCAGGTGTGACTTTTATTTCGCCACCTGTTGTAACCCCGCCCCCAGTAGCCAAATCAGTCAGTTTCACTGGTTACATCACCTTGCTGAGAGTAAGACCGCTTGAAATGTGCTTGGATCCATACAAAAACTGGATCCAAGTGGATCCAATTTTTGAATTTTTGAAATTGTTGCTATGCTGTGACGTAGCACTTTCAAGCCCTATGACAGATCAAATTACGCAGGCTAGAAAGCGCGATCCTGCCGGCTGAATGATGATGGAACTAGTTCCAATGCCCGTCGTCAAGTGACGACGGATAGTGGACGGAATCCACTGCCCGTCGTCACTTGACGACGGGCAGTGGACAGAATCCACTTATGAGTCCACCATTTCAATGACGTGGTTTTACTCACAGCGCTCAGGAAGATTCTATCATTGATTGTGCTGCGGAGGATCAACAAGGACGTCAACAACTTCGTTGCACACACACAGAGTGGTTTCCGCCCCAGCAGAAGCACCACAGATGTTGTGTGGTCATACCGATGGTTGGCGGCTCGATGCCAACGTTATCGCTGTGCGCTGGATATCCTAGGCATTGATATGTCAAAAGCGTTTGACTGTATAAGCAGGCCACGGCTCATCTCGGTGCTGGGATCGTTCTTGCAGCCGGATGAAATCCGAATGATCAGTTACCTCCTCCAGGACACCGTACTGCGGGTTGTACTCCCATCCGCTAAGGGCCCGTCATTCCCCACTCTCCGCGGCACACCCCAAGGTGACTCGTTGTCTCCTGTTCCTTTCATTGTGTACCTTGAGGGTGCGCTGCGTGATGTCCGGCCTCTTCTTCTACCACGTCCCCCTGCCGATATCTCCCTGGGGTTACCAACTGAAACTGCCTACGCCGACGATGTGGATTTCGTGACTACTGATGGTGAGAGGCTGAGGACCCTCCTTCCAACCATATCCAACAAGCTCCTCGAATGGGATTTGAAAGTGAATGAGACCAAAACAGAGCACACGCACATCGAACGGCACACTGATCGCATCGAGGAGGAGTGGCGAACCACCAAGAAACTCGGGTCCCTATTAGGTGATGCCGAGGATATGCAACGGCGACAGCAACTGGCAACTGTTGCCTTTGGTAAACTCTGGACGCTGTGGATCCGTAGGTCGCTAGTTTCGGAGGATCTCCGCATTCGGCTCTATAATGCCTTTGTACTCCCTGTACTCTGCTACAATTGTGCAACATGGGCACCAACGAAACAGCAGCTGAGCCGTATTGAGGCCTTCCACCGAAAACAGCTGCGGGCGCTAATCGGCATTGTGTTCCCGAATCGGATTAGGAACGAGAGGCTCTATGAGCGTACCGGCGCGGTTCCTCTCGGCATTATCATCTTGAGAGCTAGGTGGAGGCTCTTTGGGCACGTCCTCCGGCTCCCGGCTGACTCCCCACCATCACTGGCCATGGGAGCGTACTTTGCAGAGCCTCGCCCAGCGGGCTGGAGGGGACGACCAAGACACACACTACCAACGCTACTACAAGATGATGCCAAGCGGATTGGACTTTCCTTGTCAAGCAAAGTCGATCTGGAGGCGTTCCGTGCCCTTGCTGCTGACCGAAGCGGTTGGGTGGGCATCTGTGCCCGAGTGGTGTCGGCACCCTAGTTTTTGTCTTCTTTTCGCATATTTCTTCTTTTTCTGAAACTGTTATGGTCTTTTGTATCTATTCGAAGTGGCTTATGCGAACATTTTTGGCTGGTTTGCATGATTTGCATGCCCATTAATGCAGCTGCAGGCCATGCTGATGTCTACGCGAACAAGCACATAATAATAATAATAATAATTTCAATGACAAGCTTCTGTGGTCTGAAAGTACATGCAAAAGTCATGTACTGTGGTCTGTAGTCCGTGTACGGTTGTCGAAATCACTCTCACTCAGCTCACACAGAGACACAGCCTCATACATGCATACAGGACTCGAGTCACAGAATGGTTCACGTACATGTAAAATCAAACGTCAAACAGCAGTGCTAGTGATCTCCTGGGCTTGGGTGCATACGGGAAACACGTTCCAGTCACTCATACTCGGTCAGTACCGCTGTTCATCCAGCCCTTGCTGCTATCGCGGCGCGGGCTGGATTCCGAGGTACTGCCCTCGTACTCGTGCAGGAACCTGTACAATGTCATGTTCAGAAACAAACAAGCCTTCGCTTCCGCAGGCCACCACTATGCCCTTGGGCGCGTTCGTCAACTGTTCTAACAAATTTTATAAAGAGATTAGTTGAAGTGTCCCATTAGAACGGTTTCTAACATTACATTTTAGAGCTTTTCAGTGGAATTGTCATGGCGATGATGACGTCCGATCAGATCGATGATCTCCTCGTACTACGTGACGTAGATATTCCAAACTCTTCGAAACTAATCCACCTTCCCATCGGATGAGTTTCGAGGAGTTTCGAGGAGTTTCGAGGAGCTTCGTTTTTCTGAAGAGGCCAATATGGCCACGTCTTCAGAAAAACGAAGCTCCTCGAAAAGTCATAGAGTGACAATCCGAACGCGCCCTGGTGGGGAATGCAGACCTCGCAAGTGAGTCAGGGCCTCAGGGGAGAGGAGGTGAGTCTCTCAACCAATAGGGCGTGTAAGTACAGGTTCCTGCACGAGTACAAGGGCAGTACCGCGGAATCCAGCCCGCGCCGCGATAGCTGCAAGGGCTGGATGAACAGCGGTACTGACCGAGTATGAGTGACTGGAACGTGTTTCCCATATGCACCCAAGTAGGTGTTGGCGGATAATGCCGGCATTATATCGAGCATTATACGCCACCCGGAGCATTACGAGCATTATAAAGCATTACGAGGGCAAAAATGGCATTATACGACGTTCTACATGACTGCATAGTTGATTTACACACATCGTCAATTCGTCAAGTACAGATTCGTATCGGATAGCGTTGTTCTTTGATTGGCAACATTTATACGCGATGTTACTACAAGCGATAGACCACCGTACACATCATGCATGGTACCAAACAGATCGTGGCACACAGTGCCAGGCCCAGTATACTGTGCTAGCTACATGTAGCTGTGGTCCAGCACAGTGTGGAAACTCTCGCAGAAACGTCCGGTCCCGGAAGTCTATCTTCGGCCAGCAACTAACTTTTTGAAGATCCAGGTATTAAACAACGCCGAACCAACGAAACAAAATTAATGTAAGCCAGCATGGAACGGTGGAGGTGCGCACACGCACACATTCCAGACTTTACCCGGTTACCATCCACAGTAACGTTACAAAAAACATTCTTCATCGAAGCAAGAGTCAATGTCTTTGTCGAAGAGTAACGCTGGACTTTCACCAGACATTGACCATTGTGTAAGACCAGCTAACTAGCAGCCAACGCTGATGGCTGACTCGCCGCGATGCCGTTCTTGGGATTGGGAGGAAGCTGGGCTTTCTCCAGATGAGCTTGTGGTGGGGTCCTCTGATGATAGTGACGTCGTAGAGTTGGAAACTGCAGATCCTGCCGCGATTGCGAGGAAGCGGTCTTTCCAGAAAACAGCTATTCCCAAGTCTGAAAATGTTTCCAAAAGGACGCGAGTAGCTCATGGACAGAGCACTGAAGTGGCCATCAGTGCCGAAACACGGGTGCGGGAGTTCCCAGATGAGCCGCTCAAAAGCGACTGTGGCAAGTTAGTGTGCCTGGCATGCCATACAACATTGTCAGGGAAGAAGAGCATGTCCCATATTGCTACCGCGAGACACAAACAAGGAAAGTCCCGTTTGGAGAGGGAAACTCAGAGGAAGAAGCTGGTCAAGGAGTCCTTCTTGGCGTATCATCTTTGTGCCGCCTCAATAAAACTGTATGTGTTTGTACCCAGCGTACATGTTTACCTGATATTGTATAGTCCTTATTCACATTGTACAGATGTACGAAGTTCTGTACTAGGGCCGTAGGTGTGTACATACCCGGTTGGGTGTTCATTGTGTGCTATACATGCGTGTTTGACCCATTTAGCCTCATAATTCGCGGCGAACAATCACTTTTCCTGCTTCTTCACTTTGGGATTGAACTAACGACTCACTAGACCACTGTCGAAAAAGTGTTCGTATGAAATGCCTTCAGGGCCCATTTCGCTGTGGAAATAGCAATAAACACAATAGGGTCCTGCACATTCAACACCCAACCGGGTCTACGGGATTCTACGGGATTTCGTGCATCTGTACAACGTGCGGCCTATTATGTGATTATCATAGCATGGGTGCAATATTATAGCGTTTTTCTTAGCCCAATACCGCAAGGTTCAGGTGTTTATATTCCATCCGGCGGAGCATTATCAGCATTATTTGGAGCATTATAATGGCCTTTTGTGGAGCATTACTGAGAGCATTATATCCCATATTACCGAGCATTGTCCGCCAACACCCACACCCAAGCCAAGGTCGCAAGGAGGCCACTCACAATCTTTGAGTTTACATGAACCATTCTGTGACTCGAGTCCTGTATACTGGTTGTCGAAGTCACTCTCACTCAGCTCACACAGTCACAGCCTCATAGTCTAATGGTGCGTTTACACGACAACGCTGCCAGCGAAAACGCAAGGATATTTTTGCGTTTTGGCCTTCTGTTTAAGGGGGCAGCCTACCCACAAATTTCATATGGCATTCAATTGACGGTAACTTTGGTGTTTCTCAATGGATTTGAGTGAAATTTTGACCACACACTCCTGCCACTATGCTGGCCCTCAGGACATGATTTACAAGTTCTTGCGCCTCACTGACAGGCTTTCCAGGCCGGAAAAACTCAAATTTCCGGCATAGTGCCACGGTGTGCGAGCCACCCAGGAGCCAAACAAATGCATTTACAATTTTTTCACATTTTCGTGCTCATTCTGTTCGTGCGCGGGACTCAAACCTAGAACAAGTCCAGAAGCAGCCATTGGTGATGGCGTAGGGCCCCTCAACGAGGCCCTGGAATCTGTCACAGCGGAACGAGTGGGCGTTCTCTCACACACTCCCACAGACCCAAGTCAATTTTTGAATTTTTTTAGGTTTAGCACGTGCTACCAGGTCGTACCTTTGATACAACATCCAGTGCTGGGACCTCCACAGCAAGCCATTTCCACAGCGCTGCACATCAAATCCAGGATACCCTCAGAAACCGGCAAAGACTACCACTCACGTTTCACTACTGCCTAGTACTGAATCCTACCTGACTTCTTGACACGACTCAAACTTGCCAAAGTCACTAAATCAACGTCAACTACAATAATCAAGCCACATATCTGCAACGTCACGAGGGTGCTGGAAAAAGTCCTGCTGCACGGCGGCCCAATACGTGGCTGAAAAATCTGATTTTTTTGGACTTGGAGCAAAATTCTGCACACTTTCACGTGTTTCCATGATACGACAAGTTGCGCACGGTCTGCTCACATTCAAATACAGTGCTGCCAACAAATGACAGCGTGCAACAAAAAATCTTTCCTTGCAAGGGCACATTTTCGGCCATAACTCTTGAACGGCCGGTCAGATCGAGACACAATTTTCAGAGAATTTGCAGCTATTCATGCTCTTTCAACTGACGTAGCACTCAATATGAATTTACAAATTCGATTTTTCAGCGATTTTTGGGTAGTCTGCCACCTTAAACGAAAGAGACGCAAGCGCGAAACGGAACAAAATAAAAACGCTTGCCAAGGTGTAAGAATCTGGAAACGCAACTATTTTTTTCTGGATTCCAACCGTGTAAACAGCGAAAACGGAGCCTCATCGTTTCTGTGCCATGGCTACGGCAATGGCGCCGGGAAAAATAGAAAGAGCCGAGAGACTTTTTTTTGTGTGGTGGATTATTAGCAATAATTTCATCACGCTCACAACACACACACACACAAGGCCATCCTCGTGCAGCGTTCTTTACTAACTCCATCCTCGCGTAGTGCCTTCATGACTGTACGTTCCGCTGTTCTCTGGGTGCAACCCGCATGCCCAGGATTTGGAGTTCTTCACTGGAGGCCCACAAAAGAAGGATGATCGCTGTAGCCGTTCTCTGTGCACTCTTTGCAGTCCAAACCTGCGATCACTTGGCCATCCTACACGCTTATCTACTGCACTGCTTGAAAGCAGAGAAATAATTGGTGCAGTGGTATTTACTGCAGAAACGGGACCTGGATAGGAGAGCGTAATTGCGCTCCCAAAATTCAACAGTACGGCACATGTGGACTGCATGTCCGTCCACGCAGAGCGTTCTCGTGTAAACACCCGAAAACGCTGCAGCGTTTTCGTGTAAACTCCCGAAAACGCACACAGCTTTGCGGGATCGAAAACGCAAAATTGGTCCAGCGTTAATACTATTTCTTGGTCCGCTACATGTAGTATGATCATGATGATCTGGGTGGAACGCCTCCACAGCTGGTGCATTCCTCTGAGTGTGCTGGAGTTGTGAACGATAGCGGGATTTTGATTTCTGCATGAGCTGAGCGCACCGGTAGTAGTAGTAGTAATAGTAGTATTCTTTTATTTTCCATCGGAAGCCTCAACAGTGATGAACACAACTCTTAAGAGGGCCGATAACAGAGTAACGTTAGAGGGGTGTGGGGTGAGAAAAAAATAATAATAATAAGAGATATTTAAACTAAACTAAACTGATACTTGGAACAATAAAGTAGCAGTAAGCAGTAAGCAGTAAACACAGGTATACAATATAAGTGATGCAGATCAATGAGGCCGTTTGCTGAAAAGAAGATCAAAATACTTCTGAAAAGACGTCTTTACCGGTACGGCTAAACATTTCAAAAATACTATTTCTTGGTCCGCTAGTATGATCTCGGTGGAACGCCTCCACAACTGGTGTATTCCTCTGAGTGTGCAGGAGTTGTGAACGATAGCGGCCGTGGGTAGGCCGTGTATATCATTTCCTGATCACTCCGGATAGCTGCTTTGCGCACAGATTCAGCCCATCTGCAATCCTCTTCTCGGCAACAGCTCTTTTCATCATAGTTTCACATTTCTCGCTGGTATTTTCCCCATAGTTCTATCAGCCGTAGCTCCACCTCGGCAGAAAAGACAACTCGAGGCATCGTACTACCGGACTCTCCAAAAACTAAGAAAAACTCTGCGCATTCGACACACCAAACCACTCGTTTCGACTTGCCTGAAAACTAAAAGCCGAAATCCGCTTTCAAAGCTGCCTTCAAAGCCGCTCCGGGATGGCTTTGAACGTTGATGTGATTTTTCACTTTTCGCGCATGTTTCCATGCCCACTTCAAAGAACATGATGCTTGTATGCGGTTTTGTACCGTGTGTGAATGGGGCCTAAGGGGCCATCCGTAAATACTAAATATCGATAGTTTTTTCAATCCGTGAATTTTACAAAGTAACCAGGACCCACCACCCACCCCCCTACTTTTTACGGAATAAAATATTGATGACACATGTACTGTCCCTACATAAATGTAGGTGGAGTCCATACACACGCAGGCATGCGCTCACCGTGCCATTTTCGTTAGGCAGCTGTACCAAACAAAGTAGTCTGCCGTGCCATTTTCGTTAGGCCACGCTCCACATGGGAACTGTTCCAACCATTGGCGATGTAGCAATTCTTCGATGTGGAGTTCAAATAAGAGCTGGACTTGACCCGGATTAATCAGGTATTGTGATACTTCGAATAATTGTGCAATAATTATACTTACGAAGTAGTGGTTGCGACTTCGGCGATGATTTGTAAGAAAGGGTTTGCTCCCCACACCGGAGCTCGCGGAATAGCGCGAGCTCCGGTGTGGGGAGCAAACCCTTTCTTACAAATAATTATACTTGTGAATAATATCTGAGAAACTTCCCTCTTTCTTTTGCTTCAAGAGTTTCGATCTCCACTACATTTTTCGGAGACAACAATCTACGTGTTCGACGCACGCAGACCCACGCACACGCAGTACTGGGCGCCAGGTCCGCGTGTCATCGATATTAATTTACTTTGAATTTCGGCTGCACCCACCACCACCCAGGTACAAAAATTTCACGGATTGTAAAAACTATCGACATTTACGGACGGCGCCAAAGCGTAACTTATGCTTCCGCCGTTGCCTCGGCAACGGCGGAGGCGTAAGTTACACTTTGGCGGAAAGTTTGGATTTCGCTACGCCAAAAAAATGCGAGCGGAGCCTCCGCTTTCGCGGATCCGCTTTGGCGGAACCTGCATGGTGATGGCTTTGGAGTTTGGTGTGCTACTTCTGCACAGAGTTCTGGTGTTGTTTGGTTGCCGTTTGGTATTCAGTTTTCATATTGTTCTTCTTTGCCAATGAACTGTACGTTCTGGAGATCTCGCAAACAATACTGCATCGTTATGAGTGGATAATTGGTGAGGGAATCCGTCTCCCAACTCATTGGCCCCGATCGCGGACGATCTCCAACTCTCTCCTTCTCTCTCCAAGCAATACGTCCACCAGAGTATGCAACACTAGGACTGCAACCAGGGAGTAGTAGAGTACTCTGCCACACCCTCACTGCAACTGCAGGCATGCACGCAGTCGCTGGGGTCGCTGATGGATCATGGAGGAGGCAACGACACCCTGCTATAAAACTATTTGAATTTGATATTGATGTAAACTAAACTAATATTCAAATACACCCGTGCTGGGCCGCAGTGAATGTGCCCCAAATCCACCAGTGTACTTGACAGGAGACATTCAGCAGCCTGTCAGCGATCCACGATAGCTCTACTTGTACAAGCGAGGGTCGCTTCAACTCGGACAAGAAGGAGGCAACGACACCCTGCTATACAATTATTTGAATTTGATATTGATGTAAACCAAACTAGTAATATTCAAATACACCTGTACTGGGCCGCAGTGAATGCGCCCCAAATCCACGAGTGTACTTGACAGGAGACATTCAGCAGCCTATCAGCGATCCACGATAGCTCTACTTGTACAAGCGAAGGTCGCTTCAACTCGGACAAGAAGGAGGCAACGACACCCTGCTATACAACTATTTGAATTTGATATTGATGTAAACCGAACTAGTGACATTCAAATACACCTGTACTGGGCCGCAGTGAATGCGCCCCAAATCCACGAGTGTACTTGACAGGATCACTTTTTTTTCAAAAATGGAGGCGGGAGGCCAAAACCGAGCTGCAGTCTCTACTGCATTTGCCTTCAAGCTTGAAGATGACTGGCCAAGCCAGCACATGTTCTATATAGACAACCTCATGAGCAGCGGAATTGCGGTCTCTGACATCCTGCAGATCGACCTCCACGGCCGTCGTGGATTTTGTTCAGTAACTGTCTCGAGCCTGGCGGTCCGGGATCGTGTGCTTTCCCAAGGCATCTCTGTTGCTGGTAAGCCCGTTCAATTAACTATCAGTGGCGCTGACGTTGTCAGCGTCCATGTATTTGGATGCCCCCATTCCCTGTCGGATAGTGCTGTCGCAACCTCATTCCTGAAATTTGGCTCAGTGATAGGGGTCCCTCAGCGAGGAAAATTCTGGGTTGAGAACTTCGAAATTGAAACCGGCACCAGGTACGTCACCATTCTACCGCGTACAGTCGTACCTTCGTGTGTAGCAGTCGGCCAGCTGAAACTGCGTACATGGCACAAAGGACAGGCTAAAACATGCTGGCACTGCAACAAGCCAAGTCATGAGGCAAGGGACTGCCCCGTACTGAGTACGAAGGGAAAGAAGCGTGGCTGGGAGAAAACTTCCAGTCCGGAAATTGGTCTCAGTGACGACACGCAGCAGCAGCAGCAGCAAGTGGCGTCCGCGGACATTACTGCTGGAACAGTGGACGCACATGGCATTACTGGTGCGGCAACTCCCCACAGCGAGGCACGTCATGCACCAGCCCAAGGGCAGCAGGCCGATCCCCAGCAGCCGCGGCTACCACTGCCTAAGCAGCAGCAGCAGGAACAGCAGCAGCAACCAGAGCAGAAGCAGGGATCCAGGATTCCCAGTAGCCAAACTACACCTGTTATACCAGCGTTCCGGCTGGCATCCCGGGGCAAAGCGGCCCATGCGTCTCCGGATGAGGAAGGTTTTACCCTGGCCTCAGGTAAACACACATTCCATCCCCGCGTCCTCACCCGTGAGCAGTATCCCCAGCCGACAACCGCAGCAGTCAACATGATGATCCGCTGCCGCAGAGAAAGCTGCTAACGGCCACAGTGTCCTGCAAGGTAACTATTCTAGTATATCCACGCTATAACTTTCTTATCATTATTCTCACCTATGTCTGACCTTAATCCTAATGCCGCCCCCTTTTTTCCGGGTCTTTTCACTCAATCCCGTAACCCTTTGCATCAGCATCATAGTTTAGGTACTAGATCTCAACCACCCCCGATCACCAGTGCTAGTAGTGCTTCTCAGTCTGAGATAGCGGGCCTCCAGATTAGTTTCCTCAACATTTGTCACTTGCTTAACAAGAAGGACGAGGTCGAGGAATTCATCCACAAGCACAACATAGACATAATGTGTCTCGCCGAGACATTCCTGACCTCAGAGACCCCGGACAGCCTTGTCAACATCCCAAACTATAAACTTATCCGTCAAGACAGACCTGGCTTCGGTGGTGGAGTAGCGGCCTATGTACGGAGCTCACTTCATGTTACTCGGCTAGAGGACTTTGCTCGTGGTGATCTTGAACTTCTCTTTCTCCTCGTTCACGGCCTCAATGGTAAGCTAATCCTCGGCACAGTCTACCGACCTCCTGGGTCGCTGGTCTCGTACTGGGACAAGCTGACTGACGCTGTGGACTCAGTCCACGCGCCCAGGGCTTATTAGGGCCTATTGCTTTGGTCGGAGATTTCAATATCGACACATCGTCTTCCAGAGCCGCCCAGCTGACGCATCTTCAACACTTCTGCGGTAACTTTTGTATTTTGAACCATGTCACTGAATCGACGCGTGTTGGACGTGGTGGGTCCAGAACCACCATAGACCTCCTATTGGCTGAGGACGGTGCAGTGGGCTCTTGCCGCGTTCTCCCGCATAGCCTCAGTGACCACCTCCCCATCTTGGCTACCCTTGCCTTCGAAATGCCAACCGTGCCAGTACTCAGATCTAGCCGAAACACCAGAGGAATAAATCTTCCGCAGCTCTGCCAGGACTTGGTCAACTCTCGTCTAGAAGATTTCAGCACGGCGAAATCCTTGGAAGATATGTGGCAGCTATGGTATGACAAGGTCACCTCACTCCTTGACAGGCATGCTCCTGTCCAGCAGCACCGCTTATCCAGCTCTAGACATCAGATTCTCACAAGATCCCCATGGAAAACGGCCGTTTACCATGATGCAGTCCGCGAACGAAATCATGCCCACCATCGTTGGCTCCGAAAACCTACGGACACGGAACTTTACGACACATTTTCAGATGCCCGCAAAGCAGCAAAGCGGCTTGCTCGTCAGCTGAAATCATCCTACTACACACAACTACTGGACACGTGTCAATCCAACCCCCGGAAAGCTTGGAAGGTCCTCAACGACCTCTGCGGTCGGAAGAAATCGTCAACTCCTACTCGGCTCACTGCGTCTGCCCTCAATGCCCAATTCAGTTCAGTTGTCAGCGATCCGCAGCGACCTGATGTCCTATCCCAACCTGAGGGACCGGGTATAGCAGATGGGTTGAACCGCTTCGAACCAGCCACATGCGAAGAAGTGCTTGCTCTCCTACTGAAGGTAGACGAGAGGAAGGCCACGGGTAGCGACGGAATTCCCTGCTATGTGTTGCGACACTGCGCTCGGGTCCTGGCCCCGTCACTGACTATCTTGATGAACGCGTCACTGGCCATGGGAAAGGTTCCGATGATGCTGAAATTGGCCCATATTCGCCCCATTTTCAAGGCAGGAGACCCCGAAACTGCTAAGAACTACCGCCCTATATCTTTGCTCCCGGTTGTTTCAAAGATCCTGGAAAGGATTGTGCATAAAAGGCTCTGTGTGCTCCTAACCGAACATGACCTCCTTCCTGCCGAGCAATTCGCTTACCGAGCCCACCACTCCACAGAGGACGCAGTCTTGTTGGCTGTAGATCAATTTTACGAAGCCGCAGACCAGCACCTGCATACCGGCGTGGTGCTCATTGATATGAGCAAAGCTTTCGACAAGGTCCAACATCAGACCTTGCTCCAGGATCTCTTCGAACTTGGTGTCTCCTCTAGGGCACTGGACTGGTTTGCGGACTACCTCAGCGCACGACGCCAGTGTGTGGTCACTGCCAACGGTACACGCTCAGAGGAAACAGCTTGCACGTGCGGTGTCCCCCAGGGAAGCGTGCTTGGTCCGATATTATTCGCGATCTACACGAGATGTGTCGCATCAGTAGCTGACCCGGTGCGTACACTAATGTTCGCGGACGACATCATGCTGTACCTGAGCCACGCTAGCGCTCACGCCATCAACATCACCCTTTCCGCAGCAGTGTCGGCTGTCGCCAGGCTACTCGATGCCAAAGGGCTTATCCTCAACACCGGAAAGACGCAAGTGCTTGCAATCAAAGCTGGACGGCAGGCACACCTCGACCTCCACATTACTTGCACTGGCACGCCTCTTGCCCAGACCAGTACGGCTCGCTACCTCGGAGTCACTCTGGACGAAAATCTTCGCTGGTCACCGCAAGTCACCTCTATCGTCCGACGCACGGCTATGAAGCTGCGGATCCTCCGCCAGATCCGGCACTGCCTAACAGTGCGGCAGGCGATGCTGTATTACTCTGCCCTTGTCATACCGGATATTCTATATGCGTCGAATGCGTTTCTCCCAGGACTGTCCGCTGAGCAGCGGAACACAGTAGCCAAACTGGATAAACGTTGCATCCGTTGCGTGGCCGATGAGCACCCATTGGCCCACACTCTTCCCCTGTACACCAGGCTGGGTGTCTGCCCAGTGCTGGAACGAGGGGAATGCAAGCTCCGACTCCTGACATTTAGAATCCGTTCTGGAATCGTCAGTGAGCTGTTGTCGTCCCGAATTGTATTGCAAGGCCCGCCGACAGGCATGACCACTCGAGGTCAATTGGGACGCAACCTTCCCCTCCCCCTGGCCCACAGTGCTTCTGGCGCATGCCGACCGCTTCTAGCCAGCTGCCGACTCTGGAATGGCCTGCCCGACTGCATGAAGTCCATAGTATCTGTCCGTGAATTCAAACGCATGCTACGCGTATTCTACTTCGGTTAAATGTAATGGCTTTCGTAACCTGCTGATGAGACTCGATAGAATCATGCTACGATGACCCGACTTGTAAATTTGAGATCCATTTTTTTCTGCTCGTCTTGACCCTGCCTCCCCTCATTGCTACTTCCGTTTTCGTATTTTTATTTTCATTTATTTTCTCTTCATTTCTGACTCTTCTTACTGGTTGTCATCGCTTTCATAATATTGGGCAGAACTGCCCGTTTGCTATGCGATGTAAAATAAATAAACAACAACAACAACAGGAGACATTCAGCAGCCTGTCAGCGATCCACGATAGCTCTACTTGTACAAGCGAAGGTCGCTTCAACTCGGACAAGAACATCTAAAATTTCATAGGACGTGCTGCATTTGCATTCTCTCCGCCAAAGCGGAGCGTTGAGGAGCACAGTAGTCTACATGTATGTGTGACCGCTGCATCGTGTTTTCCGCCAAAGCGGCTGCGGTAGTTCCGCTTTCCGCCTCCGCAAAAGCGGTGCAAGCTTTTCATGTGTGACCGCGGCCTGTAAAGTCACGTAGTGTAAACTGCATCCTTGTTATCCTCACTCCGACCTGTGAGTACCCAGTTGACCGTGGGTGTCGGCGCAGTTCAACAAGCGTAAAAAATCTGTTTACAAGCTCCCTGCTGCCGAGTGCTGGCTGCTGCCGGCGCTAGCGCGGGTCTCGAGCTCGGGACCTCATGATTCGCAGGCAGGCCTGCAAACCATGTACCAATCGGCCATATGCGTTGGTCCGTACATAATTAATTGACCGTAATCGAACCGAAAATTGGATTTGCTGATGCTCCGTAATATTTCCGAAGCACTTTTTACTTGCGCCTGCTCCCCACTTCTTGTTCATAATTAGTTTACCGAATCTTTTAGTAAGTGTAGTCGTGAACAGTAATCGATGCCGCTAAAACCGTCGAAGTGTCCGTTGAAACGAGGAAGTGGCCCGATTCAGGTGCAGCATGCAGACGGTTCGGTTCACTCTGACATTATTAGCGCTCCTGCTCACCGGTGTCGCTGTGTACGAGATATTCACGTACAAAGAACCATTATCATTGCCATTGCACAAGTCACCTCTCTCAACCGCTAAGCCAGTCGCACCACCTAATGACGAAGTCGTCTACTTGGTGACTGGAAGAGGCGAACCCAAGTCATTCTGGTTGACGCTCAGCAAGCAACCGGGTGTTCGTATACTGTTCGCAACCTGGAAAGATAATCTGGGGAGCAAGTACAACAACACATCGTTCCTGACATACTTCTACCCTAAATCAACGTGGACATCCACGCGCAACTTCCTCCATTCCAAAATTCCAGATTTGGAACATCAACTCCAGCGGAGGTTTAATTTCATTCTCTTCGCTGACGAAGACATAGTACTGCGAACTCGTGATGAAAACGCTCCAAGCTTTTTCGCGCGGAAAGACACTGATACTAGGCAATTGGTTGCAACCACTCTATTGCAGAACATGCTTCAGAGAGATCAGCCAGCGAGGGCTAGTGTCGAGTATGCTGCATATCCCAAGGCACCCATAGAGAAGTTTTCGCGGGACTGTGTGCAGAGCTGCGCATTCGATGGTGCCCTGGACATCTACCATCACTCCATCATAGACTCTTTTCTGCCGTATTCGGAGCGCTACGATGCGATCGACTGGCATATGTCACAGTATGTTATGAATATGCACAGTCTCGTACTGGACCGCTGCAACCTCTACCGCGAAGTCTACCTTGATCCAGGCTCAAACCAGCATGGACGTTACCCGCATGATGAGAGAATTTATCCCAACGTCACTGAGAATGTCTTCAAGTGTCTGCTGAGACACGGCTTACAGCTAGTGCACAGTCGCAAACAGCTCAACCAGAGCGAGGCCCAGCGACAGGCTACGATGCGCCCATTGCCAGGCGAGAAAGTCACCAAGTGCACGTCCAGCCCGCGGGCTGTGAACTATTCCAGTGTGTTGGCGGCCGAGCTGACTCGGTGGCCGCTAAGCTGTGGGCGATGACGATACAACCAAACTTCTGTAGATCTTCATCAGTCTACAGTCAAAATGAGGCACGGACAACACAATGATCAAATGAATAGTGTGATATTCGGGGTAGCTGTCTGTATGCTGTGGCGAAAATCTCACTTCAGCTTATACTCTGGAGAATGCGGTAATCAGACGATGGAAAGGCATTGGGAGGGAATCCCGGATGAGTAACTCACGAGGAATTTCAGTACTCCAGCTGTCACGTACTAATGTGAGCTGTCTACACACGGCTGTGTACGCATGCGTGCACACACAGCTGCATGTTTACACACGCATAAACACACAGCTCTTTACACATGTTTGATAGAGAGCATCTTCTTCACGGTTAAGAGAATTTATTTGTAGAGGTTGTGTGTATATAGATTCCTAGGTTTAAACCCCAAGATGGCAGGTAGTTACATTTTTTCTCTCCTTGCGTATTTTGTATCTGCACGTTATTACCCTTTCCGTGAGTCGCTCGGGAGTCATGTATGAGTCATGTATGAGTCATGTATGAGTCGTGTATGGCTAAACCCGTATTTCTCCACTTTACCCGTAAGACTATCTGTTGCGAACTGTGATTGGCTGCTAGTATTCATGTTCCAGAATGTTGTGAGCTGTGATTGGCTGATTATATTAGTGTTCCAGAAGTTTCTGAATAACGTCGGCAACCGGTTTTCGTAGATTGCTTTTTAGTTAATGTCCTAAAACATGGCTGCCGGTTGCTGAACTTTTGTTCCCTTGTTCTCTTCTTTCTCGTGCCCTCTTTACTCTCTTTGCATTCCAAGTGTGTGTGTAATATATATTTCCTGACAATTATTGATAAAACTACGAAGTGAGTGCTTTGACTTGAGTGAGTGTGATTGCCTCCGGGGCCAGCTACTACATATTCACACACAGCTCTCTCTCTCTCTCTCTCTCTCTCTCTCTCTCTCTCTCTCTCTCTCTCTCTCTCTCTCTCTCTCTCTCTCTCTATTTCTCTCTCTCTCTGTCTCTCTCTCTGTCTCTCTCTCTCACACTCTCTCTTTCTGTCTCTCTCTCTCTCTCTCTCTCTCTCTCTCTCTCTCTCTCTCTCTCTCTCTCTTTCTCTCTCTCTCTCTCTCTCTCTCTCTCTCTCTCTCTCTCTCTCTTTATCTCTCTCTCTCTCTCTCTCTCTCTCTCTTCTCTCTCTCTCTCTCTCTCTCTCTCTCTCTCTCTTTCTCTCTCTCTCTCTCTCTCTCTCTCTCTCTCTCTCTCTCTCTCTCTCTCTCTCTCTCTCTCTCTCTCTCTCTCTTTCTCTCGCTCGCTCTTCCTCCCCCACCACTCTTGGTGCATCTAAATGGCCATGAAGTCGAGACCCTAGGTCGGCCGAGCTCCCTAAACCTCACTGCCATGATTCAGGTTGTGCGTGCTTCCTCTAGCTGCATCTCATGTTTGGCATTTAAGCGGTCTTTGTAAAAAATTAAAAATATAGCTCTTTACACACGCATGTACACACAGCTCATTACACACGCATGGAATCATCCACGCCACAACGACGAGCAGTCAATGCCTGTCATTGTCTGCCATGCGTCACTCACCGCCGCAGAAGTGTTCTCCTCTGAAAGGCCCGGTTACGAAATTGCCGCTCTTTTCTTCTCATTACAGACCGCGACCGGGTGACTATTCTGAACACCCATGCACGACTGCACACGCACGCACGCACACACATGCACACATACACACAGGCACGCACACACACACCTGCACATACATCCCCCTACACACACGCACGCACACACATAAGGCAAGAGATAACATCATAATATGCCCTCAAATTATCGGAGTGCTCTGATTTGTAGAATTACAATCATGGATATTTGAAGAATGACATTGTTTGGGCACTGTTTATCCAACTTAGTTTCCCCGGACACAAAAATGCAATGTTCACTGAGAAGAAAACAATTGTCAGTTTGGTGCCATTTGGTCACACTCGCTGACTGTATATGATCTGGTTACGTTGGTGGACAGTTAGTCATAACTCGTACCATTTTTGTCATTCTCCTATCATCCCTTTAAAATTAAATTGGCTCACAATCCGAAAAATATAAAAAAATATATGTATATATAGCAGGAATGTCTGGTTTCCGGTCTGGGGAGGGGGAGGGGAGGGAGGGAGGCGCTAGGCAGGGATTACCATCTACCCTGTCATACGTTTGTTCACAACACCCGTAAACTAACGATAGCATGTGCGGCAATAAGTCACGCAATCATATCACACCTCTAGCTCTAAGTCTGCTTTGTATTTGTATTTATGGATTCTCCACAGGCCTTAGCCTAAATCGAGGGAGTCTCCGTCGACAGCTTATGAAGAAGAAGCTGAGGAGAAAATAAAAATAGGAAATAGAATGATGCGGGGTGGTAGTAATATAACACAGTGCTCTATGACATCGCTACTCTACGTGGAATGAAACCAGAGGGCTCATACCGGGTGATAGAAAAGTGTGTGCGGACAAGAGCGGTAAAACATTTTGGGCTGGATACAGTACGAATGGCAGCCGGGAGGGAGTTCCATGTGGCAGTGGTGACAAAGAGAAAGGTGGTACGGGTGTGTGTGCTGGCTCTAGCAGGTGGGAGTAGATGTTGGGGGCGCCTGGCGCTGTTTGACACTGAGTAGCCTAGGTCCTCCAGGGTCGTCATCTGGCTATTGATAAGGTGGTGGAGCTCAAGAAGGCACTGAATGTGTCTTCGCCATGCGAGGCTGGGCCACTGAAGGTGCGCGAAAAGTGAGGCTTTCGGCTCCGTTTGAGGAGGGTACACACCATACT
Organism: Sycon ciliatum; assembly: GCF_964019385.1. Classification (NCBI taxonomy): domain Eukaryota; kingdom Metazoa; phylum Porifera; class Calcarea; order Leucosolenida; family Sycettidae; genus Sycon; species Sycon ciliatum. Next base: position 34,147,297 of record NC_088645.1, read on the forward strand.
GCCGCAGGATCACACGTGCCACTCTTGCCTGTAGCCGTTCAAGGTTAGTAGCCTGAGCACTGGAGAGTTGAAATTGCCAGAGGGATGAGGCGTATTCAACCACAGGTCGAACATATCCAGTGTACAAGCGGCTGGCTACGGCTGGGGTGATACGCTTGGTCATGTGGATCAGCAGGACTGCTCGCTGGCGAAACTTTGTCGTGATGGTGGCGACGTGGTTGATGAAGTCGAGGTTAGAGTCCAAGATGACCCCAAGGTGTCGGTGAGTCGTTACATCAGACACGTCATCTCCCTGCATTCTCAGGTGCGGAGTCGGATGAGTAGGGTGGGCACGTTCTGCACGACTTCTAGGAGAGAACTGCATGGTGCAAGACTTCGAAGGGTTGAAGCACCCTCCGACTGAATCAGCCCACTGCAGAACGCCATCAGTGGCGGCCTGGAGGGGGTGGACCATTTGATTTGGTTAGGTCCTCCGGCTGCTCTCCCAAGAGTAGTGTCATCGGCAAAAAAGAGCACATCAGTAGTGACATCAGACGATATGGTTCGGGGAAGGGCATTAATGTAGAGAATGAAAAGAATGGGGCCAAGGTGAGATCCCTGGGGAACGCCTGCAGAAACTGGGTGGGTCGGCGACTTGGCAGAGAGAGCTTTGACACAGAAGGAACGGACTCTGAGGTAGTTGGTGAACCAAGAAACGGCTTCAGGGGATATGATAGTAGCGAGCTGACGGAGAAGAACAGTGTGCGGTACCTTATCAAACGCTTTCGCGAAATCCAAGAATAGAGCATGGTAGTCAGTGCGCTTGTTGAGTGCTTTAGCCACTCTTGAAGACAGAACAATTAGCTGATCGAGTGTCGACTTGCATGCAGGAGACGAAGCCATACTGGTGGTCGGTAATTAATCCCTGCCTATTGAGGAAGCTGGTGAGGTGCTCAGCGATGATGACGTCCAGAATCTTAGCTATGGCCGGCAGCAGGGAGATAGGCCTGTAGCTAGCTGGCTCCGCAGGTTTGCCGTTCTCTTTGTAGATAGGTATGACTGTAGCCAACTTCCAGTCACTAGGTAGCTGCCCGAGGCGGAGACTAGTGTTGAAGAGGTGGCACAGGGACTGCGTTATCACGGGTGCCACTTCTCTCAGTATGATATTCGTGATATCCCCGCCCACAGACTTGTGCTTGGGCAGAGTGCGCAGCTTGCGGAAGACTACGTGCAGGGTTATGTTTGGCAATTGAAACTGGAGATCTGGTGTAAATTGTGCTGGCGGTAGGGTGGTAGCACACGGGTCAAAAGACGGATTTGGGGAGAACTGGCTTTTGAAGCAACGGGCCAGTGCTTCTGCTTTAGAAGAATCACAAGCCGCATCTCCACAATCATCAACCAGGGTCGGGATGGTCGCTCGCTTCTTGCTGATCTGGGCAATTTTCTTGGCCTCGGCCCACCATTTGTAACAGTTTTTGTCCCTATCAATACGCGAGCAAAGCTCTTCGAAATAGAGGGACTTGCTGCGTTTAAGACTGTTTGTAAGAGCATTTCTCACCATCTTGTACGCTATCCAGTCTTCCAGCGCTTTCGTTCTCTGGGCTAATTTGAAAATACGGGTTTTGTTCCGGTGCATTCGCTTGTGCTGGGCAGTGAACCAAGGCTTCGTGGTCTGCTTTCTTCTCGGCTTCAATGTTCGCATGGCCAAGTGGCCCTGGATATTCTCATTGGCATAGGAGTGCCAAGAGTGCCAGGCGCTTTCCATACAACTGGCGCCACGCCATCTATACACTCTCGGAGAGGCTGCAACCAGAGGTCCGCTCGCATAGCCTCAAAGTCGTGCGTAATCCTGTACCGCTATCTGCTCACGAGTTTGCTGTCTGAGTTGCCTCAGTTGAATGTTGCAGAGTACTGGACAGTGGTCGGAGAGCGGAGGCAGCACTTCGGGAGTGGTGACTAGATGGGGAGTATTGGTGATGACAAGGTCAAGCAGAGACGGAGGCGATCGACCTGTTGGCGCGTAACGAGTGGGAGTGTGGGTGACGAGTTGGAGAAGACCCAGGTCATCCAGCGTGGCGATCAGTTTCCGGCCTTCTGTAGTATCTGGGTCGGACTGGAGCCAACAGGACATTCTGCAATTCAAGTCGCCGATCAGAATGAGGGGGGAGATGGGGGTTGTCAAGGTGTCGGGTGACAGTGGCATGGAAAGCATGTAAAAATGTTTCACGTTGGGCCGCTATGGAATGCGGGGTCTGTAAAAAAGGTGAAAGGAACAGAGGGGACTAGCAGGCTTTACCGGGGCGGATCCCTTGATGTTCAGGCCGGGAGTTCTATCCACGACTTAGAAACTTACAAGGATAGCAGCACAGCTATGGCAACCAATGGAACTAGCAATCCCAGTGCCAACAGCAATGACATGCGGAGGTTTGCCTGGCCAGAGTCGAGGCTAGGTGATCCGGTTGTCCTGTTTGGTTGGCTGGAAGCTGGCACTAGACTCCACTCAACTAGTGTCAGAAATTGCCTTTCGCGGTCGCGGTTTCTTCTGCTGGAGTTTAGCTGCGGGCACGGCAAAACATGCGGGCATGCACACATACACACATACAGTACATGCATGCACAGACACAGATACACACAGACACGCACACATCCGCGCACATGCAGACAGGTCCTAGTCATAGACAGATCTATACCAGTTCCCCTACACATAATTAATAATACTTCATGTCCAAGGCATTCGACACGATCGATAGGTCTAAGCTCCTTCGTGTAATGCAGAACATCACAGACCCTGATGAGGTTTATCTCATCCATCACCTTCTGTACAACACCACCATCCAAGTCGGTTTAGGAAAACTCATATCCGAGCCGTTTGAGAGTAACATTGGTACCCCGCAAGGAGACGGACTGAGCCCAATCCTCTTTGTGTGCTATCTTGAGGCTGCCATGCAGGAGTGCCATAGGCGCCTGCCTAACCGCCCCTCACAGGATGAGTTGCTACCCCAGGAGACTGGCTATGCTGACGACGTCAGCACATTTTCGGCCATAACTCTTGAACGGCTGGTCAAATCGAGACAAGATTTTCAGAGATTTTGCAGCTGTTCATGCTCTTTCAACTGATGTAGCACTCGATGTGAATTTACAAATTCAACTTTTGAGGGATTTTACGACCAGGCTGCCCCCTTAAAATCCCTGAAAATCGAACTTGTTAAATCATATCGAGTGCTACATCAGTTGAAAGAGCATGAACAGCTGCAAAATCTCTGCAAATTTTTCTCGATCCGACCAGCCGTTCAAGAGTTATAGCCGAAAATTTGCCCTTGCAAGGAAAGATTTTTTTGTTGCACGCCGTCATTTGTTGGCAGCACTGTATTTGCATGTGAGCAGACCGTGTGCAACTTGTCGTATCATGGAAACACGCGAAAGTGTGCAGAATTTTGCTCCAAGTCCAAAAAAAAGTCCAAAAAATCACGTTAAGAAACCACGTATTGGGCTGCACGCGATGGGCTAAGCCAGCCGCCGTGCAGCCGGACTTAAGCCAGCACCCTCGTGACGTTGCAGACATGTGGCTTGATTATTGTAGTTGACGTTGATTTAGTGACTTTGGCAAGTTTGAGTCGTGTCAAGAAGTCAGGTAGGATTCAGTACTAGGCAGTAGTGGAACGTGAGGGGTAGTCTTTGCCGATTTTGGAGGGTATCCTGGATTCGGTTTGAAGCGCTGTGCAAATGGCTTGCTGTGGAGGTCCCAGCACTGGATGTTGTATCAAAGGTACGACCTCGTAGCACGCCTTGAACCTAAAAAAATTCAAAAATTGACTTGGGTCTGTGGGAGTCTGTGACAGAACGCCCACTCCTGCCGTTGCGACAGATTCCAGGGCCACGTTGAAGGGCCCTATCCCACCACCCATGGCTGCTTCTGGACGTTTTTTAGGTTTGGATCCTGCGCACGGACAGAATTGGCTAGAAAATGTGAAAAAATTGTTAATGAATTTGTTTGGCTCCTGGGTGGCTCGCACACTGTGGCACTATGCCGGAATATTTTTTGGTGTGCCTCCGACTCAACATGTGCTGCAGGCTCTGCCTTGTGCAACCTTTTTTCGCTCCATAGCACTGTCTCAACTTGTTACGTTCCCCACCCATCTTACCTCCAATGGGCCCCGTGGCTGCCTGGACCTGGTCGCCACAAACATTCCCGAGAAGTTCACATCCATTGAATCCCTGATCCCCTGGGTGGCGCCGATCAAATAACCGTCCTCGGCAGGCTCTCCATTGCTAAAGACATAGCACAGTCTCGAGAGTCCACATCTGACACTGTACCGCCTCGCTTCAGCCATCACTTGCTCACTCCAACGCAATGAGAAGGTGTCAACGCTGAAATTGCCGCAACTCACTGGAGTGACCTCTTATGTGGCCTTGATACAATATACGGCCTTTTTTAATTTCTCGTCTTTCCTCGAATCGTCTCGCACAGTCTGCACTTCTCTCCGCGATCACCAGTCATCCACCAGAAGCCGAATCCGCTCTTCGCGCCAGGACCCACCAGGGATGACACCAGTGTTCAGGGCAGGCATTAAGGTGGCAGACTACCCAAAATTCGCTGAAAAATCGAATTTGTAAATTCATATTGAGTGCTACGTCAGTTGAAAGTGCATGAATAGCTGCAAATTCTCTGAAAATTGTGTCCCGATCTGACCGGCCGTTCAACAGTTATGGCCGAAAATGTGCCCTTCCAAGGAAAGATTTTTTTGTTGCACGCTGTCATTTGTTGGCAGCACTGTATTTGAATGTGAGCAGACCGTGCGCAACTTGTCGTATCATGGAAACACGTGAAAGTGTGCAGAATTTTACTCCAAGTCCAAAAAATCAGGTTTTTGAGCCACGTATTGGGCTGCACGGCGGCGGGCTAAGCCCCGCCGCCGTGCAGCAGGACTTTTGCCAGCACCCTCGTGACGTTGCAGATACAGGTACATGTATGTGGCTTGATTATTGTAGTTGACGCTGATTTAGGGACTTTGGCAAGTTTGAGTCGTGTCAAGAAGTCCGGTAGGATTCAGTACTAGGCAGTAGTGAAACGTGAGTGGTTGTTATGAACCCTCTAAGATTCTCTAAATTGTCAGGATCGTACGACCACACGGCACGAGGACAACACTTTTCCTTTACACAGTATATTTCACTTCATCTGATAATTAACAATGAACACTAATAACACCAGCTATTTATAGCATGCAAAAACAGCATACATGCAAAACATAAGCATAAAACTGGACATAACAGCGTATACAGCAAAAACACACACAGCGCATATAGCGTATGCCATGCAGCAACATCAGTGGTACGGCGGAGTCGAAAGACAACATTGCGACGAATACAACGCCATAAGCGCGAAGGCCTTTCCCAATTGAGAACTGGTGGTTTGCAACATTCTCCCCACCAAAGGGCTTCTCACCGCCGTACAACAATGCACACAAGTCAAAAACGATCCGGGGCTCTGACTATGCGCCCAGAACGTGTCATCTCCTGCTGCCGTGTAGGTGGTAACGGTGCTGACGGTTCATTCGCTGGCTGCTGAGGGACGATAGCAGGTTGAGCGGTATCTGCAAGCCCAGGAGCCACGTCCTGTGACGATACTTCTAACGGCACTAACCTTTGGATCGGCCTCAACAGGGTACTGGTACTCAACTTAACCTTGGCAACACGACGCTTACCATCTCGACCAGGGAATAACTCGATGATCTGTCCCAAACGCCAGAACTGTTTGCGCTTGGTATCATCGAGAACAAAGACAACATCACCCATAGCTAAAGGGCGCGACATGGTCTGTTGGTGTTTGTTCAGCTGACTTAGGTACTCCACCTCCCAACGATTCTTGACATGCTCCAGTGTCCGACTGAGGTAACGCAATCTCGATGACATCTGCGCAGCGTCCAGGGTACCTGCTGGCTTCTCTGACGACATCCAGATGTTACCCATCATCATTGCAGGGGTTACTGGTGGCTCATCCAGGCTATCAGACACATAAGTTAGCGGACGACTATTCACCACTGCTTCAACCTCATACAAGAGGGTCTCAAGCTCCTGGACCTTCAGAAACGCTGTTCCCATTACCTTTTTCAAGGCACTCTTCACTGTACCAACCATTCTCTCATAGAAGCCTCCATGCCATGGTGCAGCTGGAGGATTGAACATCCATGGCACACTCAGTTTGTCAGATGCCGCCTTGAACGTTGTAGCGTTGTCAGACCTGATCCGAGACGGCAAACTACGTCTCGCGACAAACTTCCGAAATGCTATCAAGAATGACTCAGGACTTAAACTATCGACCACCTCCAAGTGAACTGCTCTGGTGGTGGCACACACAAACAATGCTATCCATACCTTCGGAGATGACTCACCACGGCGCACGTACAACGGACCAGCATAGTCGATGCCGGTAGTTGCGAACGGCCTCTCGTGAACAACTCGGTCGGCGGCGGGCAGACTTCTGAGGCAGCCTTAGCCTTGTAGCGGCGGCATGTAACACATCGCTGAGTAATGTTGCGTAGCGCCCGTCGACCACCGATAATCCAAAATTTCTGACGGATGAACGACAAGACTCCTTCTACACCTTGGTGCATCCTTTCAACATGCATTTTCTCCAACAGCAACTCGGTCAGATGATGTTTGCCTAACAGGACTGGGTGCTTGGCTCCATACGCCAACTCGCTGTGCTGAAGTCGTCCCCCGGCTCTGAGCACTCCATGCTCATCCAGAAACGGTGCAAGCTGATACACCTTCGACCCAGGCTTCACTGGTTGACCTTGCTTGATCAGCTCAAGATCCTCAGCGAAACATGCGGCTTGAACGATGCGGTACAATACGTTGTCTGCTGCAAAATAGAGTTCAGCACGAGGCTCAGTGTGCTTCCACTGCAACATCCGAGTCACCATGCCCTGTGCCCTCGACCATTTACTGAATCGGAGCCACCATTCCTTATCAGATTCTCGACTACAGGTGGTGGCTGACACTCGTACCTCTACACTGGACTCATCTGTAGCTGCGGTTGAGGATGCGGTGGGCCAGTCATTGGGCTCCGTGATCCAGGTTGGTCCGCCCCTCCAGAACGGACTACGGATCTGCTGTGCACTACTCCCACGCGACGGTAAATCTGCTGGGTTGTGAAGGCCCGGGCAATGGTTCCACACAATGCCGACCTTCTTCGATATCTCTTGGACTTGACTGACGCGGTTAGCCACAAATTTTTTCCATTTGTACGATGGATTACTGATCCAATGAATGGCAGTGAGACTGTCAGTCCAGCCATAGACTTGCGTGACGGTCACACGCAGCTCCTTCACCACAAACTCAGCGTAGCGAGCCGCTAGACATACTGCTTGTAACTCAAGGCGGGCTAACGTGGGCGGAGACACAGGTGCCACTTTGGCCTTGGCAAATACCAAGTGCGACTGTCCATTGACGACGGCATACAAACAACATCCAAACGCTTTCTCACTCGCATCGGCGAAGGCATGAAGCGCAATCGGCGTGTCAAGATTGCAGCAAATCCAACGTGGTATGTCAATGCTCACCACTTCGGCCAACTCTCCCCACCATTGCGCACATGCGGCTGCGATGCCATCAGGCAACATATCATCCCAGTCGCCTCCGACTTTCCAGGCTTGCTGCAGCAGTATCTTTCCCGGCACAACTGCCGGTGCTGCTAGACCTAGCGGATCAAACACTGAAGCAACACACTTGAGGAGGGATCGCCGGGTCCAAACAGACGGCCTATCGGACTCGCCTAGCGCTGCTATGCTGAGCAAGTCATCACTGGTTTTCCATTTCAGACCGAGGACTTTATCTCCGGCCTCTGGATCGCACGGGATTTCGTTGCCTCGCCACTTGCGTAACTCCATGCCAGCATCCTTAAGCACACGCACGCTGAACTCTTGCATCTCCTTGGCTTCCGAGGCATTTGAGACACTAGAGACCAAATCGTCAACGTAGAAACTCGTGAGCAAGAGATCAATACGATCTCGCTCTTTGGGTGCAGACAACGCCCGTAGCTCCTTCAAGTGATGCTGAATCACCGCAGTAAGCATGTACGGCGAGCAGTTTACGCCAAATGGCAGTTTCGTTAGCCTTCAGGTTAACAGTTCATCGCTGTCGCTTCGACCGGGCCACAAGAAACGCAGGTACGGACGGTCTTCGGGATTAACCGCGACCATGAAGAAAGCCTTGCGGATGTCCGCTTGCAGCGCGCTCTTATATTCACGGAACCGTAATAGCATACCTGCGAGACTCGGCAATAGCGACGGTCCAGGGTCAACCATGTCGTTCAACGACTTGCCATCTGGAGCCGTCGCCGAGGCATTGAACACCACTCTTAACTTCGTGGTTGCAGCGTGCTCGCGGAATACACCATGATGCGGTACATAGTACCCGGCATCGCTCTCACATGGCTCCAGCTCAATTGCTCCAAGCTCACGGTACTCCCTGATCAGCACATCATCATAGAGCGCACGCTTCCCATTCCTCTTCAGCTTTTCAAGAAGCCGCGTTGCGATGACTCTAGCTTGAGTAAAGTTATCCGTTGGGCGACGTTCATTTCGCCACAAGAGACCCACTTGGTACCCGCTGCCCTGGCGACATAGCGGGAACGATGGCAGGTGCTGATGTTGTTCTGGAGGTTCATCCAACTGCCATAGTTGTTCAATGTGGGCTGTGACACATGACACGGTCACCGGCTGACTGTTTCGACTTGGTGCAGACGCTGGACCAGATAATACATTACCTATCTCTGTGTTCCACACCGTCTCACCATTAACTTCCTTCTTGCTGTGCAGTACCGCGTTGATTTATAGTCTGCACCAATCAGCATATGTATTTCGTCTGATGTCCCTTGTTGAGGCTTGTCACTCAGCTCTACTCCCCAACTGTGCCACTGCGCAATGGTCTGCGGACTTGCGCACTTCAGGTCCAGCTCAAGCGTTGGTTTCACGAACGCGCGTACCCGAATGCTAGCGGAGCTACCCTGGATCGTGATGGCGTACTTATCCATGCGCTGTTGGGTTGGTTCCGCGCCGAACGGCTTCACCTCTACATTTTCAACCCCAACGTGTTCTGCATCGATTGCTGACACCAACGCTGCAGTCACGAATGACGCCTCAGCACCCGAGTCCAGGAACACTCGAACCTTCGCGTTTCGAGTTCTTCCCTCAACTCGTGCCACTCCGGTCATCAGCAGCACACTTGGCGAGTGTAGACAGCACGACCCAACATTCTTCTCCGTAACTATCTCAGTCGGTTTCTCCCGGCTGTAACCTGCTCTATCCAACACATCATGTATTAGCAGGTGGTGTTTCCTCTGGCATTTCGTGCATCTCGAGCCTGACCGACATTCTCTGGCCATATGGCCATACTTAAGGCAGTTCCAGCAGAGTCTCTCTCGCTGCAGAAAACCCTTTCTCTCTTCCTGTGGCAGCGACTTTAGCTGCTTCTCTGCATCTGCGACCGATATCGCCATGCACTGTGCCGACGCCGTGGGCCTTGGCACGGATCGTTCTACTGGCTTCCTGGCAGTATCACCCTGTCGTCCGTGCGCGACCTGGTAAGACGCGCCGTGCTCCTGTACCTGGCGCAGTGACATCCCGTAGCACTGCCGTTCGACCAGGTACGTCTTCATCTCAGGTCCGCATTGCTCCAAGATTACCTGCTTTGCCATTGCTTGCAGCACCGGGGCCATTTTACCTATATCGGCGCTATACTTGGTGCCCACCTCGCCATCTTCTGTCATAGCGAGTGTGGCCCACACCTCTACCTCTCGGCAAACACGGACAACGTATTGATGAAACGACTCATCTGACCGCTGCTTGCCTGTCAGCAATGTCTTCCACGCTTTATCCGGAGTCTTTCCGAGCGAGGCAAGCAACTCTCGCTTTGCTTCCTCGTAATTGTTGCATCCAATACATATCCTCTCCGCTTTGCTACCCGCTAGCGCGATGCGCAGTCGCAGCAGCCATTCGCTTTCTTCGAACTCGTTCTTGGAACAGATGTCCTCGAACAGGTCAAGATAACGCTCCAATGGCTGCGTTCCATCATCTGAGGGGATTTTCATCAATGGTTGACGCCCCCCGCTGTGACTGGGAGATTCCTCTGTACCTCCCATCGCGGCTTTACCCTCACCCTCATGCGCATTGGCGATGCGCTCGTTAATCTCGTTTAGTGTTTTGGCAAACTCGGTGCGGAGCGCCTCCTCTCGCCGTCTGGCACTGCGCTCCTCACGCTCCGTGTACTGTTGGAGCCTCTGCTCCACATGTACCTTCAACAACTCGCCTTCTAATCCTAACCGCTCTCCATTGTCGATAAAGCTGGCTTCCAAATTGTTCCATAGTTCCTCTGCCATGCTCGCTCCTATCCTGGCGTGGTCGCCAAATGTTATGAACCCTCTAAGATTCTCTAAATTGTCAGGATCGTACGACCACACGGCACGAGGACAACACTTTTCCTTTACACAGTATATTTCACTTCATCTGATAATTAACAATGAACACTAATAACACCAGCTATTTATAGCATGCAAAAACAGCGTACATGCAAAACATAAGCATATAAAACTGGACATAACAGCGTATACAGCAAAAACACACACAGCGCATATAGCGTATGCCATGCAGCAACATCAGTGGTACGGCGGAGTCGAAAGACAACATTGCGACGAATACAACGCCATAAGCGCGAAGGCCTTTCCCAATTGAGAACTGGTGGTTTGCAACAGTGGTAGTCTTTGCCGGTTTCTGAGGGTATCCTGGATTTGGTGTGCAGCGCTGTGGAAATGGCTTGCTGTGGAGGTCCCAGCACTGGATGTTGTATCAAAGGTATGACCTCGTAGCACGTGCTAAACCTAAACAAATTCAAAAATTGACTTGGGTCTGTGAGAGTGTGTGAGAGAACGCCCACTCGTTCCGTTGTGACAGATTCCAGGGCCTCGTTGAGGGGCCCTACCCAATCACCCATGGCTGCTTCTGGACTTGTTCTAGGTTTGAGTCCCGCGCACGAACAGAATGAGCACAAAAAAGGGGAAAAAATTGTAAATGCATTTGTTTGGCTTCTGGGTGGATCGCACACCGTGGCGCTTTGCCGGAAATTTGAGTTTTTCCGGCCTGGAAAGCCTGTCAGTGAGGCGCAAGAACTTGTTAATCATGTCCTGAGGGCCAGCATAGTGGCAGAAGTGGGTGGTCAAAATTTCACTCAAATCCATTGAGAAACACCAAAATTACGGTCAATTGAATGCCATGTGAAATTTATGGGTAGGCTGTCCCCTTAAGGTGGCAGACTACCCAATAATTCGCTGAAAAATGGAATCCGTAAATTCATATCCAATGCTACGTCAGTCAAAAGAGCTTGAATAGCTGCAAATTCTCTGAAAATTGTGTCCCGATCTGACCGGCCGTTCAAGACTTTTGGCCGAAAATGTGCCCTTCAAAGAAAAGATATTTTTGTTGCACGCTGTCATTTGTTGGCAGCACTGTATTTGAATGTGAGCAGACCGTGCGCAACTTGGCGTATCATGGAAACACGCGAAAATGTGCAGAATTTTGCTCCAAGTCCAAAAAATCAGGTTTTTGAGCCACGTATTGGGCTGCACGGCGGCGGTCGAAGCCCGCCGCCGTGCAGCAGGACGTTTGCCAGCACCCTCGTGACGTTGCAGATATGTGGCTTGATTATTGTAGTTGACGTTGATTTAGTGACTTTGGCAAGTTTGAGTCGTGTCAAGAAGTCAGGTAGGATTCAGTACTAGGCAGTAGCGGAACGTGAGCGGTAGTCTTTGCCGGTTTCTGAGGGTATCCTGGATTTGGTGTGCAGCGCTGTGGAAATGGCTTGCTGTGGAGGTCCCAGCACTGGATGTTGTATTAAAGGTACGACCTCGTAGCACGTGCTAAACCTAAAAAAATCAAAAATTGACTTGGGTCTGTGGGAGTCTGTGAGAGAACGCCAACTCGTTCCGTTGTGACCGATTCCAGGGCCACGTTGAGGGGCCCTACCCCACCAACCATGGCTGATTCTGGACTTGTTTTAGGTTTGGGTCCCGCGCACGGACAGAATGGGCACGAAAATGTGAAAAAATTGTAAATGCATTTGTTTGGCTCCTGGGTGGCTCGCAAAACGTGGCACTATGCCGGAAATTTGAGTTTTTCTGGCCTGGAAAGTCTGTCAGTGAGGCGCAAGAACTTGTAAATCATGTCCTGAGGGCCAGCATAGTGGCAGGAGTGTGTAGTCAAAATTTCACTCAAATCCACTGAGAAACACCAAAGTTACGGTCAATTGAATGCCATATGAAATTTATGGGTAGGCTGCCCCCTTAATATTTGCGTGACCACCCCTCACATACATTGAGTTAGACCGGCAAAGGGTTAAGGGGGCAGACTACCCAAAAATTCGCTGAAAAATCGAATTTGTAAATTCATATTGAGTGCTACGTCAGTTAAAAGAGCATGAATAGCTGCAAATTCTCTGAAAATTGTGCCCTATCTGACCGGCCGTTCAAGAGTTATGGCCGAAAATGTGCCCTTGCAAGGAAAGATTTTTTTGTTGCATGCTGTCATTTGTTGGCAGCACTGTATTTGAATGTGAGCAGACCGTGCGCAAGTTGTCGTATTATGAAAACACGCGAAAGTGTGCAAAATTTTGCCCCAAGTCCAAAAAAGTCCAAAAAATCACGTTAAAAAACCACGTATTGGGCTGCACGGCGGCGGGCAAAGCCCGCCGCCGTGCAGCAGGACTTTTGCCAGCACCCTCGTGACGTTGCAGATATGTGGCTTGATTATTGTAGTTGATGTTGATTTGGTGACTTTGGCAAGTTTGAGTCGTGTCAAGAAGTCAAGTAGGATTCAGTACTAGGCAGTAGTGAAACGTGAGTAGCAGTCTTTGCCGGTTTCTGAGGGCATCCTGGATTTGGTGTGCAGCGCTGTGGAAATGGCTTGCTGTGGAGGTCCCAGCACTGGATGTTGTATCAAAGGAACGAACTCGTAGCTTTTGCTAAACCTAAAAAAATTCAAAAATCGACTTGGGTCTGTGGGAGTCCGTGAGAGAACGCCCACTCGTTCCGTTGTGACAGATTCCAGGGCCACATTGAGGGGCCCTACCCCACCACCCATGGCTGCTTCTGGACTTGTTTTAGGTTTGGGTCCCGCGCACGGACAGAATGGGCACGAAAATGTGAAAACATGTAAATGCATTTGTTTGGCTCCTGGGTTGCTCGCACACCGTGGCAATATGCCGGAAAATTGAGTTTTTCCGGCCTGGAAAGCCTGTCAGTGAGGCGCAAGAACTTGTAAATCATGTCCTGAGGGCCAGCATAGTGGCAGGAGTGTGTGGTCAACATTTCACTCAAATCCACTCAGAAGCACCAAAGTTACGGTCAATTGAATACCATATGAAATTTATGGGTAGACTGCCTCCTTAAGAGAAATCATGACCTCTACAGCATCTATAAAAAAATTGCCTTCCCCGTCAAATGCAACGCAGTACAAACGTCAGGGGAATATAGCAAAAACGTGATCACGTGTAGCCCATAAAGAATACGTCGAGTCCATTACTACTTCTCTCACCGACAGCCAGCGTCCTTCACTTCACTTATTTATAAGAACTCTTCGTAAATCAGCATCGTCATTGGGCTCTAGTCCAACAACAATCACACAGTCTGACCAAAGTTCCGCCACTGCGCCTCTTGATATTGCGGGTGCTCTGAATGAGCAGTTTACCAGCTTCTGCGTTAAGGATAGACCGGAATGGTTAGTTCCTTCCATCCACCAAATACCTATAGAGTCAACGTTTACATCGCTGACGATTGCATCCCGTACTGTAACCAGATACATACGCAGTCTCCCCGATAAGAAGTCTCTTGGTTATGATGGTATACCAAACGAAATCCTGAAACACCTCCAAGACAGCCTAGCATATCCGGTATCGCTGCTCTTTAACATCTCTCTGTCGTCTGGAATCTTTCCTTCCGCTTGGAAATACGCTTTAGTGGTCCTAATTTATAAACGCAAAGGCTGCCGGTCGGATGCACCGAACTACAGACCCATCTCCCTACTGTGCTGGATTTCAAAGCTGTTTGAGCGCATTGTGTGTGGTAAGATCAGCTATATCGACACTTGTCCCCGTACTTGCATACCACGCAGTCTTGTTTCCGGCGAGGAGACTCCACAGCTCTGCACCTAGTCCACCTAATCCAAAACATCATGCAATCCAGACATTTAAAAGAACATACTGGCATGTGCTTCTTTGACCTGGCGAAAGCCTTTTACACCTTTTGGTATAGAGACCTGATTGCCAAGTTGGGTGCCTATGGCATTGGTGGCAACCTGCTTTGTTTCTTTTAAAGCTACTTAACTGGCAGGTTACAGGCTGTACGCGTCGGGAACACCCTCGTCTCCCCAGGCAGGTAATTCGGGTGTGCCACAGGGACCAATCCTGGGGCCACTATTCTTTTTAGTTTACGTCAATGATCTACCGACGTCTGTCCCTAATGTTTCACTGTTTGCCGATGACACCACAGTTTCCGCTTCAAGTAGTTGCAGGCAATTGCTAGTTGATGACCTCCAGAAAAAGATACACTCCACCATTTCTTGGATGTCGACTTGGAAGCTGAGACCGAACACTAAGAAGACCAAAAAGATGTTCTTCTGTAGCGGTGCTAGTGATCAGTTCTGTAATGTGTCTTTATCATGTCCTGGCAGCTCATGGACCATAGAAATTGTCCATGAACATACGCACCTTGGTATATTTATTGACGACTGTCTAACATGGGCTCCTCATGTAGACCATATTTGCAAGGAAACTAGTAGTGTGTTCGGCATACTATAGCCTCATCGTTCTCATCTGCCAAATACATGCCGTTCTATGTTTTATCGCTCGTATCTATTACCTATTTTCCAGTATGCATGTCAGTCTTGGTGTAGTATAAGTCAGCATCTTGTGAACAAACTTGAAATCCAACCTAAATCTCTTCTTAAGATATTGTTTCACAAGCAGCGTTTATTTCCTAGTCTTGAGCTCTATTGTATCAACAATACTCAGCGACTGCAAGATGATCGCAAACCGCAGCTTTGCATTTTGATCCACAGAATTCGCCTAGGTAAAATTCCCATTGATCTCTCAGTATTCAATTGGTTTTCTCTGTCCCGGTCCACTCGTAACAGTCTCTCACTTCCTCGTGCTAATTCAGCCGCATTTACCAACTCTCCTCTGTTTTTGTCCTACAGCTTTTGGCTGCAACTTCCTCAGCATGTTAAAATATCAAAATGTCTCTCCAGCTTTAAAAATGGACTCCGATCGTATAAAGTAGTACGATAGTACGATAGGATCTCCTTGCTGAATTCTTGTCTATCCTTCTTTCTTCTCTTTTTCTTTATTCCTTTCTTTTCTTTTCTTGCCGTGGTTGGCTATCACCCATCTCTCGCATTTTGCGTGCCAATTGGTCATGGACCACGAGTTAAGTGAAATAAATATAAAATATATAAAAACCAACAACAACGGTTATTATGGGTTCTGCAGAGTGACACATGTGGTCAGCGGACCTACAAACATTGTTGTTTGTCGAACTAAGATCGAAATTGGTGAGGGAGGTGCTTTGGCACCCAAAGCTAAGCACCCCCGCCCCGCCTACGCCGCCACTCTCGAGACCACGTATAACGTGAGGTTTTCGATCTTTGCTTTTGCTGTAGCTCTATAAATTGCTGTATTTTGACATTTTTCATTATTCCCTGTACTTACCCATGATGAGAAGGGAGCGAAAACGTTCGGTTACCAAATTGGCTTCCTTGACTGTGTGGATTGCGTCGGTGCTGTCACCTTTTCTTTCGAAATAATAATAATAAAAATAATTTGAAACTCGTGTATTGAGCCAATAATAAATGTAGAAAGGAAAAGGACCTATGGAAACGAGTTAAGAGTAACTCTCCATCACTGTAACCAGATACTATATACAGTCAGAAATTGCAACAACTAGGCACAAAACTGACAGAGTACTGAGACATTCGACGTCCTGGCACCTAGCTTCAACACATCTCCGTAGCGCTAACCGACAGCCTTCCAACTTGGAAGGTTCAAGGTTATGGGAAGACCAAAGAGGGGAAGGCAAGCGCAACGAAAACGAGCACAAGCTACAGTCCCAACGGAACAAAGAATGTCGATTGTCACTGGACGATGGCGAGACCAGTAGCCGATTTGACAAAGCGGTCTAACTACAATTCGAAGCAGCAAAGGAGCACATCACCCAACTTGGGTGGGTCAAAAATATCAAAGAAACGTTAAAAGGGGGAAGCTTTGCGAGAACGAATTGTACAAGCCGAAATCTAAACTCCTACGGTACTCCTCATGCATGACATTGTGATGGACTAGTTGACTACAAAACAAGTTGTTTCACACGACGTACGTTTCGCCGTATGGTTCGTGACGGCTAATCAGGTGTGCAATTTGAAACTCGGGTATTGAGCCAATAATAAATGTAGAAAGGAAAAGGACCTATGGAAACGAGTTAAGAGTAACTCTCCATCACTGTAACCAGATACTATATACAGTCAGAAATTGCAACAACTAGGCACAAAACTGACAGAGTACTGAAACATTCGACGTCCTGGCACCTAGCTTCAACACATCTCCGTAGTTTGGTCTTCCCATAACCTTGAACCTTCCAAGTTGGAAGGCTGTCGGTTAGCGCTACGGAGATGTGTTGAATAGGTGCCAGGACGTCGAATGTCTCAGTACTCTGTCAGTTTTGTGCCTAGTTGTTGCAATTTCTGACTGTATAATTATAGTATCTGGTTACAGTGATGGAGAGTTACTCTTAACTCGTTTCCATAGGTCCTTTTCCTTTCTACAATAAAAATAATAACTGTAGAAAAGAAAAAAGACAAATGGAAACGTTAGTTAGTTAAGAGTAACTCTCCACCACTTTAACTAGATACTATTTTTCTTTTCTACATTTATTATTGGCTCAATACCCGAGTTTCGAATAATAATAACATGAAACTTACCAGAAAAAGTACCAAATTCTGCCAATTTTTCTGCCGGCATTATCCGCATATGCCTACTTACAAAGACGCTCCGTTTCTAGCGCGATAAACTCCTCGTGAACACCAGATAACAGTATGTGCATGTACATGTAATTCAAAAATTATTTTTAGTGAAGAAATGTCATTCTCAACTGGGGAGTTTCAAACATCAACATAAAGTGACCAGATAGAGGATGCTGAGAGGTATGACGTCATGAGAAATGTGCTCAAGTCACAACCACCGCCCAAGCCAAGGCTCAAGGCCACCTTAGCCTCCACTACAGCCAGGGAAGCACAGCCATCCCTAGGAGGCGGCCAAACTCGCTGAGCCCTTCGCAGGCATCCGAACGCAACAGAGCGAAACCCAGCCTGCAGCGAAGATGGGCCACCAGCATGCAGCACACCTTTTTCTGGTTGTCTGCTACTGGATTAGGTGATGCCTGTGGATGGTTTGACGTTCCGAATTAAGGTAGATCTTATTCTCGAGGGGACACTTTGACACAAGTTCACTACTCTTGTTGAGATACAGGTGCTTCTGTGTTGCTTGCCGTCATTCACACCTTTCTAAATCATGCTGTGTCAGATGCAATCTTTCACAACTGCTGTCATTTTACACTGTTTGCTTTGTGCCGGTAAATGTTAATGTTAGTATCCTATTGACTGGATACGAGGTCAATATAGGAAGTCGCACACAAGCATTCAGCGTGGAAGAGGTGGAGCCGCTCAAAATCCAGTGAGACACCGAAAGCAGCCTTTGTCCAGGCAGTTACCAATGCTGTGTCAACTCTGCAGCAAGCCCAACTTTCCTGGGAGGAACACCTAAAGCAGAAGCTTCGAACAGGCAACTTGCGGGACAAACAGTTGTGGAGCACCATTAAATCCGCCGCCAGGGAAGGAACGACACTCTGACATTTCTACGCTTGTTGATTCCAACCAGCATGAACATCTCACAGCCAGCTCCAAGGCTGAGTGCTTCGGTACCTACTTCTCGCAGAAGTGCAGTCTTGGTGGTGACGACTTGAGTCACACTGACATTCCGGACCATATTCCACGGAAGCAGGGCCAATTTTAAATTTGAGTGTAATGCCACTTTTGTGGACATGTAGTGTTATAATGCTAGCATAATGCTCGTTGCAAATCGCACACTTTAATGCTGCTTATAATGCTAGCATTTTCCGCCCAGGCCTAGCTACTACTACTAGCATGCAAAATGCAATTAGAATGTACCAGTACTGTGAAAGACTGCTTCCCTCTCGCTGTCGGCATCCACCAAGCCCTTTCAAACAGCTCGCTTGTGCTTTATTGCACCTTTCTCACTCACTTTGGACTTTCTGGCTGAGTAGTACAACCAATGTACATGTACA
Source organism: Sycon ciliatum (assembly GCF_964019385.1). Taxonomy (NCBI): domain Eukaryota; kingdom Metazoa; phylum Porifera; class Calcarea; order Leucosolenida; family Sycettidae; genus Sycon; species Sycon ciliatum. Next base: position 34,165,673 of record NC_088645.1, read on the forward strand.
TGTATGTAGTTGCTGCTGTCTATGGTATCCAGTCTCCACTCAACTTTATTGCATTTCTGGCGAATGTTTCAAACCTTATAATTATACATGTGCACTGCATGCACTGCACATGAAACATTTTTAGATTTCACATGAGAACAGTGTTTTCTCCTGACAAAATGGTCTTTCAGAATATGATTAATCACTGCCCTCATCATACTAATTTGAGTGGTATTTTAGTTACGGTCAGTGGCCGGAAGTTCCAACTAATTTGCACAGGAGGGAGTGGGTCATGATTTAGGCTGCGTTTACACGACAACCATTGAAAACGATTTACAATAACGAACATGATTGTACATGACAATAGTACAAACCAGTGACCAGGAGAGTGCACAGTAAAACCTGTAACTAAAGACCACCGTGACTAGCGACCAGCCTGCTACTACCAACCATTTGGCCAGGCACGGACAGTCTCACATTCAAAATGCACTGTGACTAGCGACTACCTGCTGAACGCGACCAGCGCCCGCCTGTTCTTGTCCCAAAGACGATTTTGACCCGTAACTAGCGACCGCGATGTAGGAATTCAAACGTTGCTAAAAGCTCCTTCTTGATATTTTGATGATTTTCCATGGTCCTGACAGGAATCTTTCGGTACTACACCTCAACAAATGAACGGAGGCCATTTTGACTGTGGAGTTCGTTGGACTCTACTACTCTTGTCAGAATTTCAAGCGCTGTCAAGAATAAACATGATAGGAAACGTCTTGGAGAGCGCATCGAAGGCGCTCTCTGCTCGATGTTACTACTCTGAGAAGAAACGAAGACTGAGCGGCTCTGTCACCCCAGTCATACAAACGAATCGACGATGGCGTCAAGGAATCCAGAAACAAAGCAGCACCGCATGGTCCTGATGCTGAAGGATCGTGTTCAAACAATCGAGACGTCACAACAAGGATAGTCGGTACGATTGATCGCATGAACAAATTTGAAGCCCAGCGCAAAACGAAACTTCCACAGGGAACGTTTGACTCCTGGCTTCAGAAGTAGCAGCTGAATTTGACGTCAAAATTAATCTCTCTCTCTTTTTGTTTCTCTCCATCTCTCTGTCTTTCTATCCAAGTGCTGTTTGACCTGAAATAAGAATGGTATTGCGCAACTCCTCGGGAATTGTATTAGCTGCATTTTTGATATAAGTATCATACAATGGGATCCATATATGGTCGCACGGTGCAAACCTCTAACTAAAGACCACCTGCTATTAAAGACCGCTTTTGCTGGCACCAAGGGGTGGTCGGTAGTCACAGGTTCTACTGTACGTACAAATCATTCGATAGAGAGGAATTATGGAGAAGTCCAGAAGGAAGAACTCAAACCAACATACCGGTATCAAGTGAAAAAAGGGAAGAAAATGTATTCAAGCGGAGTAAACAGAAGGAATACATGTATGAAGCAAAACCACTGGGGCCGTCAGATTGATTACCTGGACCGAGCCAGCCGGGAAAAAAACCCTCGCGCCGACGGACGCAGTGATGAGGGTAAAAAACCGGGTGTATAACCCCAGTGGCAATACGTTGTATTTGGTAATGGAAGCGTGGCACAATGACTACATTGTATGTACATCTGCAGATTTGTACAAGGCAAAATCAAGATGCACCAAAATGACGGTTGGAAGGTCAAGGACACTCGTCACATTCCAAAAACGGACATCGAAACTACTAGTGAGTAACTTAATAACCCAAGAAAAGGATCAACGATGCTGAACAGGAAATGAAAAGGCTGGCATGCATTGGCAGATTACAGAGGTGATGCCTGTAGCAAAACGAGGAAGAACTAGAAAAAATAATATTAATATACATGTAGTAAGATGAAGAGAATTAAGCAAACAGTCTGCCTGTCCAGTGCCAACGTCAGTGACTCCTATTTACATCGCATACGTTTCACAGTCCTGTGAATAGTACAACATCATTGTAACGAGAAGGAAAGACGACACTCTTTCCGCTTCTGCAGCATCCTTCTCCTCGCGTAGCTCTTATCCAAGCACCAGATTGAATGCCGCAGCTCCTCAACTGAATATACAAGCAGGTCGACAGGATGAAAACAGAAACAGAAATTATTTCAAACTTAGAAGTTGCGACTTCGGCGGTATTAGTTATGAAGTTGATTATTTCAACTAGGAACACACGCTTCTTGCCCAACTTGACACTTCTAAGTTCGTAATGTTGTCCCTCACGCGTACGTGCGACTAGTTGTTGGAGGTGACAGCGTTTTGAATAGCTATACTGGCTCTCAACGTCTGTTTAGCACAACTCCATGAGCGACTCTGACTCACGCTGCAACTCGGGTTTCACGAGGTGTTTGTCGCGCTGGAAACAAAGCGTCTCTGTAAGTTTGTATCCCTGGTGATGGTTTGGCCTGGAGAGCAGTATATAAGTGGTGCTTTTCAGGCACAATCTTCCTCAGCCTGCTCAAGCTCAACTGATGAGGGGTGAATTCCCCGGAACACTGTGTATTGAGCAGGGAGTGGTCCTTTCTTGCAGGTTTGCCGAGTGGAAGGTACGACGTGCTCCTCGTGTGCTCCGGATGGCAGTCGTGAGTCAGTCAAGTGTCAAGTTGGGCAAGAAGCGTGTGTTCCTAGTTGGAACAATCAACTTCATAGGAATTATTTCATAATTATCATCAAAAAGTTCCCTTCGGGAACGGATACGATAATTTACTTTTTTACTTTAATCAAAAATAATTATCGACCCCTCTCTGGAGATCGCAGTAATGGTGTGTTGGTTGATGTTAGAACCCTCTCTGTAGTATTTGTTTTATATTATAATCCCCCCCCCCCCTTCCCCCTCCAATCCATCCGCCAAAGTGCGAAGTCCGTCCAGCTATGCTCAGTTGGTCTGTAGGCTGGACTTAGTGTGGTGTACTATCAGTTGTCTCTGCTCGCTCGCTTGTGCTTTCTTTCCTTCGCCACTCAATTGATTTGTTTGTGTTTCACATATACATGTACATAATGTGTTGACAGTTTGACAGCAGCATGAAACAAGATGAAGGACACCGTGTTCGGAAACAGTGACCTTTCTGTAACCATCCACACGGTTGGTAGAGCTTCGGTCTGTTGAGACCATCTGAACCGTATGGGTCCTGGACCCGGTTCCGACCCTCTTTATTCTAGAGGTCAAACTATCAACATGTAATTTTTGGACAAACAAGGGTTTTCTAAGAGGGACTGACATAATAAGAACGCGCGATTAATACGTGACTGACTGAACCTCAATTTTTGAAAGAACGTTCTTTACTTGTACATGTATCTATACTTATAAAGAAGAGGCACCTGTGACGTGTGTTTGTCTGTGTGTTACGCAGAAGCGCTGCGGAGCAGCGCTGCCCTGAGCACGCGAAGCGTGCGAACAGTGTAGCTAGCGGCCGCAGAAGCAGTGAGCACGCGAAGCGTGCGAATCGTGTAGCTAGCGGAAGCAGCCACAGAAGCACTGAGCACGCGAAGCGTGCGAATCGTGTAGCCACCACCACGTGCTGAGCACGCGAAGGGTGCGAACAGTGTAGCTAGCAGACACGATCAGTGCAGTGCGAGTAGCAGTAGCAGCCGCGCGCAGAAGCACTGAGCACGCGAAGCGTGCGAATCGTGTAGCCACCTACCCTAGCCCATAGCCCATAGGTAGCACTAGCAGCCGCACAAGCGCTGCGGACCACGTGAACCGTTCTCTGCAAATAGAAACATCTGCAAAAAAGGATACAAAAGATCTGCACTGACTGCACTCTGCATCTGATCTGCAGTGAAGAGCGCATCGTGCAGCTACCTTTTCCACGGACCACGTGAACCGTTCTCTGCAAAAAGAAAGATCTCCAAAAAAATGATACAAAAGATCTACAGCTTCCTTTTCCACGTGAACCGTTCTCTGCAAATACAACAAACTTGAAGACTTGACCTAGGCGACGCTTTGCACTTTTTCATGTTTTGAGCCGCTTCATCCGCCACCAGGTGATGGACAACCCTGACCAGCCTCCCGAAGGCGTAACAGACGTCCCTCCTTCTCCTTCCAACGATGAAGAACCTCCCTCACCAGGACTTCAGCGGTCTGGGAAAAGACGTCGCCGGTCCTCATCAATAACGTCGTCCGACGATGAAGAGGCCATTGCCCGCAGACGCGAGCAAGAAAGTGACAGCGAGTGACTTCTACGCGTACAAACTGATGGTCCGCAATGACTCCTTCAACACAATCCTCAGAGGTGCTCAGTTATTCCACCAGTACATTGTTGACATGTATGTGAAGATCGAATCTGAACGTCTATCCTTCATTCGCTTCAATCAGGCCAGTCTCCGAGCAGATAACTACGTTCATTTACGTGACGCCATCAGCAATGACGGAAATCCTGCAAACGTCGGTCGGCAAGTCATTTTGCCCGCAACTTTCACTGGCGGCCCACGATACATGAAAGAAAAGACACAAGATGCAATGACGTATGTTCGAGAGCGCGGCAGGCCACAGCTTTTCATTACCGCCACATGCAATCCTAAGTGGCCCGAGATAGCTGCAGAGCTTTTTGACGCCCAGTCACCGCATGACAGAAACGACCTCATCGCACGTGTCTTCCGTTTGAAATCAAAGTTGTTCATGGATGTCCTGACAAAAGGCGAATTGTTCGGCCCGAGCACTTGCAACATGCACACGATAGAGTGGCAAAAGAGAGGCCTGCCGCATATGCATGCACTACTGTGGCTCCAGCATTCAATTCCATCTGCTGATGTGGATGATGTTGTTCGTGCGGAAATTCCCCTCGGCGGAGGATGACCCTGTCCTCCATGACTTGGTCAAAAAGCATATGATCCATGGACTTTGCGGTGCACTAAACACAAGCGCGCCATGCATGAAAGATGGGAAGTGCAGCAAAGGGTACCCCAAACCAATGGGGAAACACACCCAGACGGACAGGGATGGATACCCTCTTTACCGCAGGCGCTCCCGGGAAGATGGCGGGTCATTCACGGTGTTGAAAATTAGAAACGAAGAAGTCGAAGTCGACAACAGATGGGTTGTGCATTACAACCCAGTCCTCCTTCGATTGTTCAGTGCGCACATCAACAGCCTACCAGCGACCATTCTACCAGCACGGCCGCAACCCAGCCAGCTCCAATTATTCAAAGAAAAATGCAACAAGTATCTGCTGCACCTGAACTGGCAAGCAGCCACCGACGCCCTATGAAACCAGTGCCTCACTAGCATCCTCCCCCCCCCCCCTTACCACAATGTGACGTTATCTTTCACTCTGCTTCTCTCACGACCATCTACCCATTGTCCTTGTTTCTCACTATTATTCATTTCCCCTCTTTCTCCTCTCTACATGGTTTTACTGCATTATGGCGCGCTTTGTCTGCGTAGACGCCGAGACCTTTGAGGTCGGCAGAGCAGCCTGGCCCCGCCACCACTTCTCGCACATATTCGGGAATATAGTGGACTTTCGTATAAAAATAAATAAATAAAAAAAAATCAATGTGGAGGTGTGCAACTCTGTAACGGCCATCAAGTACATCACAAAGTACATCAACAAAGGTTCGGATCAGGCAGTCTTCGGTGTCCAGAATGAGAACGATGAGGTCAGCAGGTACCAGACAGGTCGGTATGTTTCCAGTAGCGAGGCAGTCTGGCGCATTTTTGTCTTCCCGATTCATGGCAGGTATCCAACAGTCACCCACCTTGCGGTTCACTTGGAGAATGGCCAGCGAGTCTACTTCACAGAAGAGACCGCCCATGCTGTAAGTGAGAGTCCGCCAGAGACTACTCTCACTGCTTTCTTTAAGCTTTGTGCCACTGATGCCTTCGCGAGAACTCTTCTGTACAACAGCGTGCCTTCCTACTTCGTGTGGGATGCCCAACGGAAGAAATTCAAGAGGCGCAAAGTCGGCACTCCTCTCCCAGGCTACGAGGGGGTCAGGAAAATAAGTGATGCTCTCGGCCGAGTGTACGCTGTGCACCCAAGGCAGGCAGAGTGCTATTACTTGCGGCTCCTTCTGCACACTGTTCACGGGCCGACTTCGTTCGATGATGTCAGGACAGTAGCTGGCCGGGTGCTGCTAGTATCTATACAAAAGAGAATGACCAAGGAACTTCAAGTTACGCTATACTGTCCACTAACACCACCAGTTACTAAACAATCAGCTCATGCGATAACATTGCACGACACTGACCGACGGTACTGACGTTCTACAACCAACTGGCTAACAGCTCTAGCACATCTTGGATGCGCACTCCAACAGCCTTCCAACTTGGAAGGTTCTAAGTTATAGAAATAACATAAGGAGGGAAAGTGAGCGCAACCAAGATAAGCACGAGCTGAAAGTCTCAGCTGTGAAGGACGTTGGCGGATGTTCATGCATGTTATTTCTATAACTTAGAACCTTCCAAGTTGGAAGGCTGTTGGAGTGCGCATCCAAGATGTGCTAGAGCTGTTAGCCAGTTAGTTGTAGAACGTCAGTCCCATCGGTCATTGTCGTGCAATGTTATCGCATGAGTTGATAGTTTAGTAACTGGTGGTGTTAGTGGACAGTATAGCGTAACTTGTAGTTCCTTGGTCTTTCTCTTTTGTATAAATTAAACCTTGCCTCTCCATCTGGCTCCATACTTGTATATCTATTTACTACATAAAAAAATTCTCTCCATACAGTTTTATAAAAATGTCTACCCATCCTCCTCCTAGGATTCGCAGGAAACTGTCGGTCCAGTCTCAAAGAGGATTGCAACATTGGCGTTAATCAACGGTCAATCTTCAAAACTCATTGGCCAGATTGGAGGTTCTCACCCAATGCAAGGCTAGTAAGGTGACAACGAAGTATCTCAACAGAACTAGTCCAAATGACTCTGAGTGAGTAAAAGCTTCAATGGTACGCGCCCACTGGACGCTTCTACGAGAGCATACAAAGAAACTCCAGCCTAAAATACTGGTCCAGAAAACGAAAGTAGAAGAAGCTGCGAAAACCTGCAGTACGCTTCAGGAAAACAGTTCAATATTCACAGATGGATGGAAGTGGATCTAAGCATACGGTGTATCTGCTTCCCAAAACGCCACAGCACTGCACACATGGGAATTTAAGAAACTACTTCCTTCACCGACCAACGCTACAAACACGCCTTCAAACAAGCAGAATGACGCTACAAACACTCCTTCAAACAAGCAGAATATCTTCAACCTTTTCTCTCACAACCTCTCGACGAACCAAAATGACCTGTTGCAACTGGGCTTGGATTTCGCTCTTCCACCCAAAAAGGTTCAAAGGAAGAAGTAATCAGAAGAACGGAGATGTGGGCCAACACACTTCCAGAGGATCGCCGTGGCCTGGCAATAGCCACACGCAAGAAGGTACAAGAAGCCCTTGACAACGCCATTACACCTTGTTTCATGCTGTCAATCTAACAATAAAGAAAGGCCTGGTTTTAAACCCTGACAAGACGCAGGTCTTAGCCATTGAGGCATCACGCCGTAGTACCCTGGAACTCAACGTTAACTGCAACGGGACGCCTCTCACCCAGACCACCACTGCTCGCTTTCTGGGCCTACAGATCGATTCCTGTCTTCGGGGGACGCGCAGGTCTCCAGCATAGTACGTAAAACTTCCCAGAAGCTAACCACCCTGAGAACCATCCACCCGTCGCTATCTGAACGCCAGTCGCTCCTCTTCTATTCTGCCCTTATACTTCCTGACATGCTTTATGGATCAAACGCGTTCTTCTCTGCCCTCACGGCTCAGCAGCGGCACCAGCTCACTGTCCTCGACAAGCGATGTGTTCGCTGCGTAGCCAATCTGCCCTTCCCGTCCCATACCACTCCTATATACACTCGCCTTTCCCTGATCCCTGTAATTGAACGTGCCACATGCAAACTCCGTTTCCTTATGCACCGTGTCCACACCAGCAGCATCAGCCCTCTTCTGAAAGATAGAGTACCCCTCCAACCTCCCAGTATCACCCGTGGCAATGACAATTGCAAATACGTTGTTCCGCTAACTCGGCGAACATCTGGCGACAGCCGACCATTGGTTTCCGCCGTGAAGCTTTGGAACACCCTGCCACAGGAACTCACGTCCGCTCGTCGTCCAACCCCGTTTAAAAGATTGCTGAAAGTGTTTTTCTACGGTTAATATGGCCGAATAGCACCTCCCTCTGCCATAGGTCCTCATCTTCCTATTTCTCCCTGATTCTTACTTCGTTCGAACTTGACTTGTAATTACCGGTGCAAATACTTCCTTTTGACTGTTTTCTCATTTTCGCAAGTGAAGCTTTATCGAGCCACACTTATTATTCTATCGCCATCATAATATTGGGCATCAATGCCCATGGCGATGTAAAATAAAACTTCAAACAAACAAACAACTATAGCAAAGTTTATCTAACACTAGTTTTGAACTAGCTATCGCGTTAAAAATAATACATGATTGTACATGTACAGCAACACCTGTGACTAACGACCACCCCTTGGGGCTAGAGGAAGTGGTCTTTAGTGGCAGGTGGTCCTTCATTAGAGGTTTTCTCCGCACAACCATGCATGAGTGTGAGACCGTCCGTGCCTGGCGAAGTGGTCTGTAGTAGCAGGCTGGTCGCTAGTCACGGTGGTCTGTAGTACCAGGCTGGTCGCTAGTCACGGTGGTCTGTAGCACGAGGCTGGTCGCTAGTCACGGTGGTCTTTAGTTACAGGTGTTACTGTGCATGTAGTGTACAGAGGGGTACTCTCATTTGTGTCTCCTGACTAGCCACATGCGGATAATGCCGGCAGACAGATTGGCAAACTTCGGTTCTTTTCTGGTAAGTTTCATGCATGTTTGGTATGTGGATAAAGAAATGGAGCAGAATTCGAGGAATTGGCCGCCATAAGGTTTGTTTGGTTCTGCCAATTTCACTGCTTTTCGAGCAGAATCTTCCACCTTTTCGAGCATTATCCGCACACCCCTACTCCTGATACATGTCATACTAATCTAGTGCAATACACGTACTGATATCCTTACGTTCCGGTGTCGCTGGATCGTCTCCGTCCCAAAACTCAAATGATCCTTGTCGCTCAGGGTTCATTACGCAAACAGCAGGACCACTGCGAGACAACACACGAAAACAAACAAACAAACAAACAGAACTAGTGGAATAACGTCACTGACCAACAAAAGGAAACAACATATTAAACAAATATATTACCATCAGGTGCTCACCATACTTGTACAGTAAAACGTGTAACTACAGACCACCGTGACTAGCGACCAGCCTGGTACTACAGACCACTTCGCCAGGCACGGATGATCTCACATTCATACCGTATTTCCGCAAATAAAAGGCCGTCCTCGTATACAACGCCTTCATCGTATACAAGGCCGGGGCAGGGGGCGATTGAAAAAATAAAAGACCGTCTCCGATTAGAAGACCGGACCTACTACATATGTATATGAGTCTTTGTTCTTGTGTTAAAAATAGAAGACCGTGCTTCAAACTGTGGGAAAAAATAGAAGACCGAGCTCAAACTGTGTAGAAGAAAATGGAAGAACGGGGGTAAAACTGTGTGGCGAGAAATAGAAGACCGGGGGTCAAACTGGGTTGAAAGAATAAAAGACCGTCCTCGAATACAAGACCGTCCTCGATTATAAGGCCGGGTTAGGACGAGGTTGAAAAAATAGTAGACCGGCCTACTATTTGTGGAAATACGGTATGTGGTTGTGCTGTGCAAATCTCTAAGGACCACCTGCCACTAAAGACCGCTTCCTTGGCCCCAAGGGGTGGTCGTTAGTAACAGGTTTTACTGTACATTTACATGTACAAAAAGAGCCAAAGGGATGTTACAAAATTACGAACTACAGTAAAACCTGTTACTAACGACCACCCCTTGGGGTCAAGGAAAGCGGTCTTTAGTGGCAGGTGGTCCTTAGTGAGAGGTTTGCACAGCACAACCACATTATTATGAATGTGAGATCATCCGTGCCTGGCGAAGTGGTCTTTACTACCAGGCTGGTCGCTAGTCACGGTGGTCTTTAGTTACAGGTTTTACTGTACATGCATGTGTAGAAGGTCACAAGAGAACGTTCTGGATTCAAACATAAGCAGGCAAGATTATTTCTACATTTTTGTTTGATCAACGAAGCCTCGAAGGCACATGTAATAGACCAATCCCGAAAAGATTGTCTGGGTTTGTGAAAGGGGGCACTCGTGCAAGCCAGAATGTGTGAAGTGCATCTGTAATGGGTAGCCGAGTGGTAGGCGCGGTGAAATCAACAAGAGTTACTTTTATTCTACATATACTTCTTTCAGGTACACACCTGAGATATTATTATTAGTGAAAGAAGAAGCGGCAAAATAACTGACTTTCTCCCCGGTACACACCTGGAGGTTGAATACAGGTCTGCTCTCGATATAACAACTCTCACTTGTACATAAACCTCGTAAGAACATAAAAAAATCAAATCCCGCGCCGAAACAGCATCACTCCCACACAAAATTTGTTCTACACAACATAATCCTACATAACATAAACCTCGACATAACACACGCGACGGCGGTCCCCGACGTGCGCACTCTCGATACAACATAAATTCACGTGCATGGTATGATCAAGCGGTAGCTGTAGCTAGGCAGTTTAGGCCAGTTTAGTCCTACATAACGTAAACCTCGGCATAACGCACCCTATACGCGCAGTCCCCGACGTGTACACTCTCGATACAACGTAGATTCACGTGCGCGGTACAATCAAGCTGTAGCCGTAGCTAGCCAGTTAAGTCCTACAGTATGTGCACATATTCTGCGGCATTGATGGTATCTGATGTCGATGGTGGTACAGTGTGTATATGTTTGCACGGTTGAACCCGCCTTGTAATACCCTTCATTTTGAGGTGCATCTTGTATTTCACCCACGGTTTTCTACATAACATAACTCTCGATATAACATAATGTTTGCGTGGTCCCAGAGATTACGTTATATGGAGAGTAGACCTGTAGCTCGTTATTATCAAAATCTCATCTTCATCAAAACAGAAATGCGCAGCCGCTTTTATGCAGCAGCTGCCGTACACTTACATGCGGAGATACACTAAATATACATCAGGCAAAGCTCCGTATTAGTTCCGTACTGCTTCCGTATTGGTCGGGCAGGGATACTACACATCGTTTTGTATTCAGTTTGTGTGTATCAGCTCATGGCGGAGGAGAGAGAGACTTTTGCTCGCCGAGCTGAAACTCAAGGATTTGATGGAGTCCTGCCAGCAGCCTGTCAAAGGACCTTCGGTACCTTAGGCAGACCCTGACGGAGTTTGGAGGCCAGCTAGCTCTCGGTGAGGAGAGAAACATTCGCGTGGCGATCGACTCTCCGTAAAAAATGCAAGCTACATAGCGCCGACATACTGCAACAGCTACGATTTCAGCTAACTTCTCGATCTGCTGCTTCACAAAGTTCAACTACATTTACAAGTCCTGACTGTTGTAGTCTGAAGCTGGAGTCTCATCGCCCACCTACAGGTAGCTTTTGGAGCTGATGGATTTCCCGACTTGGACTCCTTCCGCAAACTCTCGCAACATTACTACAGTGTATGCTGTGTTTCCGCACGCTCGTCTCGACATGTCATCTATACTGTATATGTACCATGTGTACCGGGTCGCGGAGGAGCTGGACGACCTCCGCTGACTCCAGGTTTCCGAAATACTGCCGTCGTCTTCGTTGATGTCGCTGGTGACATTCTCCCCTTGCAGGACGTGCGCATAGTTGTCATCCCGGGGATAAAGACTATGTTGTCTTTCGAAATAGTTCTTCATCACGCGCGAATGATTGATGTTTCTCATCATGAACTCGTTCCGACTGTGTGACACGGCGATGGTCTTTGGTGGGGCACTGGCTTGGCGAAAACGATATCTTCTTGTGCAATATAACATTGATCGGCTGCAGATGAGTACAGTCACTTCGTGGTTGATCCTATAGGAGGGCAGCGGCCAGGAAAGAGGCAGGACTCATCGAAAACGAAGCGCTCGCAACAAACAATAGCACTCGAAATATCTCGTAAGATTTAGGGCCTATCGCTTTGAGCCACAGCGCTCACAGCCTTGCCTACTTCATCAAAGTGAGCTCTACATGTTCGTTGATCTCTTCACACTACCCAGACGAACGAAACAAGGATTAAGTCTTAGCATTTCAACTCCAACAGCAGACCATTACCAGTGCGAGAGAGAAAACTACAAAGGGCTTTGCTTTTCTGTCGCATCGTCTCTTTTGCATGGAACTAACGAGAAAACCCGTGCACTTACCCTCGCATTCACACGCGAACTATCAAACACGTCCTGTGCCGCATGCTGATCAGGTAGTGCCATGTATGTGTTGTACAGTGTACTCTCAGGTGACATGCCCCCTTTCGAACCCAGACAATCTTTTCGGGATTGGTCTATTCCTACGTGAAGCGAGCCTATGCCTAGTATGAGGCATGGTTTCCCTTTTTGTGATTGTAACATTTTGATTACGCAAGAGGTGATGATTTGTTTTTTTTGCGATGAAACTCTGAGTTCCAAAAAACAAAACAGCCCTATATACTTCCTTTTGTGTACCTCTTGCGCACTACGCTCTGCCCATTCCTGGCATTTGAGCAATATTGCAGGAGGCCTGGTGGTGACAGTCACTTTTTCTTCAGACTTTTCCCGTTTGCGTCTTTCCCTCAAACCAGTGAACATCCTAAATGCTTTTTTCCAAAAGACCCTAGATCTCTGCTGACCTGACCTCGAGGGAAATACTGGCCAACGTATGACATACGTTTCACCTGTTCAGGTACATGTATGTACAACGAAATTGTGAAGCACTGGGCGAACACACAAACATGCAGACGCGCTCAAGCATAAAATACAAGTGCATCCGTCAAGTCTTGCTTGTGACAATTATACTCATTGTTACCCTATGCCTGTATTCTTCCTAATAGTCTTAGGCACTGGCTACGTCAATATTAGATTTAATAAAAAATATATTATACTCAATCTGCGGACAGCGTGCTGTTTCGTTCTTTGTGAACTCCTCAGCGCAGCACAGAGAAAATGAGGCCGAACCTGATAGCAATGAAAATAAAATGTATTATTATTATATAACTTACCTGAGTATCGTATTGGTGTATCGGTGGCTATTCGCACGTTGAGAACTGACACCCAGTCTCTCCAACTCCACATCTTGTTCCGCAGAACGTCGCCTTATTCCATGACAGCAACCCATGTTACCGGTATCTGTTCCTTCTTAGAATATTGATTCCACTGTTCAGCTGTGCTCATAAAGATCAACTAACTGGTCACCCATGGGTGCTACTGATAATATACTGAGCTAGATTAGGCTAGAGCATGTGTGTCTCGCAGCGACACCATGCAATGTATGCCATAGTAATGGAAGACATGAACGTTCATGACATGATAGTGTCTGTGTGTGCTGGCCGCAGTCAGTGTGGGCGCCGAGTACTGCATAGATCTCAGTGTGGGCGCCGAGCGCTGTGTAGACCTCACTGTAGTAAAATCACGTACATTTAGTGATTTATTTAACTTTGTGGGGGCAGTGCACGTGCACTGAGCACTGTGGTTGCAGAGCTAGGCAAGCCAGGCTATTGAACACATCATAATAATAAATAATATACATGTAATTTCTTTTTCTTTCTTTTTTTGAGCCTCCACTGAAATGCCGCTAGGGTTTATGGGGTGTTAGCGGCCGTCGTGAGTTCCCTTCGGGAACGGACACGATAATTTACCTTTACTTTTTGTTACTGAAATGACAAGCAGAACATTCTTCATTTAGAGTACGCATAGAGTCCGCATCGTTTGATTTTCCCATCATAATAATAATAATAAATGGGGAAATGTGTGTCGCTCCCTACGTGGACGCTCGCGTTTTGCCTGCCGACTTGAATTCTCATTTGACTGACTCACGCCTACTATCCAGAACACACGTGCACAAGAAGTCCATTGAGCCTGTCACTTGGCAAACCTGCAAGAAAGCACACCCCTGCTCAATACACAGTATTTGGGGGAATTCACCCCATATCAGTTGAATTATTTGAGTAGGCGCAAGATTGTACCTGAAGAGCACCACTAGTCATAATTATAATGCTGTCCACACCAAACCGTCACCAGGGATACACACTTACCGAGACGCTCCGTTTCCAGGGCGACAGAAACCTCGTGAGCATCAGATAGCAGCGTGAGTCAGTGTCGCTCCTGGAGGTGCTGAACAAGCGCTGAGGACTGTTGGCCATTCACAGCGCGGTTGCCCTCGAACCCTCTAATTCTGGTCTCGGGACAACAATGCGAAGAAGAGGTTGTTGCGACTTCGGTTAGCGCACTCAAGACGACAACACCTTTCTCTGATGTAGTCCATAGTTTACTAAACAGCGCTGTGTGCAGGTAAAGAAATATTTGTCAGTATCGTCAACTTGTCATGTTGCTGGTTTGTGTTGTCGGCCAGAGAGCGGATGTGATGGAGGTGGAATTGTAATGGGTAGCCGAGTGGTAGGCGCGGTGAAATCAACAAGAATTACTTTTATTCTACTTTCAGGTACACACCTGAGATATAATTGTTAGTGAAAGAAGAAGCGGCAAAATAAATAACTTTCTCTCCGGTGCTCACCTAGAGGTTGAATCCTTCTTCTTCGAGTTAGCTTTCATTGCTATCTAATCTAATCTAATCTAATCTAATCTAATCTTCTCTTTCTCAAAACAGAAATGCTCAGCCGCTTTTATGCAGCAGACGCCGTACGCTTACTAGGCCTTGACAGATTATGCTAATATTTTCGTGAAATTATGCTTTTCGCATTGCTGAAAAAATTGCAGAATTATGCTATTTTTATGCTAAAAGATATCATATTATGCCGCATTATGCTCACATATGCTGCTAATGTATAATGGTTTTGTGCAAAATAAAAGGGGAATTTTTTTGTAAAGAGCGTTGTACTTGTACTTTAGCAGCAAAGGTTCAACGGGGTCATGACGTCAACACACCGTCCGACCTAGCTACGACCGTCACTGATTGTACTGGACTGGATATGTTATCAAGGGAGTCGTAAACCTACGACTTCCTGGTGCATCTACTTGTACTTGTAGAACATGCACAACTGTATGGAATTAATTGATGCGAACAGGCGGATTATTCCAATTTCATGCGATTCGTATGCAATTTGCCTCGAATTATGCGATTATTCGATTTTGGTAGGAATTATGCGAAAAATTATGCTAGCATAATCCGTCAAGGCCTAACGCTTACATACGGAGATACACTAAAATTAATATACATCAGGCAAAGCTCCGTATTAGTTCCGTACTGCTTCCGTATTGGTCGGGCAGGGATACTACACCCTCCCTTCCTACAGATAATCACGCCCTCGTGATTTTCAAAAAATTAGTGAAGAGTTACGAACACAGCGTCAACCGGAAGATGGCAAATTATATCGGAAATGATAACGTTTAGAGTAGACAGAAGAAATGAACTGATAACAAATCATAAAGTAGAAGCACACCAGGTTCACACGATCTCACGGGGTCAAAAGGGGAAAGAACTGTCCTCCAAATAGGACCTGAAAATCCACAGCACTCTTGCTGCACAACGCTGGCACAACCCGCCAGGAACATCGCAGTTCAAAAAACCTAACTGAATACACTATAACTATAGGGGGTGTTGTTACACACATTGTCCCACGTTAGCTGGGTAAACCGTGGCTCACCATGATCAGACGCCTACCAAACTAAACTGGATTCACACACTCGCATAAAGGAAGACTGAAGAGAACAGGGAGACTGAAGGAAGACAGGAAAGAAAATGCCATACCTGGAATCAGCGTTAGTAACCACGGCGGCGGCTGGAGCTACGGCGGAGAGCAAGCCACGTTTTATCTTCATCTGGGTTGAGCCGGTCACTCAGAGCGGCTAGCTCGGCGTCAGACAAATGACCTGATTGACCTCCCTCCTCGTCTTGAATCGTGGTCTTCACATTGTCGATAGCATCGCTTTGCGTGACGTAAAGAGTGATGGTCTAGCCAGGAAGAGTGTTGACGAAAATCTGCATTCCACCATGGAGGCGAAGTACCAAGTGAAGAGTGGGCTCCTGCTTCCGACTGTGTGCCGGCGAAAATCAAACGCTGCTGGTCTTGGGGAATACCCTCCTTGTCTTGGGCAGCAGCCTGCCTGTTGTCGTCCTCATCAGCTTCGCCATCACCACCAGTAGTATTCATGAAGGTAGCAGGTCGCTTAGAATCGCCATGGTAGTCTGGGGTCGAATCACGTTGTTCTAAAACACACCGCTGCCACCAATGTAATAGGTAGCCGAGTGGTAGGCGCGGTGAAATCAACAAGAATTACTTTTATTCTACTTTCAGGTACACACCTGAGATATAATTGTTAGTGAATGAAGAAGCGGCAAAATAAATAACTTTCTCTCCGGTGCTCACCTAGAGGTTGAATCCTTCTTCTTCGAGTTAGCTTTCATTGCTATCTAATCTAATCTAATCTAATCTAATCTAATCTAATCTAATCTAATCTAATCTTCTCTTTCTCAAAACAGAAATGCTCAGCCGCTTTTATGCAGCAGACGCCGTACGCTTACATACGGAGATACACTAAATATACATCAGGCAAAGCTCCGTATTAGTTCCGTACTGCTTCCGTATTGGTCGGGCAGGGATACTACAGAATTGTTTCCAAGGCAAAGTGTTGGAGTATTGTTACTTCGTACATGGTGCATGGAAACTAGGTCACGTTGTAGCAAGATCATGCTTGCACAACTATGATAATTATTGAAGGCAATATGTTAGGTTTGGCAGCATCTAACTTCGCTGCCACTATTGTTCATGTATGTAATTTAAATATACTGAAGTACATGAACATTATCGTCTCCGTTCCCGACGGGAACGCAAGACGCCCGCTAAAACCTGGTTACCCGGTTGAAAGTGGTAGATGGAGCGCCAAACGATGGAGGATACTCCCCCCACCCCCCCCCCCACCCCCCCCCCCAGGCCCGTCGTAAGGCGATGCATCTGCCGCTGGGCGAGGGGATAAGTCTCACAACTACTGCCCTGGTACAAGAGCCGGAACATCTGTCACTGTAGTGTTGGAAACTAAACAACCCGCGCTCTTCAAAAGTAACTACAAACTTCTCGCTCCGTACAATCTTGGCATACAGCCTACAGGGCAACAGCACACCCATTGAGGATTAGTTCCTGGTCGTTCATTGAGGACGGGTCTCTTGGCTTTCCATCTCAGTTTGTTCCGGAGAACGCCGCCTTATTCCCTTGACAGCAACCCATGATGATTGTTCCTTCTTAGAATACTTCTTCAACTGTCCAACTGTGCTCATAACCATCAACTGACTGGATATCCATGGATGGTATTGATGTTTTACTGAGCCTGACTAGGCTAGAGCGTGCATGTCTCGCAGCGACACCATATGATGTATGGCGATTGCCATGGTAATGGAAGACATGAAAGTACTTCGAAGTAATTAGTTCGAAGTAATTAGTTCATGACACAATCGTGTCAGTGTGTGTGCTGGCTGTTTTCAGTGCGGGCGACGAGTCTGTAGAGTGTAGTGTGTACAATCATGTACATGTACATGTAGATCTGAGTGTGGAGGCTGAGCGCTGGGGTAGACCTCGTGTCGTGGTACTACTACTACTACTACTGTATACAGTGAAACCTGTCTAAGGCGACCCCTCATGCTCAAGGGACGAGAAAAAGTGGTTGCCGTGGCCAGGTGGTCTTCTTATCCAGGTTCAGTGGGTCACGTGACCATATCCACATGTGATGCATCATTAACAATTAAATTTTAATAATTATTTGATCAGTGCATCACCATGATCACATGCACAGTGCACACATCTACAGTGTATGCTACTCTTCTCTCTAGCATAACTCATGTGCCTAGCCTGGGCTAAGGTCCTCCTCACCCGCAGACCCCAGACCTGTCAAATGTCGTGCATGCACGCACCATGTACATCTACACTTCCTGCACTGATGTGTAGATCTACCATGCCTGGTGCACCGTGCAATGCATACACTTACATGACTAGCACGGTTCAACGCGGTCGCGGGTGGGTGGTCGCCTGTCGCGTTGAGCGAGTACTGGTCGCCTTTTCCGAGGTGTTTTGAACAAGGAAAAGTGGTCGCCATGGTCGAGTGGTCGCCATATCCGAGTGGTCGCCATTACAGGTTTTACAGTACTTGTACTGAGCTTTGTGTGGTAGGTGCGCTTACTGAGCATTGTGTGTGCGTGAGCTTTGTGTGGTAGGTGCACGTACTGAGCACTGTGTATGCGTGAGCTAGGCAAGCCACGCTGCGCTATTGCACACGTACTGAGCACTGTGTATGCGTGAGCTAGGCAAGCCAGGCTGCGCTATTGCACACGTACTGAGCACTGTGCATGCGTGAGCTAGGCAAGCCAGGCTGCGCTATTAGTATTGCACACGTACTGAGCACGTTGTGTGCGTGAGCTAGGCAAGCCAACTGCGCTATTGCACACGTCCTTCATTTTAGAGCCTCCTATATACTGAAATGACAAGTACATGTAGAAACAGTTTCCTCTGAGACAAAAATGCGATAATACTCATAAAAAGGACACACTTCAGGCTCATCACAAACATCATGTAGAAACATTCTTCATTTTATAGAGTACGTATCGTTTGATTTTCCCATCATAATTTTAAATGGGGAAATGTGTGTCGCACCCTACGGGTACGGGGGCGCTCGCGCATTCCTACTGAGTTGAATTCCCACTTGACTGATTCACGACTGCCATCCAGAAAACACGAAAATTCCATGGAACCTTCCACTTGGCAAACCTGCAAGAATGCACACCCCCTGCTCAATACACAGTAATTTGGGGAATTCACCCCATATCATTATCAGTTGAATTTGAGTAGGCTCAGGAATATTGTGTCTGGAGAGCACTAGCCCTTTCCCAAAGGTGCTCGCCCTTTTTGGCCCTTTTTGGAAAAGCCCGTTTCTTTCGCCCTCTATTGCGTTTTTTGGTGAATATCGCCCTTTTTGAGCTTTATTAGCTGAAAAAGTGCGAAAATCTGTTTGCTCATGCATGCGATCACAGTCTTCGAGTGCTCGATGGCCCTTGGCACGCCGCTTTTGGGGGGGGGGGGGCAACATCCAACAAGTACATGTACAATGTAGGTGAAGCTTGTACCCGGTGTACACAATGCTGTAAAAAGTGGCTTTTTTGAACTTTACTTCCTGTTTTGCCTTTCGTGGACCCATGAATGGAAGAGTGCGTATTCATTTCTCACCTTGGGTTCATATCTTAACATGTGTCATGGCTATGCTTCACTGAAAAAAGAGCACTTTTGCCTGTTTTCACTGAAAAGAGAGCACTTTTTCAGCATATTTTAGGGACGCGACAAACACCTAGTACCTCGTGAACATCATGATGATAGAAGCGTCAGTAAGTGGCAATATGACGTCACCGAAGCGTAGCACAATGTATATCAGCAGCGTGAGACGAGGCAAAATCAAGATGCACATAATTGAAGGGTCAAGAACACTTTTCACATAAGGATATCGGTGAAATAAACGAAGAATAGGATCAATGACAATGAGACGGCCTGCACGGTGTGTTGTTAGATCAGATGAGAGTGGTGATGCTTGTAGCAAAGCCAGGAACGCAATGTAATTGCAACAACCATAGTAAGCTAAAGACATTCGAGAAAACAGACTTCTTATCAGGAGTCAACATACATGAATGGAATATCAGGCTGATGATCAATTATCCACCAAACAGACTGCCGGTCAAGAGTCATCGTGTAGCACTGGGAAAAACAAACCGTCTGTCTGGCAATACTTGCGCTTCTTCGTCGTCTTGTTCTAGGCGGCTGTTTCGTTATCCAAGCTCAAGATGGCATGCCGCAGTTCGTAAACTGAATATACATGTAGGTCGACAGAATTAAAACAGATATGGATAAAACAAACCTCGGATGTTGAGCTGATAGTAATACATGTACATGTATGTAAAGAGAAAAGGACCAATACGTTACTAGTTATGACGTAACAGTCCACCAACGTAACGAGATTATTATTATTTGTGTGCCTTGGTGTCGCACTATCTGACTGTATATTATCTCGTTACCTTGGTCGCCTGTTAGTCATAACTGTTACTAGTAATTTGTAAGTCCTTTTCTCCTTACAAAATCACACATTACGAAATCGTAAAATCTGATATTATTCGAACCATCACCAAAGCAAAATTCTCGACCTACGCTGTCCTCTTATTATTCTCCTCCTCTCCTAACCTTCTCACCCTGGTCTCAACCGACCTACAGTGTGAAGTCCATGCAACGATGCCTAGAAGGTCTGTGGCCTGGACTCAGTGTGCCGCACTATAAAATGTCTCCGCTCGCTCACAGATGCCTTCTTTCCTTTTAAAATTTAATAATCCATTGATCTGGTTGTGTTTGGCTTTGAACGAACACAGGCATGTTTTGATTGACGTATGATCATGAAAACGAATACAGGTAATATGGAAGGTCGTATCATCACAACGGTACAGTGCATGCAGCAGAGTTGGCAATGGTGGGGCTACTTTCACTGATAGCAAGCAGGGAACATAATGCTGTCAGTGTTACTGCGATATGGCTAAGATGCATCAGCTTCGATTCTATGCCTGCATACATGTAAACCCAGTGCACTGCAATAATGATAATGATATTCTTACATTCGAGTGCCGTTGAGCTATCTCCATTCCAAACCATGCTATCGTGAACCATACATATAGGTTTCCTGCACGAAAACACGAGACAAAAACAAAACCAGAAGGCAAAATTCTTCCCAATTTCCTATTTACAAAATTATGTAAGTACACTAGCAGCACCCCCGCCAGCGTTGCCTGGCCGAATGTGGCATGCGCGCGGGTGAAGCAAGTACATGAACAGCACACGTGCTCAGCACGTGGTGGTGGCCAGACCGCTGAAGTCCTGGTACATGAGGGAGGTTCTTCATCGTTGGAAGGAGAAGGAGGGACGTCTGTTACGCCTTCGGGAGGCTGGTCAGGGTTGTCCATCACCTGGGTGGCGGATGAAGCGGCTCAAAAAATTCATAAACTTACGAACAAAAGTGCGATGCGCTCTTCACTGCAGATCAGATGCAGAGTGCAGTCAGTGCAGATCTTTTGTATCCTTTTGTTGCAGATGTTTCTATTTGCAGAGAACGGTTCACGTGGTCCGCAGCGCTTGTGCGGCTGCTAGTGCTACCTATGGCCTAGGCTAGGTAGGTGGCTACATGATTCGCACGCTTCGCGTGCTCAGTGCTTCTGCGCGCGGCTGCTACTGCTACTCGTACTGATCGTGTGTGATCGTGTCTGCTATAAGTATAAGCGCTACCACCGTACCTACACTGTTCGCACGCTTCGCGTGCTCAGCTCGTGGTGGTGGCTACACGATTCGAACGCTTCGCGTGCTCAGTGCTTCTGTGGCTGCTTCCGCTAGCTACACGATTCGCACGCTTCGCGTGCTCAGTGCTTCTGCGGCCGCTAGCTACACTGTTCGCACGCTTCGCGTGCTCAGGGCAGCGCTGCTCCGCAGCGCTTCAGCGTGACACAAAAACACACGTCACAGGTGCCTCTTCTTTATAAGGAGCGTGACACACACACACACACACAGACACACGTCACAGGTGCCTCTCTTTTATAAGTAAAGATGTACATGAATGTATTCTTTATTTTACTTCGCAGAGTCAAACGGGATCGTTGCCCAATAATATGCTAGCGAGGGTATTCAAGTTCCTTCGTCTAACGATCCTATAAAGCGAAATTTAGCTTTTTATGACTATACGATTCGTTCCAGGTGTACGAGGTCGACATCTCTGATGACCCGACCCGCAGCAAGAGATTGGCCAAAGTACCCAAATATCATGAGATTTACATTTTACTTGTCAGAAAATGTACAAGGAAAACTAATGGCAGTTATTTGATACAAATAGCGTGTATACGCCGTCGGTATAGCTAACATGTCCAATAGCCAAGACCTACTTGGGACCATATTCTCTATTACTATCTTCCCCTGTATCCTGACCACGTCCTTATCTAATGCAGCCTTCTATAACTTACGTGACCGCGAGTGTCGTGTCGGTGTCCCTGTTCCTTGAAAATCGTTGATAACGGGTCTCCAGGCTCTCCACCTCAGTTTGTTTTGCAGAACGCCGCCTTATTCCCAGACAGCAACCCATGATGATTGTTCCTTCCTAGATTACTTCTTCAACTGTTCAGCTCTGCTCATAAACATCAACTGACTGGATATCCATGGCTGGTATTGATGTTATACTGAGCCAGACTAGGCTAGACTAGAGCGTGCATGGCTCGCAGCGACACCATACGATGTATGCCATAGTATTAGTAATAGTACATGACTGTAATGGCATACATGAACGCTAATGATTGTGTCTGTGTCAGTGCAGTGTGTGTGTGTGTGTGTGTGCTGGCTGCTTTCATGTGTGGGCGCCGAGTACTGTATAGATCTCAATGTGGGTTCCAAGCGCTGCGTGGATCACGTGACACTACAACACAGTACATGTACTGAGCTTCGCGAGGTCAGTACACGTACACGGCTGTCCCATGCATGCGATGCGCGTTCATTAAAGGGGAAGTATACCCTAAAATCAAATTTTCACCAGTTGTAGTCTTCGGGGTGCTGAGTCGAATGGTCTTGGTCCGAGGAAGCTGAGACGCTCCCTTCCTACTTGAATCCCAATCGAACTCGCGCACTTCCACCGAAACTGGGTGACTGCGCCCTACTAGATGGAGATTTGTATGCAAAATGTCACTAAAAGCGCCATTTCGTTCTTATAAAAGCACGGATGACCGCGATTGGCCCATATGTTGTAGTCTTTTGGACGCTGAGTCGACTGGTTTTGGTCCGAAAAGGCTACGATGCAGCGCTCCTCCTTTATTCCCAATCGAACATGGTTGAAGAAGCGGTCACGTGCTCCTGCGTACACCAGTCACCTGGTCACCGTGCCTGCAGGGTACAACTTACTAGCCTGTTTGACCTTTTTTGGGTGCAGTCCTGTCACTCGAGTTGAACTCGAGTTGAACCTTGGTGTGAAAGTTGTCGCCTGCTGGCGCGGTGACCAGGTGATTTGGGCACCCAGGAGCACGTGACCGCTTGTTCAACCATGTTCGATTGGGAATAAAGGAGGAACGCTGCATCGCAGCCTTTTCGGACCAAAACCAGTCGACTCAGCGTCCAAAAGACTACAACATATGGGCCAATCGCGGTCATCCGTGCTTTTATAAGAACGAAATGGCGCTTTTAGTGACATTTTGCATACAAATCCCCATCTAGTAGGGCGCAGTCACCCAGTTTCGGTGGAAGTGCGCGAGTTCGATTGGGATTCAAGTAGGAAGGGAGCGTCGCAGCTTCCTCGGACCAAGACCATTCGACTCAGCACCCAGAAGACTACAACTGGTGAAAATTTGATTTTAGGGTATACTTCCCCTTTAAATATGGCGGCCAAATTTTAATCTTTTTCATTTTTTACGCGATCTGGCCTAGTCGTATGTTTGCAATTTCGCTCGACTTCCATCTCAAACGGGCAAGGTCAACCGAAACCACGGGTGTTTGCCAGGTCATTCGATAGAGTTTAGAGCTTGGACTGGCCTTGCCTTCGACTGTGCCGCCGCTCGAGCGATCTTCTTGGGTTACCCACGCGCTACGCATGGTTTCTTTCTCGACGTGGGTGCAATTATTTTTGGATCGTCGCTCGATTTCAAGGGCTCGCCAACCTCGTCAGCGAATTTTCTCCGCCTCGCAGACAATTTTCTAGTATACCTCGATGTCCTAGCCTTTCGATTTCGTGTAGTCCTAAGCTTGACGTGCATAACTGTAGCTTTTCGTGGCCATGTTAGAGACGTAATTTTGTTCAGAAATGGAGGCTCATGTTAGCTTCCTGTCGTCGTGTTGTCGTATTGGAGGGGAGAAATTCGCGTCAAGGAGTGGACAGACGAAGTATCGTGTGGCAGATCATACTGAATCCATTTTGGCAGTGTTTCATCTCAATGTGGATGAAACCAAATACACCCTGAACATTTTTGCCACACTTGAAAATTGGCCATGGAATGCACTGTTACTGCCAGGGGCCCAACATTCTCTGGAGCTCTAGAGGTGGATGTACACCGCTCAAAGACTGGGAGCCACACAGTGGGACAAACTGTTTGAAATGCAAGCCCAAGCCTGGCAGGAAGTCCAAATGCAGAACACAAACGCAAGACAAACTTGCGGCATGGGAGAAAACGCGGGCCATTGCCCGCAAGCACGAGCACATGCACGCCGCCACCACTGACAGCAGCATCACCAACAAAACCTCGCCCCACCACACCAGTACCTGATCACTGGATAGTTTAGTCTGTTCGGTTTACGAATTCAAAAAAGGCAGACAAAATAACAAAACTAAAAACACGAGCGTCGCATGGACCGAATCTGATGAGCAGCAGCGCGTCACACCCGCATACCAAGTTTAGTAATAGTAGTAGTATAGTATTTATTCATATTTCTCTAGGGCTTAGTGGGTAAATCTCTGCATCCAGAACAGTTCAGTTCAGATAGGAATGCAACAACACACGCACAATGTCCACTATGTCACAGTGTGGTAGGGAGAGAAGTGTTTGCAGCTTGCTGGTAGACGTTCAGCCGTGCATGCATTGGCAAATGGCTAGAGCAGACGGCCCGCTGCCCTTAATGTAAGGCACACACGCAAGCGTCAGAGCTACAGCAGCCAAACAGCATAGTTCATGGATTCATGAAAGACTGCACCATACACTGCGCCAGCTCTGGTAGGGTGCCCTTTTGAGCATCGTCACTGGTCGGTGACGTTTTGCAGGCCTCACCATCAAAGATGCGAGGTGATGCTGCTGATCGACTTGCTGGCATGATAGTCACAAGCATAACTAACGAAGGATGGCTGGAAGTCAAAACCAGCTGTAGATGTAGATTCCAGGTATACCAGACAATTACTGACGCCAGCACTTTATCCGATGCCCCATCAGCGTCAACTGTACGCCGAAGGTCACAGGACCGTGACAGCCTTTCGATCGGTCTACGGTCGGGAGACGGGGCTGCAAGCCCAAAGCAGCGGGTATATAGTGTTCGTCACCAGCTGAGCAAGAGAGCTTGCTGAGAGATTTAGGTGTGCACTGTTCAGCAACCAGTCCCAATATAGGTTTGTCCATGAAGGCTGGTGATCCTCAGCTATCATACAACAAATTCCTACTCACTGCGCATATGCGCATATGGCTTGTGAAACAGCAGCAGAAACTGCACTGCCTTGACAAACGCACCAGTTACCATGATGGAGCAGATATGCCCAGCCCTGGAAGCCAATACCAAATCTCCAATCGCTAGTACAAGTAGCTCTTCACTAAATCATGCCTAGTGCATGCTTGCAGTGATATTTTCAGCAAGAGCGCTGCAGTTACTGCTGCGGAGATATATTGCGTCCTTGAAGTCGAAGGCGCTCATCAAAGATGTCTTGCCATCAATTCTTGGCCTTATGCAGGCACGAGGTGGTCTCCCGTGGCATTGGCCATATTACCCCGAGCTGCACTTGCTCGAGGAGCACGTTGTTTCGCTCATGGAAGTCCTTCGTGTTGGACTGAGTAGGCTTGCTGAGAGAACAGAGCGCTGAATCCATCCACGTCCACAACTACGAATAATTTACAAAAACATTCCGACTGCAGATCAGCGCTTGAAAACGGCGATGCAAATCAGCGACGTTGGGCTTCTCCATTCAAAAGTAGAGCCTTCCTAACGAAGCAATTCTCATGTGACACTACATAGTCTCTCAAGCACTCTAGTTCAGGTCTTCTTCTCTCCACTCCATTATCATTTCGATCTTCACTCGGTCGACGTGATGGTAGTAGCTATGTAAATAATAATGATGGATTCCTCCCGATCCTCGTCGCGGCTAAAATTTGTTCGGTGTTTGTCTAAATTCTCAAACTGACAGGGTTTACAAGAGAAATGTACCTAATTTTGTGCGATTGATGCAAATAAATCGGAATATGTCTGACTTCATAAATCCGTGCGGTAAACCGCATGAAAGGACGCCATGTCATTAGATGGTGCACATGAAGTCACCGTGCGTACTGCATAGTGCGCGTGAGCTTCGCAAGCCAGGCTAGTATAGGGCTTGAAAGTGATGACGTCAAAAACGGCCAGGGAGTACTAAGTTGACATCAGATTTCTATTTTGGATCCACTAAGGTGTGACTTAGCTATTGCCTCAGTATGTGGGTGCATAGCAACCCACTCATGTCGTATGCAGGGGTGACTTTTACTTCGCCACCAGTTGTAACCCCGCCCCCAGTAGCCAAATCAGCCAGTTTCACTGGTTACATCACCTTGCTGAGAGTAAGACGGCTTGAAATGTGCTTGGATCCATACAAAAACTGGATCCAAGTGGATCCAATTTTTGAATTTTTGAAATTGTTGCTATGCTGTGACGTAGCACTTTCAAGCCCTATTGAACACGTCTTTCAAGTAATAGTAACAGTTTGGAGCCTCCACTGAGAAGAAACATTCTTCATTTAGAGTACGCATCGTTTGATTTCCCATCATATTAAATGGGGATATGTGTGCCGCTCCTTACGTGGGAGATCGCGCTTATCCTGCCGACTTGAATTCTCACTAGACTAACTCACGACTGCCATCTTGAGCACACGTACGAGAAGGCCATCGAACCTTCCACTCGACAAACCTACAAGAATGCACCACTCCCAACTCAATAATACATTGTTTCTGGGAATTCCACCCCCCCCCCCCCATCTGTTGAGTTGGAGTACTACTAGTAGGCTGAGGAAGATTGTGCCTGAACTAGGCTGAAGAGCACCACTTACATAATGCTCTCCAGACGTAAGCATCACCAGGGATACAAGCGTACTGGGACGCTCCGTTTCCAACGCGACAAACACCTCGTGAAACCAGATAGCAGTGTGAGTCAGTGTCGCTCGTATACATGTATATGTGCTAACCAAACGCTGATATTCCTTGGCCATTCACTACGTTGTTGCCTCCAAACCATCTAATTCGCAAGCCTGCGCCGGGGACAAAAATATGAAGAAGAGGTTGGCGCTCCTTCGGCGATACTTGGAGAATTGTGTGTCGCTCCCTATGTGGGATCTCGCGCTTTTCCTGCCGACTTCAATTCTCACTTGACTGATTCACGAACACCATCGAGAACTTTATTAATGCGATTAATAGTATAAGTGAAGCGGACATTACAAAATGATGAATGAGAATACATGTATCTAAAATGGTTGTTCCTAATCGATTTTCTTGAGACTATCATCAGGGAATAATCGTCTCACAATAGAGGATACGGAGAAACAAACTACTTATAGGTTATAGGATAGTGGGAAGTATACAAGGTGAGGTGTGAAAAGAAAAAAGAAAGTGGGAGAGAAGACGAAAGAAATTAGAAGAAAAGATGTGAGAGTGTTCCGACGGTGTGAGCTACTACAAAAGGTGAGTGAAATGAAGGCGTGGAAGCAGGTGAATGTGATATCTAATTTCTTTCGTCTTCTCTCCCACTTTCTTTTTTTCTTTTCACACCTCACCTTGTATACTTCCCACTATCCTATAACCTATAAGTAGTTTGTTTCTCCGTATAGCCACTATTGTGAGACGATTTTCCCCTGATGATAGTCTCAAGAAAATCGATTAGGAACAACCATTTTAGATACATGTATTCTCATTCATCATTTTGTAATGTCCGCTTCACTTATACTATTAATCGCATTAATAAAGTTATTGTCTCCTCGTCGCCTTACCATCGAGAACACACGAAAAGTCCATCGACTCTTCCACTCGACAAACCAGAAAGAAAGTACCTCTCCCTTCTCAATACACAGTGTTTTGGGGAATTCGCCCCTCACTAGTGGCATTCCCTGAAACACTCAGGTGGCTGCGTATCGAGCAGGGATTGGTGCCCCTCTTGCTGGTTTGCCGAGTGGAAGGTTCGATGGACTTCTCGTGTGCTCTAGAGGCAGTTGTGAGTCAGTCAAGTGAGAATACAAGGCAGTAGGAAAAGCGCAAGCTCTGACGTAGGGAGTGACACACAATTCCCCAAGTATCGCCGAAGTCAAAAATGTCTTCATAAAATATGAAATGGTTCTCCTTGACCAATTTTGACAATTATCGGCCTCCCTTTCAAGGCGTTGGAGTGTTGTTGCATGGCAAATAGTGCATGAAAACATGGTCACGTTGTAGCAAGGTCGTTCCCGCACAACAATGATAATTGAAGGGAAGTGGTTAGGTTTGGCAGAATCTCACTTTGCTTACACTGTTGTCAGTAAGTAAAGTAAATTATCGTGTCCCTTCCGATGTAAACTCACGACGCACCCAGGCAACCCATCGGTAGGTACAGTGAATAATAGTTGGGGTTTTGGGCATCGGCGAAAGAGCCGAAAAACCCGACACTGTAGGAAACTAAACGATCGAGGCTCTTCACAAGTATCAACAAACTTCTCTCTCCATTAAAATCCTGGCATACAGGGCAATAGCAAACACGTTGAGGAGTAGTTGGCCTCAGCCAGATTTGAAGCGGATAGCAAGAGAGGTCCAGAAGAAAGAACTGAGAACAGATCATCAAGCAAGTGAAAAATGAAAACATCGTTCAAGCCACTTCAAGAACCAGGATATGGATAAATACCACTGGGGCCGTCAGACCAATTTACCTAACCGAGCTAGCCGGGAAAAACACCCTCGTGCCGACGGACACAGTGCACTGTTAGGAAGGAAAAACCGGGTGTATAACCCCGGTTGCAATACAGCACCATGAAAAGAACATCCCAACGTATGATCAGTGTTGGACAAAAGAAAAATCAAGCTTCACACAAAGCATCCAAAAACAGCGTGGCAAAATGCATATCGGCAGCTTTGGACATAGCAAGATCAAGAAGAACATAATTTGAAAGGTGGGAGGTTACGGACACTCTTCACATTCCAAAAGCGGGCATAGTAACCCAAGAAAAGGTTCAACGATCTCGATAAGGAAATGAAAAAGGCTTACATGATGTATTGCCAGATTACAGAGGTGATGCATGCAGTTAAGCGAAGACGAACTAGAACATCTATAGACAGATGAAGAGAATCAAGCAAACAGGCTGCCTGACAATAGTCAACGTATACCAAAACTCAAATGGAATAACAAGCTCATGATACAATTTTTAAGCAATCCGAT
Source organism: Sycon ciliatum (assembly GCF_964019385.1). Lineage (NCBI taxonomy): Eukaryota > Metazoa > Porifera > Calcarea > Leucosolenida > Sycettidae > Sycon > Sycon ciliatum. The sequence goes on from NC_088645.1 coordinate 34,194,852, forward strand.
TGCCGGTGAACAGTCAACATCAGACAACATGTACAAGTACTACTAATATGGATAAAGTGAACAGTCCGTCTGCCAAGTGTCTCCTGTTTGTATCGCACACATATCAAAATTTTAATGTCAGTGAAGGCTATTACACAATCATTCTGCCAAGAAGGAAAGACGACGCCCTTTCGGCTTCTTGATCATCGTGCTCTTCACGTACATATATCTGCTGTTATCCAAGCTCCAGATTAAATGCCGCAGATCCTCAACTAAAATGTACATGCAGGTCGACCAAATGGAAACAGATATGAAAGGTAAAAAATAGGAACTATTTCAAATCATCTAAAAACGTTTACTATCTACCCATCTCTGGAAAGCTCAGTAATGGTGTGGTGGTTGATAGCGCCCTCTCTGCACTATTATTATCCCCCCCCCCCCCCCACCAATAGGGGTGTGCGGATAATGCTCGAAAAGGTGGCAGATTCGGCTCGAAAAGCAGTGAAATTGGCAGAACCATACAAACCTTATGGCGGGCAATTTCTCGAATTCTGTTCCATTTCTTTATCCACATACCAGCATGCATGAAACTTACCAGAAAAACTACCGAATTCTGCCAATTTTTATGCCGGCATTATCCGCATACATGTATGCCTACCCACCAACCGCTAAAGTGCGAAGTCCGTGCAAGGATGCTTCGATGGTCTGTAAAATGGGCGTAATGTGCTGCACTATCAGACGTGTCTCTACTAGCTTGCTGATGCGTTCTTTCCTTCATACTCCATTGATTGGGTTGTGCTCGACTTACATACAATGTATAAAATGAACAAAAGACAGGGTCATACCATCACAGTGATAATTGTAGTGGATAGTTGGCCGTACTACAAGGATGGTTACTGGGTGGTTCTTTTCACTGATAGCAAGCACAGTACATAACGCTGCAGTTGTCACTGTAGAATGGCCAATATTCACCAGCTTCGATTCTACACATGTATTTCCGCTTAATTTTTCAGTGCGATAATGACATTCTTACGTTCCGGTGAGGCTGGCTTCTCTCCATCCCAGTGCTCAAATGCCCCGCGCAGCGTAGGGCTAGCGCAAACAGCAGGACCAATAAAAGACAAAAACAAGAAAAACACAAACAGAGGTAGACAACTGAACTCGGGAGGATAGCCAAGGACTTAATTACGAAGAAAGGACCAAAAGTTTACACGTTACTCGTAGTTGTCCAACCCTGGCAATGGTAAGATTGATATTGATGAGTCAGAACGTGCAAAAGTTAGCACAAACTGTGACCGCTGTGGCACTGACATTCAAAGACCCGACGTTCAGCTCCATCACGTCCTGAATGCGCACGCCAACAACGTTACTTGGAAGGTTTTAAGTTGTGAAATATCTTCAGGAAGAGAAGGTGAGCGAAATCCAGACGAAAACAAACTAGACATCACAGCGAACCGAGAATGTCAGCCGTCACAAGAAGGTGACGAAAGACAACGGAACACAGCACAGGACGTCCACGAACGTGGCTGCTGGCGTGAGCATTCAAAACGTGATGGAACTGTCAGGTCATTGTAATGACTTCTCAACATCAAACTTTGCATGTTTTCAACAAAGGTATTGAAATTCCTTTGTCAAACGAGCCAATACGGTGTGGCTTCACTTCTTATGAGTGTAACAGGGTGCTGAAATTTGCTACGCCCATTGACTACTGTATATTTGAAATCTGAGTTGACGATGGCCAAGTGCCGAAACGTTGTAAAAATAACGGAACTGGTTCGGATGTGCAGAGCGATGGGAATGAGTGTGTCCACCCGAATTCCTTTCAGGAATGAAGCTGCAGGAAGCCTCAGCCCTTCTTCAAATGAGTTAAAAGTATAAGGAATTTCTCATGCGATTTAGTGCCTTTGCTATTAGCTGTATGCAGAACTCACTGACTTGTCACTTTGAGCACTCTGGCAAGTTACGTTCCGGCCTGGTGTAAATCTGGCTTTGGAAATTTTATTTTTCGTTCCTATCAGGTTCGGCTTCATTTTCTCTGTGCTGAGCTGATGAGCCTTACATATCTGATGACCTGGCCTGGCTCCAGGGGACAGATTGGATAACGTATGCCATACTTTTCAACTGTTCAACACCGGACATGTACATGTACTTCAGCATGCATAACAAAATGGTGCAGCACGGATCTTATACACAAACAGGTATATTGTTTTGTTCTATTAGTGTTCGATATTGAATTTTATACACAATTTTAATTCTAAGGAAAAAAGGACCAAGAAATTACAAGTTACACTATAAAAGCCCCTTGTCGGGCATTGGTTGTGAGACTTACCACCTCACCCTCGCCGTTAGGCGCTGCGTCTGCCACCCTGGTAGCACAGGCATGGTGGTGGCCTGGCACAAGCAAAACTTCCCAAGCTGGTTGTGTTTCTCAACGCAATTGTATCGCCGGTGGTAACGCGGACGTGCAAACTTTACTATAACGTCCACTAACACCACCAGTTACTAAACAATCAGCTCCTGCGATGACATTGCACGACACTGACTGTTAGCCAGTTTAGAGTTAGTTGTAGAACGTCAGTACCGTCGGTCAGTGTCGTGCAGTGTTATCGCATGAGCTGATTGCTTAGTAACTGGTGGTGTTAGTGGACATTATAGAGTAAAAAGTAGTTTCTTTGTCCTTTTTTCTTTACTATAAATATATTCTTGGCTCTCCATCCGAGTCCAACTTTTATTCTATTTCTTATTAAAAAATTCCATTCGTGTTCGGTTTAACTATTCACTGTACTGATACATGGTGATGATTGTGCTTTGCTTTGCCCGTAAAAGAGGCATTTTCACACTATACATGAACAATGCATACATTCTAAAGCATGGCATACAAATGCATTCGTCAAACCTTGGTTGTGACCGTCATCAGTGCTATTCTATGTCTTTATCCTCTCTTAGTCACTGACTACTAGTACAGCAATACTCAATAAAGATTTGTGTATAACATACCTGGCCATGTCCCTTGTGGCACGATGAGAACGGGTCTCCAGTCTCTGAACCTCAGAACGTCGCCCTATTCCCTGACAGCAACCCATGATGATTGTTCCTACTTAGAAAATATGTTTTCAACTGTTCAGCTCTGCTTATAAAGATCAACTGCCTGATTATCCATGGATGGTATTGATGTTATACTGAGCTAGATTAGGATAGAGCGTGAATGTCTCGTACCGGCACCAGGCAATGTATGCAATCGCAATGGAAGACATGAACGTTCATTGTGTCTGTGTGTGCTGGCCGCTGGCAGTGTGGGCTCCAAGTACTGTGTAGGTCTCAGTGGGGGCGCCAAGCGCTGTGTAGACCTCGTGGTGCAACATGTACTGGGCTTTGTGTGGGCAGTGCACATACTCAGCCCTGGGTGTAGGCAAGCTAGGTTATCGAACACGTCTTTTCATTTTGTAGCCTCCACTGCAATGACAACAAGAAGAAACATTCTTCAATTAGAGTGTGCATCATTTTGCCATAATAATAGTTTTAAAATGGGGAAACTTGTGTCGCTCCCTACGTGGGCGTTCGCGCTTTTCTCGCCGACTTGAATTCTCACTTGAATGACTCACACCTGACATACACAGTGTTTCGTGGAATACACCCGTTATCAGGTGAATTTGAGTAGGCCGAGGAAGATTGTGACTGAAGTACACCACTAACTTATAATGTAGCGGTCTCCAGACCCGACCATCACCGGGGATACGCACTTACAGAGACGCTCTGTTTCCAGGGCAACAAACACCTCGTGAACATCAGATTGCAGCGTGGGTCAGTGTCGCTCATACTCATAGAGTTGCTGAAAACAAACGCGGCTGAGGACCGATGGCCATTCACAGCGCCGTTGCCTCCAAACCATCTAATTCTGGGCTGGGCCAACAGTTTGAATATTGATGTGACCTCTGCGATTACTCAATATTCACTGACGGTACCTATAGTGGTCTAAACAGTGCTGTATGGGGGAAAACAATATTATATTTGTCAGTATCACAAGACAACTATTCGTTAGTATCTACAACTGGGAGTCGTGTTGCTGGTTTGTGAGGTCGGCCAGAGAGTTTTTTACACACAAATATAAAAATTGTGGTGAAAAAGGAGCAGGACAAAATGTTACGAGTTAGTCATAACTCGTAACATTTGTCCTTTTCCTTTTTCACCATAATTTAATTGGCTCACAATCCGAGTTGAATACAAAAAATTGATTTGAAGTTTTTTGGTTTGGGTTTGAAAATCTTTATTTTTCTCATGCATTTTTCTGATTTCTTCTCCAGTGTATGTTTTATTGCATTTTTTGATCCATTGGGTAAATTTTAAATGGAAAACCTTACACGCATACCATCTTCAATCCAAGTGGTCTCTTCGCTGCAAATCGCAATAATTATCCATCAAATTTTCGGCCAGGAGAAATCATCAGGATTGAGGAAAAAACAAGTGAGGTGGACCTATAACAGGCAACACAAAGTGGAACGAAACTGCACCATACGTAATAAAAATGCATCGTCGTGTTAATTTTGCCCGTAAAGGAGGCTTGTTCCAATCCCTCTTGTGTCGGCCAGAGAGTGAGTGTGATGGATGTGGAATTGCTTCTTTGTAAAGGTGTTTACTGCTCGGGTATTGTTGCATGGTACATGATGCATGGAAACAGGGTCACGTCGTAGCGAGGTCGGGCCCGCACAACTATGATAATTGAAGGGATGTGATTAGGTTTGGCCGCATCTAACTTTGCTTCCACTATTGTGCATGTAAGTAAGTAAGTAAGTTATACATTAAAATGGGGCGGGAATTCAAGACACCCGCTAACACCTGGTTAACCAAGCGGCAGATGCAGCGCCTAGCGATTGGGGGGGGGGGGGTACTCACCCCCATCGTTAATCACCGAATCTGCCACTAGGCGAGGGAATAAGTCTCGCAACTACTGGCACAAGAGCCGAAACACTTGTCACTGCAGGAAACTAAACAATCCGGGCTCTTCGAAAGTAACACAAAATTTCTCGCTCCATACAATTATAGGATACGGGGCAACAGCACACCCATTCAGGAGTAGTTCCTGGTTGTTCGTTGAGGACGGGTCTCAAGGCTCTCCACCTCAGTTTGTTACGCAGAACGTCGCCTTAATCCCTGCCAGCAACCCATGATCCCTGTTCCTTCTTACAATACTTCTTCAACTGCGCTCATAATAAAGTTCAACTGCCTGATTATTCATGGCTGGTATTGATGTTACACTGAGCCAGACTAGGCTAGGCTAGAGCATGCATGGCTCGCAGCGACACCATGCAATGTATGCCATAGTAGGTAGGTAGGTAGGTAAATTTTTATTTGAATTCGCAGAACCAAACCGGCGGTGTCCCCCAAATTACATGGAAGCGAATGGAAACAATAAAATATTGTAGGAAATAACCTAACATGATAGCAGGGTGTAGTACAAATCAAAGAACACTCAGTCAGCTCAGTCAATGAATAACGTAAAGTAGTGGAAGACATGAGCGTTACGATTGTACCAGTGTGTGTGCTGGCTTCTTTCAGTGTGAGCGCCCTGCATGGATCTCAGTGTGAGCGCGGAGCGTTGTTTGATTTTCCATTATAATAATAAGGAAATGTGTGTCGCTTCCTACGTGGGAGCTCGCGCTTTTCCTGCCAAATTCAATTCTCACTTGACTGACTCACGATTGTCATCCAGAATACACCAGAAAGTCCATCGAAACTTCAACTCTGCAAACCAGCAAGGGAGCACCACTCCCTGCCCAATACACAGAGTAGCAAGGTTGCGTTCGAAACATTATGATAAAATAGAAGGGAATTAGTTAGATTTTTGAAAGGATTGGGAGAACTTCAAATTTAAAGGATCAGTTGGGGAAGTGAACTGCCTCCTGGTGGGTTTGGCGATTTTTTCTCTTTTCAGGCAGTTCACTTCCTTTTTTCTTTCTTTTTTGAACAATGCAACACAATATTGTGGAAAGGTCACAACAATAAGAGACAAGATCAAAAGGAACTTCCCCAACTGATCCTTGGAATTAGTTAGGTTTAGCTTAATCTAATTTGCTTATACTGCTGCAAGTAAGTCACCATGGCTGGTTAAAATCGCCCGCATCACATACTTATTGGCACTATGACATTGTCATCGTGATTGTGGAATAATAATAAAAATAATAAGTAAAGTAAACTATGGTGCCCGTTACCCGAACGGAACTGACGACGCCCACAATACCCGGAAAACCCCGTAGTGGCCTGTGCAGCGAGGGTTGAGGGGATAATTCCTATAACCACTGGTACAGAGCCGAAAAGTCTGTCGTGGTCGGAAACTAAACGATCAAGGCTCTTCAAAAAGTATCTACAAATATCTCGCTCCATATAATCCTGCCATACAGGGCAACAGCACACGCACTTAGGAGTAGTTGGTGGCAGACAGAGCGAATCGGATAGCAAGAGAATCCAGAAAAAAGGACTGAGAACAGAATATCAAGTGAAAAATAACGAAAATGTTTGCAAGCCAATTCGAAAAATATGATATGCCACAATACCACTGGGGCCGTCAGATAAATTTACCTGGACCGAGCCAGCCGGGAAAAAACCCTCGCGCCGACGGACGCAGTGCACTGTTATGAGGGGAAAAACCGGGTGTATCACCCCAGTGGCAGTATGACGTCATGGAAGCGAAGGACAATACATAATAATGCAGAGTTGTACAAAAGAAAATCAAGATGCACATAAATGAAGGGCGCGAGGTGAACGACACTCGTCACATTTCCAAAAACGGATATAGCAACACAAGAAACGAATCAACGATTTTGAAAAGGAAATGAAAGGGTTTGCGTGATGCATTGCCACATTCCAGAGGTGATGCGTGTAGCAAAGCGAAGAACAACTCGAACCACTACAGTAAGATGATGAGAATCAAGCAAACAATCTGCCTGTGAATTTTCGGCGTCAGTGACTCCTGTTTGCATCGCATAAGAATCAGATTCCAGTGGATAACTTGAACGTTACAAAATCATTGTTCCGAGAAGCACATAGGACACCCTTTGAGCTTCTTACTTGTCGTGCTCCTAGCGTATCTGCTGTTATTCAACCTCCAGGTTGTATCTCGCAGCTCATCAACTGAATATATACATGTACATGTAGACAGACAAGATGAAAAGAGATTATAGTAAAAACAGAAGGAATTACTAGTATTTCAAATCATCAAAAAGACAAAAACATTTTATTGTTGACCCCTCTCTGGAAAGCTGGCTAGATAGCGTAGTTATGCTGTGGTGGTTGATGATCGAGCCCGGTCTGTCGACTGTCGTACTATTAGTATTTCTTCTCTCACCCCCCCCCACACACACACACACACAGACGCACCCGCCAAAGTGCGAAGTCCGTGCATCAATGCCTAGAGGTTCTGTAGCCTGGACTTAGTGTGTTGCACTATTATTATTATTATTATTATTATTTTTCTGTTGTTGTTGTTGTTGCACTATTGTTAAATTTTGTCTGTGCTCGCTCGCAGATGCCTTCTTTCATGATCAATTGTTCGGGTTGCGTTTGACGTGAAACGAACACACGCATGTTTGTCACTGCAATATGGCTAAACTGTTACGTACCAGATTCGATTCTATCTCTGCATATACCCAGCGCAACAATGCAAATTAAAATGATACACACGGCTTCACCATAGCTCAGTGGTTAGAGCATCGCTGGCTACAACTTACAAGCGAGGGTGCCTGGTCCCAGTCCTGGTGGTGACAGTCAATTTTTTCTTCAGACTTTTCCCGTTTGTCTCTTTCCCTCAAACTAGTTAATAGATAATGATAATGTACTTACATTCCAGTGGCTTTGAACCATCTGCATTTTTGACCAAGGTACTGCAAAAAATAGGATTCCTACAAGAAACACCAAAATAAAACGCAAACAAAAGTAGGCAGAGTACTTATGGTTGATTCTTATGGTGGTAAACACACACCTGGCAATATGGCGGTAAACGTATCAATCAACTGTACTTAAATGTACAGCTGCTGTGGTGTCTTCAACTTCATTCTCCGGAGTCAAGCTCCGTGCGAAGACATGGAAGAAGAAGATTGCCTGATTAGTCCAGCGGTGACGAAACGTACATGTAATTCACAATCGAGCTATGTCGTTGCTATTGTCATCTTCCATGTGCCATGCGCTACCTGCTGTGCCAGCCTGCTATGCTGGTTACCGCTAATCATGCATCGACGATGCGCCAGGCACAACCTGATGGTAATGGTGGTGCGAAGGGGAGCTCTGTGCCAGAAGAACTATATTTGCAGCCTAGATAGCGTGTGTGGGCAGGCGTGTATTTACCGCCATATTGCCGGGTGTGTGTTAAGGGGGCAGCCTACCCATAAATTTCATATGGCATTCAATTGACTGTAACTTTGGTGTTTCTCAATGGATTTGATGGAAATTTGGACCACACACTCCTGCCACTATGCTGGCCCTCAGGACATGATTTACAAGTTCTTGCGCCTCACTGACAGGCTTTCCAGGCCGAAAAAACTCAAATTTCCGGCATAGTGCCACGGTGTGCGAGCCACCCAGGAGCCAAACAAATGCATTTACAATTTTTCACATTTTCGTGCTCATTCTGTTCGTGCGCGGGACTCAAACCTAGAACAAGTCCAGAAGCAGCCATGGGTGATGGGGTTGGGCCCCTCAACGAGGCCCTGGAATCTGTCACAACGGAACGAGTGGGCGTTCTCTCACACACTCCCACAGACCCAAGTCAATTTTTGAATTTTTTTAGGTTTAGCACGTGCTACCAGGTCGTACCTTTGATACAACATCCAGTGCTGGGACCCCCACAGCAAGCCATTTCCACAGCGCTGCACACCAAATCCAGGATACCCTCAGAAACCGGCAAAGACTACCACTCACGTTTCACTACTGCCTAGTACTGAATCCTACCTGACTTCTTGACACGACTCAAACTTGCCAAAGTCACTAAATCAACGTCAACTACAATAATCAAGCCACATATCTGCAACGTCACGAGGGTGCTGGCAAAAGTCCTGCTGCACGGCGGCGGGCTTCGCCCGCCGCCGTGCAGCCCAATACGTGGCTCAAAAACCTGATTTTTTGGACACGTGTTTCCATGATACGACAAGTTGCGCACGGTCTGCTCACATTCAAATACAGTGCTGCCAACAAATGACAGCGTGCAACAAAAAAATCTTTCCTTGCAAGGGCACATTTTCGGCCATAACTCTTGACCGGCCGGTCAGATCGGGACACAATTTTCAGAGAATTTGCAGCTATTCATGCTCTTACAACTGACGAAGCACTCAATATGAATTTACAAATTCGATTTTTCAGCGAATTTTTGGGTAGTCTGCCACCTTAACCATCATATGAATCAACCATAATTATGATTCTTTCTAATTTGAAATAACAAATTACTTAATTAGAAAGACTCCTATGGTTTCGGAAAGGTATCATACGGTCAAGTAAAGCCCATTTCGTATTTTCCTTGCATCATTGCCCACGGAGGTATCTTAGGTTACTGAGCGCGCTGTGCTCGGTAATTCTTTGCATCGGAAGTGCATGTTCTTGCTAAATAGCCACAAATCCTGTCTAGCAAATTGTAGGCTGCATAGGGTTACTGGGTGCGCCTTGCTCGGTGATCCTTTGCATCGGCTATGCATGTTCTTGCTGAATTGGCTTTACCGGCTTGACTGTGTGGATTGCGCCGGTGCTGACACCTTTTTCGAAATGGGATACGACTCCTATGGTTAACAGTGAATACTCTTATGGTTGATTCACATTATACAAAGGCAGTCAAATTCAATTTACCCTAAGACAAGAATGCGATACTACTTCGAAAAAGGACACACTTCAGGTTCTTTACGAAAATCTTGAAACCTGTAGTAATTTGAAGTCAAATTCCTTAGTCAGATGAACGATTGTGCCAAAAAGCAACAGACCACTCTACTTGGGGGGCTCAAGTTTATATGATAAATTATACTCAAATCTGTGGACAGCAACCGTTTCGCTCTGTTAGAGCTCATCAGCACAGCTCAGAGGACCGAAGCGCAGCTCTTCGCAATGAAATACGTTTCCGTGAAGCAAAGCATTTTTATAAAGAGCTGCAAACCCCGCCAAGAGTGCGCGAAATGCTCCAAGAGCAGTGAACGTTGCACAAGGCGAGCGGCAAGGGTTCGCGCTAAGGTAAGAGTGCTCAACCTAACGACATTACTGACGCTAGGGAGCATAATACTCAACTATGTGGACAGCAACTGTTTCGCTCTGTTAGAGCTCACTTATAATTATATAAGCATAGAAGGGGTTTTTCTTTGCGTTGTCGAGTTGTCGTAAGACCGGTATGATCAATTGTCTTACTAGTCTCGTCATCATCCAGTAACGCTCGGCATTCTTTGTTGCCGTTAACAATACGAGTGTGTAGCTCGTGCTCATCTTCTCGCGCTTTACTTCCCCACTTTGGATCTTTCCTTACCTGAGCCTCCCAAGTTGGAAGGTTGTTGGTTTGCGCCTCTTAGTCTTAGATGTGTTGGAGCTAGGTGTCAGGTTGTTGAATGCCTCAGTACTCCTTGTCATTTTTATGACCTGTTGACGAATTTGCTGACTGTATATTATCTGGTTACATTGGTGGTCAGTTGGTGATAACTCGTAACATTTTGTTCTCTTTGTTCTATTTATCCGTTAAAAAAATAATGGTTAATTAAGCAACCAAAAACTTTCAAGATGTTCGTAAAGAGCCCGACGTGTGTCCTTTTTATGAGTATTATCGCATTTTTGTCTCAGAGGAAACTGTTAATTATTTAGCAGTGACTTGATACAATGAACCTGTAATGGCAGTATACGCTGTAAGTATAGCTTACATGTACATGTGCAACAGCCAAGACCTACTTGGGACCGTAAACTCTAAAATAATAAATAAAGTATGGCAATCTTCGCCTGACTACTGACTACGTCTTTATCCAATCCAGCCTTCTATTTTAACTTACGTGATCGTGATCATCCTTGTGCTGTCCCTGCTCCTTGTCGCACGCTGAGAACGGATCCTCTCCAACTCCTCAATTTGTTCCGCAGAACGTTGCTTTCTTCCCATACAGCAACCCATGATAATTGCTCCTTCCCAATTATTACTTCAACTGCTCAGCTCTGAAGAGAAAGATCAACTGTCTGATTATTCCCCGATAGAATTGAAGTAGCATGATACTGAGCTAGACTAGGCTAGAGCGTGCACGGCTCGCAGCGGCACCACACAATGTACTACTGTATGCCATGATTGATAATAATTAATACGCATTGACTGGGTGTGCTGGCTACGGTCCATGTGGGCGCCGAGCGCTATGTCACGGAGGCCCCGACATGTGCTGTCATAATCATTGTAGTGTGGTCTGGGTCAGTGCAAATGTTGGGCACTGTGTGTGCTTGTGATCAGTGCATGCAGGTCAACCTCCACCAAATACCAAGAAGTACCTTTTTTTAGAATTGCTGCATGTATAAACAGAACGAGCTGAACAGTCATTTCACAAAGGCTTTATTGTGTTCAAAACTAGTGGATAAAAGGGGGTTTGTCAACTGACAACCACTCTACATGTACAATAATTATGATGTCCACCACTTTCTGGAAAAAAACGAGTGGATACGAAAGAGACGCGTTTCCATTATCACATTTGTTTCTCCTTCCCTGTTCTTCAGCCAATCGTTTTGAACGCACAATAGCCTTGGTGAAATGACTGTGCTGGACGGGGTTTGCCAATTCTTGGCTCCTTTGAAAGCTCTTTGAGCCTTGTTGCGTAGGCCATGGTGCCTGAAAGCAAGATCCCGTTGTAGCAAGGGCATGCTCGCAATAGTAGCATGATGAGTATCATGATTTTCTTGAGCACTTTATAGAAGCCCGTTGCCATGGACTATCCAACCAAGCGGGTATCATGGCTGCTGCAGTGAAGTCCTAACAGATAGTACTGTACACACACGTACATGTATTTTTGCTCCTGAGCGGTTGCCTTCGCTTATCCTTATGACCAGGGTGATTGCGGTGTGTCATCTTCATTGATCTTACCTCAAAATATCATTTTCAAGCATTCATTTCTTCAGGATATGGAAAAGGGAAAGGCGTGGAGAAAACTCCTCCGCAGCGCGCGACCACCAGAAAAAGACCAAGGCCCCCAGGACTCGTACCAAGGACCCAAGTCCTTCAAACAACGGTCAACGGGATGCAATGATCATGATTGTACATGTACGCTGTACATAATGCATGTGGTGTGCTGCATGGACGCTGATGTCAGTAATGAGCAGTGGCGCCGACAACATACTGCCGCCATACTCTGATACTGGCTCGATGTTGAGAAATGTAGCATTGCGTTGCAGGATACAGTACAGGCTACGGTCAGTACGGAACATGAGTGGGCCTGCCGCCATGGAAACGCCATCACGACCCATACCGGCATACGCAAGCAATAGAAGCGTGCAAAAGATAGGTCAAATAAAAAAGGAACCCGCGCCGCGTCTTGGTTTTTTCCAGATCTACGCGTCTGTACGGCAACGGGCAGGGTGACCATGGTGACACGGCTTTTCGTCATGTAGCACTTATGCAACAGTCATGATCTGTGCCTTCTGTCGCCACGGCAAGCCATGGCAAGCAGCATAGCCATGGCCCATGGCATAGGTCTAAGCACTAGTACTAGTACTGTACTACAATCTACATGAGTGCTAGTAGTAGTAGTGGCAGTGCGCGCGGAGGTGTGCAGTACGGGTTCGATGCTGCAGAAACTGACGCCAAGACGGCAAGAGAGCGAGCATGGCATTCAGCGCCCACCATGCTGACGAGATTGTGCTGGCTAATGCTGCACTGTCTGCAGTCTAGTGTAGGCATGCGGACTCCGCACAGCCAGTGGCAGTGCCTGCCATGGCGCCAGCGCTAGCGCCTAGGCCTAGGCTAGCTATCATACTCAGTATAGGCGGACGGTTTATTTTTTTATTTTTTTATGAAAGTGCACACGCCTACATAGAATGGAAGAGACCATGTACCAACAATCAACATGGCGTGTAGGTGCTGTGGCGGTGAGGTGAAGTGCGCTCCCCCGACCAATGCCAATGGTCTCTGCCTCTGGATATAGGCGCACCTTCGTTTTATTTTATTTTTAATTTTATATTCCATACATTCATAACAGTCATTTCCATTGATGAGAACGATCAACTGGGACGGACTCCGCACAGCCAGTGCCGCCTCACCACCCTGGAGGACATGTTTAACATTAAGCTCCTCATCTTTGTCCGTCGTTGTCTGTTCTCCCGAGCTAGCTTCCTCTTCACCAGCTTCTTTGTGAGAGTTACTGGTGACCGCACTCGGGGAGCAGCACATCACCTCGTTCGAGTACCATTTTGGCCCCGTCCTGCAGGTCGAGCGACCATGCAGTTCATCGGCGCAGTCCTGTGGAACCAGCTCCCGCCTGATCTCCGTTCCGAGCCCAGCCACCTTCAGTTCTGTGCCCTGCTAAAAGCGCATCATGGCTCCGCTTAAATGCTTTTCGGCTAGTGTGTTTCTGTGGTATAGCGGACTGAAGAATAGTAAACGTGTTTTGCAATAATTTATATGTATGAAGCTATTTTGTATATAGTATGTTCCCATTCCGTTTTTGCCTTGGTGTAGCCCTGAGGTTGATTGCTTATTTATTTCTACCCTTCCTCTCTCCATACTTCTGTCCCCCCCCCCCTCTCTCCCCCCCCCCTCTCTCATTCATTCTGTCGTCCACATGTATCAAAGGAGGCAAAATCGCCTGTTTGTGGTGCGACGTTAAATAAACTTCTACAACAACAACAACAACAACAACAACAGTGCCTGCTAGCGCTAATAGCGCGAGCAGAGAGGATGCCGACGGTTCGTTTTATAGTTTTTTAATTCTAGATGGCAAGTCCAACGTTCATAAAATGATGAGAGCGACCAATAGAGTCGCCTTTCCACGGAACATTGTGGTGTATGAGAGATAAACAATAATTTCACACTAGACAACTACATGGGAATCAGAGTACATGTAAATTGGCGCTGAACACGAAGACAGGATGCAGAAGACAGGATGCAGAAACACCGCTGCGGCAGGAGATAGTGTGCTGTGGACACTCGCATCGTACAGTAAACTAGCTAGGTCGCTATTTTCGCTACATCGCAAGTCGAACTCAGCAGCCTAGTTTGCAGCAAATGGAGGATGATGACGGCGCTCACTGCTTTCACGCAGGACGACCGACAACGTGCAGCCAGTGGACTGGACAGTGGCTGCTAGGCCACAGCTCGACCATCTCCAGGGTATTTCTTTTCCAGAGCCGGTCACGCAGTTGCTGATGGCCGACTGATTCGTGGTGATCAGCAGGATACTCGTGTCATGTGTATCGGAAGGAAGTGACTAGGAAGAGCGGTCAACATGAAATTGCTCACGTTCCGTTCCGGTATCACTGGATCGTCTCCATCCCAGTCCAAGAACTGAAATGATCAGCACAACGTGGGGCTAGCTCAAACAACAAACAACAAGACCACGGTACAAGATAGATAACACAAGAAAAAGCAAGACAGACATGGAGTCATGGACAAGATTCTTTCAACAAGTTTTTTTATCTACGAAGATATTGACATTTCGTTTCGGACACTGACTATGTCCATATCCAATCAAACCTTCTGTTTTACTTACGTGTGGACAAAGATGAGGACTACTAATTACTACAGTCAACTTCGCTTATAACGACACTCGCCGGGGCATCCGAAAAGTGTCCTTATTCGCGAAGTGTCGTTATACCCGAAGTCTCATTATTATGTGTCACAGGATGGGACTTTGCTCTGGGCATGAAAATTATGTCGTTATTCGCGAATTGTCGTTATATCCGCAGTCTTTATTAGCGAAGTTGACTGTACTTACCATTATGCAACGAGTTACCACACATTAACACCAAAGATTATTATGCGCTGTATAGAATGTGCAAGTCTATCCCAACACCCACGATCCCTGTTCACATTTGGACGTCTATAACGAAAAAATATTGCTTCAGGAATACGGCCATTTACAAGGGACGACTGTGTGTCGAGAATTGATGCGTTGGTGATGGGTGTAGACGTGATTGCTTGTTGTGGGTGGTGTTCTGCAGAATGTTCTCCCCATGGTGTCTCCGGTGCTTGCGCTTTGGCCTCTCTGAGGTGCTCTTCGAATCTCTTCCTTGCAGTTATCCCGGTCTCGCCAACGTACACCTTGGCGCAAAGTGTACAGAACATTGAGTAGGAGAACATTGAGTAAATAACATCCTGAGACAAGCAGTGACATCTCCATACCGGAGCCACATGCACGGCATTCCTTAGGTTGCCGTCTTCCCCTCCTCTTCTTATATACTTCATTCCGGCATTCAGGACGGGAAAATGATGACGATATCAACATGTCCCTTAGCCAACGACCGAACTGGAACACCACACGCACATCCTCACTGAAAGACCTCCCGGTACGACGAACATCACGTGCCAAATGATCATTGCCAAAGGGCAGTTTGATGATGGATGTGTAACGTTACGATTGTTGTCGCTGTCTGGTGGGTAATGGGCTTGGTGTGCTTGCGTGGTGCTTGGCTGCTTGAATAGCATGTTGTGGATAGTCGTTGTCTCTAAGCCATGTCTCGACTTTCCTCTCTGCCCTCTATGTTTCCGTGGAAGCCTCGCTTGTACAGTATGGTCGATGATTGCCTGCTGTTAACTTATGGTGTCAAGGTCTTGTCAAGTTGATGGAGGTCGTGCTGTACTTGAGCAGCAGACACACCAGCATACGCTTCACGGTGGAACACACCCAGCAGAACGACTTGCACACAATCAGCTACCTAGACGTGTCTATCTCTGTGGGGAGGTTTTTTTTTACTTAGTCCACTATGCTCCCGAATGAATGCGGAAAGTGGTGTTGTGCAGTGGGAGTTATTCGTCAAGCCCAGTCATAGTGGTGTCCATCTGTACGAGTCTTCATTGCCATTGGGGTGAAGCGGCCTGTTGCCCAGGAACAGTTTCGGCGCGCAAACAGCAAGGCATCAATCGACATGGGGAGAGGAGGGGAGAGGGGAAAATCGGACAAATCGAGACATTGCTGAGAGACAACGACTATCCCCAACATGCTATTCAAGCAGCCAAGCACCATGCAAACACACCAAGACCATTACCGACCAGACTGCGACAACAATCGTACATATCCATCATCAAACTGTCCTTTGTCAATGATCGTTTAGCACGTTATGTTCGCCGGACCGTGAGGTCTTTCAGTAAGGATGTGCGTGTGGTGTTCCTGTCCTGTCGGTCACAGGTTCCCTAATATATCAGTGGCTGCAATGGAGTTTAGGAGTTATTAGAAAAGCATAAGCCTCATCGTAAAGTGTTGTTATTGCTGCGTGGTGCCTGGATACATGGTCATTTCGTAGCCAGGTCGTTCTCGCACACCATAATGATAATTGAAGGGAACTGGTTCTTCCACTACTGTAAGTAAGTAAAATATACATGTAACTGACCGTGTCCGTTCCTGAAGGGAACTCACGTTTACCGCTAACACCTGGCAAACCCAATGGAAGATGCAGCGCCTAACGGTGGGGGTGAGGGGATAAGTCTCACAACCATTGGCACAAGAGTTGAAAAACCGGTCACTGTAGGAAACTAAACGATCCAGGCTCTTCAAAAGTAGCTACAAATATCTCACTCCATATATAATACTGGCATACAGGGCAGCAACACACACATTGTGGAGTACTAGTAGTTGGCCGTAGCCAAATGTGAAGCGGATAGCAAGAGAGATCCAGAGGAAAGGACTGAGCACAGAATATGAAGTGAAAAACGAGGAAAATGTTTGCAAGCCAATTCAAGAAATAGCATACACCACAATACCACTGGGGCCGTCAGATAAATTTACCTGGACCGAGCCAGCCGGGAAAAAACCCTCGCGCCGACGGACGCAGTAATGAGGGGAAAAACTGGGTGTTTAACCCCAGTGGCAGTATGGCATCATGGAATAGTGTCACTATGCATATATTGCAGAGTTGTACAAGTAGAAACATAGGAAAAGGATCAATGGTCTCGAAAGGAAAATGAAAAGACTTGAATGATGTATTGCCAGATGTATATACAGAGTTCATGCCTGTAGCAAAGCGAAGAAGAACTAGAACAGTAAGATGAACTGAATCAAGCAAACAAACTGCCTGATAAGAGTCAATGTATAACACATTTCCAATGTAGGATCAAGCTGATGCTACATTTTCAAGCAAACAGATTGCCGGTCAAGAGTCAACACAATGTGTACTTGACTGTATCTTTACTTATAAAAGAGAGGCACCTGTGACGTGTGTCTGTGTGTGTGTGTGTCACGCTCCTTATAAAGAAGAGGCACCTGTGACGTGTGTTTTTGTGTCACGCTGCCCTGAGCACGCGAAGCGTGCGAACAGTGTAGCACAGTGTAGCTAGCTAGCGGCCGCAGAAGCAATGAGCACGCGAAGCGTGCGAATCGTGTAGCTAGCGGAAGCAGCCTAGCCACAGAAGCACTGAGCACGCGAAGCGTGCGAATCGTGTAGCCACCACCAGGTGATGAGCACGCGAAGCGTGCGAACAGTGTAGGTGGTAGCGCGCGCTTATAGCAGACACGATCAGTACGAGTAGCAGTAGCAGCCGCGCGCAGAAGCACTGAGCACGCGAAGCGTGCGAATCATGTAGCCACCTAGCCTAGGGCATAGGTAGCACTAGCAGCCGCACAAGCGCTGCGGACCACGTGAACCGTTCTCTGCAAATAGAAACATCTGCAACAAAAGGATACAAAAGATCTGCACTGACTGCACTCTGCATCTGATCTGCAGTGAAGAGCGCATCGCACTTTTGTTCGTAAGTTTATGAATTTTTTGAGCCGCTTCATCCGCCACCAGGTGATGGACAACCCTGACCAGCCTCCCGAAGGCGTAACAAACGTCCCTCCTTCTCCTTCCAACGATGAAGAACCTCCCTCACCAGGACTTCAGCGGTCTGGCCACCACCACGTGCTGAGCACGTGTGCTGTTCATGTACTTAATTGCTTCACCCGCATGCCACATTCGGCCAGGCAACGCTGGCCGGGGGTGCTGCTAGTCTATGTATAAACTTAATAAAGTGAACATTCTGCCTGCCAACTGTCAACGTGCGTGACTCCTGTTTGCATCGTATGCTTGTCAAATGTCAGTTAATAAAATAGAATATTACAAAATCATTGTTCCTAGAAGGAGAGACGTCGAGACTATGGTACTCTTCAAGCTCCACATTGCATGCTGCAGCTCCTCAACTGAATGTACATGTAGGTAGAACAATTAAAACAGATAAGGCAGAAAAAAACAGGAATTATTTCAAATCATCTAAAAACGTGTATGATCGACCCCTCTGAACAACTGCCTGGAGAGACAGCAGTTAAGGTGCGGTGCTTGATGAACGACTCCTCTGTGTCCCATCAAGTTAATATCATTATCCTCCCCTTCTCTCTCTCTCTGTTTCTATCGCTCTCTCTCGCTCTCTCTCTCTCTCTCTCTCTCTCTCTCTCTCTCTCTCTCTCTCTCTCTCTCTCTCTCTCTCTCTCTCTCTCTCTCTCTCTCTCTCTCTCTCTCGCTCCCTCTCCCCCCCCCCCCCGTCACCTGCCAAAGTGCGATGGTCTATAGGCTTGTCTTACTGGGCAGCGTTATCGGAGGTGTCTCTGATGCTTTCTTTCCTTCATACTCCATTGATTGGATTGTGTTCGACGTACAGTCATGTACATGTATGTACATTGTATAAAACGAAATGATCATAATGATTATAGTGCATAGTTGGCCTTACTACAAGGATGGTGCTTTTGACTGATAGCAAGCAGAGTACCTAACCCTGCAGTTGTCACTGAAGAATGGCTAGTATGCACCGGCCACGATTCTATTTTGTATTTAGCTTTTACAAACCCAGACAGCCCTACTAATAATCATGAAAGAGGACAACTGAAGTGACACTGGACAACAAGACAAAGGGGAATAGGGGCGATGTTTTTTTGTTTTGCTTTTACGTGCCGATGTGGTTGGCGAGGCTCATCCGACCGGAGGTGTCGGAATCATAGCCTACGACCAGGCATCGATAGGAATGCAGCTAGAGAGGGAGGGAGATCAAGTGAGAAAGAGAAGAGAGAGAGAGAGAGAGAGAGAGAGAGAGAGAGAGAGAGAGAGAGAGAGAGAGAGAGAGAGAGAGAGAGAGAGAGAGAGAGAGAGAGAGGGTGCCAAGAGAGAGAGAGAGAGAGAGAAATACAATAAAACAAGAAAGAGATGATGGACAAGGGCTCTTGCTCATTGACAGGTGACATAGCCCCACAGGGAGTCCGTTGCCCAGAGCCAAAGAGTTAGACGCTAGTGGTGGTGGACGTTTGTCTTAAAAGATGGGAGAAACTTCAACTAGGGCATCTGTTCCGGAAATATGTCTTGCGGCAGCCTGTTCCATTCATCCACTACACCATATGGGAACGAACGCTGGAGAAAGTTGGGGGCTTTAGGGAGGAGCACTGTTTGTAGCTGATGCTTATGGTGGACACCGAGCTGCATGTATGTCTGCTTATACAGGTAAATATCCATTGCAATAATGATATTCTTACGTTCCGGTGTCGCTGGTTCTTCTCCATCCCAGTATTCAAATGATCCACTCAACGCAGGGCTAACGCAGACAGCAGGACCACTGCGAACCAAAACAGGAAAACAACACACACAGAAGTAGACGACATCAGTCCTACTCGTCTACACGTACATTTTATTATTATCGATAATCAGGGAATTGTGTGAGTTTGTGGGAGCTCGCGCTTTTCCTGCCGACTTGAATTCTCACTTGACTGACTCACGACTGCCATCCAGAGCATACGAGACGTCCATCGAACCTTCCACTTGGCAAACCTGCAAAAAGCACCACTCCCTGCTCAATACACAGTATTTCGGCGAATTCACCCCTCATCAGTTGAGCTTTTAAAGAGAGCATGTCTGAGAAAACCAGAACATATGTGCAAGTCGATCTCTCAGATTTCGCTCAAATTTTGCAGGTAGGTTTGCTTTGGGGTGTAGATCGACATTCCAAAGCCCGCACAAAATCTTTTGAAGGGAACCATGAAATTGGCATACCCCTCAATATTGCCCCAATATTGGCACGATTTATGGGTCTACAAACGAGCCACGGCACAGCGTACAAGAACAAGCTACGAACAAAACTCCATCAAGCCATCATTACCTCACCTTAGAAGAGTTCTTGGGGCAGTACCACTTAGCCACGCCAGCATCCCAGAAGACGAGGGAAATCATCCCTTGACGCCACAAATGATCGTCTTGAAAATAGCCAAATTACAAGCGCTGATAAAACAGCGAGCTACATCCTCAATTAGCAAACACTATACACCGGCAGATAGTAGAACACCTCTTCTAGCACTGAGGACATGTCCTCCATCATCCTTTTGGGGTTCTCTTGAAATAAACAATTTTGAATTTTTCCACTCGACCATTCTGAAATACGTCCAAACTCATACTTGCGCAGGAAAGCTCGCCCCTCCGCGACGTCTAGTCAGCAATTTCTACTCCAACACCACTCCCAACGCTGCAGAACAAAGTGTATTGTTGACTCTGACAAGGAAAAGCAGCGGTGATCACTTGTCACTCCAAACGACAAGCTTCTCCTTGCGCCACCAACATTTTTCGTTGCAACAGTTGATGCAAAAGTGACTGAATTTTTGCGTGTAGTTTTTGGATTTTACTGAAAGAGGAATGAAGAAATCACGTGCCTCGTGACACAAGAATGCCAGGTCTCGTAGATCACGGTTCAGCAGTTGTTCCGAGTCACCTATGTCCTTGATCAAGCGCTCCTGCACTTACATGGTCACCCGTTGATCTAGATCGGATCAAGTGCATCTTGATGTCCAGCTCAAGAGCACGCATGTCGTGTTGTAGGCCTTCCAGCTGGGACTTTCCCTCTACATGCAGCACAGAGACGGGCGGCGAGTAGGGTCAAATCACGTTGTTCATGACGTAAGAAATCTGCCATGTGGCCGCGCCACATACTTCATGCAACCAGTGTTGGCCGCGCGCTGGTCAACTCCAAACGACCTTGATGGCATGGACCACGCTCATTCCTTGCTGTTGCAGATCTACGTGGATCATCAGCATGTAAACCAGCCGTAGTTCCTGCTGAACCATGTTCGGGATGAGCGAGGTTAGTGTGAAAAAATGCATCCCTGTTCTTACTGCAAGAGGAAATATCTCCAAGGATTCTTGCCAATGCAATACTGCTAGCGTTATAACGATAGTTTCTGCATGGTCTGAGCAGAGCATGCAAGAAATATAATGCATCTTACCTCCTCCCTCATGGTCCGTTTCGAATAGCGCCTCAGGAACGATCGTGATCGTGTGCATTGTGTCGTGTACCAGAAAGCATTATTCTACGTCACGATCCACGTGATTTCTTCATTCCTCTTGCAGTAAAATCCAAAAACTACACGCAAATATTCAGTCACTTTTGCCTCAACAGTTGCAACGAAAAATGTTGGTGGCGCAAGGAGAAGCTTGTCGTTTGGAGTGACAAGTGATCACCGCTGCTTTTCCTTGTCAGAGTCAACAATACACTTTGTTCTGCAGCGTTGGGAGTGGTGTTGGAGTAGAAATTGCTGACTAGACGTCGCGGAGGGGCGAGCTTTCCTGCGCAGGTATGAGTATGGACGTATTTCAGAATGGTCGAGTGGAAAAATTCAAAATTGTTTATTTCAAGAAAACCCCAAAAGGATGATGGGGGACATGTCCTCAGTGCTAGAAGAGGTGTTCTACTATCTGCCGGTGTATAGTGTTTGCTAATTGAGGACGTAGCTCGCTGTTTTATCAGCGCTTGTAATTTGGCTATTTTCAAGACGATCATTTGTGGCGTCAAGGGATGATTTCCCTCGTCTTCTGGGATGCTGGCGTGGCTAAGTGGTGCTGCCCCAAGAACTCTTCTAAGGTGAGGTAATGATGGCTTGATGGAGTTTTGTTCGTAGCTTGTTCTTGTACGCTGTGCCGTGGCTCGTTTGTAGACCCATAAATCGTGCCAATATTGGGCCAATATTGAGGGGTATGCCAATTTCATGGTTCCCTTTAAAAGATTTTGTGCCGGCTTTGGAATGTCGATCTACACCCCAAAGCAAACCTACCTGCAAAATTTGAGCGAAATCTGAGAGATCGACTTGCACATATGTTCTGGTTTTCTCAGACATGCTCTCTTTAAAAGTAGGCTGAGGAAGACTGTGTCCGAAGAGCACCACATACATATAGTGCTCCAGACCAAACCATCACAGGGATACAATCTTGCAGAGACGCTCCGAACACCAGATAGCAGCGTGAGTCAATGTTGCTCATCGGGGTGCCGAATACACGCTGAGGACCGTTGGCCATCCACAACGTCATTGCCTCCAAACCATTCAATTCGCAAACTTGAGCTGCGCACAACAATGTGAAGAATAGGTTGGTGGGCCTTCGGCGATACTTGGGGGTCTGTGTCTTTCTCCCTACGTGGCAGCTCACCCTTTTCTTCACATCTGATGACCTGACCCCAAGGAAAGGATCGATCAAAGTATACCATACTTTTCACCTGTTCACCATTATAGATGTTTTTTTCAACCCGGCAAATATTTAGATTCTGATAAAAACGATTCAAAGCCTCTCAATTATTTTGTAGCTCCTGCTCTTGTAGCAGTTGAGCACTCTTGCGTGGGGTAGTGCCTTTGCTGTTTGCGTTGTGCAGAGCTCACTGACTTGTCAGTTTGAGCACTCTGGCAAGGTACGTTCGGGCCTGATTGGAAATTTTTATTTCCATTGCTATCAGGTTCGGCCTCATTTCCTCTGTGCTGCGCTGACGAGTCCACAAAGGACGAAACAGTTCTGTCCGCAGATTGAGTATTTCGCTCCTGCTCTTGTAGCAGTTGAGGACTCTTGCGTGGGGTAGTGCCTTTGCTGTTTGCGTTGTGCAGAGCTCACTGACTTGTCAGTTTGAGCACTCTGGCAAGGTACGTTCGGGCCTGATTGGAAATTTTTATTTCCATTGCTATCAGGTTCGGCCTCATTTCCTCTGTGCTGCGCTGACGAGTCCACAAAGGACGAAACAGTTCTGTCCGCAGATTGAGTATTTCGCTCCTGCTCTTGTAGCAGTTGAGCACTCTTGCGTGGGGTAGTGCCTTTGCTGTTTGCGTTGTGCAGAGCTCACTGACTTGTCAGTTTGAGCACTCTGGCAAGGTACGTTCGGGCTTGATTGGAAATTTTTATTTCCATTGCTATCAGGTTCGGCCTCATTTCCTCTGTGCTGCGCTGACGAGTCCACAAAGGACGAAACAGTTCTGTCCGCAGATTGAGTAATACTTGAAGTATAAATATAAGAATATACTTTCACACAAAACAAGCTCGGTGCAGCACTAATCACGGCAGGGGAACCCGACCCTCCACCAACGCCAACTCACGAAGCATGTGAACTGGACGGTGACGGGCCGACCGAGCACCCCGGACACACAATACAGCTGAACGTAGCAGCGCGAAAGACACCCGACAGCGACAGTATCCCACTGTCGATGATTGTACCGTAAAGTCCGGAGCAAACGCCCACCCCAGCGGGTCCATACTATTTTCGTCTTTTTCAGGTCAATATAGTTGTAAACAACTGGCATGAAGGTCGAATGCGTACGAGAGCGATTGTCATCATCTTCTTGCAAAGAAATAACTTCTGTCGAGATTTCCTTTCATTCGATAAAGGTGTCCTCTTTGTGGTAGTTCGTTCTCCATGTGGTACGAGTAATGCCGTAGAAATTTGTGTAGTGCCAGGATGTCGCGCTGTCAGGAACAGTAATTGTTCTGATGAAGCGTCAGTCAACGACTTGACTGGTCCCAATATGGCAGTTGCAAGTCGAACAGGGTATGTCACAGAAGCTACACCTACAAAGTCGCTGCTAACTTGTTGAAAACTCCGAAGTGCCCAAGAAAAACACTTGCCTTTGGGCGTTGTGTGATCTCTAAATGATGGCTTGAAACACCGTCAGAAGTGTATTTGGTTCCTTCAATACTCTGTTCTTCGCTACCTTGTTATTCGGAAGAAAACCCGTTCGGATTTGCGAAATAAAACAACCATCATTATAAAATCACTACGAGCTAGCTCGTGGCTAGTGCCCAAAGAGGTTTTGAAACCAGGAAAGTGGACATAGTTTACCGTAGCAAAGTGCTCTTCCCGCTACGGTGTGAGATGCACTTTCGTACAGTAGGGGTGACAGTGCATGGGGTCAGTGTGTACAGGCCAGCAGATCTTGCAAAAATGGGGTGGGCGTTTGCTCCGGACTTTATAGGGTCAAAAATCGAAGTTTAGAAATCGGCTTTTTTGACTCTTTCAGTGGACGCACAAGGCCCTGAACCTGTGGAATCCAAAATTTGAGGCGAATTGGCACAGTCTGCAGAGTTACAGGCCAGTGAAGTGCGTGGGTATGTACGATGTACGCACTGCAGCGTGACCATGCTAGCTGTCAGAAGAGCAAAAATGAGTACTCATGCCACGTGGGAAAAATTCAAATACAGTATTCGTTACCATGACTGCACAAAATGGCGACCCAGCGTAAAAACTGGGTTCCCTTGCGCTTTTTGCATCACAAACAGCAACTATTCTGCACTCGCTGTGCTGAGCTTGAAGATGGGAAACAAAAAAATGGAAAGGTAGATACTACGTTGCCAAAAAGAAGCAATATTATGGAAAGAAGCCTGAAACAGCTCCCGATCCTAACCCTGTTCCTGTGGAAGCGGAGCCAGAAGATATTGGACGTAGCTCTTCATTTGCAAAGCTCGTCGGCTGCAAACCCTGGTGGGAGCAGGAGACATCAGACAGCGATGGCGACGTTGGAACGGAGTCTGATACCTCACTGACCTCGAACCCAGACACGAGTGACAGCAGTGATGACAGTGATTGTTTCGAGGCTGATGAGCCCCATACTGGTGCGGGAAACGTATTTTCGACTTGGAGAAGCTGCAGGAGATTCTGCTGAAATGTGTTTGCAGTTTGTAAAGTTGGCGGTATCATTTTGGAAAAGGAGAGACAGCAAGGCTTAGGATCACACATGGTCATATCCTGTTCATCAGAATCATGTCCTGGTGCTAATGTCAAGTTTTCATCGTCCATAAGAACAAGATTTTTTGACGTCAACCGATGCTCCGTTTTAGCTGCCAGGCCCATTGGCCGAGGACACTCTGGTCTCCAGAAATTCTGTGCCATTATGGACCTCCCCAAGCCTGTCAACAAGACGAACTTCCAGAAACACCAACAAGCTGCAATTGAGGCTGCACACACGGTTGGCGAGAAAAGCCGCAACTACGCTGCCCAGCAGCTGTTAGCAGAAAATCCCAAAGCCAGAGGCCATCTACAAGTTGCTGGTGCCTGTTTACCGAAGACTGGCAGACCAGGCACTTCTGAAACGGTGCTTGCTTGGTGCCACACAAAATGCCAAAGAAGCATTCAATGGTGTCGTGTGGCGCATGTGCCCGAAGGAAGTCAATGCAGGTCGCTGTGTGGTGGAGCTCGCTGCAAATCTTGCTACATGCACTTTCAATGATGGTGCCATGAGCCTTTGTCAAGTTCTTGAGAGAAATGTCGTGTTCTGTTGGCCATAACACCATCAAGGCACTGAAGAAGGAGGATACGAACCGCATTGCACATGCCGAAGTGGCCAGTTCAGCATTGCAAAAAAGCACAAGAAAGAAGAGGAGAAGAAAGAAAAAGGGCTGGGTAGAGCAAAGAACAGAGCAAGAAGGTGTCACATATGAGGCTGGTGGATTTTAGCTTGGTTTGGTGAGGTTTTGTTGCTGACATTACAGCTTATGCCTGCATTTTTGTCTGTTTTGGACCCCGTTTTTTCACTGTTTTTAGCCTACTGCGAGTGTGTTTTCTGAAGTTTTCTCTTGGATAAAGTGTCTGGACACCCCCCAAAGTATACATTTTTGGAAAGGTGATGCCCAGGCCTAGGGCACCTGGGTGTTTTCAAGAGCAACACTTTAACTGGAACAATCTTTGCCCTCTCTCAAATGTTGCAACACGGTCGCGTATTATATATGTTGTTTATAAGGTGTATTGTGCGTCCTTTGTTCCTTTGGATGGACTTCTGCTGACCCAGGTGCCCTTCCCCAGACCTAGATGGTTTGGATCCAACAAATTTGGACCCATCAAATAGTCTTTTCCTGGACATTTTTTTAAGAAAATTTGTAGCCCGTCATATCGACAGAAAGTGTACATTCTGATTTACATTTTCCAAGGATCTTGCAAAGCATGACAATATATTTTCTGCTGTTGCAATCACTACCCTTTCATCTGTGTGTGGAGAAAATTTGGGGTGATTTGCTTGTGTGGGACCAAAGTAATGCCTCTTCTTGTGCGGTCGGCCCAGATACAGCCGCGAAAAGAGTACTAGTACCTTTTTTAAATTAATTGAGCGGTGCGCTAACATCGCAACGACCCAACACGGGACGGTAAAACTACGAAACAGAGACCGCTAGAATGTGAACCCACCGCTCAGAGGGTCGGATTTCAGTTGCCAGCACTGTACAAACACACCTGTGTAATACACAAACAGGTACATGTTCAATGTATAGTTAAACACTGAAGCATAATATAATAATAATAATATTCGCGGGATCCGCGTCGGCATCGCTTGAATGTTCAGAAACACACAAACTAGCCTTCGCATCCGCAGGCCACCACTATGCCTATTAACTTTAGTGGCGAATGCAGACCTCACAAGTGAGTCAGGGGAGAGGAGGTTAGTCTCTCAACCAATCGGGCGTGTAACGGCTCATAACCCTGTAAACTGCATCCTTGTTATTCTCACTCCGAGCTGTGAGTACCCAGTTGACCGTGGGTGTCGGCGCAGTTCAGCACGCGTAAAAAGTCTCCCTGCTACCAGCGCGGGTCTTGAACTCGGGACCTCATGATTCGCAGGCAGGCCTGCAAACCAATCGGCCATATATGCTTTGGTCTACTCTCAAGCATAGCATAGAAATACATCCGTCTAGCCTTGTTTGTGACCATTGTCCTGCTATCCTAGGCTTTATTCTCTCTTAGGCAATGACTATAGCCTTATACTAAGTTATAGGTACATGATTGTACAATGTGTAGAATGATGATATACTTTCAAGCACAGCATGCAAATGCATCCATCAAACCTTACTTGTGACCATTGTCAGTGTTATCCTAGCCTAGGCCTTATTCTTAGGCAATGACTATCTTAATAATACTCTATGATGGTTTTTTTAACTTACCTGAGTATCGTGCTGGTATCCCTGTTGCTACACGCAGGCTTAGAACGGGGACCCGGGCACTCCAACTCCTCGGTTTGTTTCGCAGAACGTCGCCTAATTCCATGACAGCAACCCATGTTACCTGTTCCTTCTTAGAAAATGTTTCTTCAACTGTTCAGCACTCCTCATACATGTAGATCAACTGACTGGTTAATATTCCTTCAGGGATTGATATACCGAGCTAGGGCGTGCATGGCTCCCAGCGACACCATCCAATGATTATGTATGCCATAGTAATGGAATTCATGAACGTTCATGTCATGTGTGTGTGTGGGTCATTGTGTATGCTGGCTGCAGAGTGTACTGTGTAGATATAAGTGTGCATGTGGGCGCCCAGACCTCGTGCCGCAGTCGTCGTACTACGTCAACTGAGCTTTGTGTGGGCAGTGCACGTATTGTGCACTGTGTGTGCGTGCGCTAGGCATGCCAGGCTATTGAACAGGTCTTTTAATATTTATTACATATATTTGGAGCCTCTACCGAAATGACAACAAGAAGAAACATTCTTCATTTAGAGTACGCATCATTTGATTTTTCTATCACAATAATTTTATTCGGGAAATGTGCGTCGCTCCCTACGTGGGCGTTCCCTCTTTCCTGCTGACTTGAATTCTCACTGACACTTAAGGTGGCAGACTACCCAAAAATTCGCTGAAAAATCGAATTTGCAAATTCATATTGAGTGCTACGTCAGTTGAAAGAGCATGAATAGCTGCAAATTCTCTGAACATTGTGTCCCTATCTGACCAGCCGTTCAAGAGTTATGGCCGAAAATGTGCCCTTGCAAGGAAAGATTTTTTTGTTGCATACTGTCATTTGTTGGCAGCACTGTATTTTGAATGTGAGCAGACCGTGCGCAACTTGTCGTATTATGGAAACACGCGAAAGTGTGCAGAATTTTGCCCCAAGTCCAAAAAAGTCCAAAAATCACGTTAAAAAACCACGTATTGGGCTGCACGGCGGCGGGCAAAGGACACTTTTCTGATGCCCCTCCGAGTGTCGTTATACGCGAAGTAATAGTTGACTGTACTCATGCCTGTCATGGAGTCATGACGCTTGTCGGTTTGAGCTCGTCCACCTCGGCTATTGCCTATACATGTACTAGTCTTGGCTAGGTTGCTGCCTGGACGGGAGCGTGCTGGGTGACCATGGTGACCACGTTGACACAGTCAGCGTCTTCTGCCACCGCAGAAGCAAGCAGCGCATACATGTAAGATTCTTTTAGCACACGAAGGGACAAAGCCAGTTGAAAATCTGATGAGGCCTTTCGTACCATTACTCTTCAAATCAGTACATGGTACTTGGTACTATACTATTCATACATGTCACGTGCCTGTTGTCAGGTCGTTGCTAGCATTTGGCCAATCAGATCAGCACCGTACCAGGGCATTATCAGACGATAATGCCCGGGTACGGCGTACCCACGCCCATTAGGAATGACCCCAGGCGTACTACATACGCTGGTGCACTGCCAAATATGCACCAAGCCATGCCTTTTGGGCAGTGACCTGGCACATAATTGGCAGTACTCCAGCGCACATAGAACACATGGGACCATTCCTAAGGACACCACATGCACTCGCACACACCACACAAAACGAAACTACTTACGTCCACAACCGATCAGTGTCGTCCACAACCGATCAGCAGGCTCCACAGCCCAAATATCTTCTGCACAAAACACCTGGCTCGACTTTGCCCACACGGACTGGCAAGCATTTAACAACCACGTGTGGCAACTACCCTTGCTAGATGCCGTCCAAAATGCGCAAACAGTTGATGAGGCCTGGTCATTGTGGCGCACAGCGCTGGAAGACTCTGTATCGTTGTTTGTTCCCGTTGTCCGGGGAAGCACATTTCCATCGAACAAGCCTTGGTACTCTGCTGTTCACCATCGTCAGAGGCGGCTTCGGGATCGCCTCTTCGCCAAGGCCAAACGTCTCGGATCTACAGATAGTTGGATAGCGTATAGACTCTCACGTAACTGTCTTACTTCCTTGCTCCGGAAGGCGAAACGCCATTATCACGAGAGGATGGCGAGAGACATGGCTCAGCATCATGGAACCCGTACATGGTGGCGCAAAGCAAAGATCCTTTGTAATGTGAATCGCCCGTCTCCGGTTATCCCTGACCTCTACCATGACAACCAAGCCTACCCAGCCACGAGTAATACGGAAAAGACGAATCTCCTAGCCAAAGTGTTTGCGAGCTACAGCCAGGCGCCACTGCTAACACCTGACCTGCACTCAGCTGGTATTTTAACACCCACGTCCACTGTGAAGTTCTCCATACAACCATTCTCTGTACAGTCCGTATTTGACACGCTATCCAGACTTCCCATTCAACGTAAAACCGCTGGACTGCTGAACAATCGCATCCTCCGTGAAACAGCTGAGGTCACGTCACAGTCTCTTTCCGCCCTTTTCAACCGCTGCTTGCTGTCCAGTACTCAGCCCAGGGAGTGGAAATCTGCCGTTGTTGTACCTGTGTTCAAGGGAAAAGGTAATCCTTCTCACCCAGTCAATTACCGTCCTATATCGCTGTTAAATGCAGTTGCCAAATTGTATGAGTCTATGATTAGCCGTCAGTTTTACTCGTTTGTTGAGAGCCATAAAATTATCAGTTCCAGCCAGTTTGGCTTTTGTCGAAAGAGGTCAACAGTTGACCAATTGGTACAGCTTACCTCAATTGTTTCGCGTGCATTTGACTCTAAGTCTTCTTGTGACCAGCTGTTCCGTGATTTTTCTAAGGCCTTTGACAGAGTTAGTCATCATTTAGTTATTCAATCTGTTTCAGGTTGGTGTTCTCTTTCTGCCTGTTCTTGGGTGAAGGACTTCATCAGTGATCGTAGTATTTGCGTTCGCATTGGCCAAACTCTTTCTGACCCTTTGCCCATCACCGCTGGCGTACCCCAAGGTTCCCATCTCGGCCCGCTTTTTTTTAACCTGTGCATCAACTCCTTTCCTGATGCCCCTGCTTCTAGTACCCTATCCCTTTTTGCTGATGACTCTAATTTAATTCTTGTTTCTCCAGCAAACACCTCACTTCCTATTCATCATGCATTGCTCCAGACTGACATTGATAAGTGTTGTCAATGGTCATCAGCTACTGCCATGACGTTTAACACCAGTAAATGCGTCCACCTACCCTTTCAAAAATATGCATTAGCCCCCGGCCCGTCATCCCCCTTGACAATGAACGGTGTGCCTATTCAGAAAGGTGATAGCCACTGTCATCTCGGCGTGACTATCACTCCTTCACTAAATTTTTCTGACCATATAAAATCTATCACCCATAAGTTTCGCAGTCGTGTTTTTCTGTTGCGCCATATGGCCCATTTCCTTTCTGCTTCAACCGTGAATTTGCTCTACAAGTGTTACGTACGACCACTGTTAGAATACGCAGTCCCTGTCTGGTCATTCGCCGTATCCCATTCAGATTCGCTTACGTTAGACCGACTGCAAGCCGTTGCTGCTCGTTCATATCTGCTTTGTAAGACCCGGCACCCTCCTGAGTGGGAAACCCCGAAGCAGATTCTTAATCGTACTTGTGACTGGTCATCCCTGAAGTGGCGTCGTCAGATTCTGTCCTTGCTGTATTTTCATCATGTCTTTTACCAGTTTCCGTCTTTGCTAATTCGTTTCAAATTCAATGTATCCCTTAGTTGTCGTCACCCGTCCTCTATAGTTTTACCTCGTTCTGGCGCCCATTTCCTTAAATCCCCTCTCTTCAGTTTATCTGTGGAATGGAACAAACTTCCAGAACACATCCGCTGCGTTCAGTCCTCTGTCAATTTTCGCATTGCTCTAAAGGCTCATTACTCTCAGCATAGATATTCTCTGACTGGAATTCCGAACTTTTCCGTTTGAGATTTTTTTTTCCTTGAAATTAATCCTTGCTGGGTTTTTTCATCTAAATGTCCCGCTATTATCTGCAGAGGTGATTTCTTCCCTCGTCGATTTCTTTCCTGCTTTTATACCTCGATATTTAGGTACTTGTTTCCCTTCTTCCCATGCTTCATCTTCCACTCTCCTCTCCCCATTTCCCCATTTTTCTCGCGATATTTATGTGGGAGACTTCCGTGATAAGCATCCATTTGCTTTTGGAGAATCCTTTTAAATAAATACAATACAATACAATACAAAATACAATACGTGCACCGTCCAAAACAATTATTTTATTAGCAATGTCGACATAGGAGAAGTAATTTATAACAACGTGACAATAGCACACAGCATGTCATTACCATGCATTACTAAATTCAAGTCAATTGAGACGAACAAGTCGACAGGTGAACATGCATCACAAAGTTACCTATCTGGAATAGATCAGATTGTATCTCGAACTCCTACAAAATATACAGTTACATCTACATGTACATGTACTTCAAATGTACCTAGCTACATGTCCAGTGTGACACATGGACCTCAAGTAAACTGAAAGCAATGCGAACAAAATCTTAGATGTATGTGAAAAAGTATCATTGTTCCTAATAGGCGGCCCTTGGGCTACGGTGCACGACCTCGGGCTACGCACTAGGGCATAAATCAGCCATAATGCCCTCCGTACCATGTGTTATTATATACATAATGTGACGAAGCACAACGATGTCAACTTATGCAGCATATTGGCGGAAAGAATTATTTGTGATGAAACGTACACAGTCTGAATGATAGTGTGAGTTGCGCCAAAGAGTACACGCACTATAACAGGGAGGTGGGAAGTCACAATAGCACTAGCTTCCTAACATACTCCTTCTGTCTACACAGCTCAGGCTGTAGCTTGGCAATGTTAATTTAAAATCCTCTAGCACATCTAGGTGACATTTGCTGCGCGCCAGCGCGTGAATCTCGAAGCGGTCTGGAACATTCCTACATACTGCATTCAAGCAATAGTACGAAAGGCCTCATCAGATTTTCAACTGGCTTCGTCTCTTCGTGTGCTAATATGTTAGCAGCACTAGAGCAGCCTACTGAGCGTGCTCAACAAGACGAAAGCCGAGGAGGGCAATACCCAATGCTGTAGAAAGCAAGCTGTTTCGGCCATAAAGGCCTCATCAGTACAGCTAAGAGCTAAATAGGCCGACCTACCAGCCATGGTGCAAAGGAGGCACCACAGATATTTTAGGATAGCTGGTCGCTCTAGCGCCAGAGTGCTCAAACTACAAAACGTAGCGGGCAATGCGTGATGCAGCAGCACTAGAGCAGCCTACTGAGAGTGCTCAACAAGACGAAAGCCGAGGAGCGTAATACTAGTACCCAATGCTGTAGACAGCAATCTGCGAAGGTACAGAAATTCCTTAGTCAAACGATCCTATCAGTATGAGCTGCATTGTATTCATTCTATTTATTTCTGCTCCTCGTAGCATATATTGTATTGTATTGATCTATTTGAATTCGGTATCTCAACAGTACAATGTACAACTTTGGAAGATCCGAATGACAATAATATACGTAACACATGTTTTTACTTACCTGACTATCGTCTTGGTTTCCCAGTTGCTAGTCGCACGGTCAGAAAGGGTCTCCAGTCTCTCCAATTAACTCAGTTTGTTCCTCAGAACCCCGCCTTGTTACCTGACAGCAACCCATGATAATTATTCTTTCTTAGAATAGTTCTACTTCGAAGTAACGCTGATGGGCATAATATAGTTAGGCCTTGCTGGTTCTGTACTACTCCATTCTCGTTCGAACACGGACTACCTCCATATCCAATCAAACCTTATAGTTTTTATAACCTGACTATAGCTGTATCGTCTTGATTACCCAGTTGCTAGTCGCACGTTCAGAATGGGTCTCTTGACTCTCCACTCTCCAATCTCTCCAACTCGGTTTGTTCGGCAGAACGTTGCGTTCTTACCTGACAGCAACCCATGGTAAACCGTTCGTTCTTAGACTATTTTCTTGAACTGTTTGGCTGTGCCCGAAAATATCAACTACCCGGTTATCCGCCGATGATTGGATTGTTGTTATGTTGAGCTAGACCAGGTTAGAGCGTGCATGTCTCGCAACGACTCCATACAATATAATGACATCCTGATAATCTGAATCATTCTCGCTCCACATACACTGGCACACACAGAGACATAGACAGCAATAGCGACAACACACAAAGTGAAGGGTAGTTGGCCGCAGCCAGATGTGCACTGGTGAGACTCAAAACTGACTGAAGAAGTCAGGAAAAGAAGCGACAAAAAGAACACACCAGATGCCATAATTTGCAACTAAAAATATTTCGCGAGAAATCATTTCTCATCTTACAAGAAAACACCAAAGTAAACACAAAAAGAAGTAGGCAAGATTCTTTCCAATTTTCTATTAAAAAAACGGTATTCAAAGGTAGTCAAATTCCTTAGTCAAACGAACCTATAAAGTGTAGTTCAGTTTGTTGTGACTGTAAGGTTAAGCTGAAATTTGCTGCACCAACTGGATAGAATTATATTGACACATTTGAGTTATGAGTAAATGCACTTGGTCCATTTCATGGAAACTATCGCTTATCTTTCCACTTAATACATGTAAATGGAGCTCGAAATAGAAAAAGATGCGGTTCATGCGCTCAGTAGTGATGGACAGGATATAGAAACATATCAGCCATGCAGGTTCCGCAAACCCGGCGAGATACTGGTGAAGATCAGAGAATTTGATTGTAATCAATCGCGGACATTGTTGGAGTACAGACCTCTTTTACGGGCAAACAGAACACAATTGACAGTGGCATGGCGAATGATTAGAACACAACACCAAAAAATGAAAACAATGGACCGTATGCGTGTTAAAACAAAATGGCGTCACGATTTATTGAAAGTGGTATAGTTGGTGGTACGAGTGTTCAAACCCATTTGAACTTCATACTGTTCGTCTTCTTTTTGACATGCTCTCTTTCCATCGTCCTTAGCTTTTGTTTGTTGAGAGCTGTTTTGGCTTTCTCCTATACCTCTGGGGGATGCCAAGTGATGGTTTTGAGAGGCTGGTGATGGCTGTGAGCGAGAGTTTGCCGATCGGCGTCGTCCTCGCTATAGCGATGAAAATACTAGTTACTGCGCACCTGGCAGATATCACAACACGTCGGAGCGTCCAGGAGCAAAGGAATCTTGGGTTTTCACTGGAATCTAGTTCCTCCAGCATCGTGTAGCCCACCGTCGGTGAATGGCGGTCCAGAAAGGTCGAACCTGGTCTTCTGCAGCATCTTGCAGTCCTGCGAGGCACACTGAATACACCTGTCATGGGCTACAAATAAAAATCACGAAGTAGTGGACTTTATAGTGATGAGTCTATCCTGTTTGCTGCAAAAGACGCAGGAAATGTGACTGGTGTCCGTACACTGGACGCCAATATCATCCCAGTCTTCTCCTGCAGGATCTGTTTGACATTGACATACCGGTATGCAGTGGGTCGACATTGGCCTGGTTTGGCAGCTATCTGGCTGGGTGGATGTGGCAGGTTTGCATTGGCGCGTCGTCCAGTCCGACATTTTCTTGTAACTGTGGAGTACCGGCAGGGTTTGAGAGGTTGCTCGTGCTGTGAACACATCTCTACTGCCTGTCTCGTCCGGGAAGTGCCGTCTCGCCGCTTCCTTGCTCTACAGTCACGCCGTTATTTCGCTTTGTTTCGTGGTGCAGCTCAAAACCTGCCCAAACAACTGTGAGCTCGCAACATGGTATGGACAAATTGCACCACTCATGCTGGTTAACTAAAACCGGGATAGTCGAGTAAGCGAGTTCACTCCCTGGGCCATGGCAAGATCTGTTCAGCGCGAGCTATTCCAACCTCCAAGTGCATAGTCACAGATCGATCCATGCGATGGTGGTTGACCTACAAAGAGCCCAAGGTCTACGAGTACTACTATTGGATGCTGTCTACATGCAGTCAACAAAATCAAAGTACCTCAGTATGCCCCAGAATAGGGCATGTGCATCTATAGCATGACACAACAGGGGTTCTGGCGGCACCTGTCAAACAAGCAGTAGCGACTAGTGCCAGCTACCTATTGGAGGCTAGCCGCTACAGTCTGTCACTGGAGATAATTATTATGTTCACTGTTTAGACTGAGGACAATCAATGATGCCCAATCAATCTGCCCAATGTGTGTTCTGTTCCACCTAATTATAACGTCCCATTGCATCAACCCTACTACACCAGTGGCGTGTCCAGGATTTGGCTGAGGGCGGGTTGCGGCCAGGATCAAGGCTGGATGGGGTGGGGGTAGATGACATCATGCTACTGTCCCAGGTCAGCCATTTTGAAAACCAATGTCAAGAAGCTCCTCCTGTAGCCCCTTCTTCAACAGTTATTCACCCGAACGGCCCCAGAGACTGTTCCGGAGGATCAGCGCACCACACGAAGACAAGTGTCGAACTTGCTTCAAGTTCCCTTTCTCCGTGGGCCTGCGGTACGATCGAGCATGATGTTTTGGGGAAGCATTCTCTGGAACGCTCTCCCCTCTGATTTTAGAGTGATACGTGTCCCTGGTCCCTTCCGAAAAGCTCTTTCTGCCATTGATATACTTACTTTGTCCTCGTTAAATTTTTATTATCTGCCATAAATTCCAACCTTCTCATCTATCAATCATTAATTTTGTGCATGCATGTCTATAAAATCAACCACGTGTTCCTGACTCCATGAAATTGTTCTTGATATAAATGTTTCCCTTTCTTCTTTTGGTCCTTTCTGTCTTATAAGTTATATTATTATTATCATTTCTTGTTTTCCCTTGCATATCATCCCTTCATCATTCTGTGAGAACCTGTCCTATGGGCAGGTGAGAAGGCATCTCTGCCTGTTCCGGCATTTGGTGAAGTAAAATAAACAACAACAACAACAACAACAACAACAACAACAACAACAACAACAACAACAACAACAACAACAACAAGCCGTAAATCTCACACACCACGAGCAGTATTTCTGTACACGCAGCAACAAATGTACATTGTAAACTTCAAATTTGCGAGTCCAACAATTTCTCACCGCTCTCAAAGTATCCTTTACATAGGCAGCGGTACTTGTCACTGTGCACTGTTCTTTATGTTCTGGCTGCTCGCTGACAACAGGTTCTTCCACGTCTGGCGGAGTTTGACTGCCAGTCCGCTCCGAAAGTTCAACTGGATTGTCTGGAATAACAGCGACTTCATCACTCCCACTGTTTCCTGTTGGAGCGGCAGCAGGAGTTGCGCCGCCACAGGAACGCTTTACAAAAATTCCAGGCTCTGCTGGCTAGAGCTTGGCCTTTTGGGATGTCCCTGAGACATCGAAGAAAAGCCTTCGAGTCAACCAAAACACGATTCGAACGAGGATGATCGCCTGAGCCCTCGGCATTCGAATCGTGTTTTGGTTGACTCGATCGAAGACTTTTCTTCGATGTTTGTACCGTTGAAGACGCGTCGAGCGGGTCCCAGCACTACTACGTACGATGGAGACGGTTGGCAGTTTTGGAGCTCCTGCTCCGACCTCCTTTTCTTTTAGGATTGAGAAGGACTGGTCTGCAGACCACTTGTTTTACGCCAAGGCGCTGAAGCAGAGTAAGATAGATATAAGTCAGGTCTGCCAGGTGGACCTTCAGGGCAAGCCTGGACATTGCGTAGTAACTGTGAAGAGTTCTGCTGAGCGGGAAAAGATACTGGACGCAGGAATCCGGATTTCCGGTAAGCAGGTGCTCTGCGAGATTTCCGGGGTGGACTTAACCCATCTGCATGTGTTTGGGTGCCCTGTCGGGCTTCAAAACAGTAAATTGTGTGCTGCGCTGGGCCAATTCGGCCGAATTGTTGGGTCGCCTCTACAGAAAAAAGTATTGTTTGAGGGATTGGAAATATGTACTGGCACCCGTGTTCTCAGCCTGGTCCTCCGATCACCAGTTCCATCTACAGTTACCGTAGGTCAGTTGAAACTGCGAGTATGGCACCGTGGCCAACAGCAAACATGTTGGCGCTGCAACAACAGTGGCCACGAGGCTAAAGCATGTCCCAACCGTGGGGCACATGCACAGTCTACAGCTTCCCGGCCTCCACAAACGCAGCACCGCAACACAACCAGTACGAGTACAAACCCTCCCAGCGTCAGTACAGCCACTAATACGGGTACCGTGACTACCCAGCCCGCTGAAGCCGCTGTAGAGCCAGCTGTCGTCAGTGTGGAGACAGGTGCAGCTAGCAACACAGGGCTGAACACTGCCTCAGTCACCAGCTATCGCCAGGCACTTTTAGCCAATGGGACCAGCACTGGCACCACTGATACCAGTAACCATGTGCCGGCTTTCAGCCAATCTGGAGACAAAGAAAAGAGCAGCGGGACAACCCCCTCTCCTGATGACGATGGCTTCAGACTTGCAGCAGGCAAACACACCTTCTCCGCCACTGTCCTTTCGGGGCGCACTGAGCCACCTGCCTCTGCCATGAATGACCCGCAAATTGCGTGGGCTCAGGAGTGTTCAAACCGTGAGCGCAAGAAGCTGGCAGAGAGAGTTGAAGCTGCCCGCAGAGGAAGCCACTAGCGCAATGAAGGTAATTACGGTCCGTCAGTGTTAACTATGAGTAGTATTTGTTACCTTTCGTTCTTTTAATACTTACTGCACTTGCTCTTAATCCCCGTGCTGATCCCTTTTTGCCTCGTGCTGCTATGCAGCCTCCCGCTTCCCTTTTTCCGGTGAGCACCCAGGACACCCGAACTCTTAAGCTAGGTTTTTTGAATGTTTGTAGCTTGCGCTACAAAGTAGATGAAGTAACAGCACTCCTCCAGGTGCAGGACTTTGATATTTTTGGATTGGCTGAAACCTGGCTAGACAGCACTATTGGTGACGGAGAAGTAGCCATTCCTGGATACAACCTCACAAGGACAGACCGCGTGGGTAGACGAGGAGGAGGTACGTGTATATATTACAAATCTTCTTTGCCAATCCGACCTTGTCCCGAACTGTCTTTGAACGGCCTAGAAGCTGTCTGGATATCGATCAAAGGCGGCCAGGGTCAACATGCAGTGGCCTGCGTCTACCGAGCTCCAGACGTGGGGATTGACTACTGGAAGGACCTTGAAGAGTCACTGCAGCGGGCCCAAGCGCAAGCGCCACACATGACCATTATAGGCGATCTCAACGTCAACATGACAACTCACAGCCACCATCGTACACACCTGCAAGACCTCAGCAATATGTTTGGCATCTCGAATTTGGTGAAGTTCCCCACACGGCCTACTCCAAGTGGGAATCATGGTTCAGTAACCGACCTCGTACTAGCAGACCATAACTTTGTCTCGAGTTGCGTTGTCATGGAATGTTCGATTAGCGACCACCACGCGGTGATGGCGAACCTCCATATCGCCATATCCACAACTAGTCCAGGTAGGCAACGCCAAAAGCGTCGCCACTTACGCAACATTGATATCGACCAGAGTAGTAAGTGCGGGGCAGGTTCTGGGCCACTTTTTGACCTTTGACCTTTGGGCCAAATAAGGCACACTGTGTCGGTCGTGCTTGGTCTGGCCCCGGGACTCCCCCAGGGTTTGACCTTTGACCTTTGGGTTAAATAAGGCACACTGTATCGGGCGCGCTTGGTCTGGCCCCGGGACTCCCCCAGGGTTCGACCTTTGCCCCTGCCATGCCATAAATGTCATCATGTTCTTTTCCGTGGCGACCGTGCACTTGTGCACGTTCGTTGTATTCGCACCAGGGAGTAGTAAAATACGTACTACTCCCTGATTTGCACATCGTAGATGTGCAGTGAATGACATATTGCGCATGCGCGCATGAGCACGCGGAGCGTGCGACCTTCAGTGGCCCTGCGGAAAAGACGCAGTGCAACAGAAGGTGGACTAGTACACGTGTCATTATACTAATGTGTGATAGCCGACCTCATATACGATGTACGGGTAGATTTTTCCTCAGTATGTTGTAGGCAGTGCTGGAGGTGACGTGACGATGGCGGAGCCAAGTGCAAAACGATCTAGGCAGCCCAGACAGCCCACCTCGAGTGCCGTGCGTGGTTTTTTGAAAAAGTTTTCTTTGCCAGGTTCAGGCACTGATCCTCTCGTCTTTTTCAGCAGCCATCATGACGAGCTCAGACAGGTTCTCCTCGAGGAGCTTCAGTCTCACCCGTTCAAGGTGGTTTTAGTTTTGAGGGTGGAGATGACACGAGAGTCGGCCACGGGTAGTACGTCTGCCGTCCCGTTTTTTAGAAGTAGACCGGCTCGGATCCTCAGC
The DNA here is from genome assembly GCF_964019385.1 of Sycon ciliatum. Classification (NCBI taxonomy): domain Eukaryota; kingdom Metazoa; phylum Porifera; class Calcarea; order Leucosolenida; family Sycettidae; genus Sycon; species Sycon ciliatum. The sequence continues at coordinate 34,234,356 of NC_088645.1, forward strand.
GAAGGGGATATTGATAGTGCAGTCAAGACGATGGTGGCGAGGATCACTGGTCTTATTGATAAGTGGGTGCAGAACGGATCTGACTGGACCGTTTCTCGAGTGAGGCAGCTGGATGTGTCGACAGCAAAGTACACTCCTCTTCGAGGTGAGTTTCTGTTCATCCGGCAGTGTTTGTTCGAAGCCTGTCGAATTTCTTGTGGAAAGTGGTAGACGTATGTTTTGTACCAGATGTACAGTTTTTCGTGATTGTCGAGAGGGTGTAGTTGTGATGTGGTGTTACTCTGAGCAAAGCCTTCGTTGTATTTTTGTGGTGTACTGTAGGTGGTGCAGCTGCTATCCCGCCGAAATTAGAAAAAAAGAAGGCCATCATTAACGTAAAGAACAACGATGACAGGTGTTTGATGTGGGCGTTGTTGTCAGCGCTGCACCCCGTCGAGCAGCATGCTGAGCGTGCATCCAAGTACACCCAGTATGTGGAGGAGCTGCGGTTCGACGGTGTAATGTTCCCTGCAACGCTCCGTGATGTATCCAAAGTGGAGATACAGAATGGTCTTGCAATCAATGTGTTTGGGTACGAGGGGAATCTGTACCCACTCTATCTCAGCGAGCGACAGGAGACTCCCATCAACCTCCTTCTTCATGACAACCACTTCACATGGATAAAAAACTTCAGTCGTGCATGTGAGAATAAGAACAGACACGCCACACACTACTGCTTGCGATGCCTCTCCGCACACAAAACAGCAGACTCCCTGCAGCATCACAGCGAGAGATGTCAGGTGATGAAGCCCGTGCCAGTAGTCATGCCCACAGCAAAGGACAGCATCCTCAAATATACAAATTTGAAGCACAGGATGGTGGCTCCATATATCATTTACGCTGATACGGAGGCCATCATTGAGCCGATGGAGGAACAGCATGGCAGCAGCACTGTACGCACAGCACGTCATGTACCATGCAGCATCAGGTATGTTTTGTTGTTGGTGTTGTTTTTGACTAATGTTTGCTGTACTCATGCCTGCACAGTGCTTGCTGTTATTCCTTCTTGTCTTGTTCTCCCCTAATTGTGTTCGTGTTGTAGTATGTGCATTTTGTGTGATTCCATTTTTTCAAAATCACTTATTCTTACTTTCCCTCTTCTTTTATGCTCTTGTAGATATGCTGCCATCCGATCCAACGGTGAAGTCCGTGGTGAGTTTGACGACTGCAGTGAGAATGCCATTCACAACTTTTTCGACAGTCTCAAAGAGTTGGAAGGCAGTATCCAGGAGGATTTGGCTGATACCAAGCCAATTCGCATGACAGCAGAACTGGAGCTTGAGTTTCAGAACGCAGTCAACTGCTGGATATGTGATGAAGTACTTGGAGAAGATCGTGTTCGTGATCATGATCATCTCACTGGTAAGTATTATAATTTTTTGTTTTTTTTTGTTGTTTTGCAGTTGTGTGTAGATATGCGCATGATGTGTATAGTGCATTTTCATGTCTTTGTAGCTGTTTGCGTCTGTGTTTTATCACGGTGTATTGAATTGTATTGTCTGTGGTATCACCTTCACTGTAGATGTTTACTATGTTTGTGTTTTCCCCTCTTTCTGAATATCTGCACAGGCAACTACCGTGGTGCTGCACACTACCAGTGTAATATTCAGCTGAGTATCTACCCAGATCGCCAGATCATTCCGGTTGTGTTTCACAACCTGAAAGGGTACGATGCTCACCACCTCATCGCCCACATTGGTATGACCGAGGTTGAAGAGGTGGAGTACGAGGACTCTAACCAGCGTAAGCGGATTAAGAAGGTTGGTGAGATCAGTGTCATCGCCAACAACATGGAGAAATATATTTCATTCAAGTGGCGTCAGTACCGCTTCATCGACTCCATGGCCTTCTTGAACTCCTCTCTGGACTCGTTGGTGAGCAACACCCCGGAAGATGCCTTCAAGCTTACTCGTACATTGGCCCATCATGACCTTCTCCTGCGTAAGGGTGTCTACCCCTACGAGTACATGGACTCCTTTGCTCGGTTTGATGAGACACAGCTGCCACCTAAATCAGCATTTGAGTCTAGTTTGACTGGAGAAGGTATCAGTGATGCTGACTATGCTCATGCTCAGAACGTATGGCAGGTAAGCAGCTTGTGCCTTCTGTATTGGCCCTCAGAATTTCCCTGATGCCATGCTTTTTGCATTATGCTCTACTTATGACTTTGTATGCTGTTGTGATGTGCCCTACACATTTTTTTGTACTCATTGCTCTCTATCCGTGGATATGTGGATGCTTGTGTGTATGGATGTGTGCATGCGTGTGTGCGTTGATGTTTTTTTTTGTTTTTTTTTTGTTTTGCAGACATTTGAGTGCAGTACAATGGAGGCCTATCATGACCTCTATTTGCAAACAGATGTCTATCTTCTAGCAGATGTCTTTGAGCATTTCCGCAAGACGGCATACAAGACGTATGGGTTGGATCCAGCTCATTACCTTACTCTCCCAGGTATGTTCATCAGTCTTTGTTGTTGTCCAATGTATTCTCTCCTTTAGATGGTGTTCTCTGTTAGTATTCTTGTGCTTTCTTGTCGGTGTATTTTTATACTTTTTGCATGGTGTATTGACTTTCGTGTTTGTGTTCTGGTGTGTTGCATGGTGTTATGTAGGATATGCATGGGATGCTCTACTACGGTTCACCCAGATTGAACTGCAGCTGCTCACGGATGTAGACATGCATCTGTTTGTCGAAGCCGGTCTATGTGGGGGCATCTCAATGGCGTCGCAGCGGTACGGCAAGGCCAACAACCCAACGATGGATCAGTACAATCCTGCCGAGCCCACATCATACCTGCTATACCTTGATGCCAACAACCTGTATGGCTGGGCTATGTGCCAGAGTATGCCGACATCTGAGTTTGCCTGGTGTGACAAGAACCTGTCCGAGATACTGGCACAACCTGTAGATTCGAGCACTGGGTTCATTGTGGAGTGTGATCTTGAGGTACCCTCTTCGCTGCACCACTACTTCAATGATTATCCACTTGCACCGGAAGTGATGAGAGCATTCTCAGATAAGCTATCACCATACCAGAAAGCACTTGTGGAGGAGCTCAAAGTGTCAGCCGTAGATGGAGTCAAGTTGACACCCAGTCTCCTACCCAAGTCCAAGTATGTGTTACACTACCGTACACTGCAGCTGTATTCGCGTCTGGGCATGGTGGTGACCGCTGTTCACAAGGTGTTGGGATTTCAGCAGAGTGCCTGGATGGCTCCCTACATCAATCTGAACACTGCACTTCGCACGAGGGCTACAACCGACTTTGAGAAGAGCTTTTACAAGGTAAATGCAACCGTTGTGTGCAGTCTTGTATGTTGTTGTTGGTTTCAAATCTTTATTCTCACGATAGCCAGTGGCCAATAAGAGATAATAGTGTAAGAAAGGAGAAAGAGTGAGGAAGATTTTGTTGGTTGTTGTTGTTGTTGTTGTTGTTTTTGTTGTTGTTGCATGTATGGTGCAAGTGTGACGTGGAGTATGCTAATTGAAAATATGCTGATGTGAAGGAATGGCATGATATGATTCTCATGTGTCATGTTTGCCTGTTTGTGAGCTGCAGCTGATGAACAACTCAGTCTTTGGCAAGACGATGGAGAACGTTCGTAATCGAACACGCATCGATCTCTTGCGGGAAGAAAGTGAGGAGCAGGTACTGAGGGCAGTGAGCAAGCCTACATATGTGCGGCACGACATTTTCCCGAACGGGCTTGTCGGAATAGAAAAGCAGCACACTGAGATCAAGCTCAACAAGCCGGTCTATGTGGGTATGTCGATACTAGACCTGTCAAAGTTGCACATGTACTCCTTCTACTACGATGTGCTGAAGGAGCAGTACGGTAGCAGAATCCGGCTGTTGTACACCGACACCGACTCTGTTATTGTGCACATAACCACCGGTGATGTTTATGCAGAGATGGATCTGTCTCTGTATGACACCAGCAACTTTCCCACTGACCATCCTCAGTACACTTCTGCCAATAAGAAAGTGGTTGGCAAATTCAAAGATGAGCTTGGTGGGAAATCCATGGTGGAGTTTGTAGGTCTAAGATCGAAGATGTACTCCTACATCGGGCAGGAATCGGCCAAACGGGCCAAGGGTGTGCGGAAGGCAGTCCTGGCAAATACCATCACCCACAAGGACTATGTAGATGCACTGCTCAGTCATCGTGTGTCTGCCAGGCCTATGATGGGTCTCCGATCACATTGCCACACAGTGTATGAGGAGGTAACCACCAAGGTGGCATTGTCTCCATTCGACTGCAAGCGGTATATACTGGATGATGGCATGGCCACACTTGCCTATGGTCACAAGGACATTTAATGGGCAGAACCCCACATTGAACATGTTTCATCATTTTCATGCAAAACTTCCCGCCATTCTTCTGTCTAATATTCCTCCTTTCTTGACATGTGGAGCTGGCTCCAACACTCCACATTTGTGTTAAATATTTCAGGCTTGTGCCTCAATTATATTGCAGGATATAGTGCATTGTGCGGTATAATAATCTTCATCGCATCATAAAATATTACCCTACATACTTTGGTTTGCAGTGTGTGCGCAGCATAGTCCATATATCATCAAATTGATCAAGTTCAGTATCTGCGGGCATATATTTCCCCAGCTTGAGAAAATGCTTATATACTTGCGTAAATTTATGCTCACAATGATGACATAAAAATGAGATTAAAGTCCATATGATGGCCAGTATGAATGTAGTTATGATGCTTGTTCTTTCGGCTGGTGAGGTTTGAGTGGATTTCTCTGCCAACACATTGCTGGCTCCGAACAGCACTGGTGCAAGCAGGAGTAGTTGTTGAGTAAGTTTAACTTTATTCAAACGCCCCTTCACTTTCTGATAGGTTCCGCTGTTGCTCGCAGTTGATGGCTCGGCTGATGGGGTGTCATTGCTTGAGGAGTCCATCTTGATCTTACTGTACCGGGAATTTTTCCTCACATCCATTCAACCATTAGTATGAGCAAAATTATGGCCAAAAAGGCTGAACGGGGATGAGTCCATACTGAGCGATTTGACCAGTTGAAGTCGTGTGTAAGGGTGTTTTCAAAACTTTGCCAACCTCCTTTTTCCGCCAACCAGGGCGAAACATTGGTGGTCATGTAATCTAAGTGCCAGGTCATGACATGATGTACATAGTGCAATCCCAGTTCCGTTGAATTCTCCATACAGATGTTCGCTAACTCGCTGCTGAATAAGTACAGGGCCACAATTTTAACATGGCTGATACCGTTTTTAAATAGTTCTTTTGCAAATGTAAGAAATTGCGTACGACCCGTTCTGGAGTTGAAACACAGTTGCTGCATCAGCACCTGAAATCTCGATCCACTGCGCCTGACTAAGCGACACACTCGTACCAAAACTCTAGAAAGCCGAGATGGTTTCGACTCCGGCGACGATACACATTGTGGTAGGTCTACATGACCTTGTTCTGCCAGTCGATCAGCAATAACAGCAGAAAGCAGATTTCTTGCAGTAGTCTGCATTGTGCACTGCATCATCGTTTCCCTCTACTACTATCCTTGGAAATATACCTCATTTCTTTCTGCGATACCCATTGGTTGAACTTTTCGGGGTATCCCTTCCACTTGACCAGCAAACTACCCTTACGTCTTTTCAACACCTGATCGATTCGAAATGTAGCTTGCGCAGTCTTCATGAGCTGCTGTTTGTAGAAGCTTCCTGTGATGGGTTCATCGGCAAGGTCTTTCACTTTGTAGGTGACCGGATAAGTGGGGAGAACCTTACGAATCACAAATACCTCTTCGGTCCAGTTGGGTGTGTATCCCTTCGCAAACATTCTTTTTTCCACTGTAATGCGAACTTTATCTCCGACTTGAAAGACAGGCTCATCCGCAATGGGCTCATACAGTTGCTCAATCGGTTTCCCTAGGGAGGCTTCCATGGGGGTCATCCCAATTGTACGGTGTTTACTATTGTTGTAGTTGTCGACAAGTTTTTGCAGCACATCGATGTAGACGTTGGTCGAGCGAGCGGTGAAGTGCTTCCACATACGAGATTTTAGCGTTCTGTTGAAACGTTCAACGACGACGGCTTTTCCTTCATTCTCTGTACTGTACATGTGAATGTCGTTTTTCTTCAACCACTCCTTGAACGTTTTGTTATAAAATTCCGAGCCATGGTCCACCCATAGTAGCTTAGGTTTCCGATTGGTTGTGATGGTTTTAAAGGCTGAGACAACACTATCCCCGGTTTTGCTCTTAAGTGGCACACTCCAAGCATACTTCGTGTATATGTCTATAACATTGAGAATATATCTAATTCCTTCGTTATATTCGCTAAAGGGCTGCATTTCTACGAGATCAGCACTCCATACATCGTCCTTGCCGTAAACGTCCACTTTTCTGCGTGGGAAATGTACTCGCTTAGGTTTATGTAGCTCATCAGCAAGATCATCTTGCCAATCCCCACCAACCATGACTTGATCGTTGTGAAGGGTATCGTGAGAGAACGTACAGGAGAGGAATTCCAATACTCCGTCTATACCAGTCTTTGAGAAGACTTTCGCTACCAGGATGGCATAACGTCCGCAGACCGCTGTGCTTCTATCTTGAATGACTTGCGTATTGGTGTACAGGTTGCAGCCGGAATAAACATTAAGAAAACATTGTTTTAGTTCCGGTTCTTTATAGTCTTCGGCCATCTGCATCAATGCACGCCCGAAGCTGTCAAATATCAGAACATTATCGCCTTCCCTACACACCGTCAGCCAATGGTGTCCCCCTTCGGGTTTGTCCAATATCGGGAGTATGTTGTCCGTGTTACACACACAAAACTCGCCATGGTTTAAGGCAGGCAGGAGATCATAGCTAGTCACACCTCGGAACCCGCGAATGTGTTTCAGCGCAGACTCGATGTCCACGTTGCTCAGCTCCACATCCATACCTAGTATACCAGGGATTTTCCTTTCAGAATAGCAAGTGTTCGGTAATAGGGACTCCTTGTATTGCTAGCCACTTGCCGATTCTTGAAGACACTTTTGATAAAGGTGGCATCATCAGCCATGTACTCTTTGAGACCTAACATAAATTGTTCTGCGTTGATAAGTTTTGCTTCTTTGGTTCGAGTGTAGGCGTTGATCATATCTCCTATACCGGAATATTTGTCTGCGGATCCTGGTATGGCTAGAAGCTGAGTTCTTATTGCAGCCAATTTCACATTACTTCTCGAGTGGTTTGGAAGCGCATTAAGGTTGGCTGCTGCTGCAATCTGCTGGAATGGATAACGCGACAGGTGAAACTGATTGATTTGGTTGACCAGAGTAGCATAGTCTTTGAGGATTTGAAATTCGAGGGTATCTCTAGTGTTTTCCATTCTACCTCTGAGCCCCTGCTCATCCTCCTGATAGACTTGGTGTAGTTGCGGCCTTGCACTGAAGTGGCTGCTTTGCAGAAAGGCTTCCGGTATCTTATGGTCTACTAGGAGTTTACCAAATGTATTTATCACTATTCTATCAAACTTTGGCTCCATGGCGGTTTGCAGTGGGATACTAGCGGCAGAGATGTTTCGCCTCATTCTAGCCTCTGCTATGGACCCTCTTGCCATTCCAGAACTCTGATCATAATCGAGGAGATTCGATGCAACAGCATTAGTAACCGAGAATGGGTTTATCAGATCCGGATTGTTCTTAAATGTTCTATCATACATAGCCTTTACTCGAGGGTTTGATTTCACTTGGGAGATAGGAAATGGGCGATCTTCTTCGGGGATATAGGCCAGTGCTTCTCTCACTTGCCCGGAAAATTTCTTATAATCTCCACCTCGTACTGGAGGAGTACCTTAAACCTCCCACATGGTGTCACCTTTACTCAGGATATCCTGGGGGTTTTGTAATATCATCTTCATGGTCTCGTCTCTCTTCTCTAGTGGTATTGGGTGAGTACGGCCGTTGCACTCGATGCAGATAGGTTGGAAGTGCACCCGTATTCGCTCCATTTCTGTACAACGGGCTTAATCAATCTCATCCACTCCTACCCCCCGTGCTTCACAGCCAGCAATCCACTCAAAACTATCAACTTCGGATTCGATTTGGACAATTAGTTTTACTCTAGGGAATGTGACCTCCCAGGTGTCTCCAATCTTAGTGACGGTAACCGCATCCCACTCACTGTGGGTGGGTATAATGCGAACACTGACACCATCCATACTTACTATAGGCAGAAAATATTTTATTCAAACACAACCTTCGAGGTTATGGAATCACAGTGAGTATAAAACTCATTGCGTGATGCATCGACCGCTAGAAAGGGTCTCCAACAAGCTTCTAATAGTTTTTCATAGAGTTTATAGACAAGATTAGCTTTCAAACAGGATCCGCCAAATAAAGTATGAAGATAGCGTTTGATGTTGGATTTATCTGTAAAGCGAAAAAGATAGAGGAAGTTGGTATTTATCTTCATATCTTTGATGTTATCAAAGCTTTGAGAGAGAAAGAACACATTAAGTTCATAATGATGGCTATACATGGTGAAAAACTTGTAAAGACATTCCCTCTGACTGCCATGCTTCAGTCCCATGACACGTATATCATCTATAATGACAAAGGACTTGGGCTGAATGTCCGTCTCTTCGATACACTCAGGCATTGCACTGTAATGTTTCAACTCCGTGCCTTCCTGCCTGTATTGCTCCGGTGAAGTATTGGAGATGACGTAAAGTCGTTCCGGCTTTACCGCTCGAAGTATTTCCTTGAGGTAATGGGATTTCCCCATGCTGCTCTGACCCAGAAATAGCACATTTTGTCCCCATGTTTGGAGGGAGGGGAGAATCTCAGAGTACTTGGGTTGAGATCGTAGAGACAGACCTGCTACGCGGAGTAAAGAGGCAGACCCTCCTTTCAGAGACAGCAGTGATGAAAAGTCCATACTTACTATAACGAGAAAAAATTAAATGTTAAAGCTCTGAGGTATAAACGAAGGGTTATGGGTATTTTCGATGCGAGTTCGGATACGGTCAGTAATGGTTTCTGGAGGGTTTGAGGATCGTCGTCTTCTACCTCTCTTCTTAGCTCCTGACTTGATGCCGGACTGTACTCTCGACTTTGCATGTTCAAACAGCTGCCTTCCCAGACCTTCAACCTCCCTCTTCAAACCGTCTCCTTTGCGCTTCCTTGCACGTTGCCCCCTGGAGAATTTGTTAGTGGGTGGTAGCTTCGATCGTCTTTTCTGAGATCGTCTCTGGCTTGCTCGAGTACTGCTTTTTCTACTATTTCCCTTTCGACCCCGGCCAAATACCTTGTCCACCAGATTGTCACCGACGGACGCTAGCGCCCCCATAGCTAAGGGTGCACCAACGGTTTTCAATATGGGTAGGGCTTTAGCCACGAGTCCCGGTGGAATGCTCAGTCCGCCTCGCTGCATCATGGGTTCACGGCCGGCTACCATCTGACGTCTGATGGACTCGCCGTCTTGACCTCGACCCAAGAGCATGGGAAGAAGCGACATGCCTAACATCGCCCCCATCCCAAGCCCACCCCTCTGGGTGAGCTTTTGGCCTTGTTCGGGGTCTTGCATTCTTTTTCGAAGCTCCTCAGCCTGTGCACCTCCAAAGATGTTTTTGATGAAGCCCCAGATACCAGACCCGTATTGTCTTTCCAAAGTCTGTAGATCACCTCCCCACGCTCGGGGTGTGGTTTCCAAATCTCCTCCCTGCATTGTTACTATAACGTGGAAATATTTACACAGTCTCCCACTTGATGCCTTCTTCCTTGCTCATGGTATACATATACTGGTCGAGACATAATAAATTGACCTTGATCGATGTGCTTGCGTGACTGGGTACATTGATCGGGGCGTTGGCCACATTGGCGAATTGATAATCGAGTGACATGTTACCCCTGACCTTTTCATTGTCCAGCATCCTGTCTAGATTGAGGTTGATTGGTATCATAAAGTAATGGTTACAGTAATCCGAGGCTGTGATAGGTATTTCAGCCCCATAGGTCTTTCCAAAGAACTCTTGAACCAAGTTGTATCCACGTAAATAGCTCGACTTGTTATAGTCATAATAGTGCTTGGCATCACTGTTTTCAGAACACTCCCATCTGAACTTCAGCGGACTGTCGAACACAGATTCATCGTTAATGGTTACTCTGAGTTGGGAAAGATTCGCATGTACCATGGCCAGGCGATTGCTGAAATTACTGGCAGCGCCGCCACCCAAGACAGCATCTTCTCCGAGTTTCAGATCAGAAAAGAACAGGATCATCCTCCTAGGAATATCTGAATTGTGGAGTAGCTCCAGAGTACCTGCATCGTCTGTCAAACTCTTCTGTACAAGCCGAGGGCACCAGGTATGGAAATATAGTTCTTTAGGCAGACGCACTTGATCTACGTATGCCTTATCCATTCTATAGGTAGGGTAAACAAAGTCCAGCTGCAGCAGATCAATGTTGACAGGCCCAACACCTGTTAGACTGTTTCCTCCTCCGCCTCTATCCGAGACAATCATATATCTAGAGAGCTGGGTTTGCGGTAAATCAAACCGTATTTTGATTTGTGTTCCTGGAGGCAACCACGCATCATCCACATTGAAGAAGGGAAGGAATGGTCTCATTTTGAACTGGAAATGCCCTGATGTCACACGGGCAACGTTTTCCAGAACAGTATTACTGAAGTTCTCCTCATTCGACAGGTGGACAGTGGGCCGTCTTTTCAGTGTCGTACCATCGAAATCATCTTCGCCATCTGTGTTTGTTGCAAACGCATAGGCGTGCGAGCGTTTTACACCATACCGATAATTCCCTAGAGGTATATCTTTAACACACTTCTGGGGGTCGAGTTTCTGAAGTCCGTACAGATCAGAATCGGAATATTGGAGTTTAGCCACGTCACTCTCCATAAGGCTAAGAATGTGTTGCACACTCTGCATATCTTGCACCTTGCTAGATTGCGTCACCTCCGTGCCATTTAGTTCCACGCGGATATTCTTGAACCATGAAAATGCAGGGGAGGTGGTACACACCCAGTGTGGATATGATCTGGCTCCATTAGCCCGACTATCACTAACTTCATACCGGAGTTTGACGATAAAGTAACTTTCACTCAAGGCAATGAAATTTGGTGATGATATATCCAATTCGCTGTTCAGAGAGGGTGGTGAACCATTTCGAGAATACAGTCTTACAAAGTTTCTCCCCTCTAGGAGTGATATCTTCTTTTCGGTTCGCTCTAGGATGCTATTCTGCACCACTTTAGTTTTCGACAGCAGCCCCTTAAAGGGGTCTGGGATCTGAGTGGCCACGACGTGCTGCGCCATTCTTACTTGTACGTGGAAAAATTTACTCGATTCTCAGATCCAATAACGCCGGGTACCCCGTGGTGATAAACTCTCCAGTGTTGTACTTCAGCCAAAATGATATTTCCGTAACGCTTGAGTGCGGAAGTAGAGCGCGTTTGTCTCTCTCTCCAAATATGTAATTGTTGATACCGTTGTGAGTTTGAATGGGGAACGTCTTCAAAATCCTCGAGTCCTGATTGTCTTCATATTCGACGGCCTGGGCGATCAGGTCTGTATACAACAACACAAACCTTCTCCCTCTAGTCAGATCAACTGCATACGGTGATGTGAAAAGACCAGGTTGTATGGTCACGGATTCTGCAATCGATCCCAAGCCCAGAACGACACTGGGGGAGTCGGGTTTCAGGATAATTTTTTTCCCGACAGGTACGCTGATGCTCGCTCGGCTTGTATAGCGGGAATAGGAAAACACAATATCTGGGTGATTTGCACTTTTCAGTGCCTCGTTAATGACTGTAATGAGATCTGCAATATCCGTGTGAGTTCCTGTTAGGATGGAGAGTTGAACTTCCCCTTCTTGTGTCTCCACGTACAATTTGTTACTCTCCGTATCAACGTTTTCAGAATGAAGTTCGAACTGGGCAGTGTCCAAACTGATGTGTTTCCCTATGGTATTCAAAGACCTGATACGCAGTGTAAAATGAGGCGTGAACGCACCGGCTATAACGGCAGAAGCGTTGTTTACTGCAGACAGTACCACCGCCATACCTACTGTACAGGGGAAATATTTCCCCATAATAACAAGGATGGCGTTTTGGAGCATGCATTTCCACAAGAGCCCGTCTGAGGAAACCTCCAGCCGAACAATAAGAACCTTGAAGGATGATATTGCGCAACTCAAAACTCTGGTGGGTAACGATAACACCAAAAACACCCTGATGTACAATGTCGGGGCACTACAGAACAGCAAGTTGAATAAAACAGATGCTGAGATTATGGAGGGTCGAATCAAAGAATTCGCGGAGTCAACGGTGATAGATGACGAAACCCATTTGAAAACGGATGGCAGCGTGAGGATGAGAGGAAATCTGCACATGAATGGCAAACGCTTATGCTGGCTGGATTACGACGGTGTGTCGGACACCTGTGCTGTACCTGCTGGGTGGGTGAAGAAGGAATTAGCCCAAATCCGCAAAATGAAAGGTCCTAAAGGTGATCCAGGATTTGGTTGGTATAGCGGAGCAGACCCTCCGTCGCCACCCATCGGCAGACAGGGTGACTTCTATTTGGATGCTACCACCCTCGTTGTATATAAAAAACTCATTGCGGGTTGGACTGCATTCGGATCACTTAAAGGACATCGAGGAAGACCAGGGGTTCCTGGACCAAAAGGAAGTCCTGGCCCGACTGGGGAATCTGGATTGCAAGGTTTAAGGGGCCACACAGGACTGCAAGGACCCCAAGGACCATCAGGACACATAGGTGCTACAGGACCGCAAGGACCCCCAGGAAACATAGGACCCCAAGGACCTGAAGGATCGCCAGGCCCTCAGGGTGACATGGGACCGCCGGGGCCCAGAGGTCCTCGGGGCCACAGTGCAAAGAGTCTTCCAATACTTCTTCCATAATACGAAAACCAGAGTGAGATTATAGAAATGTTTCCTTTCTTTTCAATTCAACGAATTCATGCAATGGATGGTTTGATTACGGTTGAAATTGACTGTATGATTCATAAAGAACAATATTCTCCAAGCAAGTGATGACACGTACACCTTAAATCAGTTTAGAATGCCTGCACAATGGTGGATAGTATATAGATCAATGCATCTGGATAGTCATCATAAGCCAGTGAGGCAGCAAGTGGTAGCTTCGGTTCAACTCCATAATGTTGGATGAGTTCAATCATTAGCTGTTCTTCTTGCTCTGTCATATCCACCGTCCTCTCAATAAACCGTTCAAAGTGAGCCTTACGTAGTTTCTTTGGGGTTATGATCTTCATCCACATTTTGAAGAACACTGGGGAAGTCTTGAATAGGGAAGCATTTCTCATCCATGCATCTTTGCTTCTGGGGAGATGAAGACTGAGTATCTGCACCATCTCTTCATCTTCATAGTAAATGCATGACAGGGCGATGGCATAATTCAGAGCTCTATACTCACTGCCCTTCTTCATAGCGTAGAGGCGTTGCCGAGTTTCAAAAAGCGATGGGTATAGCGGCTTACAAACTCCCACCTTCTCGATAAAAGCCCCCAGACTTTTATCCACTGATTCCAGTCGCTGCACATCTGTGTAAGGCTTACTGGGCAGCATTACACGCTCTGCTACATTTGCCTCTGGCGCAAACAAAGAGCCCAAGACTAGACCACATTTCATGCAAACGACAGCTTCTTCCGTTTCTATTTCTTCATGGTTACACCCATCACAAAATTCAACTTCCTCCTGAAACTCCATGGTGCCAAATGCAACTGTAATGATCCTGACGCATTACTTTATCCCTTCCACTAATTGTTATCGGCCAATCAGCATACTCTCGTCAACTCACATCCAATCAGCATACCCCACGTCACACTAACGTTACACACACTTGTGTCATATATGCGAAAAAAATGGTACTGGATCATAGCAAAATCCTCCTGGATAATGAACAAAATAACGATTAAAACACAACTCACAATAACAACAACAACAACAACAACAACCAACAACAACCAACAACAACCAACAACAACCAACAACAACCAACAACAACCAACAACAACCAACAACAACCAACAACAACCAACAACAACCAACAACAACCAACAACAACCAACAACAACCAACAACAACCAACAACAACAACCAACAACAACAACACGGCCAGGGACTGAAAGTCGCACGCTAAGTATGGGCAACTTACTTGTCAATCACTGCACATCTACGATGTGCGAATAAAACGAATGCAAGGAACGTGAACTTGTTGCTGCACATCTACGAAGTGCGAATCAGGGAGTAGTATAATGACACGTGTACTAGTCCACCTTCTGTTGCACTGCGTCTTTTCCGCAGGGCCACTGAAGGTCGCACGCTCCGCGTGCTCATGCGCGCATGCGCAATATGTCATTCACTGCACATCTACGATGTGCAAATCAGGGAGTAGTACGTATTTTACTACTCCCTGGTGCGAATACAACGAACGTGCACAAGTGCACGGTCGCCACGGAAAAGAACATGATGACATTTATGGCATGGCAGGGGCAAAGGTCGAACCCTGGGGGAGTCCCGGGGCCAGACCAAGCGCGCCCGATACAGTGTGCCTTATTTAACCCAAAGGTCAAAGGTCAAACCCTGGGGGAGTCCCGGGGCCAGACCAAGCACGACCGACACAGTGTGCCTTATTTGGCCCAAAGGTCAAAGGTCAAAAAGTGGCCCAGAACCTGCCCCGCACTTACTACTGACCAGTTCCGGTGTGACCTCGCCGAAGCACTCAGCGCTAATCCTACATCCGCCCACATGGATGTTGACGACATGTGGACGGCTTTCTATGAAGGGTTCAAAACAGTTCTAGACATACATGCACCCATCATGCTCTCGTCAAGACGCCAGAGAGCTGCTGCGAGATTACCTTGGCTCGACAAGGATACGTACCAACTCACGCAAAAGAAAAACAGATTACACAAGCGCTGGCTAGGAGATAGAGGAAATGACATCCTACTCTCCCGGTATAAAACAGCCCGGTCTCAGGCATCCAACGCAATCCGCAAGAAAAGAAACGCTTTTTTCACCAGACAATGTGAGCAGCACTCTCATGATCCAAGGAGAATGTGGTCAACCTTGAACGCGGTAACCGGCCGCTCCAAGGCAAGGCAGGACCCAGTGTGCGATGTTTCTGCAGTGAGCAGCTCCTTCAATAGTATTGTCACTGATCCAAGTCGTCCGGACACCCTACAGATACCCCATGGTCCCTGCACCCGCAACTCACTATCAGCTCTCACGCCAACGACCTGTCCCGCAGTACAGCGATTACTCGCCACAATCGATCCTGACAAGGCTACAGGCAGTGACGAGATCCCTGGCCGTCTGCTGCGAGCCTGCAGTGATATTGTTGCCCCGCACTTATGCGACCTCTTCAATGCCTCCTTGCATTCCGGTCGCCTACCGAAGCCGTTCAAACACGCCCTGGTAAAGCCGCTTTACAAAGCAGGGGACCCAACAGTCGCCACTAACTACAGACCTGTGTCATTATTACCAATTGTTGCGAAGCTGCTTGAAAAGGTAGTACATCGCCAGCTTACAAGGTTCCTCGCGGCAAACGACGTGCTGCCGACCACGCAATTTGCATACCGCACAAACCACTGCACTGAAGACGCTTTGGTACTCCTGACGGAGAACATTCTCCATGCAAAGGACGCGCGACTAGCCAGTGGTGTGTGTTTGCTGGGCATGTCGAAGGCTTTCGACAAAGTCAAGCATGACATTCTTGTACGCGATCTTTTCGAAGTTGGCCTTCACGGCACTGCACTCCAATGGTTTGCAGACTACCTCGAAGGACGCACCCAACAAGTGCAAATCGCTGGATCCATTGGTGTCAGTGGCACATGCTCATGTGGCGTCCCGCAGGGTTCCGTTCTCGGACCCGTGCTTTTCAACATCTACACCAGGCATGTGCCCACCATTGCCAGTCCGTCCATCTCAGTGCAGTTTGCTGACGATATTGCTCTCACGTTCAGCTACCCTGATTGCCAGGAAGTATCGCGAGTTTTAACAACGTCTACAACCGAGATTGCTAACCACCTCCAGAAACGGAATCTAATCCTGAACACTAGCAAAAGCCATGTCTTGCGAATTTCCGGCCAAGACATTACTGTCAAATGCCGTGGAAACCCGCTACCAGCAGTTCCCCATGCGAAGTACCTGGGCATGTTGTTGTTGTTGTTGTTGTTGTGTTTATTTTAATTCGCAAACCAAACGGGCAGATCTGCCCAATGAAAAGGTGGCGAATGCAGATAGAAAGCAGTAATAAATCACGATAGACGAGCACGTTCGATTTGACGAACACGTTAACAATGTTGTGAAGAAGGCCTCGCAGAAGGTGGGAGCACTCTGGAGAGCCCGCCGTTGCCTTACAAGAAAGTCCAGAGAGCAGTACGTGAAATCCGTTGTGATGCCAGATTTGCTCTACGGGTCCGTGGCGTTCTCTGGGTGCCTTCGACAAGACCAGCGGTCCCGCCTTCAGGTCCAGCAAAACCGTGCGGCACGCGCCGTATTCGGCCTGCCACCTCGCACAAGCGCCCAACCTCTGCTTGCTCGTCTGCAGCTGTATGGCATCGAAGAGCTCCACAAGCAAAAGACCCTTATTATGATCTGGCGTTGCTCGAATGGTCGGGCAAGCAATGCACTGCAAGCCCTTCTGGAGCATCCCAGTACTCGAACAACGCGCGCACAACGCAGCTTGGGCCTTCGAGTGCCCAAATCTGCTTCCAAAGCCGGCCACGACCGTCCAACCGCTCGCGGGTCCATTTTATGGAACACCCTGCCATCCGACGTGCGTGGTATTACCCAGTACCACCAGTTCAAACAAGCCTGCCTCCCGTTCTGTCTTGCCAGCAGTAGCACCCACTACTGAACACTACAGGAATCTTTGAACGTTTGCACAGTACCAGTCATGTGCTGTTTACCGCCTCCCCGTTGTTGTATTCTAACGTTAACGTTATTCATTGACTGAGCGTTCTTTGCTTTGTACTACACCCTGCTATCATGTTAGGCTGTTTCCTACAATATTTTACTGTTTCCATTCGCTTCCATGTAATTGGGTGACACCGCCCGTTTGGTTCTGCGGATTCAAATAAAAATGTACCTACCTAGTCCATCGGCCAAATCTCAGAAAGGGCCTCTTTCGGCGAAGGTGATGCACTGAAGCTCCAACTAAACGCCCTTTGGCACACTAGCTCATGAGACCCCATAGAATACGAATCCGATTGTTGGACGTTGCCAATCCAGTCCAGGATAGTCGAACTGGGTCGAGTACCTTCTTCCGATTTTCGTAATTTCGTCCACCATTACATCTTTCTCATCGACTTTTTTTCGCGTGGCGAATGTTCTTGACCCGCTGAGCAGAATCTACGCACGCTCGAACACTTGAAATGCCTGCATATTGACGGTTCGCAAGATTCTAGCGAGCTTGGTGGAAATCTATTATTTATTTGGACATTTTTGGGGAATCTGAATTATTATTATTTAGAACGGTAGAAGCTCATTCGGAGAAGACGGCGTGTCGCCGCTGTCGGATTGTCGCTACTGTGTTTCAGACGTATTTGCTTGAACGTGCTATTGAGGATGGACAGAAGATGAAGTGACGGCTTTCTTGAACACGGACGTTGTGTCTACATTGTAGCTGAAACATCTCATCTGGCGTCTAGAACGCAATTATTATGAGTTGTGAGTGCCAGCTGAGCTGAACACAAGCTGGACACCATTCGTCAGCTGGGAATTTGCATCGAAGCTCTTGATAGCCACGATAAGCATAATTATACAGAGGTAACCTTGTTTGACTCAATACGCATGCAGGTGATACCACTAGTGGCAATACAATGTGAATGGTGCAAAATTGATGCAACCACGGATATGTACTTCGTACAATCACGAACAATTGTAAGGCAAGTGTTCATGCCTGTCATAGAAGAATTTCAGCCCGGAAGTCTTGTTGTCATGGTCATAAATAATACAGGACTTGAGTTGGCTCTGGACATGAACACACTTGTGGTGAATACGGTCATTATTGCGAGAAAAATATTTAGCCACTGTATGTTAACACCTGATGCCGCACTACACGCAATATTTCATGTACATGTATGTGAGACTCAATTGCATCTTCAAGGCCGTAGATGCATGTAAGCACACAATGCTGTACAGTATAAGTAGTAGTCGACATGTGGTGCCTTCCTGGTCCACACGCACATGCGGCAAGTTGGGAATGACACATGACCTATCTGCACTGCACAGCGTGAGCTTAGAAAGGAATATTGCACACATAGTGCTTTTTTTGTGTTCCGATATCGTTAAGCCGGTATACATTATACTAGTATCCTTATACATGTACCTGGTCACTCGATAGGCGATGCCGACTGTACTAATCTTATCCATATTACCCGATACGCTATAGCACACTGCGTCAGATCACTATGCAACAAAACAAGAGCTTTGGAGCGAATATACACTGAAGCAAAGTAGGTTTCAACGGTACAGCACTAGTCACGATGAGGGGAGTTACGAGGATGGTTAGGCCGTGACACATAGATGATGATTGTTAATGATTCATGCATGGTGGAAAATTACCACCAATGGCGATGATATTGCTTTCACAACAATGACATCAGTAGGAGCAGTGACACAACCTTACTGCTCCAAGTAGGATTTACAAGCGAGTGAAGGGAGAGCAGACTGGTCTAATAGCAGACCGGGTCTAAGCAAGGAAGTAATCAGCATCAGAGGTGAGCTTGCACATCAGAAAACAGAATGATGATCACCAAACACAGAGAAGTTGGCTATGTGTATGTTTGTGTCACTGTGTGTGCATGTGTGTGTGTGTGCATGTGTGTTTGTGTGTATGCGCGCACATCTGTGTGTGAGAGAGAGGCAGACAGACAGATAGCATATGGTGGGAGGGATCAAGGTCTGACCTCAGAGTTAAGGGGGCACATCACAAGGGGGGCACATCACCCAAAAATTTCATATGGCATTCAATTGACCGTAACTTTGGTGTTTCTCAGTGGATTTGAGTGAAATTTTGACCACACACTCCTGCCACTATGCTGGCCCTCAGGACATGATTTACAAGTTCTTGCGCCTCACTGACAGGCTTTCCAGGCCGGAAAAACTCAAATTTCCGGCATAGTGCTACGGTGTGCGAGCCACCCAGGAGCCAAACAAATGCATTTACATTTTTTTCACATTTTCGGGCCCATTCTCTCCGTGCGCGGGACCCAAACCTAAAACAAGTCCAGAAGCAGCCATGGGTGGTGGGGTAGGGCCCCTCAACGTGGCCCTGGAATCTGTCACAACGGAACGAGTGGGCGTTCTTTCACGGACTCCCACAGACCCAAGTCAATTTTTGAATTTTTTTAGGTTTAGCACGTGCTACGAGGTCGTACCTTTCATACAACATCCAGTGCTGGGACCTCCACGGCAAGCCATTTCCACAGCGCTGCACACCAAATCCAGGATGCCCTCAGAAACCGGCAAAGACTGCCACTCACGTTTCACTACTGCCTAGTACTGAATCCTACCTGACTTCTTGACACGACTCAAACTTGCCAAAGTCACTAAATCAACGTCAACTACAATAATCAAGCCACATATCTGCAACGTCACGAGGGTGCTGGCAAAAGTCCTGCTGCACGGCGGCGGGCAAAGCCCGCCGCCGTGCAGCCCAATACGTGGTTTTTTAACGTGATTTTTTGGACTTTTTTGGACTTGGGGCAAAATTCTGCACACTTTCGCGTGTTTCCATAATACGACAAGTTGCGCACGGTCTGCTCAAATTCAATTACAGTGCTGCCAACAAATGACAGCATGCAACAAAAAAATCTTTCCTTGCAAGGGCACATTTTCGGCCATAACTCTTGAACGGCTGGTCAGATAGGGACACAGTTTTCAGAGAATTTGCAGCTATTCATGCTCTTTCAACTGACGTAGCACTCGATATTAATTTACAAATTCGATTTTTCAGCGAATTTTTGGGTGATGTGCCCCCTTTTAACAGCAGGTGGTCGCTAAAACCAGAGGTCGCTTACACCAGGTTTTACTGTTGTTCGTTTACAAAAATTGGACTTGCTTAGCCACTTTTTTGAACAGTCACCTGTACTTCTTCGAAAAACTAAAAAATATTCAGGCAATTTCGGTTAATGGTGGTAGAGAGTCGTAAAATCCCTGAAAAATCGAATTTGTAAATTCATATCGAGTGCTACATCAGTTGAAAGAGCCTGAACAGCTGCAAAATCTCTGAAACTTTTGTCTCGATCTGACCAGCCGTTCAAGAGTTATGGCCGAAAATGTGCCCTTGCTCGGAAAGATTTTTTTGTTGCACGCTGTCATTTGTTGGCAGAAATGTATTTGAATGTGAGCAGAGCGTGCGCAACTTGTCGTATCATGGAAAGACGCGAAAGTGTGAAGAATTTTGCTCCAAGTCCAAAAATCACGTTTTTTAGCCACGTATTGGGCTGCACGGCGGCGGGCGAACGCCTTGCATCAGGACTTTTGCCAGCACCCTCGTGACGTTCCAGATATGTGACTTAAGGAGTACGGCTGGCTTTTCTCGGATTGGCTATCTCGATGCTGACCGGTGGAATATGCTGCCTTCCACTGTTCGTACTTGTACCGATTACCGCTCATTTATTCGCTCATGCATAACCTTCCTAGGGGCTCCCGTAAGAAGACCATAGGTCTGTGGGAAACACCCTAGTAAAATAAAAGTTAAATAATAATAATAAGGGGGCACATCACCCAAAAATTCGCTGAAAAATCGAATTTATAAATTCATATTGAGTGCTACGTCAGTTGAAAGAGCATGAATAGCTGCAAATTCTCTGAAAACTGTGTCCCTATCTGACCAGCCGTTCAAGAGTTATGGCCGAAAAAGTCCAAAAAATCACGTTAAAAAAACCACGTATTGGGCTGCACGGCGGCGGGCAAAGCCCGCCGCCGTGCAGCAGGACTTTCGCCAGCACCCTCGTGACGTTGCAAATATGTGGCTTGATTATTGTAGTTGACGTTGACTTAGTGACACTAAAATTACGGTCAATTGAATGCATGAAATTTATGGGTAGGCTGCCCCCTGAAAATACGATGGACCAGAACGCATGACTGTCTTGGCGACAGGATAGGGATGGGGCTGGATGCCAAGCTATAGATCAGTAGAGGGGAAAAGAGAGGGTTTACAAATCAGGTATTTGAGCCACGTATTGGGCTGCACGGCGGCGGGCGAAGCCCGCCGCCGTGCAGCAGGACTTTTGCCAGCACCCTCGTGACGTTGCAGATATGTGGCTTAATTATTGTAGTTGACGTTGATTTAGTGACTTTGGCAAGTTTGAGTCGTGTCAAGAAGTCAGGTAGGATTCAGTACTAGGCAGTAGTGAAACGTGAGTGGTAGTCTTTGCCGGCTTCTGAGGGTATCCTGGATTTGGTGTGCAGCGCTGTGGAAATAGCTTGCTGTGCATGTGGAGGTCCCAGCACTGGATGTTGTATGAAAGGTACGACCTCGTAGCACGTGCTAAACCTAAAAAAAATCAAAAATTGACTTGGGTCTGTGGGAGTGTATGAGAGAACGCCCACTCGTTCCATTGTGATAGATTCCAGGGCCTCGTTGAGGGGCCCTACCCCATCACCCATGGCTGCTTCTGGACTTGTTCTAGGTTTGAGTCCCGCGCACGAACAGAATGAGCACGAAAGTGTGACAAAATTGTAAATGCATTTGTTTGGCTCCGGGGTGGCTCGCACACCGTGGCACTATGCCGGAAATTTGCGTTTTTACGGCCTGGAAAGCCTGTCAGTGAGGCGCAAGAACTTGTAAATCATGTCCTGAGGGCCAGCATAGTGGCAGGAGTGTGTGGTCAAAATTTCACTCAAATCCACTGAGAAACACCAAAGTTACGGTCAATTGAATGCCATATGAAATTTTTGGGTGATGTGCCCCCTTAAAGGGGCACTCCGGCTTCATTTTCGACGCCGAGTTTTCGATGCCAAGACGAAGGTAGGTGAAAGAGAAGACACCTCGAACAAGAACGAGTCTCCAGAAGCGATCGAGTCGAGCAGGAAGACGACTTTTGAATTTCGGCCGAGCGAGCGCTGATGACGTAATGAGGGATTAGCTTGCCAGTGGAAATGCATCTGCGCACATACATTTCACACACTTTTTGGCCAATTTTCAATCGAAGAAGAGGTTGTTTGCTATGTTCTCCCAACGCCGTGAGCGATCCCGTCTTCTATACCCTTCCAGGTACCCTGAAGGTCCTCCAGAGGAGAATTTATCTCCATCAAAGCGTTGTTGATCCGCTAAATTCGTCTCGAGACATATTCACCCAGTGCAGTGCTGATAAATGTAGAATGTTGAATCTGTGATAATTGTCGACGATGGAGAGAGAGGCTGATAGCCGCTGTCGCAGGGAGAGTGAAGCTGCTGGAAGTAACAACAGGGAGCCCGTTTGTATCACCTGAACAACCAGACTTCAAAGCAGCTTGACCAAATCGGAGGGTGCCTCGTTGCTTATCGTGAATATTACACCGGCATGAATTACTACAAGTATACTGGTGAGTTTTTATCTTGTTTCTGTTCGTATGCTAGTACCCTGGCCTGGAGTTCTCGTTAGCAAATTCCTATTCCCTGGCGTTTTCTAAACATTCCGTGTAGGACTGAATACGTGATCAAGTATTCCGATTTGGGTAAATGTGGAATTTGGACATGTATTTTATTAAAAAAATTCTTTTCCAAATAGAGCGTTTGTAGAGAAATGGTTGCCCAAATACAACAAAATTTATTCTGCAGTTCTACAACTAACTTGTACTGAAATCCAGTCGAAGTAAAAATGATTCTTCATGACAGTTGGGGTCAATGAAATCTGATCCAGGCATAACGAATGGTGACGCCTGCCACCCCGGGAACGAATGCCCATTTGGTGGGGGATACCAAAGTACTCGAAAGTAGTGCGTGTTTCAATGTGGCATGGAAGTTTTATATGATCTCTGGTCAATGCAACATACAATAGCCATCATGAATTGCTGGCCTCGAACGCAACTCCGACCAGAATTGGCAGTTCCCTAAGTTAGATGCTTTATAATTCCATGGCCCCAGCTGTAGTTATAGAGGGTTTTTTGCACATTATTCTTATAGTCGATAGATTTATACTGATGGCCACAAACAACGGCAGTTCAAACTTCACTGATGTGTTCATGAGCTGAGAGATTTCTCTCCACTATTTCTGTTGTGCACACAGGTTTGTCCAATATGCATTGACCGTATTGGGTATGGTACCTGCTCTGAGAAGGGAATCGCTGGAGCCACAGTCCAACTATACAGGCTTTCAAGAAACAGAGAGGAGCCATCTTTGCAAGCTGATACCTGATGTGTACCGACAGAATTCTCACGAGATACCTTACAGACTACGCCTGGTGTATACTTCATAGTACTCCTTCGACTACTGTCTAGAATCAAGTCGACTGAAGCAAGTTCAAACAACTCTGGCTTCAAACGAGCCGTCGATTAGACAAACAAAACATTCTCTCATATACTAGAGCACTCTGACAACTCACGACCTATTCCTAACGATTGCCACCGCTTATAAATATGTAGAGTACTGATTGGAATGTGCTCACAATCTCAACAATCCAGTGCTATAATTATTTGAACTATGTGTTCCTTCCATAAATGTTGTATCCACATATAATCCACAGTGCTGCAAAGTTTCAGAGTTCTCAGGGTATCAAACAAAATTATTTCAAATACAGTGAAATAGTTCGTGGACATTATAGCGTAACTTGTAGTTCCCTGGTCCTTTTCTTTGCTATAAATTAATCCTTTGCTCTCTAGCCACCGGTGAGTCCAACAGTGAAATTGTTAGTTCATATGTATGTGGGTATGTGGGGGGGGGGTGAACATATTTCTATATAAGGGACCTGCAACTGTAATACCACAGTACAGTAGATAGCAAATATGTAGAAAACAGAAATGCATGTTCCCATCATTGTACATGGACGGGCGCAGCAGGCCGAAGCTATAAGCCAGAACAGGATTTACAATCGCCTAGAGATACTTGAGCTTTTCCAGTATTCTCCGTGAGCTGTCCCATTCCACAATGGTTCATGCCACCATTATTTCTGGTAGTATCCATGTGCATAATTCCAAGAACATCTCGGATTCTTCAACAATTTGTGCCACGGCAAAAGACAACGCTTGACTCGGTCACTGGGGCTGTCAAACTTCACATCACAAATGAACTTCAATTTCTCATCTGGTTCAAGTATATGTACTGCCATGACTTGACCATGCTTCATCCACAGCTGGGCGAAGATTGTGGCGTTGAATTCCATAGCGCACCTTCTTGCTGCCATGCAGGAATATGTTGAGAGAAGTGAACATATTTTTACTAAAAAAACAACAGCCACTGAAGAGGATAGCATTAGCAATAGCCTTGGGTGAATTTCCTGCAGGTACACGTTGTTGGTAGGTCTACTGGTCGGTCTCCGTATTGTCAAGTTCAGAAATCACCTGTACTACACATCTTGTAGAAGGGATCCTGATCGAATAATTCTCTGATCATAAAATTCACTAAACTGAGGGCGAGACAAATAGTCAGTACTCCCCGATTCCGTCTAGCTGCTTTGATCAAGTGATGCTAACAAGCTCCCCGTTGTTACTTCCAGCAGCTTCACTTTCCCTGCGACAGCGGCTATCAACCGTTCTGTCCATCGTCGACAATTATCACAGATTCAACATTCTACATTTGTCAGCACTGCACTGGGTGAATATGTCTCGAGACGAATTTAGCGGATCAACAACGCTTTGATGGAGATAAATTCTCCTCTGGAGGACCTTCAGGGTACCTGGAAGGGTATAGAAGACGGGATCGCTCACGATGTTGAGAGAACATAGAAAACAACCTCCTCTTCGATTGAAAATTGGCCAAAAAGTGTGTGAAATGTATGTGCGCAGATGCATTTCCACTGGCAAGCTAATCCCTCATTACGTCATCAGCGCTCGCTCGGCCGAAATTCAAAAGTCGTCTTCCTGCTCGACTCGATCGCTTCTGGAGACTCGTTCTTGTTCGAGGGGTCTTCTCTTTCACCAACCTTCGTCTTGGCATCGAAAACTCGGCGTCGAAAATGAAGCCGGAGTGCCCCTTTAATTATTGTAGTTGACGTTGATTTAGTGACTTTGGCAAGTTTGAGTCGTGTCAAGAAATCAGGTAGGATTCAGTACTAGGCAGTAGTGGAACGTGAGTGGTAGTTTTTGCCGATTTTTGAGGATATCCTGGATTCGGCTTGCAGCGCTGTGGAAATGGCTTGCCGTGGAGGTCCCAGCTCTGGATGTTGTATCAAAGGTACGACCTCGTAGCACGCCCTAAACCTGAAAAAATCAAAAATTGACTTGGGTCTGTGGGAGTATGTGAGAGAACGCCCATTCTTGCCGTTGTGACAGATTCCAGGGCCACGTTGAAGGGCCCTATCCCGTCATCCATGGCTGCTTGTGGACTTTCTTTAGGTTTGGATCCCGCGCACGGACAGAATGGGCAAGAAAGTGTGAACAAATTGTAAAATGCATTTGTTCGGCTCCTGGGTGGCTCGCACACCGTGGCACTATGCCGGAATTTCTGAGTTTTTACGGCCTGGAAAGCCTGTCAGCTAGGCGCAAGAACTTGTAAATCATGTCCAGAGGGCCAGCATAGTGGCAGGACTGTGGGGTCAAAATTCCACTCAAATCCATTGAGAAACACCAAAGTTACGGTCAATTGAATGCCATATGAAGTTTATGGGTAGGCTGCCCCCTTACGTGACTGCTTCCTTCTAGCATCCGAGAAATGCACTGGTCTGGTTTAGAAACTAGTTTTGAAATCTATGTGGTTTCGGCTATCAGAAAGTGCAATGCAAATAAACTTCGAGTTGTCTTTCTGAACGCTCGAACTAAATCCAACTCTGTCATGATTATTTTGTTTGTGTGTAGACCCGAACCTGCAGTGACGGCTTAATCCGGCGCAGTTACAGCTTCGCCTCACCAAGCCACGAGCAGTGTCGTGCATATGTCAACTGGTGGAGTGGACGACCAGCAAGCCCCAACTCTGGTATGGAAAACCACTTGTAGCGGGTCGCCTCCTGTGCTCAGAGGTCACTGTGCAAACTATGCTGCGGTACTACCTGGATACTGTTGCTGGAGATGGCAAGTCAGCCAGCAATTTCAAAGCCATTTCTGGCTCGGACAACAAGTCATCAAGACTTGATGAGAGAGGATACGTACAGAAAATAGAGGTTGCGTCATCCAGCAATAGTGTGCACTACAAGGCTCGCTGTAAGCCCGAAACACGCACGTTGAAGGGGCGTATCAGCTCTGTCTGTCTGTGCAGACCAAGGGCGGCAGTGGCACTGACTGCCATACCGTGGAGCGTGTCACCCATGCCGAGTGTTCGTGTCCCGCTGGCAAAGGTCCCCACGGGTCTTGCAAGCACCTTGTTGCCCTATTTTACTCCTTAATCGACTCTATATACTCGATTTGTCTACACTAGTGACTCGGTGACTTGCACTGATAGACTGCAAGCCTGGAATCAGCCGCATGGGAAAAGGTCGGAGCCGATGTCGGAACTAATTCCGAGACCTCCGGTCGGATGAGCCTCACCAACCACATCGGCATATCGCCCCTACTTCCCTTTGTCTTGTTGTCCAGTGTCATTTCAGTTGTCCTCTTTCCCTGATTATTCGTAGGGCTGTGTTTGCTAGTAAAAAAGAAATACTGATCACTGTCATGACTCATACTCATACTAAAAACTCAGATTGCAACCTCCCCACTGGAGCCCGGACCCTCCGTTGCGCGCAACATCCGTCGCCGGTTCGTAATCGTGAACGCGAGTGTTTAGGAAACACCCAGCCTGAACGTGCTCAGTCTCTAGTCTTTGTTAGTCGTGAGTATTGTGTGAACATGCAGCCAGTCATATTGCCACACTGATTAGGTGTCTTGTGTGGTGAAGCATCCCGCCGGAACGCATGACTCAACGCCTGGTATTCAACATTACAGTGAAGTCTGAAAGCATGTATTGCATGGAGCACTGGTCCATTGGACCTGGTGCAGCTCCATCTACCCCATGACGAGCGTGTGTAAAATGCAGTTTATGCGTCTATTTTGCCGCAATCTGCAATCGTCTGCGGCTCTTGCATTCATCTCGGAAGCTGTATTCGCTTGTATCCGAACGATGGGTGGTACACGTTCAGGAAAAATCGAGCTTGCAATTGGCAGCGATATGGCGGCATTCGACTCTTTTCGAACTTATGCCACTGTATTGTCGGGGGTGAAGAAAGAGTTTCTGGATTCGATCGAACCACGCCTATTGAACTTCACCATGCTTCTGTTTTTTAGAACATACAATTAGCCTCAAGCTCTATGTTTTTTTGTCTGCAGCTGCTTGGTCCAACATCTTGCTAGTCCTCTTCTTCAGTCTCAGTACCAGCTCGGGGCGACTGCACCTGGTCACCAGGCATGCACCCGGGGCAGGGCACAAAGTGCCTTAGTTCTCCCATTTGTTTCTATGCAGTATGGCATGCGCTCTATTTCTTTCCTGGTGGAAGGCAATAGGAATTCTCCGAAGAACGGAGCACTGAAGAACAAACAGGCTAGATTTTCACCAAGCATAGCGGGCCAATGTATACACTTTGATTCAACTGTCAATAGACTGTGGATAGCCGCACCTACATCGTCTACCATTGCAGTTTGTTACCTATCACCTATGCTCTCCCCCTACACTGGGAGAGAGTTATGGTTGCTCATGACAGTGCTCAGTTCAGATATGGGCAGAGCTAGTACAGTGCCTAGTACTCCCCCTAAATATATAGCATGCTATCTACTCCCGTTGAGTATCTATTCCTCGGCTCAAGAAGTAGATACATAAGGTTGGGTCGAATTCCTGCAATGCACAAAATATATAATTTTGAAAATCTGATGATAAAATTGAAAAACAATGCACCGGCACCTTTGCTAGTGCTAAAGCGGTTAAGAAATTGGCAATGCAGAGAATAGAACAAACAGCAACTTGCCTCGTACTATGAAAGGCGCAGCAGATCCATTCAAAGTTCATCACTAAGAAAAGAGCAAAAGGGAGTACATGTACTTCTCGAGCTGCAAGGAAACCGAAACTAGGGACTGCTCAGAATCGGTCACAAAACATGGCATGGAAGCATACAATACGGTCATTTATTTTTTGAAAGAAAAAAAAAGCATACAGTCTGCTAAACTAGGTAACTTGGCCCCAAGAAACGAGCAATACCAACTCTACAGTTGTTTGCGCAAGATGAGGTAAGCGCATGTACGAAGCAAGTTGAAAAGCTTAAGGAAAAACGGAAAGAGCTAAAAACAAAAACAAGGACACGGGATCAATTGCGGAGGGAGAGAATACAACACTAATTCGTCCTATATTTTTCTTTTGCTGAGGAAGGGTGTTGGCTAGCAGTTGGTGACCAGGGATGCATGCAAGTGGACGGGTGACAACTAAGACTAATCATGATGAATTGTGTAATGCGGGCATGACCAATATTTAATACACGAGCAAAGGGCATTTTTTAAGGATTTTGCATTTGATACCAAAAAGTAGGAGAGCGGCATGCAGGTGTGTGTCGAACTACGTGCCGATTGAGCATCCCCTGGCGAAGAATTTGCACAGGTACTTCGGAAGTTGCGACGCTCAATTATGCACAGCAACATTAACAGTGGGGAGAATTGCACGTAACACGCGCGTGGATGGGTGTTTGTGGCCGCATGCGAGTGTATGCGCGTGCGCGCACATGTGTGTTCGTGCATGTTTATGTGTGCGCGTGCGTGTGTGTGTGTGTTCGAGGGTGTGTGGGTGGGTGCGGGCAGGCGTGTGTGTGTTCCTGTGTGTGTGTTTGTGTGCGCGTGCGTAAGCTGATAGTCGTGATGCACAGACACAGGGCAGCATGGCGATACCAGTAAACATTGCAGTTACGATGAAGAAGTCTTGTACAGGTGAGCACGTCAGCGAGAAGAACCGTGGTCTAGTTTATGACATGCTTGCCCGAGGCCCTGGAGTACGGGAAAGTGGATTGGAAGAGAGAAAGAAACACCGAAAGACAGACAGAATGAGATAGTAGGAGTGGTGCTGACGAAGAACAAGGCCGAAGATGACAACATGCACTGAACCTGTCACTTGACATCTTCTCACAACATTGCCTTGTCTCTGTCAAACAAGCAAGTCAAATCCGTGTAAAGCTAGAGATGTGTATACAAATCACCTGATCGAACGCCCACTTTCACAGAAACCGGGTGATTGCGCCCTACTACATTGGGATTTTTATGGAAAATGTCACTAAAAGAGGCATTTTCTTTTTCTAAATACATGGGTGACCGCGGTTTGCCCTTATGTTGTAGTCTCTTGGACGCTGAGTCAACTGGGTTTGGTCCGAGAAGGCTGGGATGCAGCGTTCGGCCAGTATTCTCAATCGAACACGGTTGAGTAAGCGGTCACGTGCTCATGTGTATACGAGTCACCTGGTAACCATGCCTGCAGGCTACACGTTTCGCACCAAGGTTCAACTCGATTGACAGGAAAGCGCCCTAACAATCTTCACGTGTTAGCCTGCAGAGATGGTGACCAGGTGACTGGTGCACGCCTGAAAAAATAAATGCCGCATTTAGTGGCATTTTGCGAAAAAATCCCCATCTACTGTCGTGGACATGGAAATCTGGTCGCACGTCTAGCGGCCCCAGGGAGCTAACCATGCAGCCCGCCGTGGATAGCGGAACATGCATTGTGCGCTGCAGCGAGCTGGTCGCATCGGATCAACATGACTCTGTGCACTGCACGCAGCGTTCTGAATGCACTGAGGGCGCCGACCCCGGGCAGTCGACTGGATTTCCATGCCCAGTACAGTATTAGGGCACAGTCACCCAGTTTCGGTGGAAGTGGTGAGTTTGATTAGGAATAAAGGAGGAAGGGAATGTCTCCGCTTCCCCGGTCCAAGGCATTTCGACTCGGCACCCTGAAGACTACGAGTACTGAGATTTTTATTCTGAACCATACTTTCCCTATTGTCCTTTGCATGTACAAGTAGTGCGGGTTTGTAGGAAGTGTACTTACACATCAATGCTGTTGGGATCTCAAATCCATGTGCTCCCCTCATGCACACCTAGTATCATGGAGTAATCAACTCTGCTCCTTGTCGGTGTGTCCGAAGCACGGGAAGCATCACATCGGGGCAACAACTCCACCTGGCAGTATTGGATCGTTCGTTCCGGAGTCGGCGTAGTGTCATCCACTGCACAGTTGTCTGCTGGCGAACTGCTGGCTGCTGGTGGACTAGTGGCTGCTGGCGGACTGCTGCTTGCCACATTGGCTTCCAGAGGTTCCAAAGGTTCCCTGTTGAAGTAGAATTGATGACATCATCAATAAGTTCGATGGTCTTGCACTTAATAATGAATTGTAATTCTGACCTTTGTCATATACAACCGTTCTGCTCTATCAATTGTTCTAAGTACCTTCTACTCGCCGCGCATTTCAAGCCCACGTGGGTCTGCTTTCTGTGCTCTAGATTTAGCTGGGCCTGTGGAGAATAGCCAGCACTGTTCTTCAGATGTTATCACTGCATGTTCTATGAACAGATATGCCACTAAGCCAAACTACGGCATTGGGAAACCAATGCAACTGTGTTTACCTGGAATACCTTTTGTACGTTAAGTGTGTGGAAATTTCTGCGAGCGGACACGACCTTCACACAAAAACCTGCTTCAAAAAGGGTGTCCCAACTTCACTAAGGTTCTCACACTGTGGACACTTTGTTGCACTCCGCCATACGATTATCATTTTCCCTGTCTGTGAAATCAAGGTGCGATGCTCTTGCGAGACGGAGCACTCTCGCAGTACTTTACCGAACAGATCAAGGGAAAAGAGTACACATGCCACCCTGATATAAACTAGGAATCAATAAGAAGTTCCTACCTGCAATGCCTCCTCAGTGCAAAGATGAAGACGATTGACAGGGCAAATACCACGACACCGAATGCAATCCCAACGCCAATAACGGTTGCAGACTGCACGCCTTCCTCTGCAGAATCATCAGTCGTTGAAGAATATGCGGGTGAGGCAGAGCGCACCGTCACGCTTGACATCGCTGTCTCTTGTGCAATCTGGATCGCTGATGTTGCTGATTGAGGCATTGCTGTGACGGTTGATGTAGTTGTGTAGGAACCGCATGTTTTTAGGGCAACAAAATGGCAAACAAAAATGAGGAATTCAGTAGCAGCGGTCGAGCATCAAGTTACAGTCAACTTGGCTGATAACGACTGCGGATATAACGACAATTCGCGAACAACGACAGAATTTCTATGCCCAGAACAAAGTCCATTCTACCTGTAGACATGTAATGAAACTCCGGGTATAACGGCACTTCGCGAATAAGGACACTTTTCTGATGCCCGGCCGAGTGTGGTTATACGCAAAGTTGACTGTACTTCTGACATGCTGAGTGGTGTGGTACAGACATACTGGTCGTATAATAGAGTACACACCGAGACTACCATGAAAGACACCCACATCTTTGCACTGCTATTCGTATACAGACTGCACATCCAGCCTACCATGAAAGACACCTGCATGTTTGCCCGACTAGAACAAATCCTTTCTAGTACATTCTGCAGAAAGGTGTTGTCACTGATCTAATGTTCATTTCTGCACCGGTAGATGCAACACAGTGGTCATACAGTGTTTTCAGAACCCATTGCAGTGCTTGATGCACTCACTGAAAGTGCAAGGCAAAGAGAAACAGAAATAGAACGTACCGTCAGTATCAGGACTTGTAGAAGAGACTTCTAAATAGAACACAGCACATAACACGCACACAGATACCAACAGACAAGCACATGTATTATAGACATCTGAAGTGCACATAGACAGTCCCATACATGAGTGTGCACTCAAACTACGCCAGTGGCATTAGTGTTCACCGCCTAGCTCACTCCTAGTTCACATTCGACTGGGCGAGACGGGACGCGACGCAATGATCGACGGGAAGCGACTGGACGGTCTGACGACATGGAACGTGAATACCCGGAACGGGAACACAACCGTACCATCGGGAAGCTATGTGAAAAGTTGAATCGATTCAACTTTCCATACAGTAGACGGGAACGCAAGCATACAAAACGGCTGCAATTCGAGTGTGAACAGGAGACGTCGTCGTGCGCCGACAACTCCCGATTCGTACAAGAGGAGATTTTTAGCATTGTGAACATTTCGCTTTCCACGATAACTCACAGAATGGCTAGCACGGCTTGAGTTGAAATTTTTCAAGATAATATCTCAGGTTACTTCATTGGATTTAGAGACAGTTCAGGAGCGTGACAGAGGAACTGTTCTATCATTTCCTGGGGCTAATATTTGAATGCCACAACTTTCAGGGCTACCTTTTTTTGGTTTTGATGAAAAACTGGTATTGTGAACTCGATTCCGCTTCATTCAAGGAGAAATAATCAATTTTAATAGAAGTCCCGAAAACAAGAAATTAGGTCCGAAAGTCACCCCGTCACGGACCATGTCTTATGACTCGCGCCGTTCGACGTTGAACATCGCAACGACTGCTGCACGTCGTGTCGTTCGAATCGTACAGGATTTTACAGCTCACCCCAGGCGTCCCAACAGGCGCTTACGTCCCGTACCGTCATCGTTGCGTCGAATGTGAACTAGGCTTAAGCACCAAAGCCGGAACATCCAACACCAGTCAACACTTTGAGACACCAACGACCTGTCCACAATTTCACGTCCATTTGAAACCGCTGTTGTTGTACGGCAACTCAGCACACCCAGATAAAGTTCCAAAACAATTCAATTCTCCATACTCCTAAAGTCCTGAAAAAGCCCTCATATTGTACAAACTTACTTTCACATCTTGGTGGACTTGGGTGCGATACTCCGCCACTGTGGAACGTAGAGATGGTGATAGCCAGACCGTTGCTCCATACATATCCCGTTTGACATCTTATCGATACCTGCGCACCAATCGCCCTGCTGAAACCTGCCATGGGTTTGTAATTGAAGTGCGCTGATACTAGATCAGGGCACCGTTCTGGAGACAAAGGAAGCAAAAATTCAAGCCAGTTGCTCATTGGAATCAAAAACTCAGCTCCAGAATTCATACCATAAGTCATAATATAAATGAAGACGGATTTTAGTCTCCCAAATGATCAGAGGATCAGCAATTAATCTGTGGCGTGAATAAAACTTAATGACTGTACTTAGTGGAGTAGTAGTAGTAGTAGTAGTAGTAGAGTGTATTATTTGACTAGGGGAGTCCCCACATGCATGACCTTCTTCCAGGGAACCCTAGGGAAATAATTGTAGTGTATACTTCACGGTTAGAACACGATGCACACTGAGAAGTCACACAGTGACTTACCCCAGTATTGGTGCAACAAGGCATTTTAAAAATGTACAATCAGCACATCAATGATGCAGCATGTACCAGTACAATACAGATACAGTGCTGGCAAATGAAATCCAGCCTTGTGGAAATACCAGTCCCGGACTGTACAACCCCAGCAATGTGAACAGTGGACTGTGCAGTGAACCGTGACTCTACTCTATTCATGGTTGCTAGATTTCAGTTCCCACC
The DNA here is from genome assembly GCF_964019385.1 of Sycon ciliatum. Taxonomy (NCBI): domain Eukaryota; kingdom Metazoa; phylum Porifera; class Calcarea; order Leucosolenida; family Sycettidae; genus Sycon; species Sycon ciliatum. Next base: position 34,268,017 of record NC_088645.1, read on the forward strand.
ACCTTGTTGTAATACTCAGCAGCTACATTTCACACAGAAGCATTCTTTAGGTCAGTACATTTAGGTTTTGATCAGCAAGACCATCATTATATCCCTTCTTTCGTCTTAAATTCAGCAGTTGAGTCAGGGCCACTGTAGTTGGTAACCATCATATTTTTTACAATGAAGCTGCGTGGAGCGCCATTCAAGATTATTTAAACATACGCAAAGTGACTCTAAATACATGTACAAACAAACCTTCTTCGACAGTGACCGAGACAGTTCTGGAGACTGGCCTAGAAGCATGACCACATCTTTTGGTCACACGCTGTGGACGCGGAGGGGTTCACCATGAACCCGTGCTTCACACACACACACACACGGACATGCACACACACACACACACACACACACACACACACACACACGGACATGCACACACACACACACGGACATGGACATGTGCAGACATGAGGACAAGCGCGCATGAATCAGCACACACGAAAGGATGTCAGGCTGCATTTAGTTGGGTACGTGGAGTGCTGGATTCCAACAATTGGTGCAACATGCAATGTCCTGTGACTCAGCCAATGCGTCGCAACGCGAAAAGACTCTGTGTGTGTTTGTGTGTGTGTGTGTGTGTGTGCGTGTGTGTGTGTGTGTGCGCGCGCGCGTGTGTGTGTGCGAGTGCGTCCATGGATACGTATGTCTGCATACGTGCGTGCATGTGTGTGTGTGTGTGTGTGTGTGTGTGTGTGTGTGTGTGTGTGTGTGTGTGTGTGTGTGTGTGTGTGTGTGTGTGTGTGTGTGTGTGTGTGTGTGTGTGTGTGATGTGTGTGATGGTATTTTCTGTATGTGTGCCGGCTTTGGTTCTACATGCAGGACTTTGCTTGGGTTAGTGCTGCATTGAAACTAGAGGTGAAACTATTAGAGATTTGTTCTGTTGGTTATCATACCCAAGAAGTTTATCATATCTCTATAATACGCACTGTTTATTTCTTTTGCTTGATTTGCATCAGGAGATCCCCTCGACAGGCCATCGCCTGTCGATTATTATTATAAACATTCGGTTATGAACGAGAGGGCTTGAAAGCGCAGGATTCATTGCAGGGCTGCCACACTTCGAGGGAGAAAAATGTGACGGGAGTCCTGGGTTGGGTATTTTTTTTAAGGAAAATGGCTTGCTATTGGGGCCCCAGAACACATTTTTAACTGTCCACACACATGCAAGCATGCGTGGATTGTAAAGCTACATGTACATGTACATGTACAATGACTGGCGAAACGTGACCTGGAAGTGCAGAATGGCCAACTGGACTGAAAAGCGCTCAAAATATAATAGTCGGTTGTCCCTCTTTGGGAACAAAATCGGTCGGTTTGTCCTACAGGCGATCAAAAATCGGACGATTTCCGAAATATCGGAGCAAGTGGCAACCCTGCATTGCCATGCATTGTTTTCACAGTTTGCTGATCTCTCTCGCAGTCGTTCACGATGTGGCGGCCGACGAATCAAGATCACAGAAGAGATCGCAGAGAAGTTGATCGAAATATATGTCGTATCCCTACGACGTTCTTCTGTACGCCTGGCAGTGCACCTCGTATGCTTCCCGTACACCTTCCATTCATGGACTTGTGTCCGGATGCTCTGATGTAGGACGCTTGTTTTCGCAGTTCTCGCTTTCACGCACTGCAGCCCATTTGGGACTATGAACTCGAACCAGGCACCTTGCTCGCGAGGATCCCTGGTTCGAGTCCTGGTGGCGTGACTGATGAGTTTTTTCTTTCTTTCGTGTCTGATTTGCAAGTGTTGGCGTTCGGAGAGAAGAAGAGCAGTACAAGGCACGTGGCCTAATTTCCTGATACTTTGAAACTCTCCGTGATGTCCAAAATTTTGAAATTGCAGCTCAATCTGATCAGGGTTTTTTTTTTAATTCTTCACTCTTTCCATTATTGTGTCCTTTTTTCTGCACAGCTAAACAAGTCCGGTCAGCGTTCCCCACATCCCAGCGACTAATTTCGCGTGATGCCAGTAGTACGATACTGTGCATGTCGAGTGGTAGTTCAAATCTGAACGCTTCCTGGACATCAGTACCAGCTTTAGACATGCCATTTATCTGGACGACCAACGCTCCAAAGATGGTGCGTTCAGTTTTCACTTTCAAGCTGAACGATAAAACGATGGTGAACCACCTAAAAGATCTTGATACGTCACGTGTTACATTCAATTTAAAGTGTACAACGTGGTACAGAGAAGATTTGGACTGTAGAGCAGCAGAGTCAACTCCTCCACGCCCACAGCGTGTGGAAGAAAGATGTCGTCAAGCTTCTCGGCCAGTCTCCAGAACTGTCTCGGTCACGGTTGCAGAAGGTTTGTTTTTTACATGTATTTAGAGTCACTTTGCGTATGTTTAAAATAATCTTGAATGGCACAGATCAACAAGTCAGGTCAGCGATCCCCACATCCCAGCGACTAATTTCGCGTGATGCCAGTAGTACGATACCGCGCATGTCGAGTGGTAGTTCAAATCTGAACGCTTCCTGGACATCAACACCAGCACTTGACATGAAGCAGGATCAACCCCTCCGCGTCCACAGCGTGTGGCCGAAAGATGTGGTCAGGCTTCTGGGCCACTATCCAGAACTGTCTTTTGTTCTGGGCATGGAAATTCTGTCGTTGTTCACGAAGTTAAATCCGCAGTCGTTATTAGCCAAGTTGACTGTAACTTGATGCTCGACCGCTGCTACTGAATTCCTCTTTTTTGTTTGCCATTTTGTTGCTCTAAAAACATGCGGTTCCTACACAACTACATCAACAGTCACCACAACGCCTAAATCAGCAACATCAGCGATGTAGACTGCAGACTTGACAGCGATGTCAAGCGTGACGGTGAGCTCTGCCTCACCCGCATATTCTTCAACGACTGATGATTCTGCAGAGGAAGGCTTGCAGCTTGGAACAGCTATTGGAATTGGAAGTGTATGTAGTGTCGTCGTATTTGCCCTGTCAATCATCTTCATCATCAGACTGCAGACTTGACAGCGATGTCAAGGGTGACGGTGCGCTCTGTATTACCTGCATCAAAGTATTCTTCAACTAAAAAAAAGGTTTGGACGACGAACGCTCCGAAGATAGTGCATTCCACTTTCACCTTCCAGTTGAATGATCAAACGATTGTGAACGACCTAAGTGATCTTGATACATCACGTGTTAACGTCAATGTGACGTGTACAACGTGGTACACGGAAGGCTTCGAATGCATTTCAACAGGATGTTACCCGCAGCACAGTCAGCTGGTCGCGAGTATCAAGCAGCACGAAGACCAGGATTGCGCTTTGCCTAGTGAGCACGACGTAGTACACGATTCTGTACTATCTCCTGTTTGCAAGGAACAAGGAGAACAGGCGGCGGCTTGGATTTACTTCGGAAGTACGACTCGTGCGCTGGCGGAGAACAGTGAGCTGCCGTCATTACCGATCGAACTGGTTGGTGTCGGAGATCTCTCATCATGATCAGCCTGATCCCAGCTCCCATCGACAGCGTCTTCTGGATTTGGTTCGCAACTTGCCAGGTCTGCAGAAGACGGCATCGGCAACATCAACATTGGCGTGTTTGTGACTTGCCCTCCGTGTCGGCAATGGCCAAAGCCGTGCTGGTGACTTGACGTCCTTGTCGGCCAAAGCCGTGCTGGTGACTTGACGTCCTTCTCGGCCAAAGCCGTGTGAAGAAGAGGGGTAGGTTTGCCAAATCGAAGTGTGCATATGCCATCCGCTCAAGGCAAGGATAAGAGGCTGACTGTAAACCAAATTTCATCTAATTCGTGTGAAAATGTATGTTGCTACTGTCGCGGACATGGAAATCCAGTCGATTGACCCGGGCCGGCGCCCTCAGCGCGTACAGAACGTAGCATGCAGTGCACATGTTGATCCGATGCGACCAGCAGCATGCAGTGCATGATAAAACGTGCTACGGCTGCATGGCCAGCGCCCTGGGGCCGCTAGACGTGCGACCGGATTTCCATGTCCACGACAGTAGGTGGCGGCTATGCAGTAGTTTGATCATGTTTTGAGCCGATTTCACATTTGATCGCCAGAGAAAAATGGCTATAACTTTCGAATGCCTGGACCAATTTTGATAAAAAGAAATTGGTACCATTGGATTTCTTATTACCTGGGTGACATTGTCCAAGAACAAGCTAGCTTGAATTATGAATTTGAATTATATCTTGGAATCCCTACTGGTGTTTAGAAGTTTTTTCCGCGTCATTTTGGCGGTCAAATTTTCAGGATTCCACGTGTTCATTCTACACTCAATAACTAAATTACCTCGCGCAAACATGAACGACCGTACTCACGGGTAAACAAAACCAAAACAATCACTGATTCAGTCCAACATAGGTTCGTGCTAACGCCACGCTAACTGAAATCTCAACTGAACTAACCTATATCGCTCTCGCTTACCCTGACTCGAGGTGTGCTTCGCAAATCTGGGAAGATAGGAAATCTCTTTCACGTCGTCCTGAACTTGCTCAAGCTGAAGGGACAATGAGCGTACCCCAGGAAGAAGTACGGCCAGGAATCAACTGCAGGAGAACTATCTTCGAAAGCGAGACAAATGTCTTCTCGCCAGAATACACTGAGCCAACGCCGGCAACTGAGTTCATGAAGCAAAAAAATTAATAGTGTTCTGTGTTTCTTGAGACGCAAACAGCACACAAACGCTGCCTATGCCATGGCATACTTGCACTGTTTTCTTTTGTGGTCGCAGTCATGGAGCGGTCCGTCTAGGCGATGCATGCAGCAGCATGCAAGTGCAGGAAAGCATTCGCCCAAACAGTATTTGGCAGTAACTCTCTGAGTATGACAGCCACAGAACTCGTCAGCATGAGACGCCCGGGGAGTCGTATAAAGTCGACTCCCTGGAGACTACTAACTACTGCACTGCAGTACTGTAGCGGACATGGAAATCCAGTTGATTGACCCGGGCCGGCGCACTCAGCGCGTCTACGGAAAGCTGCGCGCAGTTCACAGTAAGACTGTAAGACTAAGTGTAGTCGAGTCATGTTGATCCGATGCGACCAGCGTGCTTCAGCGCACAATGCATGTGTTTACCGCTTATCCGCGACTGCATGGCCAGCGCCCTGGCCTGGGGCCGCTAGACGTGCGACCGGATTTCCATGTCCACGACAGTAGTACAACTACGCACGGTAACTAACTACAGTGCTGGCAACTGAAATCCGACCCCCTTGGATTTCAGTTGCCAGCACTGTACTTTTGAGTTTTGTCGCACGCGACTAGCCTGTCAACATCTCGCGAGACTCCTCAATCCTCATGTCATGATCGTTCGAGCTGCAGCAAAATTAATACGGAGCACGACTGGACAAGCGCGAACTAAATTATTGTGTTTTCAATTACATGTATATAGGCTATTCAGACTACGGCCAAATGTGACCACGTTTCTACGATAGGGATTAGGGAGGGCCCCAATATGCTCCAAAATTTCGCATATTATGCTTTTCGCATATTGGCCATTTGCTTCAAAATATGCTTCGAAATCACACAAAAGTAGAATAATATTGCTCGAAAATTCTTCTCAATCTCTAAAAAGGAGTTTGGATGGTGGTGGTCTATATGGGGTTTGTATGAGGTTGATATGCCCAGTATAAACCGCCGGCATGATGGGCAAGTTGGCTGGAAGTTTGTATGAAAGGTCAGCATAAGCTTGATTACCAGAACTGATATCAGTGTAATTATGCGAATTCTTTGCTCCTTGTAGCAAAATATGCTACATTTGGTACGATACGCTACATTTGCTACTTTATGCGACCTTGGGACTTGAGTCGCGGACACTCTCTTCCCGGGTAGGCTCCGGCGGATTATGCTCGCGAAATCATGGAATTATGCTTTCATGGATTCTCGGATTATGCTCGCAAAATCCTCTTAGCCCCATCCCTCACACAAACAAGTCAATAGCGAGGCATCTTTGGATTGAGGAGTGCTGGTTTCGAAACAACTGGTTTGAAGCTCAAAGTAGAGCTGGTGTTAGCTCAGAGCAGAGCTGGTGTTAGCTCAAAGTAGAGCTGCTGTTAGCTCAAAGTAGAGCTGCGGTTAGCTCAAAGTAGAGCTGCGGTTAGCTCAAAGTAGAGCTGCTGTTAGCTCAAAGTAGAGCTGCGATTAGCTCAAAGTAGAGCTGCCGTTAGCTCAAAGTAGAGCTGCTGTTAGCTCAAAGTAGAGCTGCTGTTAGCTCAAGGTAGAGCTGCTGTTAGCTCAAAGTAGAGCTGCTGTTAGCTCAAAGTAGAGCTGCGGTTAGCTCAAAGTAGAGCTGCTGTTAGCTCAAAGTAGAGCTGCTGTTAGCTCAAAGTAGAGCTGCGGTTAGCTCAAAGTAGAGCTGCTGTTAGCTCAAAGTAGAGCTGCTGTTAGCTCAAAGTAGAGCTGCTGTTAGCTCAAAGTAGAGCTGCTGTTAGCTCAACGTAGAGCTGCAATGCTAAATGGATGTAATATAGCGCAAGGCAGAGCCGCAGCAAATAGCTAGATAACACCAGTTGTGAGAGTGGACCCGGTTAGTGGGTACGATAATATTATGATGGTGTGAATAAGTTGGATAGGGAGGGATGGTGGGAAAAGAAACACTGCTGAAGCACGATCCGTTGTCTGGAAGAGCACAACAGGGCAAGCAAGGTTTGTTTTTCTTTTCCGCAAAAATGGGCTGGTGCCATTTGTGATTACGCAGCAAAACAAAGCGCATGACGTCAGTCTTGAATGCAGTACAAAGCAATGCAGTGCAGTGTGTGCGCTAGTTCGGATTGTTGCTAACAAGTACTAGCACAGCTAGTACACCATTAGCCCCATCCCTCACACAAACAAGTCAATAGCGAGGCATCTTTGGATTGAGGAGTGCTGGTTTCGAAACAACTGGTTTGAAGCTCAAAGTAGAGCTGGTGTTAGCTCAGAGCAGAGCTGGTGTTAGCTCAAAGTAGAGCTGCTGTTAGCTCAAAGTAGAGCTGCGGTTAGCTCAAAGTAGAGCTGCGGTTAGCTCAAAGTAGAGCTGCTGTTAGCTCAAAGTAGAGCTGCGATTAGCTCAAAGTAGAGCTGCTGTTAGCTCAAAGTAGAGCTGCTGTTAGCTCAAAGTAGAGCTGCTGTTAGCTCAAGGTAGAGCTGCTGTTAGCTCAAAGTAGAGCTGCTGTTAGCTCAAAGTAGAGCTGCGGTTAGCTCAAAGTAGAGCTGCTGTTAGCTCAAAGTAGAGCTGCTGTTAGCTCAAAGTAGAGCTGCTGTTAGCTCAAAGTAGAGCTGCTGTTAGCTCAAAGTAGAGCTGCTGTTAGCTCAAAGTAGAGCTGCTGTTAGCTCAAAGTAGAGCTGCTGTTAGCTCAACGTAGAGCTGCAATGCTAAATGGATGTAATATAGCGCAAGGCAGAGCCGCAGCAAATAGCTAGATAACACCAGTTGTGAGAGTGGACCCATGAAACCAGCACTCCGTTAGCTAAGCACTATTGACGCACAGCAAGGGTCAATTAATGTCAGCACCGGCAAGCATTGCGCAGCTAGAGTTCAGTAGCTCATTACTCACCCGAGTTGGGGATCATGGCATCCATGGCACGGCAGCAAGCCGGGATGATAGCTGGCGCTATGCGCTTGTTGTAGTCTGGATGTAGCGTAGACACGCATCGCTCTTTCCACTGACCTGCCACTCGGAAGAAGGAGTCGGGGGCACTAGCCATAGCAGCAGTGGTGGCTGCACCAATGTGGACCGAATGCCCGGAGTAGTTCGACTGGGATGGTACACCGGCCGCAGAGACAAGAGACCATACTGTTACTGTGAATGACTGCCTGGTCAGCCGCTGTCTGTTCGAGAGTACGAACAAGAGTTGCTCCGGTCCCTCGCGACGAGTGACAGATGGGTAGCTAACAATGGCACGGACCGGGCAGTACGGCGGTACAGACGGGCCAATGTCACTAGTAACGCCTTTACCGAATGGGTCCGTCTTGGATGAAAGCAGGAAGAGTTGCAGGCGTCCGTCACCAGGGGAGCTAGTGCAGCCCCGTGTGATGCCATTAGTGAATTCAGCGCACCGAAGAAATACAAAGAAGCAGCATGGCGGCTTGGCAGAACAGCTTGTCATGGCCATTCAGGATACTACTTTTCCAGCGTGCATCCGTCAGGTGTCGTAGGATTGGCATAGTTATAGGAAGACGAGGGGTGAGTGCAGCCGTACCATGGCATCGCTGGATGCCCTTCAACACCCTCTTTAGAAGCCACGCATCTACTAAGGGGCCAGCAAACCCATTCTCAAGGTGGGCTTTATGCACCGCACTCGCATACACAGATACAGTTCAGGGCACGCTGATCATAGTTCACGCATGAATGTGTGTCCAGGAACGATGACTCGGGCAGCAAAAGTGAGCTTCCCCAGGAGGGACTCGAGTTGACGCTGGCCGATGCTGCGCTCGCTGATAGTAGCCATGAGTGGCGCACGGATCTCGGACAGCTTGTCCTCTGGTAGCCGAGCTTCGTGGCGCTCGCAGTCTAGGACAATACCAAGGAAGGTCAATGATGGTGATGGCCCTTCGAGCTGGGATGGAGCAAAGAGGAGTGCCGAGATATGTGAACGCCCGGAGGGGGATGGTGAGTTGCTGGTTGGCTGCAGCCAAACCAGTGGAGATATCGAGCAAGTCATCGAGGTAGTGAAGCCGGTGATCTATAGCAAACTCGTGCTGCATGATCCAGTTGACTGCTGTGGCTACTGAGTCAAAGACGGCTGGGCTGGAGCGGAGGCCGGAAGGCAGAAAGCGCTCGTAGTAGTAGGAGCCTTCCCAGCGAAGTCCTGACGGCGGACTGGGATCTGCCGAAATGCACTGCGTACATCGAGCTTGGACAACTACACAGGCTGTGGGCATGACATGATGATGTTGATCGCGTTGTCAATGCTCGCGTAGTGCAGAGAGAGCGGCTCGGCAGGAATGCTGTCGTTCGCGCCGGTGCCTTCCGGACTAGACAGATGGTGGATCATTCGCGGCTTGCCGTTCTTTTTGGGGATGGCACCAATACCAGAGCGCATGAACTGAAATGGAGGTGACGGAAATGGGCCTGTGGTCTCGCTGCGGGCGCAGGAAGCAGCTAATTGCTCGGATATAAATGCCGAGTGAGTGAAAGCCAATGGTAGATTATTAGAGAAAACCGAAATGTCGTGTTGGCCGGCAGATCCGAGAGTAAAGCCACGGCGCAGGCCATGGAGAACATACGCAACACATGATTGATCTGAGTGGTTACGTAACAGGCGGGCAAAGTGGTCAGCTAGCAGTGTGGTGTTTGCAGAGTGTATAGGAAAGAAGCTACGTACCGAGTCAAGCGATTCAGTAGCCATTCTGCTAGGAGCGGCGGGGTGGCCAATTGGCTCCGCGCTGCCGCTGGTTGCACATGATGCATGGGTGGTCCTTGCCACTGGCTGCAGGTGTGGGAGAAGCGGCACGGCGACGAAGAACAGCGACCTCCATTGAAGTTGCGGCAGATTTCTTGGCCGTCGCTGGTATGGTTGCGACCACTGGAGGCAAATGCTGCTGGCTTCGGGACGAAAAGGACACAAACCGCCCCTGGATGGACCGTCTTACATTGAGCGCATTTTGGGTGTGCATGGCCTGTGACAGCTATCTGCCATAGGTTCACGTCGATGGTGTCCAACCTCTTCGTGCCTGGTTACTGGGCCACGAGCATCCGCAGCTGGCGGTCGTACTCTAGCCACGCGCTTGGGAAGAACTGGCAGTTAGCAGTCAGGATCAACTGCTGGTACGCAATCAGTTCAGCAGTGCGGTGTAGGGCAGCAGCCGTGATAACAGACATGTATGTGGTCCATGCCTCGAGCCGGGTAGCTACATGTGTAATTATCATGAACCTTGCGACGCACCTGCTTCGCGTCATCCGACTCAACGATATTTTAGCTGGCTATCGTTATTCGGGCTGTGCACCAGCCGGAATGTTGGGCCGGAAGTGTGCAAGAATTTCAGGCAACAAACTTGAAAAATCTACGAACTCCCCTCGCAAGATACGTTCTTGCACAGCCTTGGGCACAGCTGGTGCAGGTGGCTGATCGGGTGGGTTACAGGAGCTTGGCCTGGCGTAGTGGCGGCAGCTGCCGCATTGCCTTGGCCTTGGGTGAGGAGCGGCGCCGAGAGTGAATGCTCTCCGATAATAATAAAATGGCAGCCGACAAAGCCGACTACACCTCGTCCCGTACGGGAGCGCAGAGATCCGTTGAGCCCGCGTCACCTGAGCTGGCGGAGGAGGCATTGGTGCACGTCGGGCTTCTGGGCTCGCGAGCCATGTCCGCACTGTCATGTTGCTGGTTCTCCTGGCCGGAGCAGACCTCACTACCAAGGGCTAGTTGTGCCAGCAAACGGTCCTGTAAAATACTTTTACTAAGTTTCCTTTCGGATTCAAGCCGCGCTGAGAAGGCTCGCCGCGGAGGGCTTGGCAAGGCATTGCCTTGACAGTGTCGACAGTAAGGTCAGACATACTGAAGAAATACAGTGTCGAGGTGACACTCGGGCTGGCAGCAAAGCTACGAAAGGAAAAGAAACACTGCTGAAGCACGATCCGTTGTCTGGAAGAGCACAACAGGGCAAGCAAGGTTTGTTTTTCTTTTCCGCAAAAATGAGCTGGTGCCATTTGTGATTACGCAGCAAAACAAAGCGCATGACGTCAGTCTTGAATGCAGTACAAAGCAATGCAGTGCAGTGTGTGCGCTAGTTCGGATTGTTGCTAACAAGTACTAGCACAGCTAGTACACCAATATTCTGCTTTGGCACGCGGGGATACATATTCACTTTGTTGTACTTATGGAGCCCCAAAGTTGGGAAAATTGTGACTTTTTCGTACTTGCAAGTGGCCATAAGTACAACAAAATGTTACACGAGTATCCCCATACCAAGGTGTCATGCACGATACATGTAGAGATCAACATGGAAAAGGGAAAATATTACTTCTATAAATTCATTAGTTGACTTCTTTTGTACATCAGTAAAAAAAAATTTCATTGCCGAATTAGTTTGATTTACCTTTGAATATTCAGTTATCATGTTCAACTCTCTTCATAATCGTCATACCCGTCCAACTGATGTCACCCTCACCCTGCGAATAAGCTCATCTCTCCCGTAGCTCCACCTCTCCTTCCATCATGACCGAACATCAACTATACCTCAATTTATTATTATTATTAGAGCAAAATCCATAGCCTTCACAGTCATGGCTGCTAAAATCCAGAGCCAGGTTAGGACTTCGTAACCTGCATTATTACATGTACGCGGACTACCCCTCACTATCTCGTCCGCCCCAGGATACCTGATAAAGGCGGATTCACTCAGCATCTTCTGCTACATGTACTGTATCAGTGTGAGAAAGAACAGTTTGAAGAAGGCGAGTTCGAGCACACAATAATTTATCAGTGCCATGATTAGAATACCATTCAGGGCATCGTTCTGATTCTGGGTGGCACCGCGGCAACAGCGCTCCGACAATTGTCGGTATGGAAGCCAAAATTAATGATGGTGGACTGGGTGTATGGCTTGAAGCACAGCTAGTGGGATGGAGTCAAAATGTACATCATATTGTGGAGGTCTGTTCAGATCATAATGCAAGATGGTTCTTTCTTAGAATTCCAGATACCTTGTGGTCATATGCTGAACTCCATGCACAAAACAGGAACAAATCTACTTCGTTTCTTCTCCACAATTCTCAAATACAGCTCGTTGGCTAGCACTACATAGAGTAGCCGACCGCAGTAGAGTATTCAAAGCAGACAAATCGACAATACGCCTATCACTAGTCCATTCCTGTTCCTGATCGGTGTCTGACTCGCCATCTGAAGCGCTGTCATTTTCTTCAGCAAATGGCAGTTCATTCCATTTCTTCAGCGATTGATCAATTTTTGCTAATTCACACAATTCCTCTACTGGCTCGTCTAGGCATGAAGCTATCAGCGACTTTAGAGGGGTCTTTTGACCACTGCGACTGGTTGCGACGAAACGATCGTCTTTTCTTCCATCCTCTGACGGTACTTGTATGTCAGCGAAATCGAAACCAGAAAGAAAGAAAAATTCAAAATGATTTTCACAACGACGCGAGGAGCTAGTGCCTGGGCCTCGAGGAACAGCGGAGGTGTTAGGAGGCTGTGTTTGTCCCTCACACGGCGATTCAGAAACCACACCTACTAGTGAAACAAAGAACACACGCAAATGCAAAACACCACGACACAATTTACTTCCCTCCCTTTACTTCCACAAACCCGTCGCTGAAGCGATAATAGCGAACAAACTTGTGCTAGTAAATACACCATTCAACAGCTTTCAAGGCTGATGAATTGACCACCCCAAAGTATTTAAAAAACGCAAGTTATGTGTTGTAAAACGGACTATAATTATTGTGGATCAAATTGCCAACACGCATCCCCTTTCCACTGTGAAATTTGAACTGGACATGGTACAGTGTCACTGTGCATGCACATCCATTATACATACACACCTGCATTGATACGTGTACTTATGCTAAGCCCAGTGATTAGTTCTACGCAGTTCTACACAGCTGGCGTTCACATAATGAAGGAGACAGAATCACTGTCAATTTTACGTCATCCCACCCAGTGTAGTAAAGTAATAAAATTATACTTCTAACTCAGTCAATGTTTTCCCTATCTTTTCCATTGTTTTCTCTATAATTTCATAGAAAGAACAGAAGATATACGAAGGGATGCGATGAAAATAAGAGATGGCTCAACGGGTACGTGAGCGTGAAGACGTTCCTGTGATGGGTACCTCATTCAGTTCATTCGCAGGTAACACTCCAGTCTCCAAACCCAACGTTTCCGACAGTGCTGTGTGTGCAACTCGCCAGAGCAAGCCAGAAACACACTCATCTAAACAATGTAATCCCAGTGTGAAGAAGCATCCCAGCATAATGTCGCAACCATCCAGTGAAACATCTATTAACTCCACAAGACACATCCAGTGCGAGGGGAACGCTCGTTGTCATCTTCCGTCAAAAGGACGCGGAAGGGTCCCAGTACAGTCGTCCAAGGCTGTTGTTGCTAGTGTTGGAGCATCTATTATCACGCAACGGGCATATAATGAAGATCTCCTCAAGAAAATTGCCAAAAGAGGAAAGAGGTTTGGTGGGAATATACGATTGCTCAACGTGATCGTAAAGAAGCTGCTGCCCAGGATGCCTCATTCAGATCATCCACAGGTAACACGCCAATCTCCAGACCCCACTTTTCCGACAGCGCGGTGTGTGCGCAGAGCAAGCCTGACACACACTCATCTGTAGGAAGTATTGCCAGTGTGGAGCAGCACGCCAGGTTAATGTCGCAGCCATCTAGTGGAACATCCACAACACAAACCCAGTCCAGTGAAAAATCTATTACCTCCTCGAGACAAATTCAGCCTGAGGGGAACGCTCGTTGTCATCTTCCGCCAAATGGACGCGGGAGGGTCCGAGTACAGCCGTCCAGCAAGGCTGTTGTTGGTAATAGTGGAGCATCAACTGGGAAGAAAACCAGTGTGTGTGTGGAGGATTGGCAAGGGATAGCCCGGAACAAAGAGGGTCTATAACAATGACCTCCGTCAAATCTGAAGTTAAGATGGCTGACAAGCCTGAAACTTTTATATCTCCCAAGCCTGAACCAGTGATTGTAGCAGGTACAGATGTGGACTGTTCGCCATCATTTTGCCTAGTAGGCTAGATAAAGTGAACCATAGAAGCGCGTTGCAGAGAGCGTCGTTTCCAGCCAGTGGGACACCTGCCTCCCAGACGACAAAGAAGTCCTAATCCATTTGCTTTGCAGGCTTTCAGATTGCACTAGTCGGTCTTCCGAAGAAAGTACACGCCAAGAACAAGACTTTTCAACGAGATGAGTCAAAACTCAGTCTTGTCAGGTAAGGCAGGTAGCTTAAACTACTACTACAATGATCGTTGTGAGATGAAACAGTGGCACTACGGGGACTTCGACAGCTAAATGGTTGGCATTCGTAGCGTGGCTGGTGAAGAGTGTCTGTACTGTCACTGTATGTAGATTTACTCTACTGTAGATACCGGAAAACTAGTCTCGTAGACAAATACACGCACGGATAGCACAGAAGTAATACTGGAATAACTCAACACGAAACAAGACTGTCTTCTTCTTGACTCCTTGAGTCCTTCGTTTGTGAAATTGATCTGCCAGAAGCCTAGTTTCCACAATCGACTTTTTTTACCACGTTTGACTTGTGGACCCCGAGGTCATGCAAGTCACGTACAATACAGTGACGCTTAGAATCTGCACGTGAATTGAAGCGATTACCTGTATAGCAAAGGTCAAGATCAGCACATCCCCTTACGCCTTAGCATCCCCATCACCACACACATTTCGCATTACATGCATGATGTATTCATGATGGATCTGTTTTCTGAGAGGGTGAAGTGCAGCGCGAGCTGACATAGACTGCATAACGCGCTCAAAGTCAAACTCACGTACATCTACAATAGCTTTACGTGACTCAGCCACTACACATGAGTGACCGTACCGCGCACGTACACGTGGGAGGTCAGCCGTCAGCAGAGTCCACGCTTACATAATACATGTCATGTAATAATAATAATTAGTATATAACTATTAAAATGGGGCTGTTAATTTAATAGTGTGACGTCAATGGGCCCTTGGCTACGCGTGGACACGCAGAGCACAGTGGGAAAATGGTGGCGAGACCCAGCGGGATACGGTAATCTTGATCCTCTCTACATGTACGCGCGCTCAGATTCTAAGCGTCGCAGCTCGTGAAGCCCTATCATGTGCTTCACCTACGCCTACAACCTGTAATAAAGGTGAGCGCGGGAACTAGACTTATCGCAGTTACGTTACACAAGTCAGTAGTGAAGAAGAAATCGGTTCCGTTTGGTGTTGATTCACTACTAGCTGTTTACAGTTCTGACCTGTAGTTTCATGAGACTAGTTTTGTTGTAGATCTACAGCGTGTACAGAGCTGATCTACGTGCACGTTGCGATTTGAAAGACTCCTTGTTCACTGCTGCTTTACTCCTGGAAATCACGGTTTTCTAAGCTACAACTTACTCCGTGTGTGTGACCACCTCGAAGAAGTGTTTTAGCAGACCTTCTGTCAGCAGCAGGTATTTCGAAATGGACGTATCGGAGAGAACACCGCGGAATAGTGACATTGACCGTCCCCGCCTTCAGGTGAGTACATTTTCATTCCTTCAAACAAGTTTCTCAGTGACTGCTTTTATTGAGTATTCAAACGTCATCTGACTCTCATGAGTTTGAGGCTCAGCTTTTTTTTCTTCTTCTTATCTTGCACTCTGCTGCCGTGTATTTTTATGTTCGAAAATGGCTCATGGGAAGATGTTGTCACCAATAAGATATTTAGCAGTTGCGTGTCAGTTAGCCGGTGCCCTCGAGATCGAATGCTTTTGAATAAATGAATAATCTTGGTTACTGACACTATGTAGCCAATGACCATCTTGTGCTTACACTTGAAAAGGGTTGTGCACCATACGTATCTGAGTTTGGTTCAGTATTACTCCTTTGCTAGTTTTAGAGTTAGATAGTCAATGTGCTCATCTACATGTACATGACATTGTACTGGATCTGCGGACAGAACTGTTGCGCAATTTGTGGGCTCATCAGAGCGGCACAGAGAAAATGAGACCGAACGTGATAGCAATGAAATTATAAAATTTCCAAGGCCAGACATAATATAAAGACTGACTTGTAAGAGCAAGTCGTAATGCTGCATAACAGCAATGTTCGCAATGGCCCCTTTCCACATTTACACTGGAAGTAGGCCTGCAAATTTTACAGTGCAAATGAACTATCAGTGTACTGTTGGAGAACCAACTGGCCGGATGACTGAACAGCGACATAGGCGACTTGCAACTGTAGATCCTTATTATTATCAGCTAGCAACTGGTATAACGGCATTCAGAATGAGCATACACAAGCGCATGTAGTTGATTCTGATGATGTCTTTGGGTTTTGTTTGTTTTCATGGTTCAATCATAGGAGCGCAGCGTTGCAGGTTTGAGGAATATATTGTCGAAGAACGCTAAGTGCCCCAAGGTAAGCGCCCGTTCTGACTAAGCATCCTCGAAAAAACAAGTTTTCTAACCCTCAATTATGTATTTCCTTTTCAAAGAATGACTGGGGGAGTTTTATAACCTTGCTGAAGAGAAGTCCAAGTCTAGAAATGACTATAGCGTAGTTGCCAGCACGTATTCCACTCTCTACGTCGAAATTTGGTTTGGTTATGTGACCAATGATGCCCTGTCTACAATAATTATACGTATGCAGTACTAGTATGACTGTATAGACACACACACCTCAGACCCCAGACATGCCCATCGCGGAAGCGTTGATAGCGAACAGCTATGACAGACATAGCACCTTGTGCTGGGATTACACCATTCAACAGCTTGCAAGGCTTACACACACACACACACACCACACACACACGCACACACACACACACACACACACACACACCTCAGACCTCAGACATGCCCATCGCGGAAGCGATGATAGCGAACAGGTATGACAGACATAGCACATTGTGCTGGGATTACACCATTCAACAGCTTGCAAGGCTGACACACACACACACACACACCAGACACACACGCACACACACACACACACACACACACACACACACACACACACACACATACACACACACACACTCTTGTTTGCTTTGGTTTTTATTATTCCATTTCGCTGCCTCAACAGTACAACGTACATTTTTTTTAAGTCTTGTACAGTGTACTTTCGCATCAATACACATGCAAACATGCGTTATATGCAAATGCATGTGCATGACTGTATAATAGATCCATGATTACTTCTGCACAGTTCTGCATAGTTTTCACTGATATCATGATATGAGGGCAACAGAATCACTCTCAAGATGACGTCTTCGCAACCAATGTGGTAAAGTGATGCAATGAATTTTGAACTGGATCACTGAATTGCCTGTCTTTGCCCTTTGTTTTCTCTTGAATCTTGTAGAAACGAGCGTCAGATGATTATGAAATAGATGATATCCTCCAGAAAATGGCAAAGAAGAACGAAGAGATTCAACGGAAATTCGATATCGCTCAACGAGATCGTGAAGAAGCTGCTGCCGTGGGTGCCTCATTCCGTTCTTCCCAACGTAGCACGCAGACCTCCAGAGCCAACGTTTCTTACGGCGCTGGGTGTGCTCAAAGTCAAAGCAAGCCCGGAATAATGTCCCCGCCATCCAGTCAAACATTTGGTATGTCCTGTGGACAAATCCAGTCTGCCGGGAGCGCTTGTGGTCCTCTTTCACCAAAAGGACGAGCCAGGATACGACCACTGTCTTCCCACATGGCTGTCGTTGGTTATGTCGGAGCATCAACTGGGTCACAGGCATCAAGTCAAACTTCTACCATATCCTCGAGACAAGTCCAGTCTGCGGGGAATGCTGTTTGTCGTCTCCAGCCAAAAGGGCGCGGAAGAGTCCGAGCATTGCCTCCAAACATGGCTGGTGCTGGAAATGTTGGAGCCTCAACAGGGCCGCATACTACCGGATATGGACGAATGACGTTGACTCCCACCGAACAACCTGAATCCAAGCAGAAGGTGAGGGATAGTGATTCGTTGCAGACTGCGTCGTTTCCATCGAGTGAGTCGCCGTCTCTACAGGCCAGCAAGATGCCTGTATCCAATGAAACGAACGAAACGTTGCAAAAGGATAAATCCACACTTTTTCTGGTCAGATCCAAGTGTGGACTAAGCCAAACAAGACTCCCACCGAACAACCTGGATCCAAGCAGGAGATGAGGGATAGTGACTCATTGCAGAGTGCGTCGTGCCCATCGAGTGAGTCGCCGTCCCTCCAGGCCAGAAAGAAGCCGGTATCCAATCGTTTTGCAAGGTTTCAGGGTGCGCTACTCGGCCTTGAACCAACGGTCCGGGTGACTGAACAGCGAAATAGGCGACTTGCAACTGTAGATCCGTATCTCCGACGCTAGCAACTGGTATAATAGCACTGAGGGTGAGCATACACAAGCGCATGTAGTTGATTTTGATGATCTCTTTGCGTTTGTTTCTTTTTATGATTCAATCATAGGAGCGTGGCGTTTCGGGTGTGAGAGATTTGTTGTCGAAGAGCGCGTCAGCCAAGTCACACGTACCGCTGAATCCAAATGCAGCGCCATTTGTTCCTGGCGTACTGAGAGCACCAGGCCCACCTACGGTAAGCTACCACACAATTTCTCATATCATTATAATTATTACTCAAGTCTGTATCTTCGCCATAAAGTACACCACATCCATCGCCTCTTGTATGCCCACAAAATTAACATCTTATCTATTATTGAGTATTAACGAAGCTCATCTTGATAGCAGTATACTCGACCTCAACGTGCATATTCCAGGCTAAAATCTGTACGGCAGGGACCGAGATTTACATGCTGGTGGAGTTTCCCTCTACGTCCATTCTGACATTCACTCAGTGAGAGTACCAGTGGCTGACTCAGAAGTGGAGTGCCTGTTTGTCCGTGTACGTATTAGCGCTTCACCAAAGGCGACAGAATTGGTTGTATGCAGTGTGTACACTTCACCCAGTACTGCTGTTAATTTTTGGCAATTGCACTGCCAGCATCTTTACGCCGTAACCCGCAGCGACTGTAGAGTTATTGTCCTTGGATAATTCAACACTGATGTGCTACACCCTACACCCACCAGTTACCATAATTATAAGCACCTGCTCAACTTGTGTGCAGGTCCAAGTCTAGAAATGACTATAGCGTAGTTGCCAGCATGAATTCCACTCTCTACGCCGAAATTTGGTTTGGTTATGTGACCAATGATGCCCTATCTACAATTATGCGTATGCAGTACTAGTATGTGTAACACTAACCTGACCTGACCTTTGACGCCCATCGCCGGAGGCGATGATAGCAATGCTACGGCAGAAGCCATAGCAACTTGTGCTGGGATTACACCATTCAACAGCTTGCAAGGCTGAAGAATTGACCGTCACTATTCAGCCTGGTCTACACCATACAGCTATTTGGAGTGAAATTTTCTGGCCAGTGAATCCCTATTTTTGGTCTTTTTTCATTTTTTTTCCCCCACACACACATCACACCACATACTCCGGCATGCACTGGCTGTTGGTAACCACCCAGGAGAATGAAAGAAAAGTCAGGAAGAGTCTGAGAAAGAGATGAAAGACGTGTGCGACCATAATCGTCGGGAATCGAACCCGCAATCTATCGATTGGAAATCGCTGCACATACCACTGCACCATATGGGCACACACAACAGACCATAGACACACACACAAACACAAGTCATACAGACAAACATACACATACACACACACCACACACACACACACACACACACACACACACACGCATGCACACACACACACTCAAACCCACACAGACACACACTCTTGTTTGCTTTGGTTTTCATGGTTTCATTTCGCTGTCTTATCAGTACAACGTACACTTAAGTCTTGTACAGTGTACTTTCGCAACAATACACATGCAAACAGGCGTTATATGCAAATGCAGAATATGTACATGACTGTATAAATTATAATCTATGAGTACTTCTGCATAGTTCTGCACAGTTTTGACTGATATCATGAGGGTAAGAGATTCACTGTCACTATGACGTCATCGCAACCAATGTAGTAAAGTGACGCAATGAATGTTGAACTGGTTCACTGAATTGCCTGTCTTTGCCCTTTGTTTTCTCTTGAATGTCATAGAAACAAGCGTCAGATGGTAATGTTGGAGCATCAACTGGGTCACAGCCATCAAGTCAATCCTCTACCATATCCTCGAGACAACTCCAGTCAGCGGGGAATGCTCGTTGTCGTCTCCCGCCAAAAGGACGCGGAAGAGGCCGAGCACAGCCTCCAAACATGGCTGGAGTTGGAAAAGTTGGAGCATCAACAGGGCCACATACTACCTCATATGGACGAATAACGTTGACTCCCACTGAACAACCTGAATCCAAGAAGAAGATGAGGGATAGTGATAGTGATTCGTTGCTGACTGCGGCGTTTCCATCGAGTAAGTCGCCGTCCCTCCATGCACGAAAGAAGCCTGAATCCAAACGCTTTGCAGGGCTTCAGGGTGCGCTACTCGGCCTTGTAACTGAGGTACACGCCAAGAACGAAACCTTGAAAAAGGATCAGTCCACACTGTTTTCTGGACATGTGCAAGTGGTGAGTACGCCGAACAAGACTCCCAACGAACATCCGGGGCCAAATCAAAGGTGAAGTACAGATGTGTCCGGCCAGCCTGAATCGGTATAATACGCTAAGCAGTGATGTTATAATTTCTCGCCGGCCGAGCGGAGCGAGTGAGGCTAGAAATGATTTCTCGCGCAGCAAAATTATTTTTTTTGCGAATTTGGAATCTGATGTTTTCTCTTTTTGTTGCTGTTCTTTTTGCCTGACTCCTTCAGTCAGTGTTTTGTGTCTCACCAGTGTCTCCACCCTTCCACCCTTCATGTCTGCCCATCTTCTTCCATTCATTTATTGGCTGTAGATATGTTGTGCCTAATTTTATGCTGCCATGTTGCCACTTGGGGTTATGCACCCGGTTTTTTCCCTCATTCGTACGTCCGTCGGCGCGAGGGTTTTTTCCCGGCTGGCCCGGTCCAGAGAAATTAATCTGACGGTCCCAAGTGGTGCTTGTCCTGGCTTATTTATGTTAGGTGAATGTACTCATTCTTTCCTCCTGAGGTCTCTCCACCTGTTGCTGCTCCTAGTTTTCTTCTGCATTCCGGTTCACATCTGGCTGCGGCCTACTACCCTCACTCTGTGTGCTCCTGCCGCTGTTGTCTGGGTCCATGTCGGTATGTCGGTGTATGTGGAGCGGGAAGGGATGAAAACTAGAAAAACTGGCACTGAAGGTACTGAGGACCAAGCATATATCCTTATGATAAAGAAAGGAAAGGGACAAGTGTTGGAGAAGTGTTGGAGCTAGATGTCAGGTTGCCGAATGTCTCAGTACTCCTTGTCAGTTTTGTGCCATTTTGTCGCACTCGCTAACTGTATAAGATCTGGTTACGTTGGTGGACAGTTTGTCATAACTCGTAACATTTTGTCCTTTTTCTTTCTTCATCATACAGAATATTGCAATAATAAAAGACTTCGAACAAGACATGCTTGACATCATGTGACTTGCGTTACGGAGCCCAGGATGAACGGAGCCAGCGCAGATACGTAGATCTACGACAACGGACTTGTTCTGTATAGTTCGGGTGATTCGTCGTCAAGAGCTGGACTGGAGTTGGTCTTCTCACCAACAAAAAAAAACTAGTAAATAACGTGGATCTGTCGGGGAAGTGAACTGCCTGAAAAGATAACCAATCGTCAGACCCACCAGGACTTGAACCTGGGAAGTTGCTTTTCAAGATCATGCTCTAATCACCGAGCTATGGGACCGGGCTGAACCTAGAAGGCGCTGAAACGTGGGGCTGGCGATTTGTTTCTTTTTCTTCAGGCGGTTCACTTCCCCGACTTACCATAAAGTAAACTGCACTATTTCCCACCTAACTTTAGATGAGGCCTCCTGGTGCCAGTATACAAACGAGAAAGGCCTATGGCTCAGCTGTACCGAAACGGTACAGACCAGTCATGCTCTTATCAGTTGTTCGCAAGTTGCTGACACGCAACATCATCATTCGTTCACAACAATCGACCACCTCTTTTGTACGTCAAAGCCATCAGGCTTTACACTGGGACGTCCCACAGCTGACGGAGTATTGTATACCCGTGTCATGTGCGAACGTTCACTACTCGGTGACTTGAAATACTCTGCGGCACCAATAGACTCCAGAGGAGCATTTGACAATATTGTCTGTGAGAAGGCATTGGCACGGTTGTCAGACCGTGGGGCTGGCACCGATGTCTTTACCACTCTCATCTCGGATACGATGGTCAGAGTGAAGCTCAGTTCAGCTTCCCATTCAGGCAAAGGTCTTGATACGGACATCGGAGTATTGCAGGGGATACGCTCTCTTCCAGCATGTATAATATGCATGCTGAGGGATCCATGCGCCATATTGTTCCTATGCTATCGCACGCAAACACAAAACACAGTCAGCACAGCTAGCGAATGATCACGAGAATATTCACACCGATGTTAATTGGGACTTAAAGCACTTCAACAAATAGTCCACAAAGTCAAGTAAGCCAATTTAGTAACCGAATGTTTTTGTTCCCTTCTCATTATGGCCAGGGCGTCACACACCGTACGACCACTGCGACCATGGTCATACCACTTCACGTCCAGGATGGTCCACCCAATTCATCCCAAAAAGCAATAAAAAAATTCAAGGATCTTCGGACTTCGGACAAAATATCACAGCTTTCATTGCAAATAGAATATTTGGTTCAGACTTGATGCCTAGCAGCTAGATATTGCCCAATACTCCAGGCGGCTATCAATTGCATTAGGCGGATGGAGCTACGGGTAGAGACAACCAGGCGATGGCTTCCTCACGGACGCATTCACTGCAAACTTGGCGGAAACAGCTCAGGCTTGTTGTTGTTGTGAAACATCTATTACCACCTCGAGACATGTCCAGTCTGAGGGAAACGCTCGTCGTCATCTTCCGTCAAAAAGACGCGAAAGGGTCCGAGTAGAATCTTCGGGAAAGGCCGTTGTTGCTAATAATAATAATAATAATAATACAGCACGCATATAGCTCATAATTATGAAAAATCATATGAGGGTCATGCATCTGTCGACAACGTCGAGCCAGTGCGTTCTATCTGAGGCAAGTTGCTCCGCTTCCAAAAGAGACATATTGAGAAGTAAAAGGTCATTCCTAATGTTGTCTACCCAACTGGTCACTGGGCGACCTCTGGGCTTCTTTATATCTGTTATATTCATTGCCATGTGAAGGGCTTTGTAGGGCACAGCGTCCTTCCCTTCACGAATGACATGTCCAAACCATAATAAGCGCCGGCGTCTACAGACTGCACTTATTGAGCATTGAGCAGTTTTAGCATAAAGAGCATTATTCGAAGTTTTATTGGGAAAGATGATTCCAAGTATGTATCTGAGTTTACGGCGGTGCCATACATCAATTTTGCTTTCTAAGGCTTTTGTTAGAGTCCATAGGCCGCAGTTATATAGGAGAACTGGCTAAATGAGACAGTTGAACATGCTTAAATTAAGGGGGCAGCCTACCCATAAATTTCATATGGCATTCAATTGACCGTAACTCTGGTGTTTCTCAATGGATTTGAGTGGCATTTTGACCACACACTCCTGCCACTATGCTGGCCCTCAGGACATGATTTACAAGTTCTTGCGCCTCACTGACAGGCTTTCCAGGCCGGAAAAACTCAAATTTCCGCCATAGTGCCACGGTGTGCGAGCCCACCAGGAGCCAAACAAATGCATTTACAATTTTTTTCACATTTTCGTGCTCATTCTGTTCGTGCGCGGGACTCAAACCTAGAACAAGTCCAGAAGCAGCCATGGGTGATGGGGTAGGGCCCCTCAACGAGGCCCTGGAATCTGTCACAACGGAACGAGTGGGCGTTCTCTCACACACTCCCAAAGACCCAAGTAGATTTTTGAATTTTTTTAGGTTTAGCACGTGCTACGAGGTCGTACCTTTGATACAACATCCAGTGCTGGGACCTCCACAGCAAGCCATTTCCACAGCGCTGTACACCAAATCCAGGATACCCTCAGAAACCGGCAAAGACTACCACTGACGTTTCACTACTGCCTAGTACTGAATCCTACCTGACTTCTTGACACGACTCAAACTTGCCAAAGTCACTAAATCAACGTCAACTACAATAATCAAGCCACAAATCTGCAACGTCACGAGGGTGCTGGCAAAAGTACTGCTGCACGGCGGCGGGCTTCGCCCGCCACCGTGCAGCCCAATACGTGGCTCAAAAACCTGATTTTTTGGACTTGGAGCTAAATTCTGCACACTTTCACGTGTTTCCATGATACGACAAGTTGCGCACGGTCTGCTCACATTCAAATACAGTGCTGCCAACAAATGACAGCGTGCAACAAAAAATCTTTCCTTGCAAGGGCACATTTTCGGCCATAACTCTTGAACGGCCGGTCAGATCGGGACAAAATTTTCAGAGAATTTGCAGCTATTCATGCTTTTTCAACTGACGTTGCACTCAATATGAATTTACAAATTCGATTTTTCAGCGAATTTTTGGGTAGTCTGCCACCTTAAATGCTGACGGTGTGGAATAGCAACAGTGCGAAATCGGGCAGGGTGGTTAATGGCCCACACTGGAGCCGAGTAGGAGCGCCAGTGGTTGAGGGCTAGCACAGGAGTAGCAGCAGCTCCAGCCTAGGAAGATCAGCTTCTGGATGAAAATCTCCCGGACACAGTAGGTACCAAGCTTCACTAGCAGATTGCCGGCAGGGGTGCACGGCGAGCACCCATACATCCCTCAAGCCACCAGAGCCGCAGTACTTGGACACGATCCAGGTGCTTACCCGCCAACAATGCTGAGAAGGTACTGGAGCCATACAGGAACTTATGATCGAGCATGACCACAGACTTGAAATACAGGGTCCGGCGTTGAATACTGGGACAGCGACGTCTCCTCCACAGAACACCACTCAGCCCCACCATTGCATTATTTTCGCTTTTTCATGATTTTTACAATTGTGTTAGAGCACACAGCACTCGATGCAACATTTATCAGTGACTAAATAACTCCGCGTCTCCGACCATAACTGCAGCGTTCCCGTGAGCCTGTTGGATTTCCGTCAGCCTGTTGAGATTATCTTCATCTCGTCACATGTGAGCCTGTGTGTTTCATCCGTATCGTGGCACAATTACACAGACACGATTTCCAACTCAGGCCGGTTCCGTTGCTCGAAGGGTTGGCGGTAAGAATTGCTTCGCCGTCTGTGGCTGCATGGGAACTTGGCGAGTCGTCGTCTTTCTCCATAAATCCTGATCGTCACGCGAACAACAGCCACTATTGCCTAAAAACTACGACACAACAGTATCAAGCTCGCCCCATGCCCAGCAGAAGGACACGAATGACGAGCGCTAAGACGGAGAAAGAGAGACAGGGTTAGCGAGAGCTGACTAGTGCAGCTAGGTACGCTGTCATCTCCTGAGGTGGTGGGCGAAGCAGCGAAGTGAAACGAAGGAAGATAGAACTTATTAGAAGGCATACGGAGGCACCAAAACCTATTGCCTGTCACATACTAAGTGCCATTTAGGGTTGACAGCTGTCAGCTGACAGCCTCAAAAATTTGAAAATCTGCTCAAAAAACTCTCGATCAGAACTCTGCGCACTCTCAAATGGAGCGCACAGTAAAAACTCGGCGACGAAGAACGCTTCGTATCGACGCCCTGGACTGAATTCGGCACGTCCAACACAAACGGAATAGTGTTCTCTGATATATTCTCTACGTGCTGGGTATGGTCGCGTTTAGTTGGAAGCTCAGTGCATCACCACTTTCGATTTTGAGACTTGGCCGATGGACTACAGGGATCACACTGTACAACAGTACACAGTCAGGTCAGGTCACCGTTTTTCTGTAGCCGTGCATGCTCACTGTACGTAGACTCTACTCTAGCTCTGACTGTAGACTGTACAGTGTACTGTAGTCTGTAGTGTGTACAATCAACACCAGCTCGAGCACCGCACCGTGCAACCGCTTTTGCACAATCGTCTCAGGCCGCGCGCGCCCCGAGCTAGTCTAGCTCGACCTGGCGCGCGCCCTGTATTATTTTTCGAAACCTAGGTCGAAATTTTTGAGGGGGGGGGGGGGGCGCGCGCCCCCCGCGCCCCCCCCCCCCCTAAACCCGCCACTGTGCACGCACATGTCGTCACTCTAGCACGACTTGTGTTATTATTGTTTATTTTGATTCGCACGATAAATAGAGCACAATAAACGTTAACTTGACCGAAGGTTAAAGGCGACTGCAGATAGAGGAACACATCGAGGTACAGGTACCGGCATCAATACAGTATCAGAGAGAAACAAACAAAAATGAGAGGTACGCAGAAAAAACTCTCGTAAGCCCAAGGGGAAGTGGTTGATGAGGGATGAATGCACTCTCCACGCTCATCTACACTGTTCGTGGAAATGCACACATACATACAATAATATACAACATAGCAATAGCATGCACAGAACCGAACAATTTCATGTTCACACATGCAAGCACAGACCTGAACATTAGTACCAAAAGCCAATACAGACAATATTCCCATACACACAGACGCACACACACGCACACACACACACACACACACACACACACACACACACACATACACACACAATGTCCCATGTATGCGCCCGTGGCGAGAAAAGCACGCAAATCTACAAATGCACTGGATGTGAACCCACAGATTTTCTCTTATAGCAACGATAGCGGATCTGATTCTGAATGAAACACACACACACACACACACACACACACACACACACACACAATACAATCATTGAATGCCCATCCGCAGATGATGGCAGGTCCTGAAAGAACAGGCAGTGTTCCAGTGATGGGGAACAGAACTTCGAGTGGCGAGTGAGGTATACACACACACACGTGCGTGCGCAGGCACACACTAAAGCATTCAGAAATAGAATCGACATTGAAGTATTCATTGGTTGGGGAATGGAAAGGAAAATAAAACATTGCTGTAGGTTACTGTTGTAAGGACAATGGGAGCACAACAGAAAGGTAAGCAACTTGCTTTGAAGCAAAGAAAGTTATTATTCCACGGATCTCAGAAGGAAGGAACGTTCCAGAATGCTGCACTGGCAACAGGCGGCCTGCATGTGAGCGGCCCCTGCAGTCGGTCCAGCTGCCGGCCTTGCAGTGCTGAAAAGAATGTGCAGTACAGCATGTCACATAGTATCGCAGCCTGGACAAATAGGCGCTGGGAAGTCCTAGTTATGTGCTCACCTACACCACGATGCACCAATCTTCTGAGCTACTTTGGCAACAACTTTGTCAACTTGAGACTCCCATGGGCTGAGGCAGTTGTTGAGGGCTGCACCAAGGTGGACGGCAATGACCGCTGATGGCAAGGCAATCCATGACACACAGTCACTTGGGCATCCTCAACATGGCGCTGAGGCTGGATCGATAAAATCAACCTTTAGGCCGCCGCGGGGTTGACAACGAGGCCGCTGTCTCGAAGCTAGTCAGTCAGCCTGGTCACCGCCATTGACGAACCAGTCGCCACCGCCAGCAGCGGCGGTAGGTTGTGACAAGTGTGGTGCAATATTGTCAGCAAATTCAGTACTCAGGATAAGATGAGTGACAAAGGGAAAGTTGTGTTTGATAATATTGAAGTGAACAGGGATGATCACAAACCCTGCGCGTACTCCACCGTGAGTTACAAGAAAATTCCGGACTCGACGACGAGCATACACCAACCTGCTACATCCAACCAGGCAGATACTATTACGATAGCTGCCAAACCAGGTCAATGCCGACCTACTGCATAATGTCAATGTCAAACAGATCCTGCAGGAGAAGACTGGGGTGTTGGCGTCCAGTCACTGAGTGTACAGACACCAGTCACATTTCCTGTATCTTTTGCAGCATACAGGCTGAGACTCATCACTGTAGAGTCCACTACTGCATGAGTTTTATTTGTACAATACATGGCAGGCGTGCACGGTGTGCCTCGCAGGACTGCGAGATGCTGCAGAAGACCAGGTTCTACCTTTCTGGACCGCCATTCACCGACGGTGGGCTACACGATGCTGGAGGAACTAGATTCCAGTGAAAACCCAAGATTCCTTTGCTCCTGGACGCTCCGACGTGTTGTGATATCTGCCAGGTGCGCAGTAACTAGTATTTTCATCGCTACAGCGAGGACGACGCCGATCGGCAAACTCTCGCTCACAGCCATCACCAGCCTCTCAAAACCATCACTTGGCATCCCCCAGAGGTACAGGAGAAAGCCAAAACAGCTCACAACAAACAAAAGCTAAGGACGATGGAAAGAGAGCATGTCAAAAAGAAGACGAACAGTATGAAGTTCAAATCGTTTTGAACACTCATAGTCATACCACCAACTATACCACTTTCAATAAATCGTGACGCCATTTTGTTTTAACATGAATATCGCGGATTGTATGTGTGAAAAAAACGCAAAAAAACGAGAAACAAAACCAAAAAACCAAAACCAAAAAAAAACAGGAAAATACAATTACAAGGGCACTGTCCTCAGTGTCCTGCCCACCATCGTCTCCAAAACCTCACAGCCGGCCCTCCGAGCTTGCCAACTCTCGCAATGCATTCACAGGACGGTGGTGATATGACGACCGGGCACCACGGATACACATGATCGCCGCCCGCAACAATGCAAACGCCAGTCGACACCGGACATATGTCATTGTCTCGGCGTACAACTTCGTGTCCCCACTCGAAATGAGGCCACACAGGCGCTTGACAAATCTGGAGCACTCTGGCGCACAACAACCGGCCGTGGTGAAAACTAGTGGAGTAAATGTCCCACGGTCCACATTGATGATGCGCTCAGCATACTGCAGCTTCTTCTTCCTCTCATGCTCAGCCAACAGTTTGGGTAGTAACGAATATTAAGCTGAATAAAGACAGATTGAAGTATTTGAAGAGTCCATTCAGAAAAGTTATTTCGTTGTCCATCACCACTTTACATTTCAATAAAACCTTCGTAACATGTCGCTTCAGGTGATTCTGTTCATTGCCATCTTAAAATTGTTGTCACCGCACCGCCTGTTCAAATCTTGCTATATTCAGAAATTCATAATTGTCCACTTGGTTCCCATCAACCGCTGACATGTTTTATCTAGCTGCAAAATCTGTATGCTCAAACATATGTAAAACAAGTAAGCGTTGCATGCCCTCGTGCACGATCAGTTGGACCTGAGGAGTTAATTTTATTGTATTACAATTTCTTAGGTACGTGCTTGCATCATCGCCATCAGTCGCTATGTTTCCTCACAGATGCATTAGATGAAAGAGATTGTGATTAACCCTCATTCCGGGTTGTGGGGTCCGAACGGACCCCAGGGTATGATTTTTGAAATATTTATACTTTGCTGCATCATATCTCCCTGAAACTGCATGTATTCCTCAACAACACAATAACTGAGATAAATAAATTGTCTGGGTTAGAGGTTCATGATGGATTTCACTTTTATTACGGAAAATGCGGGTGGGGTCCAAATGGACCCCAGTGATATAAAACACAGGGAAGTGCAACAATTGCGATAGTTTTGGTATTTTTCTACATGGTCACCGAATACAAGGATGGTACCCACTGAAGTATGAGGCTCTACAAGAAAATATTCGTCGATAGCCATAATCCCTCATTCCATGTTGACTTTTTTCCTACGTTCCCAGTATATTGGGGTCCTTTTGGACCCCAGGAACGTTTTGTGTGGTATTCTTGCAAGCTTGCAAAATAATCCCGACAAACTTCAGAGCTGTCAACAAATGCAGTGTGGTCAAAGCATTGGCCTATGGGAAGGTAACACAGCAAAAAAATACATAAAATGGAGAGTTTGCAAGAATACCACCCAAAACGTTCCTGGGGTCCAAAAGAACCCCAATGTACTGGGAACGTAGGAAAAAGTCAACATGGAATGAGCTAGGGTTAACCATTCCTACCTTCTACCTTCCTTGTGTGCAACGATAATGCTACAAACTGTTTTTTCGAGCGCTTGATACCACTCTAAGCGGGTACTAAAATGCAATAGTAAAAGCACGCAGGATTCTCATATTCAGCACTCAAAATGTATTCAATACACACGGTGAAAGCTGGCACTACATTGCACTACATGAACCGGTGTGTATCCTTCATACAGAGACACCCGCAGGTTAGAGCTAAGTTCTCATTCATCTCTATGCAGTAGAGCCTGGTGATAGAACAAAATACATTAACAGCATGAAGCAAATCAGGCACACCGATAAAGAAATCCCGTACTCTGATGAACCAATACGAAATGCAGAAAAACGTGTTCTTTTGTCATTGCACATAGTAGTCTGTTCGAGAATAAAACAATTCGGAACGACGCTTCACACAGCAGTGTTCCCCGAATGTTGGACAGTGTTTCCATAAGAGTAGTGCATTAAAAATTTGAATGCCAAAAAAAAAAAAAAAAAAAAAAAAAAAAAATGATATCTACGTATAAAATACATGTACTGATGTAGCTACAACAAAAATACAGACAATATCCTGAAACAGTTAGCTCAGGTTAAACAGCCAGGTGAGCACCTCCACCACAAACAAGCCAGAAATAACATTAGTATTGCTGAGGAGTGCATTTAAAACTGCTCCTGATTGGTGTTTAATTCGGCGGGGGCGTCGCATAGGAAAATTTATACATGTATCCGGAATTCGCCTTGCTTGCTTGCTCCTTCGAGCGGATGATGACGGGATAGCCATCGGTATCCTTTGTGGAACTGACGCAGACCACGGTCTCTTCGTAGGATAGACACTCCAGCGTATCACCATCGCTAATGTAAAACAATCCTGGCTTGCGTAGTGCCTTGGCTGGCGTTATGTTGGTCGCTGGATTTATCATTTCAATATCCCATGTCCATAGGTCGTCTTTGGTGGGCACAGTGGTGTTCGCCATGAAGATAGGCTCCTGATGATATTCGCCGCAATCTCTTTTCATGGCAGCCTGGAAGACAATATGAGTCTCGTCATTTGCAGAGTTAGTTGACACGCTGAACACTGCATCAATCGGGGGCGTCACTGAGGGAAGAGAAATAGGAAAAAAGATGGAATTGGCATCATACCATGTTCGTAAGTACTCACTTTCTTTTAGAACCAAAATGCCTACTTCAGTGGTCCCAGAATACATGGGACGCTTTGTTATGTCCCCTTGCTTGTAGGTGGGAACGAAACCCACGGGGTGCTCATGAAGGCAATCTGGGACGTTTCCTTGTCACAAGAACTCACTCAATGCTCCCCACGACTAAAGCAGACAGGCATTGTGGCATGTGGCTACATGTATGTGGTTGGGGAGACCCACCCGACCCGAGTTCTCGGAATTATAGCATACGAGCTCTATGACCCGGTCACCGTGATTGAGAAACAGGGGGGGGGGGGTAACAGGTTCAAGTCCTGCTTGGAAGCGGAAGGATTGTTTATCCGTGCTACGACCCACAGTAATTTGGGAACACGTGACCTGGCACGAGGGGGCACAGATGCAGCCAATGGCATTTTCTGTCATTGACCACTAAGGCGGGCATTATCTACTCAAGTCCCATCGCTTTAGGAGCTGAACCTGCTCCTTGATCATTGGGATGGCAGCGTTCCCATGGACGCGGACAATCGGCTGGAGGCCTAATGTCACGCGAACCTTGATTATATTTTAATTTTTTATAGTAGAATAACTATGGCAAAGGATTTACTTCCCACACTGGAGGTCGCGCGTTTCTGTTTTTTTTGTTTTGTTTTTTTATACGAGAGTCCACTATTTTCCCGAATATGTGCAAGAAGTGGTGGCGGGGCCAAGCTGCTCTGCCGACCTCAAAGATCTCGGCGTCTACGCAGACGAAGCGCGCCATAATGCAGTAAACCATGAGGAGGGGAGGAAGAGGGGAAATGAATAATAGTGAGAAAGGAGGACAATGTCAATGGGTAGATGGTCGTGAGAGAAGCAGATTGAAAGATAACGTCACATTGTGGTAAAGGGGAGAGGATGCTAGTGAGGCACTGATCTAAACCGTTTCATAGGGCGTCGGTGGCTGCTTGCCAGTTCAGGTGCAGCAGATACTTGTTGCATTCTCTGTAGACTTGATTTGACACTTGAGTGACTCACGACAGCCACCCAGATTTGTTTTGTTTTAAGTTCTATTTTTAATACATCGCAAACCAAACGGGCATTGATGCCCAATATCATGATGGCGATAGAATAAAAAGTGTGGCTCGATAAAGCTGCACTTGAGAGAATGAGAAAACAGTCAATAGGAAGTATATGGACCGGTAATTACAAGTCAAGTTCGAACGAATTAACAATCAGAGAGAAATAGGAAGAAGAGGATCTATGCCAGAGGGAGGTACTATTTGGCCATATTAACCGTAGAAAAACACTTTCAGCAATCTTTTATACGGGGTTGGACGACGAGTGGACGTGTGTTCCTGTGGCAAGGTGTTCCAAAGCTTCACGGCGAAACCAATGGTCGGCTGTCGCCAGATGTTCGCCGAGTTAGCGGAACAACATAATTATTTGAGCCCCAGGCTGAGAAAAGGGTGCTATTGGCAGTTTTGGTCAAATTGAGTTAGATAGCACACCTAAAACTCAAATTCTCACTGATTCATGTGCAGAAAACCGTGTTGAAAAATCTCGAAGACAAGTATCACAAAGTTACGGCCACAGATGTGAAGGCAACTTTACGGAGCGAAGGTCCGTACCCTGCTTTCAAGTGCCCTTTTCTCAGTTGTGCGCATGAGGCCAATAGCACCCTTTTCTCAGCCTGAGGCTCATTTGCAATTGTCATTGCCACGGGTTTTACTGGGAGGTTGAGGGCTACTCTATCTTTCAGAGGAGGGCTGATGCTGCTGGTGTGGACACGGTGCATAAGGAAACGGAGTTTGCATTTGGCAAGTTCAATTACAGGGGTCAGGGAAAGGCGAGTGTATATAGGAGTGGTATGGGACGGGAAGGGCAGATTGGCTACGCAGCGAACACATCGCTAGTCTAGGACAGTGAGCTGGTGCCGCTGCCGAGCCGTGAGTGCAGAGAAGAACGCGTTTGATCCATAAAGCATGTCAGGAAGTATAAGGGCAGAATAGAAGAGGAGCGACTGGCGTTCAGATGAGATAGCGACGGGCAGATGGTTCTCAGGGTGGTAAGCTTCTGGGAACTTTTACGTACTATGCTGGAGACCTGCGCGTCCCACCGAAGACAGGAATCGATCTGTAGGCCCAGAAAGCGAGCAGTGGTGGTCTGGGTGAGAGGCGTCCCGTTGCAGTTAACGTTGAGTTCCAGGGTACTACGGCGTGATGCCTCAATGGCTAAGACCTGCGTCTTGTCGGGGTTTAAAACCAGGCCTTTCCCGTGTAGGTAGTCAGCCAAGTTTGACACAGCAACTGATAACACTTGATTTAGGGTTGCTACGGATCTGCTTGCGGTGTCGAGAAGGATGTCATCCGCAAACAGCTGGGAGTGTGCTGGGCTGGTGACGCTATGGACATCCATGGTACAGTATAAATAGTGAAAACAGCAAAGGACCCAGTACACTACCCTGAGGGATTCCACACTCGCATGCAGTTAGGCCCGAGCACTGCCCACTCGCCAGAACTACTCTCTGTCGACGATCCGTGAAGTAGCTCGCAAACCAACGCAATGCAGTCGAAGATACACCCAAAGCAAACAAATCTTGGATCATGAGCTGGTGCCGTACTTTATCGAGTGCCTTGCTCATGTCCACTAGTACTGCGCCAGTATGTAGGTGGTGGTCTGCGGACGAAAGATAGCGGTCCATGGCCAAGGTCATGGCATCTTCCGTGGAGTGTAGTAGCCGGTAGATCAAACAAGATTCCATTGAACCGTCATCCTGCTCAGTACACAGTTTTTTTTCGGGGAATTAACCCCTCGTCAGTTTGAGCTTGAGTAGGCTAAGGAAGATTATACCTGAAGAGCATCATTAATTTATAATAATTATAGTGCCCCCCCCCCCCAGGTCCAGACATCACCAAGGATACAAACCTTCAGAAACTCTCCGTTTCCAGAGCGACAAACACCTTGTGAACAGCAGATAGCAGAGTGAGTCACTGTCGCTCCTGGATGGTGACTGGAGAGAACAGACGTTGAGGCACTCCGTCATTTGCAACGCAGTCACGTCCAAACCAATTATTACTGAGTTAGTCGCAATGCCATGCTTCGAACAACAGGTATAATTGTAGCGACTTCGGTAATAGTTTTGTAGCAACGCATGTACCCACACTAATTAGGATCGCCTTTTTAGTATAACAAACTAGAGCGACACTGACTCACGCTGCTATCTGGTGTTCACAAGGTGTTTTGTCGCGCTGGAAACGGACTGTCTCTGTAAGTTTGTATCCCTGGTGATGTTTGTGCCTGCAGAGCAATATATAAGCGGTGCTCTTCAGGTACAATCTTCTTCCGCCAACTCAAGCTCAACAGATGAGGGGTGAGTTCCCCGAAACATTGTGTATTGAGCATTGAGTGGTGCTTTCTTGCAGGTAAGCCGAGTGGACGACTCGATGGACTTCACATGTGCTCAGGATGGCAGTCGTGAGTAAGGTGAGAAGTGAGAATTCAAGTCGGCAGGAATAGCGCAAGCTCAAACGTGAGGAGCAACACACAATTCCCTCAGTATCGCTGAAGTCGCACCAACCTCTTCATAAAAAACTAGAGTTAAAATTTTCATCTGCCATATTTATACCTTAGACTCTACATGTATTAGGGGCGTTTGTCTCATTCCATTGCTATCACTAGAATACCACGAATTTCTCCCCACTGTTGAAGTCTTAATGACACACTGGTATTCGTACTTCAAAGTAGCATGGTAGCATGTTTACGGGTCATGTGAAGCGCTAGCAACGGTTTGAACTCATTGTACTGGGAAAACCCGAGCTTCCTTTTGGTCACGAGCCCTGTTTTGCCATGGAGCTGATAAAGAAATACAACATGATCTAAACGGAAAGCAATCGATTTTGCACCTTTGCTTCTGGGGATTTCATGCTGGGCCGTTGTTGAGCGTTTGCCCTCAGTGTACATAATCTCCAATGACTGGCTAAAACAAGCTCAATATTGCAACCCGCCAGGACGTTGAGTAAATATTAACTTAATTTCACCTGCGTAGGCCTTGGCGTAGAGCTTGTACACTTCACCCACCTTGGTTCCTGGAAACATAGTGCATGTAAAAATATATCAGAAACAATTATATCAGATGTATTATATACATAATAGTACTTTCCCATGACTTCACATACTGTAGTGCAGCCATTTACACCACACCTTAGTGCATCGATGGGGCTTAATTGATTTTTGATACAGTCATGTAGCTTCAAACGATATTTGACCATGTTCCATTCTCAGGTTGACCATCCCATGATAGGTTATTGAATATCTATAATCGACGACGACTGCAGCATCGTGCCGGAATTCATAGAAGCCTATTGTTTTGGAGAATCAGCTTCCGTCATTGTGAATGCAAAACGTATTCAACCTAGGCTACACTTCATAAGATCGACGTATTATGAACGTTTGGTCCCATGCTGTTCCCATTGACTTACGTGTTACGTATAGTGTAGTGTTCTTCTCCTTGGTCACCAGCTCTGTCGTCAGATACCTGTACACTGGCTTCTTCACAATGCCACAGGAGCCGGGACCACACGAGCGGTGGCATTGGTGGGCGTCTGCCATTCTAATCGAACTAACCACTTCACAGGTCTGAATCCGTCGGCGTCTTAATACAGCTACCTCATTCAAATCAAACAAGCGTGGCTCTGAGTCGGTATTGACAAGCACAGTGTGCTATAAAGAACAGATCTCCTTGGGATACAGAGTTGGGCGTGGCGCAAACATCAGAATCGTGCTGGATTCGCTGAAATGAATTCAGTGCAATGCAGGCTGGCTGGGTTAGAAACTATAAGATTCCAAGCTAGGACTGCTAGCCAAGTAAGTAATTAGTTGTAGATCGGCACAGTGCCAGTATTGAGTGGTGGCATTTTCGACAGCTGACAGAATGTTCGTGCAGCATTATATCACGTGATGGCTTTGCCCTGGATTGTCAGCAGAAATCGATGTCGCGTGCATCACTGCTGTGAAGGGAACCCAAACGTGCGGACGACCTGCTGATCATCTTAACCTTTGCCACAGGTGCAGGTGAATTCCGAAGAAATTTAGCGAAGACTTTCCCCTGCATTTGCCTCCTGTTGTCATATTCTCCCGCCGTCCTGACCCTTGAGTCCGAATCATGCATGACGGATTTGATCTGCTACATGAAACAGTCGACCATCCACAGATTGATCAGACACGTGATGGATGTCGTAAAGCTGCCAATGAACTTGGAAGGTCTGCACAAACATTGCCGACAAGTCTAGGTGTACAAGCATTTGAAAAGAATTGTGACCCACCGCGTCAAGCATTGCATACTGGTTCAGTTCATCGTTCGCCCGCCGCCTTGCAGCAGGACTTTTGCCAGCACCCTCGTGACGTTGCAGATATGTGGCTTGATTATTGTAGTTGACGTTGATTTAGTGACTTTGGCAAGTTTGAGTCGTGTCAAGAAGTCAGGTAGGATTCAGTACTAGGCAGTAGTGGAACGTGAGTGGTAGTCTTTGCCGATTCTTGAGGGTATCCTGGATTCGGTTTGCAGCGCTGTGGAAATGGCTTGCTGTGGACGTCCCAGCACTGGATGTTGTATCAAAGGGACGACCTCGTAGCACGCCCTAAACCTAAAAGAATTCAAAAATTGACTTGGGCCTGTGGGAGTCTGTGAGACAACGCCCACTCGTGCCCCTGTGACAGATTCCAGGGCCACGTTTAGGGGCCCTATCCCACCACCCATGGCTGCTTCTGGACTTATTTTAGGTTTGGATCCCGCGCACGGACAGAATGGGCAAGAAAAATGTGAAAAAAATTGTAAATGCATTAATTTGGCTCCTGGGTGACTCGCACACCGTGGCACTATGCCGGAAATTTGAGTTTTTCCGGCCTGGAAAGCCTGTCAGTGAGGCGCAAGAACTTTTAAATCATGTCCAGAGGGCCAGCATAGTGGCATGAGTGTGTGGTGAAAATTTCACTCAAATCCACTGAGAGACACCAAAGTTACGGTCAATTGAATGCCATATGAAATTTACGACCAGGCTGCTACCTTACTACCCAAAAATTCGCTGAAAAATCGAATCTGTAAATTCATATTGAGCGCTACGTCAGTTGAAAGAGCATGCATAGCTGCAACTTCTCTGAAAATTGTGTCCCTATCTGACCAGCCGTTCAAGAGTTATGGCCGAAAATGTGCCCTTGCAAGGAAAGATTGTTTTGTTGCATGTTGTCATTTGTTGGCAGCACTGTATTTGAATGTGAGCAGACCGTGCGCAACTTGTCGTATTATGGAAACACGCGAAAGTGTGCAGAATTTTGCCCCAAGTCCAAAAAAGTCCAAAAAATCACGTTAAAAACCACGTATTGGGCTGCACGGCGGCGGGCGAAGCCCGCCGCCGTGCAGCAGGACTTTTGCCAGCACCCTCGTGACGTTGCAGATATGTGGCTTGATTATTGTAGTTGACGTTGATTTAGTTGACTTTGGCAAGTTTGAGTCGTGTCAAGAAGTCAGGTAGGATTCAGTACTAGGCAGTAGTGAAACGTGAGTGGCAGTCTTTGCCGGTTTCTGAGGGCATCCTGGATTTGGTGTGCAGCGCTGTGGAAATGGCTTGCTGTGGAGGTCCCAGCACTGGATGTTGTATCAAAGGTACGACCTCGTAGCACGTGCTAAACCTAAAAAAATTCAAAAATTGACTTGGGTCTGTGGGAGTCCGTGAGAGAACGCCCACTCCTTCCGTTGTGACAGATTCCAGGGCCACGTTGAGGGGCCCTACCCCATCACCCATGGCTGCTTCTGGACTTGTTCTAGATTTGAGTCCCGCGCACGAACAGAATGAGCACGAAAATGTGAAATAATTGTAAATGCATTTGTTTGGCTCGTGGGTGGCTCGCACACCGTGGCACTATGCCGGAAATTTGAGTTTTTCCGGCCTGGTAAGCCTGTCAGTGAGGCGCAAGAACTTGTAAATCATGTCCTGAGGGCCAGCATAGTGGCAGGAGTGTGTGGTGAAAATTTCACTCAAATCCATTGAGAGACACCAAAGTTGCGTTCAATTGAATGCCATATGAAATTTACGACCAGGCTGCTACTTATAAAAAAGTTCTTGCGCCTCACTGACAGTCTTTCCAGGCCGGAAAATCTCAAAATTCCAGCATAGTGCCACGTTGTGCGAGTAAGCCTGGGCGGATAATGCTAGTTATTTTGCGGTATAATGGCAATGTCAGAAACACTGTATCATATTGCTACTTATATAGCTGCTACGGTTCCTCTGTAATGCCAGCAATTCAGCAGTAGTAAGTATGGAAAAATGGCTTGGTTTGGGCAGTATTGTGCACGTTTCATAGTTCTATGTAGACGGCATGGAAATTGTTAGAAAATCATGATCATACTGCTAATTTTATGCTGCTATTGGCGAGTAGATTCTGATCTACCCCCACCCCACCCCACCCCCTCCAAACCAAAGTGGTCAAGGACCAAAATTCCCATCAGTCTTTGCATCAATGTTTCCCTTGTGCCAGGCTACGAGTTTCCAACTAACTTTGGGTCTGAAGACAGCTGGAAAATGCTAGCACTTCCAACAGATAACAGTAGTACCTGGTCCAACCCGAATAAGAAGCGACAAATTATGAATGAAGAGAAGAAGATGAGTAGAAATAGGCGCACAATTTTAAATGTGCTTGGTTGATGCTCAGTTGGTGAAAAGGAGGTGTGCGTGTGGTGATGGTGGTTGAGGTTGGTGGTGGGGGAGGGGTGCAGGGTAATGTACCAACGTTACATCAAAAGAAAATGTTGAAAAGAATGAATTCGTATTTTCCATGATGTTTTGATAAGATAAAATAGCTCATATAAATTGGAAACTAGGGTATTGAGCCCATAATAAAGGTAGAAAGGAAAAACGACATATGGAAACGAGTTAAGAGTAACTCTCCACCACTGTAACTAGATACTACAGTCAGAAAGTGCAACAACTGGGCACAAAACTGACCGAGTACTGAGACATTCGACGTCCTGACACTTAGCTTCAACACATCTCCGTAGCGCTAACCGACAGCCTTCCAACTCGGAAGGTTCAAGGTTACGGAGAGACCAAAGAGGGGAAGGTAAGCGCAACGAAAATGAGCATAAGCCACAGTCCCAACGGAACAAAGAATGTCGATTGTTAATGTACGTTGACGAGACCAGTAGGGTACTTGACAAAGCGGTCTAACTACAATTCGAGGCAGCAAAGCAGCACACCACCCAATTTGGGTGGCTCAGAAATATCAAAGATAAGTACAGAAGGGGGAAGCTTTGCGAAAACGAATTGTACAAGCCGAACGCCAAACTCTGTCAATTTTGTGCCTAGTTGTTGCACTCTCCGAATGTATCTAGTATCTAGTTACAGTGGTGGAGAGTTACTCTTAACTCATTTCCATAATTAAGTCCTTTTGCCTTTCATATAGATTTGTCGCTGAAACGCGTAAAGAAAGAAAACCTCGCAATGAGTAATGAAGGGAATGGATGAGAAAAGATATGAGTGATGGAGGAAAACTAAGGAGAAAGGAAAGAAAAGAGGCACAGGGGGGGGGGGGGAGAAGAAGAAAAACTGAAGTACATTGTAAGTCATCGAAAGCATGCAAGCCAGATTCCTTCTCTCAGTTTGTTATCTATAGTCTTCATGACTGTACTGCAACTTCATCCTGTACAGGAACATACATGTATAGCCATTGGAGGACTATGCTCGGCCAATCGTCAAAATTAATTATGCTTTTGATTATGCCACAATTATGCCAACAAATATGCTGAATCATGCTGGATTATGCTCGGTTCCACTATGTATTCACGCTGCACATAGAGGATTGAGAAACCACGCATACACACACGCGGCCCCAGGGATTTCTGACAAAGCTGTATTATGCCCTACAGTCCATTTCAAAACTATAGACGCGTAGGGTTTTTGAAATATTTCAAATTTGGCTGGAACTTTTTGAGAATAGTTTTCGGAATATTGCTCAGGACCGCTCCACAATTACTCTCATATAGTTTCTAAACGATTGGATAACAGACGCCCAATTGGAAAAAATTATGCACAAAGTGATCACAGATTTTATGTGGTATACATGTAGATGCTGGCATAACGGTTTTTGCCTTGGTACGCGTCTATGTTTTGAAATGGACTGTAAGCATAATTTTTGTCTAAACCGAAAGATTATGCCGACCTTACACGTTGGAATCCGTATATTATGCCGGAGGACAAAGCTGTATTATGCCCTGAGCATAATTTTTGTCTAAACCGAAAGATTATGCCGACCTTACACGTTGGAATCCGTATATTATGCCGGAGGACAAAGCTGTATTATGCCCTGAGCATAATTTTTGTCTAAACCGAAAGATTATGCCGACCTTCCACGTTGGAATCCGTATAATTATTATGCCGGAGCATAATGTTTTGACGAAATCCCAAGATTATGCCAAATATTATGCCGGCATAATCCGCCAAGAGCTATACATGTATGTTAAGCAGCAACAACACACAGAAGCGCTGACATCGTGTTTTTTTGCTGGAAAACAGTGTAATCCAGGTGTTCATCACCATACATGTACATGTACATGTCTGACTGCCCGAGTGTCATGCTCCTACAGAAACAGCAAGTCCCAATGCTTCACCATGCTTCCCAAAGCTCAATCCTCCCCTGGCAATGTCATTGAGCCTAAATGCATAGAGACGGTTTACCAACCACAATATTAATACTGATGGCACTTGGGTCTTTTTGCCTCCGTGTTGTGACCTGCATTTGGAGTTAAAAACTTGTCAGCACCTTTTAGGTTCAGCCTGGTCCCATACCACCATAGCTCAGTGATTAGAGCATTGCTCATGACAAGCAAGGTCCCGGGTTCGATTCCTGGTGGACCTTGCGATCGTTTCTCTTTTCACGTTTTCAGGCAGTTCACTTCCCCGACTAGCCCTTTCCCAAAGGTGCTCGCCCTTTTTTTCGTCCTTTTTGGCCCTTTTGGAAAAGCCCGTTTCTTTCGCCCTTTATTGCGTTTTTTGGTGAATATCTCCCTTTTTGAGCTTTTTTAGCTGAAAAAGTGCTAAAATCTGTTTGTATATCATGCTCATGCATGCGATCACAGTTTCCCAGTGCTCCATGGAAAGTAAAGTGTCATGTTTGGTGCGGCCAAGCTTGGCCGTTAATGTTCTAGGTGTAATATACTGCTGTTATTTGTTATCACTTTGTCCTTCCTTCTTTCTTTCTCTTCTTTGTTCATTTTCCAGTTGCAAGTTTAGTGTTAGTACACACATTCGTTATTGCTCTCGCTTTCATTGTTAAAATTCACACTTGTAAATTTCAATGCTGTTGTTCTTAGTGTTATTTCTCTAACTTAGATTTTCTATAATAGTTCAATTTTGTTTTCAGTGTCCTTTAGTACAACGAAGATTCCTGATTAGTGTTGTACGAAAACTTGTTTGAATCCCTTTTTTTCTCTACACAATTTCTTCACATTTTCATCGTTTTATTGCACATTGTTTCCACAGTTTTACATTACATGAATACAGTGTACAGAAATGTCGATCCAGCTTGTATTACTGATTGCGGTTATCAAATTGTTGTCTCCTCGCCGTTTGTTCAAACATGTATCTGTACTGTCACTACTGGTATTTTTTTAGAACACGGTATTGGTATTGCAATATCCAGGATATTGTATTCGGTAATAGCACTTTTTATCCACTATTGTACATGTACATGTACATGTACATGTACATGTACATGTACATGTACATGTATCCAATGTATGTTCGATCCATAGTATGCAATATCCATGGTATGTTACATGTATAGTGTACATGCACATGTAATGATGTACATGTACATGTACATGTATATCCATAGTTTGTTTTATGCAGGGTACACTACACTGTACTGGACTGGTGGGTACAGGATCTGGATTAATTTGCTCTCATTTCCCTGATTTTGCTGGTTTTCGACAATTTCGGCCGCTTTCTCTGTTTTTGCATCTTTTGCAAGTTTTGGAGTATTTTGACATATTTTGCGCATTTTGTTCTTTCTCTTTCAGAATACTAGTATAGTAGTACATATAGTAGTACATGCCGAAAGTACAGGTTATTGAGTTACCCTAAGATTACTAGCCGAGGACTCTTGCGCTGCAGCGCGCTGGTCGTATCCATGGTATCGGATCAACATGACACTGCAACAGTGCAAGCAACAAAGCAGTCATGTAGTTACTTTCTGTAGGCGCTGAGCTCATGAGGGCTCAGGCCCCGGTCATTTGACTGGATTTTCATGTCATCAGTACTACATCACGTAATTTACATGTACTGTCGCGGACATGGAAATCCAGTCGATTGACAGGGGCCGGCGCCCTCAGCGTGTACAGAATGTAAGTCGTTGCATGCATGCAGTGCACAATCATGTTGATCCTATGCGACCGGCAGCAGCAGCGCATTATAAACATGATGCTACGACTGTATGGCCAGCGCCCTGGGCCGCTAGACGTGCGACCGGATTTCCATATCCACGACAGTTGTCTTTGTTTCGCCTGTACTGGCTGTAGACCTACTGTAGTACCGGTACCTGATCAGATACAGATCAGCGACGCGAGCTAGGTCGCCGAACACTACAGTATCAATTATTTTCTATCGGGGAGGGCTAGGGCTCTTACGTACGACTTCCTGGTGTCTAGTCACCGGGAGGGATTATTGTTTGATATTTTCCAATCGCTCAACACGAACTGTCTAGACTGAAGTGTGAGTATCGTGTACAAAGTCGTTCGTGATGAATCGCGACGCTCAGGCGTTGCTGGATGACCTAGGGCTAAC
The DNA here is from genome assembly GCF_964019385.1 of Sycon ciliatum. Classification (NCBI taxonomy): domain Eukaryota; kingdom Metazoa; phylum Porifera; class Calcarea; order Leucosolenida; family Sycettidae; genus Sycon; species Sycon ciliatum. The sequence goes on from NC_088645.1 coordinate 34,310,615, forward strand.
ACACCAGCATATCACGTTCCTAGGTGACGTTCAGGTGAGAGACGAAGACGAAATCGGCAGAGGATCAGATGCTGTTGTCTACAAGGTCAACTGGCAAGGTATCGATATCGCTCTCAAAGTTTTACATCCTGTGTTGGTTGAGCCAGGTGTACAGGATAGAGAGCGTAAGATCAGAGCGTTTGGCCAAGAGTTGTTTCGTCTTAGCAGGGTGCATCACCCGAACCTGTGTCAACTGATAGGATTAGCTCGGGTAAGGGGAAATGCTGCGTTGGCCCTGGAGTTATTGTCGGCGTCTCTAGAAGAGGTTAGCATTGGAGATGGCAGAGAAGATGCTCCTAAGCTCGTGTCGTATCTCTGCGACGCTAGTGCAGGACTTCGCTATCTGCATTCATTCGCAATCATTCACCGCGATCTAGCGCCCAAGAACGTGCTTGTGAAAAATGGCACGGCCAAAGTCAGTGATTTCGGCGTTGCTAAATTTGTGCGCTTGACCTCACCTCGACAACAACAGCACCAAGTCCAATCGGCCATGGACATGACTCGCTGCCCAGGTACACTGCCGTTCATGCCACCTGAGGCGTTGACTGAGGCTCCGGATTACGATCGTCCATTGGACGTGTTTTCGCTAGGTGTAATGATGCTGAGCGTTCTAACAGGAGTAATGCCTGGCATCGAGTTGATCACAGCGCCACATTTCGTCGTCGTGCGGGAACGTGGCCAACAAGTCGAAGAAGTGATTCCGGAGACAACACGCAGAGCACGCTACCTAGCACGCTTGCCAGATGGACATCCATTGAAGCCATTGATACACCGCTGCCTCTCTAACCGTCCTGGGGACCGACCGTCAGCCGAGCAAATGCACGAAGAGATCAAACGTTTCCTGGCCATGTTCAACAGTATCTTGCCGGTGAGTATTTTTATTTTTGGAACGTATCGTCCCTGAGCCTGAGGGTATTACAACTACGGTAGACCGGTAACCATGGTAACCTCAAACCAATCACTCCCCCATACACATAGTTGTACTGTACAGACGCACTCACACTGACTGTCCACACAATAAGGCTGCGTTTACACGGAGGCGAAATGAAACGGAACGAAACGAAACGGAAAGAAAACGGGCTGACCTCGAATCGTTTTCAAACCGTTTACACGAGAACGGCAAATCGTTTTGAACCGTTTACACGAAAAGGGAAAACAGGCTGGAGTTAGCACGCGCTGGCTTGGCGCAAGGGCGGGAAGTAACACGTTAGTTTGAGTTGGTACGTGCTGGTGGTCGCAAGGGTTGGGTATTTCCCGAGAAATATACTCCAGCGCGGAATGGTTTCAATGACTGCGCTCCGTCTCCAATTGTTTTCACTATTTGCACGGTTTACACGAGAACGAAAAACGTTTTGAAAACGTTTCAAAACACTTTGAAGTGCGTTTCCATTTCGTTCCGTTTAGGTATCGTTTTCGGGCGTTGTCGTGTAAACGATAGTAGTAAATGCAACGATTTCGTTCCGTTTAGGTCGTACTTCGTTGTCGTGTAAACGCAAATTGTTTTCAATCGTTGTCGTGTAAACGCAGCCTAATAATAATGATGAGTGTTTGTGTACGCACCCACTCACACTGTCAAAGGGGAAGTCCGGTGGAAAAGTTAAACTTCAGGGTCCGTAGAGTTTCGGGCGCTGAGTCGAATGGTGTCGGTCCCACGTGTCTCCGACAAAGCGTTCTTGAGATATTTCCGTTTGAAAAACTGAGTTTCGGGGGCTGCGCCGTAACGTCATGCGGCCGCGCCACACCCTCCGCAACGTCATAGCGTGCAGCTAGGTCGATTCAATGGAGTGCGTGAAAGCAATAGGGTCAATGCTATTTCGAATGATTTGGCGACCGATGGTAGGTCGTGCAAGCGACCCTGAGGCTGAAGACGTAACGCTATGTGCATGTGAGAGTGAGGATGCAGCCATGGCTGACCTTCAAGAGTTCGGTCTGGGGCCGGGAACCTCGGTATTCTGCTGAAGAAGTGGCCGCTCGGGCCGATCAAGAGTGAGCGCTGCTGCGTTTCCGTCTGATGAAGAAGCAGCAGCTACTGCAGACAAGGTTGATATAGTTATTAGGTCTCTGGAGAGCAGAGTCGCCAAAATGGAGAAGAGATATGCGAGTGCTCTAAATGTTATTCCATACCGATTCGCTTGGACTCCAGTAGCCTGCCCCATGGTGATGTTTTGGTGCGAACTTGGCACTAGTATTTCGGACTGCTCGATTGGAGAACAGTGCAGGCTCTTTGAACCACGGGCACGACTCTTCGATTCAAGGCTCGCAACAATACGGGATGTGAAAGTTTTAGGTCCGGGAGCTGTTCGCTGTTTTGTCACTTGTCACGGATGTGCACTCATCGCTGTAGCGTAAAATAATGAAGCTGGACTATTCCATGTGGAAAACTAGAATTTTCTTTTTCAAAGCACAACCACCTGCACCGGCAAGGAGAAACCCTGTGCTCTCACATTAGCGCAACTTTAACCGCGCACCACACATTAGCGCATCCAAATGGCACTTGTCCATAAATCGCGCAGGCTCATTGGAGCATCACTTTTGAGAGCATGTCCCAATGTAGCGCAACTTTTTTGATGTTTCACTAAGTGCAGCGCTACTCTTGAGGCAGTACGCTAAACACCGCGCTTTATCACGTTTTATAATTCTGTGGTTCATTCTATGGAGGTCATTCTTTGCCGGACAATCCTTCAAAGTTACTGTGGCTCTACCATGCAAAACAACAAAAGGTGGGGAAGGAGCTTCGTGCAACGGCTATCTATAGAATGGACAAACGGAAGAGAGACGGGACCATCACGTGGCGGTGTGCTGAAGCTGCTTGCAGAGGGAGGCTAATGACAACGGACGTGTTGCTGCAAGACAAAGAAGACTCGTCCCTGGAAGAAGTGGGAGAGCACCATCACCCTCCAAATCCTGAGGCAACTCAAGTCCGTGGGATAGTGACAAGAATGAAACAAAGAGCCAGACAGGAATCCCTTTCTATTCCTTCTATTTACCGGGAAGAGACAGCGAACATCGCCCCAAATGTTGCCGCCGCCATTCCGTCCTTTCATTTACAACACCGAAACGCACGTTATAATTCCCAGACTACATGACTGTACATACGGCTGGTACGAGTGTAGTACATGACAAGCCCATGCCTTAACTACCGTATTTCCCGGGGTATAAGCCGCCCTTTTTTTCGCTAAAAATCGGACCAAAATCGCCCCTGCGGCTTATACACCGAATATGCTTGCGCGAATGAATGCTTAGCATACATCAGTATGCATGCTGACGTCATGTGACATGTCATTCGACTCAGCTTCGCGCCTGTGTTGCTATCCCGGCACTTTTACTAGTTTTAGTGCGCGGGCTACACCATACGGTACGCGTATACGGGGACTCTATTTTTCATAATCTGATCTAACATGCTATTTAGCTCCATGACCATAATAAATTTGTAGAAAGGCCATTTTGTCAATGAGTGTGAAAAATCTTGGTTTGTGGGTGCGGCTTATACTCCGAATACCAACTTTTAGTCAATATTTTGCCTCAAAAAGGGGGGTGCGGCTTATACCCCGGTGCGGCTTATACCCCGGAAAATACGGTAGTTCTTTTGAGTCTTGTGACTCGAGTCTTGTTGTAGCTACCCCAGCACGGCAGTGCGGGAGTAGTTCCGTGTGTGATGAGTTTGTTGACTACACTACAGCTAGCATGCACGCAGCGCAGAGCTAGAGGCCAGTGCAGTACGGAGGGAAACGTCCAATTCGGAAACGGCTAAAATACGGGATAACCTCGAGGTTTGCCGAGATGAAAATCACAGGGTAGATAGTGTTTGTAACACTGAATTGAATGGTCTTGGTCCGAATATGCTGCGACGAACGGTTGCCCAATCGACCGCGCTCCGAATATGGCCATTTTGTACACAACTAGATGGTGTGGCTGCACGCTGTGACGTCATCACCTGGATCTGGGTGATGCACGATCAAATTCGCACATGTTCGTTTGGGCGTATCTGACGAACCATAGACCGCAGCCTCCTCGGACAAAGACCATTCGACTCAGCGCCCCGAACTCTACGGACTCTGAAATTTAAATTTTCACCGGACTTCCCCTTTAGTGATACGAGTGTTCCTGAACTACTCGCATTACGCTCACATACTTGTACATTATTACAAAGCAGCGAATGCAAGTCATCACTGCATGTATGTTGACACTGTTAGGAACTGTTGATGAGAAACAGTACAGTGAAACCTGTGTTTGCTGGATGCTGTACCAAGCGTAATCCTGTATTGATAAGACCATTTTTCATGCCCCAAAGTGCTGTGGACTGAACTTGCATGCCTGGATCAAGCGGAATACTGTCATATCAGGACAGTTTCCACTGCACCAAGGGAGTCTGGTCAGACACTTGAATAGTCTGACTGTGCAATTTTGTCTGTATGTTTGTCCATCTGCAGGTGTGTCAGTCTGTTTTTTGTGTCTCTGTCTGTGTGTGTGTGTTTGTGTTTGTGTGCATGCGTGTGTGTGTGTGTGTGTGTGTGTGTGTGTGTGTGTGTGTGTGTGTGTGTGTGTGTGTGTGTGTGTGTGTGTGTGCATGTGTGTGTGTGTGTGAGTGTGTATGGGTACGTGTGCCTTCCTGTGTCTCTGTCTATCTGATTGTTTTCTTCATGCTGTACAGAATCAGCCTAGCACTGCTGGTTCAGGGGTTACCAGGCAACTGGAGTCGATTTCACAGCAGCTAAGCCAGCAAGCTACATGCATTGCTGACATCACCGCACGCAGCTCTGCAGTAGAGGACCAACTCAGCACCATAACACAGCGTCTTGTCAACACTCAGCTGGAAACCACCGCCATCCGTAGCCAACTGCAGACTACGAACCAACAAGTGACCGTAATCAATGACCGCGTGCACCGCACCAGCCAACAGGTGACTGGCTTGCGCGACCGACAGGAGACTACACACCAACAAGTGACTGAGATCCGTGACCGACACGTGACTACGAACCAGCATGTGACTGAGATCCTTGACCGACAGGAGGCTATGCAGCAACAAGTGACTGAGATCCGTGACCGCCTGGAGACTACGACCGAACAAGTCACCAGCCTGCAAGGACATGTAGCACTAGTTGCCAGTCAACAGACAGACCGTGCATCCATCAGTGAGCAGATAGATGAGACCAGCAGCCGAGCAAATGATCAACTATCACAACATCGCTCTACACTGCAGGTATGAACGTGTGTAATTAATTCATTACCCTTTCAAAGGATAAGTCGGGGAAGTAAACTGCCTGAAAAGAGAAAAAAAATGCCAGATCCACCAGGACTTGAACTCAGGACCTTGCTTATCATGAGATTGACATGTCATTTTGGCCATGAGCTCAAATGGTTAGAGTACTGGTCATGACAAGCATGATCCTCAGACCTGGGTCTAAGTCCTCGCAGGTCTGGCATTTTTTCCGGCAGTTGACTGATCCTTTGAAAACTGAAGTTCTCCTAATCCTTTAAAAATTAATTACCTTTGTTTCTATAAGACAGTCACGTGCAACATCGTCATATTTTACGATTCCCTCAGCCGCTCTTGAACCTACCTGGCTCTGGTCCGGTTGCAAGAGTTGACCCAGTTGTTTTCTGTTTTTTTAATGTTTAAAGCAGCATTGGGTATTACGCTCCTCGGCTTTCGTCTTGTTGAGCACTCTCATTAGGCTGCTCTAGTGCTGCTGGATCATGCTATGCCCGCTATGCCCTCAATGCCCGCTACTTTTTGTAGTTTGAGCACTCTGGCGCTAGAGCGATGAGCTATCTTAATGTCTGTGGTGCCTCCTTTGCACCATGGCTGGTAGCCCGGCCTATTTAGCTCATAGCTGTACTGATGAGGCCTTTATGGCCGAGACAGCTTGCTGTCTACAGCATTGGGTAATGTTTAAAGCGCACGGTCCTGCTGATGAGGTGGGGTAACCGTGAGTGGGACAGAATACTAGGACAAACAGACAGAAGGGGGTAGGACAGGCAAAAGCAAGGTGCAGGTGAGGTGAGTCCAGCTAGTCCGACCAGAGTTCTCGGAGTCAGTACTGGATGCGCGCACCAGGAAGGGGTGAGGGCGGGTTGAGGTGGGAGAGGAATGTAGTACTAAAATAGCAGCATAAAGTAGAAAATCAAATGCAGGCGTAAGGCGTTTGTACAGTGTTATGGTTCTTAGTTGATCTTAGTTGCCGTCTGTGGCCCACAGCCAGTCCTCGAAGGTGCTTCCAGGAAGCTGCCTTGAAAGCAGGCAGACTGTTCAACGATTGTTCTTGCCGGATGAGAGCAGGGGGTAGGCAGTTCCATTCACCGATGAGGGCGAATGGGAAGGATCTCCTGATGTAATCTGGAGCACCTGGTGGAAGTGGGTTGATGAGCTGGTGCTGATAGACTGGTACGTCCTAACTTGCGTGTTCGTGGCGTATGAACCCTGGGGGCAGCTGGCGGGAGCATGGCTTCTAGTTGCTGTGGGCTCTACCCACACTGCAGCTTGAAAAAGAAGCAGAGGCCAGAGAGGGTGCGTCGGGCAGCAAGGCTCTGGAGCAGAGTACCTGGTCATATGATTGCCATCGCATTGCTATGGATTCGATCAAGTCGGGCGAGGTTGCTTGGAGCAGCAGATATCCAGACCAGGGCAGCGTACTCTAGCATAGAGAGGACAAAGCCATGGTACACTGTTTGGCGTCCTTTAGAGTCGAGAATTCGAGCTACACGGCGTAGGAGTCCAAGCCTCTGGCTGGCCCTAACTGCTGTACTTGCCGTTGAAACCAAGTACTTGTGTGCGCGTGTGTGTGCGTGCACGTGTGCGCATGCCTTTGTGACCATGCACCGGTGTGTGCATGTCAATGTGTGTGTGTGTGTGTGTACATGCTTATGTTTTTCTGTACCTTTCAGGCTCAGGGCAGTAGCAGCGACTCTGGACGACCTGCAATGGATAGTGGTAGAGTAAGACCAATTTCTAGTGCGGAATCCGGAGCCACCAGGACCACTCCAGCTTCCGGTGTAAGGAGAGATTAGTGCACAAACCCTGATGGGCTTTGATACCATGCATGGTGGAACAATCTTACTTCAATAAAACTCTGAAGACTGAATTTTTTGAAACAGGCAAAGACCCAGCTGCAACCCGTTGGGTTGGCTCAGGCCACCCCGACGAGCCGGCCAATTTTGTTGTAGCAGTAAAGCAATGTACGGTTAGCGCAGCTTAGTGAAAAGCGGTGAATTCACATCTCGCAAATCAAGAATCAGTACGGACTGAAATCCAAATGACAGTGTCCACATCCTTTATTGCTGAACCCACAAATAATTGTGATACAGATTATAAACCATTCGAGGTAGAAGAGAAAGCCATTAAAAAGAAAAGAAAAAAGAAAAAAAGGTTATAGTACCATGCCAGACGGCTATAATTAAGTCATGTACCAATTGTAGTACATGACGTAGTAGTCAAGCACCTACAGAATACTTTGCAGGATAATATTTAAATTGCCTAGCATGCCTACAGATCCGCAGAGCATGCCAATGTTAAATAGGCCAACAAATGAATACCGAAGGCGGTTACATGGACAGAAGGCGACATCGGTCGAGAAAAGATGGGCCTATCTAAATCTATATCTAAATGACAGTAGTGACAGCTGTGGGTGCCGTACACAACCGTTGCATACATACCAGGACGGGAAGGGTGTGGATTGTTGGGCAGTTTGGGGGCTACTTTTGTGTCAGTTTACGGCATGTAGGGTGTGGGTTGGTATTGGGGTTGTGTGGTGTAGGCTGGGCCGGCAGGTGCTGTGTTGCTTGCACGTCTATTTGCTGCTGTGTGTGTATATGTGTGTGTGTATATATATATATATGTGTGTGTGTGTGCTTGATGGCACGTGTGTGCATGATCGCTTCCAGGGCTACCCCGCTAACATTCTCCTTTGTTTACGTGTGTAGGTTGGTGAAAATTCTCGACAGCACTCTGCAGCACCTGCCGCACGTTCTCTGGCTCTCACACCAGAGAAGATTGAGCGTATCGCGAAGAAGAGAAAGGTATGATCAAAGATGTCTTGCTGTTGATCTTTCTCTTCCCAATCTTATAACTAGGGGTTGAACTATAATTATACGCATTGATTGTACTTGTATTCCTGTGACCACACCCCTACAAACTCACACTACTTGCTGTACCACCTTTCAGTATAGAGTGATCAACCACTTTCAGGTTTATGACGAGTACAGTCGTCACGCAGACCCGTCTTATCTGGGATATAATGAATGTGCTTGCCATGTACGTTTTGTCCAGTGCATACTGCAACACTGGATAGTGCTAGTGTTTCAAACCAACATGAATACTTTGAACGAGTAGTAAATAGTTTAATCTGTCACCGAGCGAATATTCTGTACCCTATACAACACACACGCACACACACACGCACGCTCACACACACACACACACACACACACACACACACACACACACACACACACACACACACACACACTGTACTTACTGTACTGGTTAACTGCCAAAATTGGTCACGTGGGTCTCCCCGGGAGAGGGGAGAGAGGAACTCAAAAGGAATCTTGGAAAGAGGACTCAAATGGCTATTGAACCACCCACCGGCCTATACCTCCTGAAATCCCCAAACTATGGGTGGACTTGCAAATGATCCCACTTCCTGGCTCATCACACCTCAGTGGGTGTGGGCAATGTGCAGAAAAAGGATTGACGGCATAAGGTTATCCGTCGAGGGATCCAACTGCAGTAACCCCTGTTTGAATTTGATGTCCATGTAAACAAATTTACTAAACTAATATTCAAATACAGCTGTACTGGGCCGCAGTGAATGTGCCCCGAACCCACGAGTGTACTTGACAGGGGACATTCAGCAGCTGCCTGTCAGTGTCAGCGATCCACGATGGCTCAAGAGAAGGTTGCTTCAACTCGGACAACTAATAATTGTTACTTGAAACATCTAAAATTTTATAGGACTTGTAGACCTAAGCTATGTGCTGCATTTGCATTCTCTCCGCCAAAGCGGAGCGTTGACGAACACAGTACCGGTACATGTATGTGTGACCGCTGCATCGTGTGTTCCGCGAAAGCGGCTGCGGCAGCTACGCTTTTTGCCTCCACAAAAGCGGTGCAAGCGTTTCATGTGTGACCGCAGCCTTAGGGCGCGTTCAGACTGGCGTAAAACGCAAGCGGAATGTGAAAGTTGTAAAGGTGAATCACTCACGTGACGTTCCCGCCAGCGTAAACACGGAAAAGGTTTCCCAACACTGTGCAGGCCGGTTGAATGCAGACCGAAAATCCCGCTCACTACATCCATGTTTCCTTTGTGCAAGGCCACGAGTTCCCAAGTAACTGTGGGTCGCAGCACGGCAGGAAAAAATCCTTCCGCTTCCAAGCAGGACTTGAACCTGGTATCCTCTGTTTCTCAACCGTGGTCTTAGACTATTCCACTATGCCTGCCTGCTGCCTGAGCCCGACACTGAAGAGAATTGTTGTGCTTAGGGAGTTAATATCAAGTCGGAGTATAACAGGGACAATGTTAGTGAAGCGAGCAGCCTCCGTGGCGTTCGGCAAATTATAGCGCCACAAAGACAATTACAAGGAAGAAAAGAGCTATCCGTAAATCCGAAATATTGAAATTGCTTCTACTGTGATCTACACAATTGCACTGATGCACTGAGTCACAATCCATAGACGGTATGGATGCACCGTGACTGTGAAAGATTAAGTCTCAAGCGAACCGTGACATGTTTTTCTCTTTCCATTACACCAAACTACCCATATGCCATACCGAGCTGCCGAGTACAAAATGCGAAACATCTGATAGCACCCTATTAGGTAGGGTTCACACATGTCCCCTGCACTTATGCGTGTTCACACATTTGAGTATTTCCAATATCACATTAAATTTGTTATTAGTTTATTGTAGATACTGATCTTCCTCATGTTCACTGCATCATTGTTCTGTACTTAGTGTGTGTGTGTGTGTGTGTGTGTGTGTGTGTGTGTGTGTGTGTGTGTGTGTGTGTGTGTGTGTGTGTGTGTGTGTGTGTGTGTGTGTGTGTGTGTGTGTGTGTCTTCTCCAGTGGATCGAAGTGTCAACCCCCAGTGATGATCATTTAAAACTCATCACGCACCAGAACACTCTCGTGGCCGTCTGGACGGAGGTGTTCGACAGCATTACAAGCATCCAGCAGACTACAGACATGCACCACTGGACTGAGCTTCCGCGTCCGCGTGGTTCGTTCCAATGCCCGTCCCTTGCAAGCAATGGTCAGGATTTGTACATGTATTGTCATGACAACCAAGATCAACCGTTTCTACTACAGTACGAGCAGAATGATAGGCAGTGGGTGAAAGTGGCAAAGGTGCCATGTGGCCAGCACAGAGGCTGTATTGTACATGCTACTGACACTAGTGTTAGTCTTCTAGGTGGTATCACCCCTAGGTTGGCTAGGCAAGCTGTCAAGCGTGTTAGCTGTTACACACTTCTTGACAAGCAGTGGAGATCCTCTGCTATCCCTTCCTGGCCTGCACCACATGCACTTCCATGTGACTGTGCAAAAGCATCGCTTGTAACCTGTGGTGGTTCACTCTACATCATTGGTGGTAGCACGGGGTGTTTCCTCCAGTACACTGACGATGGTCATTGGCAGGAGGTTCCAGAACCAGATGAGGTAGACCTGAAGAGCAGCTTGGCATGCTCACTGTCTGATGATAATCTAGTCATCACCGGCAGTACAGGATTCTGGCAATCTCCGTGTACTGTGTACAATGTACGTACGCGTTATGTCTATGATCTGCCCGGTGTAGAGTGCGTTACCCTTTCGTCACTAGCGCTACTCAATGGAGTACTAGTGCTCAGTACAGAAGGTGGCAGCCTCTACACCCTGGACATGAACATTTGAGCCGGTCGTGTGCAGCAAAGGACCACTGCTGTGCCATGTTCGTGTTCTGTACATTCTACTTCCAGTTTTGCTGATGATTGGATGGCATAACTGGATGTTTCCTTTGCAGACTTTCTCAACTTGACCCTGTACTCCATGTACATGTACATGGTGATACAGTAGACTAACTTCATGTTCCTGTACATATCCACACGTATACATTGACAATGTACAATGTAAGCGTAGAACTGGATTTCCTTGCCGCTGGTCCTGATGTTTATGAGTGCTATTTGTTTACTAACATTTATGCATTGCCTGTTGTACTAAGGATTGTATGATAACATTACTGGCTATTCATGGGACTGGATTGCGTCATTGCTTTTGCTGGATGATGTCATTCCTAAGTATTGTTAGCCTAAGGACTGGACGGTGTCAATGAACTGCTTTAATTTCCCCCTGTCGTGTATGCACGCTGATTTTTCTTTCCAAGTTTTAATACGTGTTTTTTCTTGCTTTTGCGATTTTTTCACTTTATGCGCGGTTCGTAGCATGACGATATAATACTGTGTGAAATGTGTAGCGAGCGTGTGTGGGTATTTCCCTGGGGAATGTCTTCTTGCACTTGAACTGGCAAGAACACGGTTCCGAGTTCTAGTGGTTACAATTCCTATCTCAGTAGCACTAGACTACAGCACCGTCGGTGGCCGAAGAACTGGGGGGTCAGCTCCCTAGCCTAGACCGTTCTTATTTTCATGTACTACAGTCGATGGGCAGTTAAGTCCTCGTGTATACATTGGTATGCTGTGCTTGTTGAAATTCTAGCCTGGCCGTTCTGCGGCGCTCCGTTCTTCGGCACTCCGTCCTTCGGCGCTCCGTGCTTCGGCGCTCCGTTCTTCGGCGCTCCGTTCTTCGGCGCTCCGTTCTTTGGCGCTCCGTTCTTCGGCGCTCCGTTCTTCGGCGCTCCGTTCCTCGGCGCTCCGTTCTTCGACGCTCCGTTCTTCGGCGCTCCGTTCTTCGGCGCTCCGTTCTTCGGCGCTCCGTTCTTCGGCGCTCCGTTCTTCGGCGCCCCGTTCTTCGGCGCCCCGTTCTTCGGCGCTCGGTTCTTCGGCGCTCGGTTCTTCGGCGCTCCGTTCTTCGGCGCTCCGTTCTTCTGCGCTCCGTTCTTCGGCGCTCCGTTCTTCGGCGCTCCGTTCTTCGGCGCTCCGTTTAGGCCTTGACAGATTATGCTAGCATAATTTTTCGCATAATTCCTACCAAAATCGAATCATCGCATAATTCGAGGCAAAATGCATACGAATCGCATAAAATTGGAATAATCTGCCGGTTCGCATCAAATTCCATACAGTTGTACATGTTCTACAAGTACAAGTACAAGTAAATGCACAAGGAAGTCGTACATGTAGGTTTACGACTCCCTTGATAACATGTCCAGTCCACTACAATCAGTGACGGCCGTAGCTGTAGGTCGGACGGTGCGTTGACCCCGTTGAACATTTGCTACTACAGTACAACACCCTCTACAAAAATAATTCCCCTGTTATTTTGCACAGAACCATTAAACATCAGCAGCATACATGTATGTGAGCACAATGCGGCATAATAATTATGATAACTTTTAGCCTAAAAATAGCATAATTCTGCAATTTTTTCAGCAATGCGAAAAGCATAATTTCACGAAAATATTAGCATAATCTGTCAAGGCGCTCCGTGCTTCAGCGCCCGACAGTACCGTAGTAATGTCATGTAGTTCTAGTGCTGAACAATTAGAACATGTGCATGTATAGTGAGTAGATGGTTGCTAGTGACAACGCATGACGAAGTCCTGAGAACGGAATTCTGTCAATGCTATGGGCTAGCTCCCAGGTACTGGAGTCTATGATGGATTGCAGAAAAACAGCTCATAGAACGACAGTTCACTGAATTCCTCTACATGTACCTTGAAAGGCGATTCACAGTACCACATTTCATAGAAAAGCATGCCTTATCGAAAGATACAATTCACCGAAATCACATTCATAGATAGTTTCCTACACCGAAAGAAATTTTCACAGCTGGCTCTTTGACCAAATGATCAGTTCACAAAATAAAACCTCGGCATGAATAATCCAACACTGTTGCTCCGAATTTTAATTTCTCGTGATTGCATGATGCCACGCATAAAAATGGGAAATAAATGAAACAAATGTTGAAATAAAACGACGTTCAGTATCATTGTATAACATTTATGCCGCAATGTTTTACGCATGTCCCCGCTTCTAGAGGCACGGTAAACAAGGCCAAATCATGGGCAATCCCCCTCGGGACTGAAATCGGCTTTGGTGTGATTGTGGGAAGTACATGTGGGCATGAGGCCGCTGCATAACCGTTTGTGCTCCGTTCAAACATAGCAATTGGATACAGTATTGTCTGCACCCTGTGGCTCATGCTTTTCATGCATGCTCTGCTCCATTCTCTGCTCCATTCCATCAAACAACGAGTGCCCTTGTTGTCTGGTTCGTCTTTTCTGTCGAACCTCCAATACATCGCCTCGGCCCGTCCTCATTTCTCGACAAAATAGCCATGTCCTGTACTAAGCACAACAGCCACTTTTTTCCACTACACTTCTTAGTAGTCACTCCATGGACCATGATGGAAACACACAATTATACCGCCATAAGCGCCAACTATGCTTTCCCCAAATCAGCCCGTTTTTCGTCCATTCCGCTTTTCGCTCGGTCCAAAATACATCAAATTCGGCTTCAAAATCAGCTGTTTCTTCGCAAATCGGCTGCAAACTTGAAACATTCAGTGAAGTGGTGGACATCACGCAACTGCATTGTAAATAAAAGGGGGGTTGTCTACTGACAACCGCTCTATTGAGTTGGTATTCATTCGTTAGATGAAAATTCTTTTATTGATGATTTCGAAAAATTATTTTAATAATTTTTCGATGGGTGACTGGCCCGAAACGTTAAAAGGTTTCGGGCAAAAAACGTTTCGGGCCAGTCACCCATCGTCAGAACAATGTACAAGGAGCGAACCTGGCCTTTTTATACGAAAGCAAGCGAGAGCGTATGTATGTCCATGTACAAAAAAAACGAAACACACGAATCTCGATGGACTCCCTAATTTTGCTTCTGTTCATCCGTGTTTCCACAGCCAGTACTTGGGCCTCAATGAAAATCACATCTGTGCTCTTGATGGTTCCGTGCTGCATCATATTATAGATAATGCTGTGGGAATCACACATGCAGCTCGGCAAACCAGAGGAGCATGAGATGCAGGGGTTGAGCGGTCTTCCTCGCCTCCGCTGTTCTCGGCGCTGCACTCGTTCTTGTGTTACGCTGCACTTCGATGGATTCAGCGCTGACTTCACGAGGGCATCTTCAGTGAGGTTGAGAGTGTGTTCAGACACAACATTGACCGGGAACCCCGAGCGCTCGACCAAATCCCTCGCTTTCCGCTGAATGTCTTGTGAGCGAAAGGGTAGCTTCAGTATAGCGGCATCTTTTTTGTTATGGCTCACGTCGTTGGGCGGTGTGGCAACCTTTCTGAGCGATCTCTTCGATGATTGCCTCGGGATAGTTGTTGCTTCGCTGCAATTTCTTCGTCATACCGAGACTCTCACAGGCTTGTGCCAGTGAGGACGAATTCGTTCGAGCTCTGACGAAGTGCTGCTTACCGATTGCATACTTGACGGAGCGAGGCACTTGGGGATGAAAGTCCACGTTGACACCACTGTCACTAGGCTTCCTGTACAGGCGGTGTGTAATGTTGCCGTCAGGGGCAACCTCAAAGCGAAAGTCAAGAAATGTAACCGATTTTTTTCGGCCTCTTTTACGGCCAAATTAACACAATGGTTTAAAATGCAATAAATCATACACTGGAGAAGAAATCAGAAAAATACATGTGTAAAATAAAGAATTTCAAACCCAAACCAAAAAAAACTTCAAAACAATTTTTTTATATTTGAAGTCGGTTCCTTCAACGAGGAGCACACGCTTCTTCGTGTGCTCCTCGTTGGAGCAGCCAACTTCATGACTAATACCGCCGAAGTCGCAACTTCTAAGTTCAATTTTTTATAATTAAAAAAAACTCAATCAATAAACTCAATTCAAAAGGAGAAAAACAATAACAAAACAAAAACACTGTACTAAGAACACCAATAACTTCATCAAGAAAAATCCAAAAAAACAACAACTTGATAAACAAATAAACACAGTATAGAAGATCAGAAAATTACGTAACAAGCCGAAACTCAGCCACCACGACGGAACTATCCACAAAACGTTGGACGGGGAAACCCCGACGAGAACGAGCACCACGAATACAAAGAATACTGGATCTCAGTAAGGAGAAAGAGAGGCGGGCACGCAGCAGACTCATGACAACAGAGTATTCGCTACCAGAAGTCTCACATTGCAAGCGACAAAGACGTTTAAAAAAAAGACAGTGCACAACGGACTACAACCACCATGAGTACCGAAGAAATGGAACCGATCCATTTTCACTGCTTTCGTAAGTGAACTTGATATTAGGGTGCTAGCTGTTGCAGTGGGCAATGAATGTCTGTAGAGTATCTGAGCCATAGATCCAAATTAAATTGGTATCGTCGATGTACCTTACATAGAGAGATGGCTGGAGAGTCCAGCAGACAAGTCTCGACTAGCCCTTTCCCAAAGATGCCAAAGAATTTCGCAACTTATGCTTTTCGCAACCATGCCAAAACAATTTCAAGTTGCTGAAATCGCATCCATATTTTCAGAAAAAGCTCAAAAGTTGCTAATATCGCAACTCCGAATAGGAAAGTTCTTGTGCGAAAACCACCAAAAAAGAGCAGAAATAGCAGAAGTGCAGCGACAGCAAACTCGTACACCCCTTTCTGCTGTGAACTACCACTTTACACAGTGCCAGTAGCCTTTTGCACATACATGTACTTGTACATGTATCCGTCATCAATCCAGTGCACAGAAAAGGGAATGCACATTATCGTAACTACCGATGATCTACTGTTTCTCTGAAACGAGTCTCAAGGCAGGCGAGAAATGAGCGAGTGTGCAACTAATAATCATTAATTTTGTCCGACATGTAGTTTGTGACTTGACCTTTCGACCCCATGCCATGGGGCCAAGGACCCCAAGGTTGCGAAATAGTTCGCAAAATGAAGATTGTTGCGAAATTGCGATTTCTTCCAAAACAACGAAAAGTTGCGAAAAAAGTGGCGAGCATCTTTGGGAAAGGGCTAGTCTCGACGCAGTGCATGAAGACAATAGCAAACGGAGGAGCGAGTTGGTTGCCCATGGCAACACCTTCCTTCTGTCTATAGAATTGACTATATCCCTATATCCCCTCCTTTTCGAAAATGTATTTCACCAATAAAATAAGGCTTGGAATTTTTTAAACATGAATATTGACGGACTTGCCCCTTCTGTTCATGCATTGCCCTGCTCTAGTAATGGTTCATGAATCCGCCCAGTCCACATTCCTTCTCCGTTTCTCTCTACTAATGGTTCATGAATCCGCCCAGTCCACATTCCTTCTCCGTTTTTCTTTCCTTTCAGTTGCATCTTCCTCTCTGCTCTGTTTTATTATCTCTTTTCGTTCGTCCCTCTTGATATTTGTACTTTGTACTGTTGAGGCAACGAACTGAAATAATGAAAACCAAACCAAGAATTGATCTCCAAAACGAAAATAATTGTGAGTAAGGACAAATAACAGAAGGTCATGAATATCACAGATCGATAGTCCCAGGAGATCTATATCGGCATGATGTTGCTGCAGAACGGCGATGACACACTCAAATCCCTCTTGGATTGGAATAGAGGGATATACATGTACATGTAGATGCACCACATCCATTGGTAGCACTATTGGAGTGTTGGTCGATGTGTCCAACGTTCCAAGCAAGCGCTTAACTCCTTCTAACGCATCTTGGGTTTTGGGGAGGTGTGCCGGTACGAATGGAAGGAGCTGGTTTAATATCCTCTCCAATATGATTGATATAGCAGTCGTTGGGGTATCACACGCTTCTAC
The DNA here is from genome assembly GCF_964019385.1 of Sycon ciliatum. Lineage (NCBI taxonomy): Eukaryota > Metazoa > Porifera > Calcarea > Leucosolenida > Sycettidae > Sycon > Sycon ciliatum. Next base: position 34,327,532 of record NC_088645.1, read on the forward strand.
AACCGGGCGCAAGGGAACGTCCCGTTTATGAGTCTTTGGTAACCCATACAACTCAGCAAGCCGTGTGTGCCGAGGCTTCATCAGAGATAAATTGAAGTGGACCCATTAACCACCGCAACCCGAAAATCATTGATGCAATGTTGGTCTCTAGATTCTTTTAACTCCATAGCTGTCATCTTTCCCTAGGTAGCAGTAAATCTAGGACATTTAGCGAGGACTTCCCTTTCCCCTCTAGACAAATCTACATTGATATTGGTGAATTGCTTCGAAATATCGTAAGATGTACAGTCGCTTGAAGGTGCAGCAAGGTCATTAGATGGAGGCTCATGATCAACTGGCGTAGAACACTGCTTACCAGTTTGTCGCATCCGGGCTTGTTCCTCCTTTAGGCCTTGAAACTTGCGTTGTGATCTACCCTTAAAGCAATAATTCTCCCTCTCTTCTCTCGACAATGGCTCCACCCCCGACACACCAGCCCAGGACCACACGCATCACCCGCCAGGCTGTACGACTATCCACCGCGCATCCCCATCAGTTACAGAATGTTCTTCCTTCTAATTCCCGGAACAATGTGAGCCGAGCCTTTCACCACTCCGTCATCCCAATTTGGAACCAGCTGCCTTCCTCTAACATTCCCCACCCATTTCAGCCAAAGAACATCCAAAAGTTCAAGACAGCAGCTTATCACCATCTCCTCAGAACGAACTGGCACTGGGCCACTCATAGCATACCGTAAAGTCTAACGACCAAAAAGTTAAACGTTTTTGTAATTTTGGCATGATTACGTGCAGAAAGTTTAAGGATGGCTACCTGGCCACCCATCTGTATGCGCATCTTTACACAGACATCTAGCGATAACGCATTCTTCAAATAACGAAAAAGAATTGGTCGTTAAAACGTTACACTTTGTGACTCGTTAGACTTTCCGGTTTTACAGTACGCGAGTAAGAGGGTACAGTGTCCTACCCTGCTTGGACATAATTTCTCCTCGCAGACAGTCTACTCTTGAATTTAAAAGTCTAACAGCGTTCACATCAATACTCAACTTATTCTTTTGCTCGCTGAGCAATACAATCTTTCCATTTTCTTTCTTCTGTTTTCTTTTTCAACTTAATCCTCCCTACCCAATCTCCCTTTGGTGCGTCCATGGAGCTATGAAGCTGAGACCTCTATTCGGCGGAGCTTAATGGGCCCCACCACCACACTCCATTATTCACCCCGGTGTCTGGAGAAAATTATGTGGATTTTGGAGAAGAAAAAAAGAAAGGAAAAACCCTTGCTAGCATGGCGTTCACTGATGACTACGCGGGTAGCGATGTTTCGGCACCATACATAGTCAACTTATGAATAACTCTGCATATCAGCCCGTTTGGCCATGCTTAAGTCGAAGTACCTCCGCTGCAGCTCTTGTTTCTCACGAGAGCGTCGTCCGGAGATCAATATCTCCTTCGGATGGCCATTGAAGGCGCTAGTGTGATAGGTAGCCGAGTGGAGGCGCGGTGCAATCAACACGACTTAGTTTTATTATTATTCTCTCAGGTACACACCAGGAATATATTATAAGTAAAAGAAGAACTTAGAAGTTGCGACTTTGGCGGTAATAGTCATGAAGTTGATTGTTCCAACTAGGAACACACGCTTCTTGCCGAACTTGACACTTGACTGACTCACGACTGCCATCCGGAGCACACGAGGAGCACGTCGCACCTTCCACTCGGCAAACCTGCAAGAAGGCACCACTCCCTGCTCAATACACATCAATACACATATTGAGCAGGGAGTGGTGCTTTCTTGCAGGTTTGCCGAGTGGAAGGTGCGACGTGCTCCTCGTGTGCTCCGGATGGCAGTCGTGAGTCAGTCAAGTGTCAAGTTCGGCAAGAAGCGTGTGTTCCTAGTTGGAACAATCAACTTCATGACTATTACCGCCGAAGTCGCAACTTCTAAGTTCGTATTGTTGTCCCTCACGCGGACGTGCGACTAGTTGTTGGAGGTGACAGCGTTGCGAATAGCTATACTGGCTCTCAACGTCTGTTTATCACAACTCCATGAGCGACTCTGACTCACGCTGCTACCTGGAGCTTCACGAGGTGTTTGTCGCGCTGGAAACAAAGCGTCTCTGTAAGTTTGTATCCCTGGTGATGGTTTGGCCTGGAGAGCAGTATATAAGTGGTGCTTTTCAGGCACAATCTTCCTCAGCCTACTCAAGCTCAACTGATGAGGGGTGAATTCCCCGAAACACTGTGTATTGAGCAGGGAGTGGTGCTTTCTTGCAGGTTTGCCGAGTGGAAGGTGCGACGTGCTCCTCGTGTGCTCCGGATGGCAGTCGTGAGTCAGTCAAGTGTCAAGTTCGGCAAGAAGCGTGTGTTCCTAGTTGGAACAATCAACTTTAAAAGAAGAAGCGGCAAATAAATAGAACTTTCTTTCCGGTGCACACCTGGAGGTTGAATACTTCTTCTTCTCGGCTTTTTCGTTGCTATAAAATCTAATAAAAACAGAAATGCGCAGCAGCTTTTATGCAACAGACGCCGTACGCTTACATACGGAGATACACTAAATATACATCAGGTAAAGTTCCATATTAGGCTGTGTTGAGAAATTTCAACCCGGGTCGAGTTCAGCCCGGGTTGAAAGTCTGTACGATAGGCAAAAGAGGTGAGCGTTTACATGAAGACAGTTGACCCGGGTCAAATACTGATATGCCGCCAAAAGTCCACTTCTACAGTCCTGTATGGTCACGTGAATCTGTTCGCGCAAAATTTGCATCTGCAGTGCCGTTCAAACCTGGCGCGAGATACGCACAGAAGTACGTTTGTACGATTTTCTTGACCCGGGTTGATTTCAAGTTTTCGACCCTCCCCTTCCCCTTGAGGGGAAGGTTGAAATCAACCCGGGGCGAAATTTCAACCCGGGTCAAGCGCAATGCGTCATGTAAACGCGCCATTCACTTTGTGTACATGGCGGGTTGAAACCTGACCCGGGTCGAACTCAAACCGGGTTGAAACGCTTCATGTAAACACAGCCTTAGTTCCGTATTACTTCCGTATTAGCCAGGCAGGGATACTACACCCTCCTTTCCTACAGATAATCACGCCCTCGTGATTTTCGAAAATTAGCGAAGAGTTATGAACACAGCGTCAACCGGAAGATGGCATATTATATCGGAAATGATAACGTTTAGAGTAGACAGAAGAAATGAACTGACAACAAATCATAACATAGAAGTAAAAGCACACCAGGTTCACACGATCTCTCGGGGTCAAAAGGGAAAGAATGGTCCTCCAAACAGGACGTGAAAGACAGTCAAATTTCTGCACATCGCGGGCTCAAACTGCCAGGAAATTCACAATTTCAAAAAATGCACTGCATCGTGGGAACTTACTCCGGTACACACCCGGAGTGTAAAAGGGGATTCTCACATACTTCTCTCACAAGGTTAGTTAGGTAAACCGTGGCTCACCATGATCAGACGCCTACCAAACTAAACTGGATTCACACACTCGCATAAAGGAAGACTGAAGAGAACAGGGAGACTGAAGGAAGACAGGAAAGAAAATGCCATACCTGGAACCAGCGTTAGTAACCACGGCGGCGGCTGGAGCTATGGCGGAGGGCGAGCCAGGTTTTATCTTCATCTTGATTGAGCCGGTCACTCAGAGCGGCTAGCTCGGCGTACAGATTCTGCCTGAACAAATGCTCATCAGTTATGTTCTTGTCCTCTATCCTAGTCCAAATTCTGCCTTGCCCATGCATGACTCTCATGAAATGCCCGTACTAAATAGTCTTTAGAACAAGAATATTGGATATCATACTTCTCTCATCAACTATGATAATACCCATTTCATACCCCCCCCCCCTTCATAAAATTAATACCTACTGTTTTCTTTCCTTTCATTTCATCTTCTTTTCCGTTCCTTTCTTCTTCATACAAATTTTAAACATTTTCATCATATTGTGAGAGCCGTGGGCCAATAGCCCCGGTGAGAAGGCAGTCTTGCCTGTTCATATGGTGAAGTAAAATAAAGAAACAACAACAACAACAACAACAGACAGATCACCTGGAGGTTGAATACTTCTTCTTCTCGGCTTTTTCGTTGCTATAAAGTATAATAAAAACAGAAATGCGCAGCAGCTTTTATGAAACAGACGCCGTACGCTTACATACGGAGATACACTAAAATAATATACATCAGGTAAAGTTCCGTATTAGGGCCTGGTCAGACTGCGGCAAAATCGAAATAATCCTAGGATTATAATCCGAATCTCCATAGTAACTTGCCGCCAGAGCGGCAAAAGCGAGAGTTGACGCTCCAAAAAAAAAGCAAGAACGGACCACGCTTTTCCGCTCCAAACAGGATTTGACGCTGATACGCCATTGACGCTGATAATCACTGATTTTTTCATCTCGATATCGAGGAGCTAATTGGCCACGGACAACAACAAAACTCATAAGGATGGTTGCAAGGATTGCACTGAAGGTGTTGGCGATCCTCAAGGTGAAGGAATTTGACGTCGTTCGTGGAGATTACCACTTGACGCTCGAAATGAAGTTTGACTTTTCACTCTCCCCACATGTGTAGTGTGATCGCGATTCAAATTCTGGACGCTGTTCATTTTTCGTCAGGCAACCAAAATTTGCCGCAGTCTGACCAGGCCCTTAGGGCCTGGTCAGACTGCGGCAAAATCGAAATAATCCTAGGATTATAATCCGAATCTCCATAGTAACTTGCCGCCAGAGCGGCAAAAGCGAGAGTTGACGCTCCAAAAAAAAAGCAAGAACGGACCACGCTTTTCCGCTCCAAACAGGATTTGACGCTGATACGCCATTGACGCTGATAATCACTGATTTTTTCATCTCGATATCGAGGAGCTAATTGGCCACGGACAACAACAAAACTCATAAGGATGGTTGCAAGGATTGCACTGAAGGTGTTGGCGATCCCCAAGGTGAAGGAATTTGACGTCGTTCTTGGAGATTACCACTTGACGCTCGAAATGAAGTTTGAATTTTCACTCTCCCCACATGTGTAGTGTGATCGCGATTCAAATTCTCGACGCTGTTCTGTTTTCGTCAGGCAACCAAGATTTGCCGCAGTCTGACCAGGCCCTTAGAGAGGTTCCGGGGTACGATTTTCCGTGCCAAAATCCGTATGGGCGCTACGGATTTTTTCCAGGCGTGCTCCATACGATTTTTCGGCACGAGAATCCGTGTGGACTGGCTTTCATACGAACCATGCTTCGTATGGAGATTTTGCGTCATCGGGTGCAGAAAGATTTTTCGCGTACAAATTTGGTACGAGAAACATCGATTTTTCGCGGGAAGTTTTGATTTCGGTACAAATTTTCAAAATAAAAAGGCATAGCGCGGGAATGTGACGTGTTTGCGATCGTAACCTAGGCAGTGACGGCAAACACATAAGTTCCGTACCCCGGAACTTTTCACTGCTCGAAAACGACGTATAAAAAATCCGTAGAGCCTCCACGGATTTTGGCACGAAAAATCGTACTCCGGAACCTCCCTATTAGTTCCGTATTACTTCCGTATTTTTAAGGGGATACTACACTAGCACCCTCACAATGAAACTGCTAAATCGTGCTCTGTCTGTACAGCCACAGGGTTATACACACAATAGAGAGGTTCTGCAAAACGAAAATGTGTACGAACTTTCGCTCTACGTCACGAAGTGAGAAACTTCGCACGAACTTTCACAACTTTGGACGCGAAACTTGCAGGGAACGCGAAATGAACTTTCGTAGGAAGTTTCGTGAGATTGGGCCATGTCGTCCGTGCACTTGGCGCGTGCAAACTACGAAAATGTGCAGAACCAAAAGTAGGTGCGAAAATTCGTACACATTTTCGCAAGGCCTGTCGCGAAACTTCGTTCGAATTTTCGTTGTGCAGAACCTCTCTAATGATCGTGATACACCTTCGTACACACATTTCCTGCGCTTTATCTGCTGAGCTGTTGCATACCCACTCTTTCAGCGCACTTCGCCTTGTCGGTTGTACATGCAAATTCAGACACTCAATTGCATACGGCTATTGTGTGTTTCGTTTATTATTATTATTATTAGACACAATCTCATAGCATGTGACAAGCATAGCTAATGCAGGGACAGAATCCCCTGAGACAAGGGCGTTGAGCCAGCCACGGCAATAGTAAGCTAGGAAAACAAAGCAAAATAATATGAATTAAAGCAGAAAATGAATGGAAAATTACAAAGAAAAACGATTAACGGAAGTGAGCACTATCAAAATTTGTGCATCACCCAGGTATTCGAGAATGTTCTTCGATGATAATTATTGCGTCTAGTTCAGTTGTGATAGTAGATCTTTAAACTGACCAATAGAAGAACAAGTTTTCAGACCGTATGGTAATGATAACCAATGAGAGTAGCCGGAAAACAAAGGGGACTTTAGATACTGGGCTGACTTAACAAGAGGCAGGGTGAGCGCGTTACGGGTTGAGCTTGTCGAAAACCAATTGTACTTCATCATGTGAGGGGTTTTATGAAGAAATATCTTATGAACCAGTGTACAGAGATGGTGCTTATGACGAACGGAGAGAGGAGAAGTGTGTGCAAGTCGATAAAGGGCATCCGAAGGAAAACATCGATCCTTGTTGTAAAGAATTTTAAGTATAAATCTATGGTGGACTTCTAATTGGCTCAGAGTTGTGTCAGAAAGGCCACACCAAGCGGTATCGCAATAGTCGAATATAGGGAGAATATAGCACTGATAAAATAATAGTTTACACTGGATGGGCAAATGAGTGCAATGTGATTGTAGTACCCCTAAGGCTGAACTGGTTCGCTTGCATACACAGTTGACATGTGCAGCCCAAGAGAGTTTGCAGTCAAACATCACACCTAGATGTTTGTGCTGAGTAACAACACGGATAGGCATAGTCGAGTCAGGGAAGAATAATGGTTGATCAGGAGGGGATGAAGAAATATACATGGCTTCTGTCTTGTCTAAATTGGGCTGGAGTTTCCACGTTTGCATCCACATGACAGTGCTGTTGATGCGATGCTGCATGGTAAGGAGTAATTGTGCAGGGGAGGAATCAGAACAGATAAGGCCAGTGTCATCCGCATACAAACTAACATCGGGGACAACTGAAGGTAGGTCATTAACGTAAAGCAAGAATAACAAAGGACCCAGAATGGAACCTTGGGGCACTCCAGACGTTACAGGGAGGGGATCAGACAAGAAATAGAACAAGCGAACAGCCTGAGAACGAGCAGACAGATACGAGGATATCCAACGCAAGGCAGCATCCTCCACCCGGAAGGTGACCTTCAACTTGGCAAGTAAGCCACGATGCCAAACGGTGTCGAATGCCTTAGCCAAGTCGAAAAACACCATTCCCACGTGCTCCCCACAGTTCCTCTTTGTCGCTATGTCTTGGACAAGTCGAGTCACCTGGTATTGAGTTGAGTCACCACGGCAGAATCCCGACTGAGCTGGTGAGAGAGCCGGAGCGATGTGCAGGTAGAGGGAATCGAATACAATACGCTCACAAAGTTTGGAAACTGTGCGCAGCAGAGAGATGGGGCGGTAGTTTGCCGGGCAAGCACGGGAGCCTTTATTCTTGTAAAGCGGTGTCACGATGGCGGATTTCCAATCCTGTGGGAATGTACCAGTTCGAAATGACATATTAAAAATAATGGCGAGAGGATAGGCTATTGATGGTGCAAGAGACTGCAGCACTTCATTCGGGATCCCATCTGAGCCGGGAGACTTTCCACATTTCAGGCGCTTCAGATATTTCCGAACTTGAAACGTAGTGACAGTGATTGTACGGAACGGAACAGATATGAAAGGCGATTGGGACAAAGAGGGAATGGGCCACGAAGGATCATCAGGTAGCCCAAATGAGGTGAACTGAGTGTTCAGAACATCAGCTATGCTCTTGGGGGACGTGGCGACCGTACCGTCGGATGCTATCATCGTTTGGGGCATGACACGGCCGAAAGTGTGCCGCTGTGCTCGCACAAACTGAAAGAGTGTAGGTCGATTCGGTGACGTTAGTGATGCTTGGATGGAGCGTATATATTGACGATGTGCTTGCCGAGACAGGTGCTTTACAGCATTCCTTTGTCGGTTATAAGCTGCATGATTTACTGCTGTCGGATATTTTTTGTACACACTATATAGATCACGCTTGCGTTTTACAGCAGAGTTTATTTTGTACATGGACATACATACGCTCTCGCTTGCTTTCGTTATAAAAGGCCAGCTTCGCTCTTTGTAGTACATTGTTCTGACAATGGGTGACTGGCCCGAAACGTCAAACATTTTTTAATATCATTAATAAAAGAATTTTCATCTATCGAGTGAATAGCTAGCAACTAAATAGAGCGGTTGTCAGTTGACAAACCCCCTTTTATTTAAAATTGCAATAATAATTATATCGGGAAATCGGCTAAAAGAATTGTTGGCATATTGGCTTCAAAAGTTGGTGAGATATTGGAAGATATGGTAGATGTTCGGTACTTCTCAAAGGAACCCTCCAAAATCGGCCAAAGGCTTAGCTATTTTTCGGTAAGTCTCGTTTTCGGCGAATTTTTCTGCCGGCCGATTCCCCCCCCCCCCCCCTCCCGGCCGATTTAAGGATTTTGCTAGTAACGATCTTCCTAATGGCTAATGTTTGTTTGGGAGAAGGTCAAAGGACACGAGTCATACGACCTCAACGCACTATTACTACAAGTACTGGAGGAGAGAGCTCGAGCGGTCATGCTTGCAGCAACATCATTCGTTCGTAAATGCACTTTGCAACAACATCTGGTAGGTTTTCGGCGATTTCAAAGGAACCCTCCAAAATCGGCGAAAAGCTTCCCCGATTTTTCGATAAGTCTCATTTCGAATTTTCCGGCCGACCGATTTGGGGAAAGCCTAGCGCCCACGACAGTACTACTGAACTTCGCATTCTACATGTATGCCTTCGCATGCATTGATTGACTCAAGTTCACATAATCCAGAAGACACTTCCTTTCATCTATCAAACAGTTTCTTTCCATTCTCTTCAGGACAGTACAGGGAATGATGGAAATGTTGAAAGGCACATACTTCAGTACATGTAACAATAATATTACAGAGTTTGACAATGAAAGAAAGATAGAGTCCAAACATCAACATAGGTGAGAAATATAAGTGCTAATTTGAAGTGCTAACTCAACAACTGGAGCTGTTGGTTATAGACAAACACTTCGAATTCATCAAGAAATACTAGTCACACTTTCACGAGGTGTGACACCGAAAATTGCAACGTTAACACATTATCCTACTGGACACATAGTTCTGAATCTAACTTACGAGTATACAGAGCTTCTAACACAGCAAGATGTAACTTAGACCTTCAACAAGTTAAATTCGAAAGATATCATCACTGTACAACTTATGATGCTCGATGGACGATGGGCGATGTACGGTCTACTGGTGTCCCGACATATCACCGAACGACAATTCACCGAGCGACAGTTCACCGACTGACAGCTCACGGAACGACAGCTCACCGAATACCCAGTTCACAGAATGCCCATTTCACGGAATGCACAACTCACAGAATGACAGTTCACCGAGCCGCCAATTCGCCGAACAGACATTTCACCGAAAGAAAGAAAAAATAAAGAAGGACGGAGAGAATTTTGAATTTTTAAATATATTTCAAGGATTCCCCAGAGGCCATTAAGCCTATCGAGGCAGTCTCCATTTGTGTACAGAGGTGAGCAGATCAATGAGGAACAATAGACTAGCAGCGAAAATGTTTCAATTCCAGCTAATCGCTCCACAACGTTGAAGGTCAGGTTGTGTGCAATTCCTCTGAGGAATTCCAGAGGTGGTCGTGCCTCGAATGAGTGAAGTAGGGTCCTCAGCCTTCTGTCACAGTCTGCGTATTTCTTCTTTCTTTTCGCTGCACCGTGGCCAGCCACCAGCTAATCGCTACGTTTTTGATTGTCTGATATTTTTCACCCAAAACGTACTAAATTGAACCCCTACTGTTGATGTTTCAACCAGCTAACACAGTGTTTTACTCTTACCAGTGGTGATGATTGGAATAAGGGATTAATTCAGTAAAAACTCGCTGCTTTTCAGAGCTATTCTTCCATCTTTGTAATTTTTGTGCTTACCATTTTGGTCATTTTGGTCACAACTTAAGGGGGCACATCACCCAAAAATTCGCTGAAAAATCGAATTTGTAAATTCATATTGAGTGCTACGTCAGTTGAAAGAGCATGAATAGCTGCAAATTCTCTGAAAACTGTGTCCCTATCTGACCAGCCGTTCAAGAGTTATGGCCGAAAATGTGCCCTTGCAAGGAAAGATTTTTTGTTGCATGCTGTCATTTGTTGGCAGCACTGTATTTGAATGTGAGCAGACCGTGCGCAACTTGTCGTATTATGGAAACACGCGAAAGTGTGCAGAATTTTGCCCCAAACCCAAAAAAGTCCAAAAAATCACGTTAAAAAACCACGTATTGGGCTGCACGGCGGCGGGCGAAGCCCGCCGCCGTGCAGCAGGACTTTTGCCAGCACCCTCGTGACGTTGCAGATATGTGGCTTGATTATTGTAGTTGACGTTGATTTAGTGACTTTGGCAAGTTTGAGTCGTGTCAAGAAGTCAGGTAGGATTCAGTACTAGGCAGTAGTGAAACGTGAGTGGCAGTCTTTGCCGGTTTCTGAGGGCATTCTGGATTTGGTGTGCAGCGCTGTGGAAATGGCTTGCTGTGGAGGTCCCAGCACTGGATGTTGTATCAAAAGTACGACCTCGTAGCACGTGCTAAACCTAAAAAAATTCAAAAATTGACTTGGGCCTGTGGGAGTCCGAGAGAGAACGCCCACTCCTTCCGTTGTGACAGATTCCAGGGCCACGTAGAGGGGCCCTACCCCACCACCCATGGCTGCTTCTGGACTTGTTTTAGGTTTGGGTCCCGCGCACGGACAGAATGGGCACGAAAATGTGAAAAAAATGTAAATGCATTTGTTTGGCTCCTGGGTGGCTCGCACACCGTGGCACTATGCCGGAAATTTGAGTTTTTCCGGCCTGGAAAGCCTGTCAGTGAGGCGCATGAACTTGTTAATCATGTCCTGAGGGCCAGCATAGTGGCAGGAGTGTTTGGTCAAAATTTCACTCAAATCCACTGAGAAACACCGAACTTACGGTCAATTGAATGCCATATGAAATTTTTGGGTGATGTGCCCCCTCAAGGGGGCACATCACCCAAAAATTCGCTGAAAAATCGAATTTGTAAATTCATATTGAGTGCTACGTCAGTTGAAAGAGCATGAATAGCTGCAAATTCTCTGAAAACTGTGTCCCTATCTGACCAGCCGTTCAAGAGTTATGGCCGAAAATGTGCCCTTGCAAGGAAAGATTTTTTGTTGCATGCTGTCATTTGTTGGCAGCACTGTATTTGAATGTGAGCAGACCGTGCGCAACTTGTCGTATTATGGAAACACGCGAAAGTGTGCAGAATTTTGCCCCAAACCCAAAAAAGTCCAAAAAATCACGTTAAAAAACCACGTATTGGGCTGCACGGCGGCGGGCGAAGCCCGCCGCCGTGCAGCAGGACTTTTGCCAGCACCCTCGTGACGTTGCAGATATGTGGCTTGATTATTGTAGTTGACGTTGATTTAGTGACTTTGGCAAGTTTGAGTCGTGTCAAGAAGTCAGGTAGGATTCAGTACTAGGCAGTAGTGAAACGTGAGTGGCAGTCTTTGCCGGTTTCTGAGGGCATTCTGGATTTGGTGTGCAGCGCTGTGGAAATGGCTTGCTGTGGAGGTCCCAGCACTGGATGTTGTATCAAAGGTACGACCTCGTAGCACGTGCTAAACCTAAAAAAATTCAAAAATTGACTTGGGCCTGTGGGAGTCCGAGAGAGAACGCCCACTCCTTCCGTTGTGACAGATTCCAGGGCCACGTAGAGGGGCCCTACCCCACCACCCATGGCTGCTTCTGGACTTGTTTTAGGTTTGGGTCCCGCGCACGGACAGAATGGGCACGGAAATGTGAAAAATGTAAATGCATTTGTTTGGCTCCTGGGTGGCTCGCACACCGTGGCACTATGCCGGAAATTTGAGTTTTTCCGGCCTGGAAAGCCTGTCAGTGAGGCGCATGAACTTGTAAATCATGTCCTGAGGGCCAGCATAGTGGCAGGAGTGTGTGGTCAAAATTTCACTCAAATCCACTGAGAAACACCAAAGTTACGGTCAATTGAATGCCATATGAAATTTTTTGGGTGATGTGCCCCCTTAACCGTGGAAATGTAGTAATTTTTGCACGCAAACCCGACACATGCACTCACTGGTTATGCGACGTCTGACTGTACATTTACTACAGTGTACATTTGCCACATAACGTGCAACCAGCGCCAGTAGTGGCAGTACGTCAGTGCCAGCATTTCAGCCCTGCGAAACTGAGCGCCAGTGAAGTTAGCCTGACTACGAACCAGTCATTACAATTTACAGTAGAATTTCGGTGAGCTGTCTTGTCGGTGATATCGCCATTCGGTGAAATGTCTTTCTGTGAAGTGTCTTTCGGTGAATTGCCCAGTCGGTGGATTGTCCAGTCGATAATTTGTCTTTCGGTGAAGTGTCTTTCGGTGAAGTGTCTTTCGGTGAATTGTCGTTCGGTGAATGGTCGGTAAACCCCTAAAATCCGTCACCTTCGACTCTTGCCGGTGTTCTCCTCCGTTGGGCTTGGTTATTTTGGATGTTCCGGTTGACCCATCCAGCATCCGTCGAATCCACGGTCGCTTTTGTTACCTTTCGTGGTCTTCCTCGTTTCCTCTTGTTGATCGAGGTCATCACTTCCAGTGCTAGTATGGACGGACTAAAATCTCCTTCACTTCGCCTCTTCACCTTGCTTCTGGTACCTATTCCAGTGTCTGTAAGTCTCATTGTTACATTGGGTAGTTTTCGGGACGCTCTTCCCCGCTTCCTCGCACTAGTCCCAGATGGGTTGTTGTTGTTGTTTGAAATCTGTTATTCTCACGATGGCCTGTTGTTGTTGTTGTTGTTGTTGTTGTTGTTGTTGTTGTTGTTGTTGTTGTTGTTGTTGTTGTTGTTGTTGTTGTTGTTGTTGTTGTTGTTGTTGTTGTTGTTGTTGTTGTTGTTGTTGTTGTTGTTGTTGTTTCAAATCTTTATTCGCACGATAGTCAGTGGCCAATAAGAGATAATAGTGTAAGAAAGGAGAAAGAGTGAGGAAGAATTGGGTGGGCAGGGCCTAGGGGTTAATGACTACTTAAGTGTACGGGCAGGGGTGGTCGCCACACGAGCATACAGAGTTGTGTACTTAAGTTTTGTTGTTGGTGTTGTTGTTGTTGTTGTTGTTGTTGTTGTTGTTGTTGTTGTTGTTGTTGTTGTTGTTGTTGTTGTTGTTGTTGTTGTTGTTGTTGTTGTTGTTGTTTCAAATATTTATTCTCACGATAGCCAGTGGCCAATAAGAGATGTTGTTGTTGTTGTTGTTGTTGTTGTTGGGTCCACTTCCCAACCCGACGATAATCACCCCCCCCCCTACCCCCGAAGTACTGTGAGTCCCAGGGAGTCGTTTGCACCACGTACTCGTACATGTACAATGTACATGTACTGGTGAGCACCCCATTCCCTTCCTTCCTCTATCCATTGAAATGCATTGTATTGAGTTGAATAATTATTATACAAGTACGAAAGACGCTCGGAGCAGACACTTTCTATTATTCAAGTGTCATGCTAAAGAATCACCGTGTATTCGCTGTTCAATTAGGCCACCTAGAATTCATTCATTGTTTCGGGTCACTTCACTCATCCGTACCAGGGTCGGTCGGTCGGGTTGTATTTTATTTTATTTTATTTTTTATTTTGGTTTCGGCCATGTGCATACGTGTACAATTGTGCATATCGAATAGCTGTTGTCCATCAAGCCAGTAGATCAAATCTGACTGTAGACGATCCAGAGCAATCATTGTCCCATCAGATCCAGGTCCCCTCCAGGACAAGATCTTGGCCTCGCTAGCAAACGAGTCTGACGAGCAGCTCTCACTTTGAAAACTTCTGTCAATGAGCGACAAGGTGGCGGAGCTGATACTGTTTCAGGATCGATTGCGGATCGGAGATACATGTAGAAGACAATGTCACCAAGCGCTGCATCCTGTCATTTGGCTGCTTCTGAGGTCGATGTCTGGACTGCTATTAATAGGGTCTCTTGTCTACATACATGTAGTCTAGTCATGTACATTTGCATGCACTATAAAAAACACAGTTTGCGGTCGGGTGAAGAAAGACAGTCGGTCGGGTGACCCGAAACAAGGAATTAATTCTGGGTGGCCTTAGATATAAAAATGGGATCGGTCAGTGTGGGTGTGAGTATTGTGAGGTTGAGTGTAAAATTTGAAATTGCGCCTGGTACATGTCTTACTTTTTGGATGGAGCCCGAAGCGACGACAGATCAACAACGCCACCCATTTCTTAGCGGAAGAATCCAGGACTAGACGACAATATTGTGACAGTAACTATTGTTAGAAAGCTGCCCTGGAGCGGATTTCCTTGTCTTTAAAAATTAATACTAGTAATGCAGTGCTCTCGGAGCAAATATTTCATCAACTTATTCAAGCTCAACTGATGATGGGTGAGTTCCCCGAAACACTGAGTTTTTAGCAGGAAGTGATGCATTCTTGCAGGTTTGCTGAGTGGACCCGAAGGGTCGACATGCTTCTCGTATGCTCCAGACGGCAGTCGTGAGTCAGTCAAGTGCTGCTTCATTCTTACATCTTGCCTACCATGACATCTTTCGACCTTGATAGGTATGTCTCATGAGCGGAGTAGCTCCGAGCGCAGAGTCACTGACAGAGCTCATCCTAATATCGATCTAGGGAGTAGTGCTTCACAAACCCACTGGCTAGAACATCAAACAGTACATGATCCTCCATGAAAGCAGCTGTAGAGCGTTGATCGCTTTGCCTGCAGCAGTCAACCACGAATTTACCGCCTGCACTGTCACTGTGCTGTCAACGGTTTAGAAGAACTGCCAACGGTTTAGAAGAACTGCCAACTTTGACTACTCTTGTCATGATACGCTCAACGCTGCCAGTCTCAGCGCGGAAAATCAACTGCCCAATCGTATTTGACTTGGTCAAACGGAATTACTGTTTCTTTCTCCCGGTGCGGCTAGGAGAGAACAAAGTCTGCCGAGGGAAAATCACGCGATCTCACCATCCCACTGTCCATGCATTTCCCTGTACAACAACACATTGTTATTGCTGGTGTGGATGTTGCAATCCTCGCTCTATCTACATTGTGGCTGCTCTGCATACAATCGTCAATGGTTACATGTACATGTACAATGTATGTACAGTGAAACCTTGTTTAGGCGACCACCCCACGGTGCAAGCAAAAGCGGTCGTTAAATCCAGGTGGTCTTTAGAACCAGATTCCACAGTGTGTGTGTGTAGAACTGTCGGTGCAGGAAAAACGGTCTTTAAGAGCAGGTGGTCGCTAAACCCAGAGGTCGCTTACACCAGGTTTTACTGTACCGACAAGCACACGTACAACGACGGTTACGTGCATGTACATGTAGCTACAATCATCACAGTACGTAGATCTACGAACATGTATGTGATAATTAAATTTTACCAGTCAAATTCTAGATTTTGCGGCTGCATCATTCGAACGCCAATGTCTATTGAGTATATCGTATATTGTATACATGCAGCATGCTCACCTGGACTAGACGTCACGTGGTTCATGAATCTGTCAGAGACGTTGCCGGGCAGCAGGGACCATGGGTACAACAGTTACAGCCAGGTGAGTGCTCGCTTGTTCGGAAAACACAGGCCATTTTCAGCCAGTCGCGGTGGCTCCACCTTCCCTAAGAGCTACACGTGGCGGGTAAGTGCATGTGCACGTGGATGTCTGAAAGGTAATGGTAATCCCCTGCTGCCCGCCTTCGACATGTTTTACACGCGAAGCCCACGATGGATACCACTGAGTCTGTGTTTTGTGTCGAAAGGGCCAGAGCCAGGCGCCTAGGCCCAGACCCAGGTAGAGGGGACAGCAGTCCCAGCACACAGGCAGCTGCGTTGTTCGTTTGTAGAGTTGAGCCCACACGACATGGTCCGCGATCGTGACAAGTCATGCTGCAGCTCATGCATGCACGGCTACACGTCGGCTAGGCTGCTGCCGCGCTCCTGGCGAGCCCAGACCCTGTGGCCAGGCCCGGAAAGCAGAGCGCTGTTGGAGTGTTGCTAAGATCTACCCTGTTGTTCGAGACGCAAACAAAAAAGACACGCATAACTGCAATCAGGTGATTCTCGTGAACCAAAGCGCAGATCGACTGGCCACTGAGCTGGCAATTTTCATTTTGTCTGGAAGACTAAACTCACACGTTTGATTTTTGGACATCCTCCACCCTGCCTGGATCGCCTGGTATGCCAGAGTGTTGGCGATGGCAACGCCTGAAGCGGTGTTGTTGCGAGATCTTAGCTTAGGCAAAGGGCAAATCGCCTACCTTGGTACTTTCACCGTTAGAGACGAGGATGAGATTGGCCGCGGTTCCGATGCTGCTGTGTATCGAGTAGTATGGCAAGGCATACCGGTTGCTGCAAAGGTGTTGCACCCGAACCTTGTCCAACCAGGTGTGGAGGGGAGAGATGAGAGGCTTCAGCGATTTGGCGTTGAAATAGCCAGACTGTCTCACCTCCAGCACCCTCGTCTTTGTCAAATTCTCGGCATTGCAGTCACCGCCGATCGTCATTTGCCAGTTTTAGTGGTGGAGCTATTGGATCGTACACTTTATCAATGTAGTGTTGGTCCAGATCGGTTGGACCATGTCACCCTGCTATCGTTCCTGGCTGATGCTATGGCTGCCGTTCGTTACCTCCACAGCAGAGATCCACCAGTGATTCATCGTGACCTGACTTTGCGGAATGTCTTGATCACGGGCCAGATCGCCAAGCTCTGTGACTTTGGTTGTGCGCGACTGTGCGCAACAAATCCTGCGGATTTGGTTGGCTTGTTGCCAGATCTCACAGCATGTCCAGGGAACGTGTTCTATATGCCGCCGGAGGCTCTGCTAAACCCTCCGGTGTACGACGAATCACTGGACATATTTTCTTTTGGCGTGCTGGCTACGAGCGTCCTGACCGGAGTTGAACCGTCGACAGACCTGCTCACAGCACCAAGATCCCGGGTTCATACTGTCCAGCGAGCGGACGGAACGAGTGAAGAGACCGTCATCGCTATCAGCGAAGTCGAGCGACGCAGTGGTGATTTGGGAAGAATACCAGACGGCCATCCGCTCAGGCATGTAATCGTCCGCTGCCTGGCAGTCATTGCAGATGACCGTCCCAGGGCTGAGGAGCTGCATGAGATAGTTCTGGACACGGTAAAGCTGGCGCGTGATTTGTCCCCGGTAAGCAATTTGGTATGAAATTAATTTGTAACGATTTTGTTTGGATCATTTTGCGAAGAAAGTAGAATTTGTGGTATTTCGGGAGTTTAGCATCGCGAATTTCACGTTTGAGCTCGCGACCAATATTCTTTCGTATCGTTATATTTATAAGAAGAAAAAGGACCAAAGAGCTACAAGTTACACTAAAATCATCCACTAACACCACCAGTTACTTTACAATCAGCTCATGCGATAACATTGCCCGACATTGACCAACGGTACTGAAATTCTACACCTAACTGGCAATCAGCTCTAGCACATCTTTTTATTTCTTCTTATAAATTGATCCTTGGCTCTCCACCCAAGTCTACTTGTTATATTTCATCACTTCATGGCACACAACATGGCCAGTACAAGGAAGCGAGGGTGACAAACCAACCACGGGGAGAAAAAGAGGAAGAAAAAAATGAGATAACAGTTGACTACAGCGAGACAGTGGTCAGCCTATTTCACATCACTCAGTGCATTCTGAAAATCTGACGTAGACGTTGCAGTGTATAGGCTATACGGTAGGGAGAGCCAATTAGGGTAGGCAAGAAACAGGGGAGATAGGAGAAGAACAGATAAACGAGGGACGTGGAGCGAGACCTGGTTACGGGTATTTCGACTGCGGTGGAACCAATCATACTTTTTTTAGGTGGTTCGGGATTTTGAAAAGGAATATTCTGTGTGTAAGCTGGCATAAGTGGTCATGGCGGCGGGTGGATAGGGGGCATGCAAGAACTGAAGTGTACAATAGCGCTGAATTTGTGTAATCGAACGGTGCATCCACCATGACTAATTCTAGAATTGACCGAAATGTGTGTAATCGGAAGAGCCCAATGACTATGCCCTGCATACATTCACCATGACTCAGTACAGCACTGCTGGTACGGTACAGTAAAACCTGGCGTAAACGACCACTGTGTTTAGTGACCTCTGTGTTTAGTGACCTCTGTGTTTAGTGACCTCTGTGTTTAGTGACCTCTGTGTTTAGTGACCTCTGTGTTTAGTGACCTCTGTGTTTAGTGACCTCTGTGTTTAGTGACCTCTGTGTTTAGTGACCTCTGTGTTTAGTGACCTCTGTGTTTAGTGACCTCTGTGTTTAGTGACCTCTGTGTTTAGTGACCTCTGTGTTTAGTGACCTCTGTGTTTAGTGACCTCTGTGTTTAGTGACCTCTGTGTTTAGTGACCTCTGTGTTTAGTGACCTCTGTGTTTAGTGACCTCTGTGTTTAGTGACCTCTGTGTTTAGTGACCTCTGTGTTTAGTGACCTCTGTGTTTAGTGACCTCTGTGTTTAGTGACCTCTGTGTTTAGTGACCTCTGTGTTTAGTGACCTCTGTGTTTAGTGACCTCTGTGTTTAGTGACCTCTGTGTTTAGTGACCTCTGTGTTTAGTGACCTCTGTGTTTAGTGACCTCTGTGTTTAGTGACCTCTGTGTTTAGTGACCTCTGTGTTTAGTGACCTCTGTGTTTAGTGACCTCTGTGTTTAGTGACCTCTGTGTTTAGTGACCTCTGTGTTTAGTGACCTCTGTGTTTAGTGACCTCTGTGTTTAGTGACCTCTGTGTTTAGTGACCTCTGTGTTTAGTGACCTCTGTGTTTAGTGACCTCTGTGTTTAGTGACCTCTGTGTTTAGTGACCTCTGTGTTTAGTGACCTCTGTGTTTAGTGACCTCTGTGTTTAGTGACCTCTGTGTTTAGTGACCTCTGTGTTTAGTGACCTCTGTGTTTAGTGACCTCTGTGTTTAGTGACCTCTGTGTTTAGTGACCTCTGTGTTTAGTGACCTCTGTGTTTAGTGACCTCTGTGTTTAGTGACCTCTGTGTTTAGTGACCTCTGTGTTTAGTGACCTCTGTGTTTAGTGACCTCTGTGTTTAGTGACCTCTGTGTTTAGTGACCTCTGTGTTTAGTGACCTCTGTGTTTAGTGACCTCTGTGTTTAGTGACCTCTGTGTTTAGTGACCTCTGTGTTTAGTGACCTCTGTGTTTAGTGACCTCTGTGTTTAGTGACCTCTGTGTTTAGTGACCTCTGTGTTTAGTGACCTCTGTGTTTAGTGACCTCTGTGTTTAGTGACCTCTGTGTTTAGTGACCTCTGTGTTTAGTGACCTCTGTGTTTAGTGACCTCTGTGTTTAGTGACCTCTGTGTTTAGTGACCTCTGTGTTTAGTGACCTCTGTGTTTAGTGACCTCTGTGTTTAGTGACCTCTGTGTTTAGTGACCTCTGTGTTTAGTGACCTCTGTGTTTAGTGACCTCTGTGTTTAGTGACCTCTGTGTTTAGTGACCTCTGTGTTTAGTGACCTCTGTGTTTAGTGACCTCTGTGTTTAGTGACCTCTGTGTTTAGTGACCTCTGTGTTTAGTGACCTCTGTGTTTAGTGACCTCTGTGTTTAGTGACCTCTGTGTTTAGTGACCTCTGTGTTTAGTGACCTCTGTGTTTAGTGACCTCTGTGTTTAGTGACCTCTGTGTTTAGTGACCTCTGTGTTTAGTGACCTCTGTGTTTAGTGACCTCTGTGTTTAGTGACCTCTGTGTTTAGTGACCTCTGTGTTTAGTGACCTCTGTGTTTAGTGACCTCTGTGTTTAGTGACCTCTGTGTTTAGTGACCTCTGTGTTTAGTGACCTCTGTGTTTAGTGACCTCTGTGTTTAGTGACCTCTGTGTTTAGTGACCTCTGTGTTTAGTGACCTCTGTGTTTAGTGACCTCTGTGTTTAGTGACCTCTGTGTTTAGTGACCTCTGTGTTTAGTGACCTCTGTGTTTAGTGACCTCTGTGTTTAGTGACCTCTGTGTTTAGTGACCTCTGTGTTTAGTGACCTCTGTGTTTAGTGACCTCTGTGTTTAGTGACCTCTGTGTTTAACGACCTCTGTGTTTAACGACCTCTGTGTTTAGCGACCTCTGTGTTTAGCGACCACCTGCTTTAAACGACCGTTTTCCATGCACGGACAGTTCTACACAGAAACTGCACTGTAGTAGTAGCAGTAGTAGTATTTATTATTTTACTTGGGGTATACCCAACAGGCCTATGGCCTTCTTACAGGGTGCCCAAGGAGAAATTGTGAGCAGGTAGCGCGAAAAGCAGGCAAGGTACGCTGGGATCGAATGTTAGCGGGAAGTGCATTAAAGCGGTCAGCACCAAGAAATGAGAGACTGTAGAGGCCTGGACTGGACATGAATGGGGGTAGGAAGAGACTACTGGATGTTTGGCCTCTGGTTTGGGAGGTGGTGTGGGTAGCATCATTTCGGGTCGTATGGATTTGGGAGATGAGGGGACTGCCAAGGGAACTGATGCACCAAAAAGTAAAAATGAAAAGTTTAAGAGTGAGGCGTGGGCTGAGTGGGTGGAGGTTGCGACAACACAAAATGGGCTCAACGTCAGCACGGAAAGGGTAGGCAAATACAATACGAACGGCTCGGCGGCTCAGTCCTAGAAGCTTATCGTATTCTGCACCGTGTAATGAATGAGCATAATTATGATGTGCTGGCGTACTCTAATTTGTTCTGTAGAACTCCGAGATAGAAAGCTCGGCGGGCCTTACTGTCCAGGTTGTCTCTGCCTCGCCAAAGAGCACCTAGCTTCTTATTAATGTCATCACGGAGGAGGGAGATATGGGGTCGGAAGGTCAGGTGCTCATCGATGTGGACTGGATACAGCGACCACCTGCCTTGCGCGACCAGTGACTTAGTGCACCAAGTGCCATATTGGACCTGCACACAGCCACCAAAACTAACCAAAACTGCAATCTGGGCTGTCAGGTTTGACAGCAACAGGGTCGAAGTGCGCTCTGATTCATGTGCATGAAGTCAACAGAAGCGACAAGGGACAGTGCAGGATGCGCTGCATGCACTTGAGTGAGGCGTGCTTTGCTGGAGAAAGTATTCTATGCTCCACACCTGTCAATATGAGTACATGGAAGTACAATAATGCGCATGTATGTACACAATCCGATATGTCACGAATGTATCGGACATATCACGAATGTATCGGACATATCGGATGTGTTTCTAAAGGGTATTTCTCAAAAATCACTATCCACGCCCCTTTCGAGGTAACGTTTTGAATTTTCAAATTTCCGCGTCACTGCACCCTATGAGATAACTCACCAAAATCACCATTTTAAAAATTGGCCCGTCATTATGTCAACCTGTCTGTCTCCTTGTGTGTGTTTGTCTGCGTGTGTATGTGTGTGTCCGCTGTGTTTATTTGATGGTGTTGTATAGAGTCAGCCTAGCACTGCTGGTACAGGGGTTACCAGGCAACTAGAGTCGACTTCACAGCAGCTAGGCCAGCAAGCTACATGCATTGCTGACATCACCGCACGCAGCTCTGCAGTAGAGGAACAACTCAGCACCATGACACAGCGTCTTGTCGACACTCAGCTGGAAACCACTGCTATCCGTGACCAACTGCAGACTACAAACCAGCAAGTGACAGAGATCCGTGACCGACTGGAGACTACGACCGAACAAGTCACCAGCCTGCAAGGACATGTAGCAGTAGTTTCCAGTCAACAGACAGACCTACGTGCATCCATCAGTGAGCAGCTAGATGAGACCAACAGACGGGTGAATGATCAGCTATCACAACTTCGCTCTACACGGCAGGTAAGAATGTGTTTAATAGTCATTAATATCTGTTTTTAACCCTTTTAAGTTAGGTTTTGACAGAAATGTATATGAAAGAAAGAGAAGCATGGCATTGATTTGAGCATTTTTTGGTTCACTTTATGAAACACGGATGTTTTTTCTCTGAAAGCACACATATCTACGTTTGTGACCATAATATTAGGACACTACCTTCCACGGTGTGCCCAAGGAAGTGGCAGTGACTCTGGCCGATCAGCAATGGCCAGTGTTAGCGCAAGACCTACTTCTAGTGAGGCAACCGGATCCGCCAGGACCACTCCCGTTTCTAGTGTAAGAAGAGCTTCATGAACAAATCTTGATGGGCTTTGATACCATGCAACCATCTTACTTTTCATCCACTTGTTCAATAAAATTGTGAAAACAGATGTTTTTGAAAGAGGCACAGACTTGACTGTTCAGTGTTGGTACACCGGAGGTCGGCCACGGTAGGATAATTTCTATACATCTGGATGTTTCAGTTGCTCAATCTGGTAGCCAAACATCTATAGCTAGCACAGTTGTCACAAAAGGAAAGGTTTTAACTTTTAACTTCAATGGAGTTATCGTATTTCCGGAGTTTTGGGGTGATTTCTGGTGTTTAGAGTGCGGCCTATACTGCGGAAGAATTTGTCAAATGAAAAGTACGTGAGGATACACTGGTAGTAAAAACGATGAAAGCAACCCATAGCCATTGCTGCCTGTTGTGTTGTCAAGAAGAACCCTTTATTTCTCATCAACATCCGTGTATAAAGAAGCACATAGAAGGTGTGTGCGTGCGTGCATAGTGAGGGCACGTGCGTACGGGATACGAGCAAAGTGCAGACTACTGTACCACTACAACACTGCCTGTAGGGCAAAGAGTTGTTTTAGGCCAAGGCCGTTTGGGGGCGTCGGAACCGGTGCGGCAGGTACAGCCAAAGTCGTACCAATAATTTCATCTTGTGATTTTTGAGGAAATAGAATATGGACTCTTTGGGCCCAATATCCCTCACATTTTCCCGGAGGAGGACACCAGGACCTTCCACCCATTCATGACCATACCAATGTCGGATACATTCCGACGCCCCTGGCTGTCACCGGGGGATGTACGCTGAAGGAGTGTGGCGTCGGCTGAGCAGGTGCTGTGTTACACGTATGTGCATGTGTGTGTGTGTGTGCCAGCTAGTTCGGTTGGTAGGTACACTTATGCCTGATTGTGTTGGGTCTGTTGCCAACAGGCTCGGCTGCTTGAAGGTGTAATGTTGTACCTGCCACCTTTGTTGGTTCCAGGATTCATATACTTTCTATTTGAAGTATACATACCTGTTAACCATGGACTGCTTCTGGCTAGATTAACTCTTGTGTAATCAATGGTGCTAGTGAAGCTTTTATCAGATCCACTGATTTAGCCACTCACACTAGTAGCAAATATTACCTTCACTGGGGGCAGGGGTAACTGCAGTTGGATCCCGGGACGGATACCCTGATGCCGTCAATCCTTTTTCTGCACCTTGTCCTCACCCACTTACTGAGGTGTGGTGAGCCCATAAGTGGGATCATTTTCAAGTCCACTCAGAGTTTTGGGGATTTCAGGGGGTGTTGGCCGTTGGGCGGTTCAATAGCCAATTGAGTCATCTTTCCAAGATTCCTTTTGAGTCTCTCTCCCCTCTCCCGGGGAGACCCACGTGACCGGTTTTGGCAGTGAGCAACAAGTACAAGTACAAGTGTGTGTGTGTGTGTGTGTGTGTGTGTGTGTGTGTGTGTGTGTGTGTGTGTGTTAGGCCATCATTTTTTATATCTATGTTTCGCGTCAGTTCAACTTCCAGAATCATATGCGAGAGGTGGAAAAAAATAAAAAGTTGCAAAAATAATAAAAAGGCTCATCAGAGGTGTATGCACTGTACATAGCACAATAGCTTGTGCATGGTGTACATTCGAGAGAAAAATCGTACATCGAAGCACAACATCTGGGTTATCAGCATGAGTAAATATTCGCTTTGGACAGAGGCTAGGAGGGAACTGTTGGTCATGGTGCCTATGCTTCGCTGGAATATTGTACACAGACTTCAGCAGCAGTGCAAAGAGCTCCGGAACGACGCATTCCTCTCAGCTTAGGCGATCAATGCGGTCTGGTGTAAGCTCATAGAATATTGCTCCCAGATGCCGAACAAACGATTTACCAGCGCTGGCCTAGGCTAGAGGCCATTTCTGAATCCCAGCTTCGCCGTATGCAACCTGTCCACACTGATGACTCGCACGATCGTACACTCACTGTGCATGTTCGATTTTTTATTTTTTTCCGAAAAAAATCAAAACGTATGCGTGCGGGTCACGCGAAACATAGCTATAAAAAATGATGGCCTTATATGGTGCAGTGGTATGTGCAGCGATTTCCAGTCGAGAGCTTGCGGGGTCGATTCTCGACAATTATGGTCACACACGTCTTTCTTCTCCTTCTCAGAGTACTCCTGACTTTTCTTTCATTCTCCTGGGTGGTTAGCGTACTCGCGCTATTAGTGCCCCAGGGGCACTATTATTTCACTGTCAATCACAGATGGGGCACTATTAAAGAGAGGGCACTATTTTTCAATGCTGGTACATTTACGTAATCCAGCAAAAATTCTGCACCTCCATGAGCGACACTGACTCATGCTGCCATCTGGTGTTCACGAGGTGTTTGTCGAGCTGGAAACTTAGCCTCTCTGTAAGTTTGTATCCCTGGCGATGTTGGTGCCTGGAGAGCACTATATAAGTGGTGCTCTTCAGGCACAATCTTCCTCAACCTACTCAAGTTCAACTGATGAGGGTGAATTCCCCGAAACACTGTGTAATGAGCAGGAAGTGGTGCTTTCTTGCAGGTTTGCCAAATGGAAGGTTCGATGGACTTTCCGTGTGCTCTAGATGGCGGTCGTGAGTCAGTCAAGTGAGAACTCAAGTCGGCAGGAAAGCGCGAGCTCCCACATAGGGAACAACACACAATTCCCCAGCATGAAAACAAAGGAAAATAGAGCCTAAAGTTCACTCTAACTATCACGACTCAACATGAACGGCAACAAAAACTGCGATTTTGATATTGAACCCACCAGTTCAATGACATGGACGAGACCATCAGCAAAAAGGAAACCAAACGTGCACATGCGCTTGGTTTCATGCCGGGAGGGGGCACTATTCAAGAGAGGGCTTTATTTTTTCACTGGCCCTTAGAGGCTGGGGCACTATTCGAGATAGGGCGCTATTCAAGAGAGGGCTCTAATCGCGCGAGTACGTTACCAACGGCCAGTGCATGCCGGAGTATGTGGTGTGATGTGTGCGCGGGACATTTAAAAAAACCCAAAAATAGGAATTCACTGACCAGAAAAATCCACTTCCTAGCTGTGTGGTGTAGACCAGGCTGAGTAGTGGCGGTCAAATATTCAGCCTTGCAAGCTGTTGAATGGTGCAATCCCAGTACAAGTTGCTCTGGCTTCTGCCGTAGCATCGCTATCATCGCCTCCGGCGATGGGCGCCAAAAGGTCAAATGGTGTGTGTTTGTGTGTGTGTGTGTGTGTGTGTGTGTGTGCGTGTGCGTGTGCGTGTGCGTGTGCGTGTGCGTGTGTGTGTGTATCTATCTATCATCGCCTTCGGCGATGGGCTTTCCAAAGGTCCAAAGGTGTGTATCTGAGTTTTGCCATTCATATTCTTCCTGTTTACTTGTGTAGGTTGGTGACAATTCTCGTCAGCACTCTGCAGCACCTGCCGCACATTCTCTGGCTCTGTCACCGGAGAAGATTGAACGCATCAGGAAGGAGAGAAAGGTATGTGCAAACACAGATATATACATACACACAGACAATACAATACAATATGCCCATCCGGAGATGATAGCAGGTCCCGAAGGGACCAACAGTGTTCAAGTCATGAGCAAAATCGGGCGTGGCGAGTCAAGTCCTGGCGACGGTGATAGCGCTTTCCACAAGTGCAAACGAAGTCTAAGGTGACGAGCTCGGTCGGAGGAATGGTGCTGCATGCTAATCTCCACTCTCTGCGATCCTGGGCGAGGTTGTACCAGCACACACACACACACACACACACACACACACACACACACACACACACACACACACACACACACACACACACACACACACACACACACACACACACACACACACATAATATATATATGGCAGGCAGTCATAGTGCCTTAGTGGGATGGTCTAAGACCATGATTGAGAAACAGAGGGTACCAGGTTCAAGTCCTGCTTGGAAGCGGAAGGAATTTTTCCAACCGTGCTGCGACCCACAATTAATTGGGAACTCGTGGCCTGGCACGAGGGTAACATGGATGCAGCTAATGGGATTTCGGTCTTTGACCACTTGGAAAAGCGCTTTGCGAGCTTGAATTTCAGTGCTGGCACAGTACAGCGCCTAGTGAAGAGTTATCACCAGCAAATCGCTGACGAAGAAAACTGCAGCTCATGTCGACATCTCCAGAAAGTGAGACCAATCTGGCGGACATACTTTGAAGCTCACAGGGGACCGGGCAAAGGAGCTAATCAATAAACCGTGACTAAGTCCTGAGTGAAACTCTCGTGCAAAGGACTTCACGAAACTAGCCAAAAAGCCTGGCGCAAGGGGTTAGGACTTAGGGTGCTACTAGTACATCAAGTACGTGCACTCAGCGACACACATACTTATAAAATAAGA